>NC_133464.1:10960833-11600000 GCF_048565385.1 Saimiri boliviensis
GGCATGAGCCACCCCACCCGGTCTGCTTCAGCATTTTCTTATGTTAGGATTCGATCATGCCCATTCCTAAACTAATCACTTAGAAATGGGATTACTATGTGCTACTGTGCTTAATAATCTGAGGTAGAATAGGTGTTGGAGAGTAGACATCATGTCTTAGTTGAAGAACAGGCCTTACTACCAAAGATCACACACTAAAAGTAATGGGTAGATAACAAAGATGTGTATACAGCCTATATTAGATTGCTGGGGCTGCTATTAACAAAGCACCACAAATTAGGTGGCATTAAAAAACAGAAATGTGTTTTCTCATGGTTCTGGAGGCTGAAAGGCTCTGTTTCTCCTGAGGTGTCTCTCCTTGACTTGCAGACGGCCACTTTCTTGCTGTGTCCTCACATGGTCTTTTCTCTTCTTTTTTTTAATTTGACTTTTAAGTTCCTGGATACATGTGCAGAATGTGCAGGTTTGTTACAGAGGTATACATGTGCCATGGCGGTTTGCTGTACCTATCAACCCATCATCTAGATTTTAAGCCCCGCATGCATTAGGTATTTGTTCTAAGGCTCTCCCTCCCCTAGTCCCCACCTCCCAACAGGCCCCAGTGTGTGATGTTCCCTTCCCTGTGTCCATGTGTTCTCATTTTTCAACTCCCGCTTATGAGTGAGAACATGAAGTGTTTGGTTTTCAGTTCCTGTGTTAGTTTGCTGAGAATGATGACTTCCAGCTTCATCCATGACCCTGCAAAGGACATGAACTCATTTTTTTATGGTTGCATAGTATCCCATGGTGTATATGTACCACATTTTCTTTACCCAGTCTATCATTGATGGGCATTTGCGTTGGTTCTAAGTCTTTGCTGTTGTAAATAGTGCTGCAATAAATATACATGTGCATCACATGCTCTTTTCTCTGTATGTGCGTGTCCCTGGTGTCTCTGTGTCCAAATTTCCTCTTCTTACAAGGGCACCACTCATACTGGATTAGAGCTCTACTCCAAATAAACACATCAGTTAAATTAATCACCTTTTGATGGCCTTATCTCCAAATATGGATTAAGGCCCACCCATATGACCTCATTTAACTTTAATAATCTATTTAAAGGCCACGTCTACAAATATGGTCACATTTTGAGTTACTGGGGTTAGAACTTCCACATATGAATCTTAGAGAAACACCATTCAGCCCATAAAATAGCCTATATATTAGAGGTTAATAAGTGCTCTAAAAATGGAGAGAACTTGAAAACTAACATATTTTAAATATTTACCTAATATTTTTGTGTTATGTGTGAAAAAACGTAATCATTAATCTGGCCTAAAATACCCCAAATTTTAATTATCCAAATCCAGATTAATGAGATTTCATTGTATCAACTGAAGAATGATGGTATTCATACTTCTGGAAAGAATGATGGTGTTCATAAAGGGTTGCAGCCTGCAGGGTATCCTTTCTGACAGACTGGGAAGCATAGTCTCCTGTCAGAAGCCAGAAACAGGTCATTGGAGGGCATAAAGAATAAGACAGGAAATCCTGCTGAATGAGGTGGCTAATACTCATAGTCCATAGGAGGAAGAAGAGTCATGAATATTTATGAAAGGAGAAATGTCCACATGAGCAACTGAGCTTCATTTCTCTCCATGGAACTCATGTTCAAAAAATGGCAGCTTTGGCATTGTCTGAGGGTGGAGTTTTTGGCCCTCTGACATCAAAATGTGAAGCAGGGGACATGAAAAGCCCCACTGCACATCCTCCCTAGACTGGCCAGAACCACTCTGTGGTTGGGGGTCTCTTCTCAGGAAGGAATGCTAGCTGGTTGTTTTATTGAAAGTGAAAGTGAGAGGCAGCATCAGATCATTGGTTGATATCAAGGGTGGAGCAAGGCTTTCCAAAGGGCGGCTCTGTTTACCCTTAGGAAAGAAAGCCTAATGATACTGAGGGAGGAAGGTGGCAGAATAAGGGCCGTTCAACCTCCCATCCCATCATGGTCAGGAATTCATTTTTTAAGGTTTCCTTGGGGTCTCCTTGGCCAAGTGGAGGTCCATTCAGTCAACTGTGGGACTTAGCATTTCATTTTTATTTATCAGTTCTCTAAGTAATCATTTAGCACAAATAATTTTCGCAGTTGGGTAGATCATGATAGATTTCATATACTGCCTTCACCACTTTGATTGAGTTATTTAAAAATAAAGTCACACTTACAGTAAAGTATGAGATAATCTGTGCTCCCCAAACAAAAAGCTACTAGAATTATCTGACCTCGTTTATGTACATTTCAGTTTTTGATTTTAGGCTGATCCATCAAACAGTGACTATCGAAATTCATCACATATCAGAATCAGCTGGAGAGCTTATTAACGCTCAGATTTCTGGACCCCACTTCCAAAACTTCAGATTCCACAGGGCTTGGATGGGACCAAAGAATATGCTCAAATAAGTTTCCAGGTGTCTTGTCAGGGTTCTCCAGAGAAACAGAACCAGTAGAAATATGTGTGTATATATATATATATACACACACATACATACATAGAGAGAGTAAGACATTTATTTTGAAGAATTGTCTCGCAATTATGGTGACTGGCAAATCTAAAATCTGCAGATTAAGTCAAAAGGCTGTCTGCTGGCAGAATTTCCTCGTGTTGGAGTATGTCAGGGGCTTGAGGTGTCAGTCTTTGTTCTATCCAGGCCTTTAACTAATTGGGTCATGCCCACCCACATTAGGAAGAACAATCTGTTTTTCTCATAGTTCACTGATATAAATGTTAATCTCATCCAAAACACCTCAGAGAGACATCCAGAATAGTGTTTGATCTTATATCTGGGCATCATTGCCCAGCCAAATTGACAAATAAAATTAACCATCACACCAGATGATCCTGATGCTGTTGAACTTAGACTGAGACTAATCATTTGAGTGTATGGATGTTGGCAAGTTCACATCATTCATTATCCTTACTCCAGCCCAATGTTGTACTGAGACATGTTTCCCTAAAATGTAGGCTTTTCTGTTGATCCCAAAGAACTGTTAAGATAATCTGGCTTTATCTATAGACAGCTAGTTTATACTATTGGTATTCTTCTGTTACATTTTCATAAGAATGTTTTCTTTTTGTGAAAACTTTCATGTAGAGAACAGAAAAGGTATTCCTTGTAAAATAATATAATCTTAATCCAGCAACTTTGACCCACTCCTTTCAAAAATAGACTTTTAGAGATGCTGAGGTATATTCTCTGAGATATATAATTGATTTACTGCACTTTTTCAGTTGATTAGTTTGTTAAGTAAAAAGAACTAGGTAATGAATTGTTTTGTAATGTGGATAATGGTTTTTCAATTTGTCTCTATACTAATCTCTTTACATATACTATGTAGCATTTTCTTGAATCTGGAAGGTAATTATTATATGAAATATATCCTAGGATTCATTTGCACACTGTTTTCTTATATTTCAGAGTTGGCACCTTTTCAGAAAAAAGAATTACTTCATTACTTACATGTGAAGAAAAGGAATGTAACTTTGAAGATAGAATTTTATTAACACGTGAAATAATATGGTCAGGTACTAGTGAAAGTGAAGATCAAGTAAGTCACTCTAGTGAAAGTCATATGCCATCTTCAAATGGAGTCAGCTCATCTTTGTCATTGTTTCATTCAGAAGTAGAGAAAATGTGTCTAAGCCATACAGAGCATCCAATGAATATGAAACAATACAATGAATATGAAACAATACAATGTGAATATGAAACAATACAATTTTCTTCCAAGAAATTATTTTCAATGATGAAAACCAACAAAAACAAAAATTCAGAATTTTCGTCTGATCTTAGCTTTTCAGCTTCTAGATTCACTGTAGAAAATGAAGACCTAGATGTGGCACCTTGCCTTCCTGCCCATTTCTTTCTTTCTAGGGATCAAGTTAGACTTCTGGAAGAAAATGTGAGAAATCAAATTTCTTCAAAACCAAAAGCTAAGTTAGAGAGCAAAACTACTTATCAGTGCTCAAAATCTCAAGAGTCCTTGAATCAGAATCAACCTTCTGTTGGAATGGTTATTTCTGTCCAAGCACAGGATTCTTTTCCAGGACAAAATACTATTCAGAATCGAGGTCTTTATGAAGTCCAATTTACTAGTATAAATCATAACCAAGAATCAATCAGCAGCCAGCCTTTTATCGAGGCCAGCGACTTTGCCCAGCCTCAAGATGCTATGAGGGAGCCATTTTCTAGCAGCGCACAAGACTCATTTCAGTCCCAGGATTTGGAGAGGAACCAACATTTTGTTGAAGTTCCATCGGTTGTTGAGGCACAATATTCAGTCAAGAGCTTGGGCTCTGATGAACACTTCAGTGAGGACCAACATTCTGTTTGGTTGATAAATTCAAACAAGATTAAATATTCAACTAAGAGGCAAGATATTATTTTTAAGAATGCTGGATTTCTAGTTTTAACTCTGAATCCAAATTTAGTTGCTGAAGATATTCCACACCTAAGGAGTGTAAAACCACAAGGCCAGCAACAAATTGTTTCATCAGAATTAAACCAAGATTCTGAATATAGCTCAGTGCCTCTTTCATCTACCATTAAAGGGCAGAAAAATAGAAGAAAAGCACCAGACAGTAAAAACAAACTCAGTCTTAACGTTCCATCTCTAAAAGCCAAAAAATCACCAACTTCACAAGTATTTCAAATCACAGCATGTCACACTTTAAAAAATAGGAATGAATTAGGATGCAAGAATAACACTGAGAAGAAAGAATTACATGAAAGGAAAGATGTATCAGATGTAGCTCTGCATCTGATTTCTGTTTCTAAGCTTATTCTGCCTTATGTTAAAAATTATTCCAGAAAACAACTAGTGAAATTCATGCCAGGTTTAATAAAATGTGGACATTTTCTGCAGAAGAAAAATAAGTCACCAGCTACAGAGAAAATCAATTATACAGATGCTGCTGAGAAGACAGGAATCTCGGGTGTTACTAAAAAAGAAAAGGAGTATGACAAAGAAAATAAAGGACTAAAAAATATTTCACCAAAAATGTTACCTCAGCTAGAAAAATCCTTCCTGGTTAACACCGATCAACTAAAAACACCTTGTTTACTAGCAGAAACAAATGGGAAGAGTAAGGAATTTCTTAAAGACCCGGTTACACAAGCAAAAGAAATTGCTATTACAGAATTTCATGCTCCAAATAGTAGAAAACCATTTGATCTTCATATTCTGAAGCACAAGACATCTTTAGAAGAAGCTATATCAAAATCTATGCAGAAGCTCATTTCCTCTCCCAAAATGGAATCGAACAATAGAATGAAAATACAGGCGGTCCTGCAAAGTTCAGAGAATTCCCAAAGTCAACTTTCAAATGGAGAGGATTTACCAACTAGTACACCAAAAATAGAAAGGTGCTTTCCAAGGGAAAATACACAGAAACAAGAAGATTTTTTGCAACTTGTTCTGGAGTTGTCAAATGTCCATTTACTAATTTCCCTGGGAAGCGATATGCATAAATGCAGTGAAGAATTAAAAGCCATAAAAATTCAAGTGAGTACAGAAAGTGTAAATCTGAAGGAAAATAAACCACTGATGCTTAATGTTACACATGACTTAAGTGAAAGTGAGGAACTAGAATGCAATGCTAGAAATAATATAACAAACATGCATCAAGATAAAGAAACGTCTGATGCATTTCACAGTGCCACTTACATTACCATTTCTGAACTATCTGATACAGAAATAGATAGCAGATTAAAAGCAAAGGCAGACACATTAAGAAGAATAAGGGTCGGTCACTCAGTGTCAAAGCATGAGAAATTACCAGATGAGAAGGAAACACAGAATGCAGAATACGTTGATAAGAGCTCTACCTTTAAAAAGTCACAACAATGTGATAGAAAGGAAGAGGAGAAAGAAGCAAATTCAGAGCTGGCACAAGACTTCAGATTCAGCATGCATCTAAAGCAAAGGCCCAAATACATCAAATTTGAAATGGAACAGATCAGTTCAGGAAGTACTAAAGCCCCAAACAAGGAGCAAGAGGTACAACCACAAACTCTTTCTACACAAACAATTTTGGAGACAAGTCCATGCCCCATGATGGATCCATTTCAAGTTGAGAAGGTGAAGCAAAGCACAGATAGACCTGCAGACAGAAAGAGTGCTGCAGATCTGAAAAATCCACTTACAATGCCAGAGAACTTGGCAGTTGGTGAACTTTCAGTTGAAACAACAGAGTATAGTGTTCCATTTGGTGGAAACCTCCGAAAGACAATGGATGGTCATATTGTAGAAGAAAAGGAAGACATAAAAAGAGATTTACCTGCAGTTGCCCTGGGGCCTTTCGATATCCACTTGCTTACTTTATCACATCTTAAAAGGCAAAAAATTAAAAAAAAATTATCAGAAACAAAAAATGTACTCAGTGTCAAATATGTAATTATGAAAGTAAAGAAGCCAGCAATCTCACTGATCCCTTACGTCAATATATGTGGTACTCCAAACCACAGGAAAAAAATGGGAGGCAATTTTGAAATCGTAATTAAACAGATACTGCAAGATAAAATTGTGGCAGGTGTGCTTCTGAATGTTATTAACCCTCACATGTCTATTTTGCCTAATACTAGAATGCACGGCAGATTACATGCAGAGAATCACAGTTATATCAAGGTGGTCCAAGAGGAATCCCAAATTGGAAGGGAAGAAAAGTGTCCAGCTTTTGTTGGTAAGGGAAATGAATCCCAAAACACACTAGAAGCTAAACTGCAAGATGAAGTAAAATGCATCAAAGAAACTCTACCAAAAGTAGTCCTGCATGATGGCTGGAGCCTTGGACTTCATGCACATCTAGCGGAGGAGATTAAAACAGAGAAAGAAATGCATCAGCCAATCCCATTCACAGAAACTATTACGGAGTCTGTTGTCTCTCCTGTAATGGGATCATCTCATGTTGAGAATGTGAAGAGCAGTCAAACAACAAAAACAGACTGCAAATGTACTGCAGATTCAGTGATGCCTCCTCCAATATCAGGAAAATCACTGATTGGAGACCTTTTAAACCAAACAAGAGAAAATGATGTTCCAAGTAATGGAAGTGATACAAGAGAAATGGGTTACTGTTTTGCAAGAAAAAAGACAGAAATACCAAAAGATTTACCAGCAGCTTCGCCAGAGACTTTCAATTGCTGCACACCTGTTTTGTCTTCTTCTAAAGTGATGAAAAAGAGGGTAACATTTGCACTCACGACAAGTACAGTGAAGTCCAAATGCGTAAGTGCAAAGGATGTGAAGCCATCAACCTCAGAGACAGTGAGTGTCACAAGCCACAGAAAGAAATCAGAGTTAGACTTTAAGTTTAAAAAGATAAACCAAGCTAAAGGATTGGTACCTGAATATCTAAATACTCTTTGCTCTCCAATGCATAGCAGATTGCAGAGAGATTTCTGTCTCCCTGTGTCTCAATTAAAGCAAGGAGAACCAGCAGGTAAGACATACACTGATGTCTTTGCTAAGAATAGTGTATTCCATGACAGAGAGGAAAAATTTCAAGACCGAGAGGAAGAGGAACAAAAAGCTTCGTTAGAAGCAGTGCCAAAGCTTAGCCAGCACCTGGGGGCTGATACCTGTCAAATGAAGGAAATCCATCTTGAATCACACCCAGAGCTGAATTATTTAACACTGGAGCAATGTGTTAATGGACAAAGTTTGCAGCACCAAACAGATTTTCAACAAACTACTTTAAAGACTAGTCTCCAAATGGGTCCTTTAGAAGCTGAAGAACTACAAAAAGCCAACAAAACGAAAAACGACATAACAGACCTTGTGGGTCCTAAGATTCCACCTCCCAAAGCTATACAGGCTCCCAAGAATAGCCATGGCTTCTTCAATGCACATCAGAGGGATCATGAGCTTGTCAAATCAGATGACGAACGGAACCAAGCAGGAAATGCAAATATCCACATACAACCACAAACACATTTTACACCAACTATTTTGGAGTCTACTTCAGGTCCTAAACTAGATCAATTTCAATTTGAAAAGGTAGAGAGATATGTTAGGTTTTCACCTCTAAAGTCTGGGGAAGCAAAGTTTGATGAAATCATATTTTATGCAAGAGAAGGTGGTATCTCATCTGATTCTAGCTATCAAAAGGAACAGGCTGGTGGTAGTGAAAAGAGAGAGACAGTGATTTTTGCTTCCTGCATGTCTGCTTTATCTACACCTAAAAGGAAGAGAAACTTAAAACAATTTTCAGACATGAGAACTTTAGTGAATCCCAAATGTGGAATTATGAAGGCAAAGAAGCCATCAATTTCATATATGCTCAATATCAAGGCTAGTGCTGGTCCAAATCGTAGAAAAGAACTGAGCTGTAACTTGACAACCAAAATGAAAAAAATGCATCCAGGCAAAAAGGGGGCAGATAAAACATATGCTTTCCTGACTATGACACCTAACATTAACACGTATGGCAAGGTAGAGAAAGAAAAAGACACACTTAGAGAAAAAAGACTCGGTTATACTCGAGTAAAGCAAGATATGTCTCCAAATGAAGATAGTATTACTTCAGATAACATTAAAGAAACCTGTCTTCAAGATGAAGAGCAAGAAGCAAGGGATCAGGAGGCATTGTTAAAAGTAATTCCACAATACGTGCAACATTTCATATTCCGTTCGGGTCAGAAGGAGGATCTCGACTTTCACAAATTAGAAAACAAAGGAAGTAGGAAAATTCTGTTTGTTACCAAACAAGATGTCCCACAACAACTTCATTCTGCAGAACCAATACAAGGAGTGGAGACAAACAAATGCCTCCAGACCCAAAATGGTACCATATGTACAGTAAACGCAAATCTTCCTCCTCTAAAATCAGAGGACTCACTAAATGGTGAAGTTTTAATTGGTGTGATAAAACATAGTATGCCAACTGACGGGAAATGTAGTGGGGAACAGCACAATTTGGATAAAGGGGGAAAGGTTGAGTTTAATAGAGATCTGCAAGCAGCTGTCCTGGAGTTACAGATATCACCACATGGTGGGGAGGCAGAGAAGGCCGATTTGACTGATATGGAAAGTGGATCTAGCATCTCAATAAACATGAATGTACAACATGAAAGGGAAGATAAAAATATTCAAAAAACGTTATCAGAATCAGTTCCATCCTATAGTCACCACCTCAGTTTCAGTGCACATCAGATGAAAGATCCTGACCCTTTCAAATCAGAATCTGAACTGAAAAGTCCAGAAGGCAGAAGTTCTTGGAATTTGTCTCATACAGTGCAAAAAACAAAGCAAGAAACACACTTTAGAGAAACTGTTTTAGAGCCTATTTCTAGGTATATGATGAAACAAAGTCCTCATATGCAGGAAGGAATAAAATGTATGGTAGGTCTAAAGACTTCATTTCCCAAAACAGGGAAATCAGAGATTGGTTCAATACCATTTGATACTCCTTTGGATGAAAATCCTAGAAGGAAATGGAATAGTTCTATTTCTGAGAAAACTGCATGGAATCAAAAAACCTTAAGAACAGTCTTAAAACCTTTAGATTTCTCCAGCCTTGTGTCATCTGAATATGAAAGCCGGAGCTATACATTAGAGTTTATGGGCAAGAAAAGTATAATGAGTCCCAAGCGTGTAACTTTGAAGGCAAAGCAACTATCAATTTCACAGCTGTTTAATATCATAAGATACCCTACAGAAAACCATGGAAAGAAAAAGCGACACCACTTGAAGTACAAGATGAAAGGGAGGCAATGGTACACAAGTATAGGAGAGGCATTACTCAGTGCCACTGAATATGCTAAGAGTCTACCATCCAAAGCAGTGATTGATAAACTCTTATTCAATATAGCAGTGAAGGGCATTCTGTCCAACAGAACGTGCCAACAAAATCTGGATGGTCTTATTACAGGTGAAAAGGAAGAGGTCCAAGAAAACGTAGATGCAACTTTCTTGAGTCCTTTAGATTTCTTCATGCCTGTTTTATCTGACCCTAAAAACCATATGAACACAGTTCACTTATCAGAAAAAGAAATTATATTGAATTCCAAATATTTACCTATGAAGGAAAAGAAGTCATCAGTTTCACGGATACATAAAATCAATAGGCAATCTGCCACAAAACATAGGAAGAAACTTAAATCCTATTTAAAAACTCTATCCAACAGAACACTCCAAGAAAATCAGGGCCATATTACAGAGGAAAAGGAAAAAGTACAAGAAAACTTAGCTGCAACTTTCTTGGGTTATTTAGATTATTTCGTGCATGTTTTATCTGACTCTAAAAACCAGATAAACACAGTACAGTTATCAGAAAGGAAAATTATATTGAATCACAAATGTTTAACTCTGAAGGAAAAGAAGCCACCAATTTCACAGATACATAAAATCAATAGACAGTTTGCTACAAAATATAGGAAGAAAGTGGAATCCAATTTAAAAACCAAACTGAAAGCAGTGTGGCAAGGTGGAAATGTGGCCAATACATTTCCAAATACCATATTCTTCACTCCAGATACTGCTGACATTAAAACGCCAAGCAGATTCCAAACAGAGGTAGACATGAGAATATCAGGGTTAAGTCATACACAACCAACACAAATAGAGTCACCAGCTGAAGGAATAACAAGGTATTCTGGTTCCATTGACAAGAGAGGAACTTCCAGCTTGTTAAAGGGAGCAAAACTACATGTTAGAGAAAGCGGGGAAGAGAAGCAAGAACATCTTACAGAAATGGGTCCATTCTCTGCAGAAAACTTCATGGCAAATACACATCTTAGAAAGGATCCTCATCCTGGTAAATCAGAAGATGTGCTTTTGGGAGAACCTTTTTTCTCAAAAAGTCAGATTTACAAAGGGAATTCAGAAAAAGATGTAAAAATGGAAAAAAACAAAAATGGAAAAGGAAGTCTCAAAGTTGGGCTCCCAAGGAAGGAGAAATCAGGTCACTGTGCAGAACCGAGTGAGCCCACAGATGATGCCATATCAAATAAATATGATAAAGAGAACACTGGCTATTCTGTTTTAAAAGAAAAAGCATTCTGTAATCTGGCAGGAGTCATGCCAGGTTCTGTCGGCAGGCATTTGCCTGCTTCAGAAGAAATGAAAAGACAGAATGACAGCCTTAAAATAGCTGACAGGTCAAGTCCTGAAGGTAGACCTTTGCAGGCAAAGCAATCAGCAGCTCCACAATCATTTGATACTGGAGGTCATGCTGCTCTAATCAGTCATAAGGAACAGAAACTGAAGTTTAAAGCCCAAAAGACAGAAGAAGAGAGAAATGAAGCTGCATTAAAGCTAAAATCTACATGTGTTCCTATACCTAGTCTACTCCACATAAAAATGGAGCCATCAGCTGGTACCTGGGATATAGATGAACAATCTTCTGAAACAAGAAATGCCCTAAACAAAGAAAAAGTTAGGGAGAAAGAAGGGTATGGACAACAGGTTTGTATTCGAACAGCTCCACAGTACATCCAGCCATCTGAGTTTGGAGCAGATCAAATGAGAGACCCTGGTCCTTTCAAAACAGAAGCACCTTTAGTCAGTACAGTTTGTTCTCAGATCATCACTCCCCAGAACACAGAAGTTGATTTAATGGATCAAGAAGCAAAGATAAGTGTTGCAGAAGAGTTTAATCCCAAGTCTGTTTTCTCTAAGATACATCTACTTCAAACTGAAAGCAAGAAAGAATTTGAAACTGAAGACTGGAAAACAAGAGCAGATCCCAAGACACGTGCCCTGCAAAAGAAACTGCAAGAGCCGTGTGTCTCAGGCACTACCTGGAGTTCTCCTAATCCCTACACATCTGTTTTTCCTAATATCATAAGACATAAAGATAAGGCAAAGACAGCAAATGTGGAAAGTGCTCTGCAAACCAAACAGGTAAAATTGAAGGCAAAGAGAATACCAGTTTCCCAGCTGCTTGAATATGGTACTGCAGGCAATCAAAAGGAAACCAGAGGTAACATCCAGCAGCAGAAGGCATTCCGGCTGAGTAAAAATGCAGTACATCAAGTTCTAAAGGCTGTTTATGACTCTGGATACTATGTGTCTAGCATTAAAAAGCTTAGAGAAGTAAAAATGGAGAAAGACAAGCCAAAAGACAGGGTGTGCAGTCTTCCACAGTTAAAGCTGGAGAAACCACTAAAAGAAATGCAAAGGTCATTGACAGGATGTACTGATATGTCCGGCATTCTTAGGAAACAGGATCAAGATGTTAGAGAAAAGGAACAAAAACACCAAAGCATTTTAGAAGACACATCCCAATACTGTATTGAACCGTTAAAAATTAGTTCACAACAAATCAATTACAGTAGTTTTGATGCCCCGAGAATTAGAAAAGATGTAGAACTTGAATTTCTCATTGCACAAAGAGCAAAGGAAAAAGATACAGGCATGGCCAAACATTCAGGTTCAGTTCCAGTTCCATGGGAGAGCGAAGTATCGAAGGGTCGAGATATTCCGCTAAACTCAAACGGACAGAATATACTTTTTACAGAGTTGGATACTTCTCAACAGATTTGCCAGGAGCAAGAATTGCTGAAACAAGAAGATATTTCCATGACAAACCTGGAGTCAATGGCCTGCCCCATTATGGAACCTCTTCATTTGGAAAACACAGGAAAGATAGCTGAGGAAGAAGATGTGTACATTAACAGAAAAAATATTCCACATGTATTGGGAAGAGAAGGATTAAAGGAAACCGGTATCTTAGTAGGTTCTAAAGGACAGAATTTTTTTTGTACAAATCCAGAGGTTCAGCACAAAGTGCCTACAGTGCCGAAAGGACAGGTGAATCCAGATTATGTTCCTGAAAGTATTCTGGATTCTGTATCTTTCCCCAATAAGGACCCTCTTCACTTAAAACAGGCAGAGAAAACAAGGAAAGAAAATGTTAGCATCTCTGAAAGTTTCAATGAAAATCTTTGGGGAAGAGAGCAATCAAAATTACCTAATATTACATTAAAATCAAATAGACAGAAAATGGACTTTTCAAAAAAATCGAGGGCAAAGCAACTAAGTAATTGTTATCAGAATATAGAGAATATTCTGGAATCCATTTTCCCTTGCACATTGCATCAACCTCATATTGAAAATCCCAAGAAAGAAGGGTCAGCAGAAGAGATAATGAGTTCAAAAGTTTCAAGCCCAATGATAGAGCAGGCATCACACAAAGTAGGCATTCCGGTGGATCAGCCTCCATGTTCAGAAGGAATACATTTCAATATTAAAAGAAGAAAAGGACATCCACAAGAAAGTACGCACAAGGCTTTTCCAGCATCTGTTTCTCACTCTCTAATGGACATACATGAGATTAAGTCACCAAAGGTAAAGAAAGCAGATAGTTCAGGGTACCACACTTCAAATACAAAAGAAATTGGCTTGCTTTTTACAGGACAGTCAGAACAGGAAGAAAAATGTACATATGAGGCTCTTCCAAAGTCTGCACCTCACTCCAAAACAGATCTACATCAATTCAATGCCTCAATGCAAGAAGAGAAATTAGATGCTATGAATATTCTGCATTATGACCATTTAACTTCACAGACCAAAGAAGCAGTAAAACAAATGGATGTTATAGTTGGATATACTCAAAACAGTAAAAAAAGACAAGCCTTACTCAAAACAGGCCAAAAATGGCAATGCCTACCAATTTCCCATGAGAACTTTTGGGAGCATATATCTTACCCTCAAAAGTATCCCTATGCCCTGCAACATTTAATGCCTCAGGAAAAGGAAGCAATATCAGAAGGAGGTAATGTATCAAGTCAGACTCCAGGACTAGACTTGTTTTCTGAAGATCAAATAAGTACTGTAACTAACGATGGACTGGAAGGGATTGTGCCCTTGATTACTCCAAGGCAGATGAAAAAACAAGATACAATGCTGCTTTTAGGATCACACCATAAAACTATGAAATATCCAAGTCTCTCATTTCCAAAAGGAATGAAATCCTCGGATGGGGTAGAAGTCTTTGATTTAATATCAAATAGCAGCTCAACCAAGTTGAGATTTGGGAAGAAAATACAATCACCTAAGGCAAATCAAAAGGTACAAAAAGAAGTATGTCTGCCTGTAATATTACATCCTCTTTCTGTATCCATGCCTATTTTGCCAGAAAGTAAGGGACAGAAGGATAGCATAAAACAAGTTATTAGGAAAGGTATGATATACCACAAAAGAAGAACTCCAAAATTGAAGAAATCGGTATTTTCACATATACTCAATACCAGTGACTGTGGTGCCCCAAGTAACAGACTAGAAATGCAATGGAATGTGACAGAGAAAATGATCAATGTGAAACATAGAATGAGTGAACTAGATTTGGTTGCAGCAAAAATATATGAGTCCATTCTTTCTTTACCTCACTTCAAATTGAATAAAGAGACAACCGACAGGGTGATCTCCAATCATGTAAAAAGGACAAAACAACATAGATCACAGGGAGAGAAGAAAGACAGAGTAAAAGCAATGGATAGGAAAAGAATAAAAAGCCCTGACATCATTTGGAAGCCAAATAAATCATCACTGTCACATACACTCAGTATAAAGGAATTTCCTTTGCCGTTGGATGTTATGAAACAAGAGGGCAAGATGCAAGAAGGTAAAGGTAAATCAGGTATGAAACTGACAAACGTGTGTACTTCTTTATCATCTCTATCACGTAGTAATTCAAATTCAAGAACAAAAGCAGGTAAAGATATGTCAGGAATTCTAAAGGGCTGCCTTCCACCACTAAAGCTCCAGGCATCATCAAACATCAGAAGAGTATCATTTACAGAGTCAATTAACAGAGAGAGTTTAAGTAATGTAATAAAATCAAAATGTTTGCCACAGAAAAATAAGGAAGATAGAGAAAATATAGTAGATGTGAAAGACATAATGGACCTCATACGTATCACTTTGAAAGGAAAGAAATCACCTTTTAAACACTTACTGCACGGAAAAGAACCACAGCGGAGCAGTAAAAAACTAGAGAAAGTGATGAGGGAAGATGAAAGTAATCTAGACATAGTTCAGAATAAACTTTGTGCTTCTATTCTTTCTTCACCTCACTTGCAATGGAATCCTAGAATAAAAGAGGTATACATAAGAGAAATAACAAGATTCTGTCTTCCATCCTCCACATTCTGGGAATTATCAGACACAGTGCAAAAATGTGAGCAGCCAGTTGGTGACATTCGAAGCAGTATTGGAAAAGCAAAACGTTTACCACAGAACGACAAAGACAGAGTGGAAAAGGCTTTAGGAAAAATTATGCACTCCAAGAGAATAGCTCTGGAGGTGACGCAGGCTTCAGTGTTCCAAGAATTAAACTTCAAAGAAAAAGGGGAAGAGATTCAGGAAAATAAACAAGTTGAGATTTGGAGCAAACCTTTTGCTTCCATCTCTTTTCTACCTTACTCTAAAATGGACGCAATGAAAGGAGAGGAAGCCACGGGAATGAAAATGAGATCCTCCTTTTCACAGCCAAATCTCCAAGAGTCATCAGATATAGAGAAAATAGCATATGAAAAGTGTATTTCTGATAACATCTCAAACAGTGTAAAAAAGACCCTAGAACATGTATTGGAAAAAGAACAGGAGAGGCTAAAAATGGAAAAAAATTTACCTTTGAAGAAAAGGAAATTATCAATTTCACAGGGAATTCAGTTGGATATCGAAGAGCAAGAGAAAAAGATAGAAAATATTAAAGGTGAATCAAGTGTGCTTCTGACGAATGCCAGCACTTCTATCCCTTCTTCTTCTCATTTACAATCGGATACACGAGTAGAAAAAGCAGAGTATGTAACTGAAATAACAACATATTATCTTCCAGAACTATCACACCAAAAATTATCAGAGGCAGGGAAAAAAGCAGATGGAGCGGCCAATGAGAGTGATATCACAATTGATGTACAAAAAGCAAAAGATTATACGCAACAGAAAGAAGAGAATGAAGTCAGGATATCAGCTAAGAAAGACATAATGCATCCAGAAGACAGAGGCCTAAAAGGAAAGAAGGCACTTCCACAGGACCTGCCACTGAATCCTAAAGAGCCAAAGCAAATGGATCAAGACACTCAGGAGCAAGAGAAAGAAGACAGAGAAGACGAGGAGCAAGGGAAAGAGGACGGAAAAGGTGCAGGACAGGGAAGAGCTGATAGAGGAGACAAACAGCAAGGGAGAATGCATCAAGAAGTTGAGCAACAGAAAGCAGATGGAGTAGGCATAGAGCGTTGGAAAAAGGATGAACACAAGAGTGAAAAGGAAGCAGTTCTGTTCCTGTATCTGCCTTCTGAGTCCTCTCTAACTTGCTACAAAATGAACACAAGAATAGAAGGAGAGGAAGACTTACGAGGAATAATAAAATCTGCTACTTCACAGTTAAGGCACTGGAAATCATTGGATGCAGGGACAATAGCACACGCAAAGTCATTTGGGGAGGATAGCTCAAAGGAGGTGACAACATTACACGAATACAAACTACAGGAAGACGCAGAGAGAGGAAAGACAGTAGGTATGAATTCTGTAAGGCAAACTGAAGGCACAATTTTTGAGGCAGAGCAATTATCACTTCCACACATACTTGGTATTCCTGGCAGTGGTGGCTCAAAACCTGGAGAAGTACCAACGAACGTAGAAGAAAAACTGAAACAAGTCCAGGGAAGGAAGAGTGAACTGGAAGAGGTTCTGACAACACCATCTCTACCTCACTGTGAATTAGATGAAGGGTCAGAAGGCACAGAAGAGAAACAAGGAGTCACAAGAGCCTTTCCTCCACCTTCGTGGGATGTGGAATCATCAGATACAGAGAAATTAAAATATACGACGTCGTCTTTGAATGATATTGCAGGTGATTCAAAAAGGACAAAATGCACGACCCAGATACAAAAGGATAAGGCAAATACTTCTGAGAAAAGTGTAATGCATTCCAAGTACATAGTTATGAAGGTGGAGAAATCACCCATTTCCCACACCCTAAAAACAAAGGAGCTGCAAGTGAGCATCAGTCAACAGGAGGAAAAGGCACAGGAAGGTGAGGTGGGAATAGTTGTGCTTCTGAGCAAAACTTACCCTTTTGTCACTTCTCCAACTTTCCTTGAGTTAGACTCAATAAAAGAAGAAGGTGAACCAGGAATAAGAAGAAGCTGTATGCCACATCTCGAGCTCCAGGAATCATCGCCTCCAGGGCAAACAGCACCTACAAAGCCCATAGAGGGCCTTGTAAAGAAGGAGAAACATCCTCTCCCACAGAAGGAACGCAGAGTGCAAACAGCATCCATGCATGGTGTGATACACCCCAATGGGGCCATCTTCAAGGCAAAGACATCAGCACCTGCACAGGCGTTCAGCATCACTGAGAACAGTCCTCCGAGCAAGAGAAAGGAGGTGCAGTGGGGCATGAAAGAGAGAGCAGGCCAGAAGCAGGAAAGGACAGGACGTCCGCATGTGATTCTGACAAAAACTCATCCGTTCATGCCTTCTGCCTCTCACCATGGATTATCTCCTTCACAACTGAACCTTCCTGTATCATCAGCTTCAGGAAAAAATGTGTCTCTCCCACAGTCATGGTTCAAGGAATCATCAGATGCAGGGAGAATAACATGTCCAGAAACAAGCCATGGACAACTTTCAAACGACGTAAAGCAATTAAAAGTACACCTGCTACAGAAAGAAGAGAAGGATAGAGGAGAAGCAGCAGATACGACCAGAGTAGTGGATCCCAACAAAATGTATTTGAAGGCCAAGAAATCACCTATCTTACATACACACAGCTTAAGTGATCTTCAGTGGAAAACTAGAGAACAAGAGGAGGAAAAGGTTCAGAAAGTTAAAAGTGGGCCAGGTGTCATGTGGTCTGAGAGTCCTTCTAGATCCTCCCCACTTCACTTTAACATGAGTACTGAGTTTCAAGAGGAAAGCCTACTGATATTAACAGGATCCTCTTTTCCCCTAGTAAAGCTCCAGGAATCACCAGATACTGAGGGAGGCATAGACATAAGGCCAATTGCTGGTGATGTTTTAATCCGACTACAAAAAGGAAAACACGTGTCACAGAACAAGGAAGAGGATGAAGTGCAAACAGTAAACATCATCATATTCCCCAAACATCAGGAAGAGAAGACACAGGAATGTGAAGGTGAACCAGGTGTGGTTCTGACCAAATCTACTTCATGGCCAACTCTATCTCAACTGGAACTGGATAGAGAAACACACTTAGATCATGAAACGCTCAGACTTAAAAGCTCTATTCTGCACCGAATATCACACATGGAGGAGATTGTACATAGAGAGTCAACTGTTGGTGATAACTCGAAATATGTTAAAAATGAAAAGCAACATATCCCTCAAAAAGGAGAAAGGAAAATGATAATAGATACAAGAGGCACAGATATAACTTTGAAGTCAAAGAAGTCACCTCGTTCCCGCATGCTCCACAGAACAGAACTGCACGTGAACATCAGAGGGCAAGAAGAAAAGGAAGATGAAGGTCAAGATAAACCACCAAGTATGCTTCAAAGAAAGAAGTGTGCTTCCAAACTTTTACCACCCAACCTTAAACTGGAGGGAGCTGCGCAAGGAGTTGAAGAAAGGCTTGGAGGTGAGACACCCTGTTTACTTCCGCTAACGCCTTCAGCATCACCAGATACAGAGAAAACAGCAGCTGCGGAGGCGAGGAGTGCTGATGTAAGACAAGGAAAAGCGTATAGGTCACAGAAAGAAAACAGGCATGAAGTGAAAATGACAGAGATGCGGGTCAGGATACACTGCCAAGAGGCAAGGCGTTCACCAATTTCACATATCCTTAATGCAAAGGAATTCGTGTTGAATATGAACACACTGGAGAAAAAAGTCCACAAAGATAAAGACGAAGCAGGCGTGATTCTGCCACGGACTTTGCTTTCTGTACCATCGGCGCCTCCTCTTTATGTGGATTCAGGGAACAAAATAGACAAAGACACACCAGGAATCACAGGACCGTCTGGTCCACAGCGAAATCTCCGGGTACCCTCAAATACCCAGAAAATAACAAAGAGAGACTCAGTCGAAGGCGATGATAAAAACATTGTTAAGCAAGCAGGCCAGTACGTGCCTCACCCAGAGGCAGAGCCACAGTGGACCTCAAACTTCAAGATCGGCGTCCAGCAAAGGAAGGAACCTTCACGAGTCAGGTCAGGAGGATATTTGAGTCAGTTAGTTTTAAATTCACAGGATGAGGACATTTATTTCACAGGGTTTGGTACCAGAAGAAGTGGGAAAAGGCTGGAATGGCTCTTTACAAAGAAAAAGGCTCAGCCAGAAAAATACAAAACAGAAACTTTTACTGCATTTCTTTCCTATCCCACAATGGATGCAACTAAAATGGGTGGTCGGGAGGAAGAAACTGAAATAATGGACAACTTAAACCATAAAATCAGTCCTGAGGTTTCAGTTTCACTGCTAAGGAAAATATCTAAGGAACTACACGTCACTCTTGGCACCCTTGCAAGTTCAAAAGGATTTTCTGTTTCAGAGAGATATGCTCACCAGCAAGAAACTTCATTGAAAGTATCTCCAGAACTTGCAGGTTCATGCACATTTGATAAGCCAGGGAAAGATGTACAAAGTAATGAGAAAATCAGCAAAATACTTTCTCCCAAAGTGTTAGCACCACAGACAAAGGGATCACTCAAAAAAATAGGTATCGTCACCAATTGGAATGCCCCACAAAATATAGAAGAACAAGATATTGGCATGAAAAAGCAAGTGATGCAACAGTCGGAACATGGGCACAAGACCAGGCTGAACACGATCCTTTCTCTTAAGTTTCCACTTCAAAGTGGAACGGAGAAGACACCATCGGAAACAGATGTGGACCAGAAAACAGCAGCGCAGCCCAGCCTGCAGATACTACAGACACTACCAGGGACACATGTAGATGTGACAAAGATTGACACTGCAAGAGGGGGAAAGGAGCAGGCATTGCTCATTTCAGAACAAGAGGCATGTGTTCTGGAATTGCTTCCCAAATCCCTATTTTCTCCCTGGACTTTTCCATTTCAATCAGGGGATCTGAAAGAAAAAGATCAAACAGACACAAACACCAATATAAATCTAGAGCAGAAGCAATTGGAAGTGGACCACGGTAGTGCTGTGAATCAGAAAGAAGGGAAATTAAAAATAGGCACACACAGAGCTTTATATCTGGAAGAAGATAAAACAGAGTTGCATAAGGCCAGGACTGCCAATCTGGAGACGGAGAAAGTAAGAAAGGACACAAGGCACAGTGCACACCTGCACCTTCCATCTCTAAAGGCAGAAGAATCTCAAATGAAGACTCAGGTCACCACTCATAGGGAGAAGAAGTGCCTAATCATGCAAAAACAGAAAAATGAACTAGAGGCATCTAACGCAAAAGAAAGCATTCAACTACAAAAATTGTTTCAAAGAAATATCCTGGATTCTTTTTATTCCTACGTTCCTCTTTCTTCCAAACATAAAGACCAAAAAGGCAGATTAACAATAACAGATCTGAGAAGAGAATTGAGCACTAAATATTTAACTATGAAAATCCAGAAACACCCAATTCCACAGTTGCTTAATATCACAGGGCATGGTACACCAAGCAATAGAAAGAAATTAGAGTATGATGTTAAGTTAAAGAACATGGTTTCATGGAGTAAAGATGTCTCCGGAATATTTATCAGAAGTATTTCTATTTCTATGATGAGTTCACCTAACCCTGACTCTAAGACAAACCTAGAAAGAGGAAAGGGAATCTGCCTTTCTAAATTCCAGAAAAAATCACCAAACACTAGTGAAATTTTTAAGAGAGACAGTTTAACAATTGTAAAAGGGAAACAGAATTTTACAAACACAGTTCCACAAGATCCCCAGCCCTTTGTAATGGACAAACAACAAATGCAGACACTTCCAAATGTCAAATCAGAAGCAAACTTCAGAAGTGAAATGAATAAAAAATACTTAAAGGCGCAAACAAAAGAATGGGTTGTTCTAGGGAATGATGTCTCAAGGGTCATTAAAAAACCAGACTTGTATATCATCAAGCAAGAAGAAATGATTCCCAAATGCATTCTGACACCCACAGAGTGTCCATCTATGCTTGAAGATCCAAAGTTACCCAAGCAAAGGGATCAGAATGAACCAGTGTGGGACATGACCACACAAAAGGTTTGGCAACAAAATGCTTTCCCAGGAACTGTGCCCATACCACCTCAAGTTAAAAGTAATGAAGTCAAAATCATTGCAGACAGTACAAATGCAGAACATTTACTTCCTATTTGTGAAGCAACAAAAGATATCTCTGAATCCCATGTTAAAAATATGACCCAAGACAAAGTTTCTTCTGATAAACTGGATAATATACAAGCCTATAAGCCTGATGACTTGAAGTTAGCACCTTATCCAGAGGGTTCACATACAACATCAACAGCAAAATATCCCAAAATGCAGCACAACCCCCTTTTAGAACAGTTTACTCCCAAAGAAAAAAATAAGCTTACTAATCATTTAGAGTCAAAAGCATTTGAAATACAATTGAATCTGATGCCAGAGATGGCAAAAAAATCTTTACGCATGTTCAACTTTTATCCAAAAGGGACTCTTTCAAACAGTAACAGTTGGAGGTTCTATTCGAGACATAAAACAATGAGCTTTATGTCTCTAGAAGGGATTAATACCATAGAACCTAACTCAAAACACAAATACCAAAAGAATTCACCTCCTATCAGCAATGTGAAGACGCTGACTGTTGATGTTTCAAATGGCAGTGAGGAGACCACAAAGCCACAGAGTATTAATAAGCTAGAAAGTGGAACATCTTCAGTGACTTCTGCTAGTGAGATGCTATTGCCTCATACCCTCCAAAACTACTCAGCAAAAGAAAAAGCCAAACTCCTCATGCACTTTTCTGTGAAAACATTGGAGATACAAATGAAAGCCTTTCCCGGAATTGTAAGAGAATCTCATGCAATGACCAGTGCTCAGGAGAGAAAGAAACCTCAATCTAACTGTGTTCATTCTGGTATCACAAGACCAGAACGACAAAACAGAATTTTGTTACTTTTTGAGGAAAAATCTCTCCATCAAATAGATCTTGATTTACAATACAAATACCTTCGTTTTCTCCTGGGGCTTCCTGTTGGAAGTACATTCCCTAAGCCAAATGTACTTCCCAAACATAATAAGTTAAACACAGTTGGAATGTGTAAAAAAGTAGATGCTAGTGGAGAAAGTGGGAGTCTTCCCATTGATACAGAACTGTTAGAGCAACATATTTCTTTCAAAAAGCAAAGTCCCCATGAAAATTCATCACTTATCAGAATATTCCCAGAGCCAACCCTCGTGTGTGATTCTGACCGTGATCTGCATAGCCCAAGAAAGAAAGATACTCAAGTTCTTTCACATTCAGAATTCCATGTGACTCCAGAAAAAAACAAACAATATCATGTATGGTTTCAAGAAACAAATACATATAAATCTATCGATTTAAGGACTCAGAGCAATGCTGTTGGTTCAGCTGATTCACATGAAACTCAGATTTCAGAAGATTTTATTGATATTCAGACAAATATTGAGAGTCCAGCTGAGTTGGACAAATGTCCAGGTCTTGAAGTAAGTGAGAGTGAGGAATGTATGTTTCTGGAAGCCAACCCTTATTTAAATCAGGAATCACAAAATATTCTATTTGAGTTACAGACAGGCATGCCTTTGGAAAATCCCTACAAAATCACAAGTGATTTGAAATCATTTTACAGTGAAGATTCAGGTTCGCATTGTACTAGAGGGTACAGAAAGCAAACCTTATTTATTACATCACCTTCTTATAAGTCCCGTGAAACCAGGAAATATAGATCATCTTCCAAAACGAAATCTCCTGACTGGTTGTGTCATCGTTCATTAAATGCTGTGGAAATTCAGTCTAGGTCATCTGGTCTATCACTCAGTGAAGAGAAACTTTCATGGACTACCAGGAGCAGAACAAGTTACTCTTTAGCTTCCTTAACGGAATCAAATATTAAATTGCATCTTGCAAAAAACCAAGACAAGTCTCACATGCACCCAGAAAGAAAAGAAAGAAAGAAGGCCAGATTTGATTTATTTAGGAAGAACAATAGTCACTGGGGCCACGATTACAGTTGTACACACAGTAAGGAGAAATGTGCCAGAAAGAAGAGAGTGCATGATTATGAGTCAGAAAGATTGGATTGTTTCCAAAGCAAACATAAATCAACATCAAAACCTCATCGTGGCGATATCAACTTCGATTCTGAAAGAAAACAAAACCGGCCCTTTTTTTTTGCCTGTGTACCAGCAGACTCACTGGAGGTTATACCCAAAACCATTCGCTGGACTATTCCCCCTGAAACTTTAAGGAAAAGAAACTTCAGAATTCCCCTAGTGGCAAAGATTTCAAGTTCTTGGAATATATGGAATTCCTCCAAAAAGTTGTTGGGGTCGCTCTCGGGGTCCCTTACTACAGTTTATCACAGCTGACATTACCATAGCTAAACTCCTCTGAAGTGGAAGTCTGTTGTGACATTCTGTGAAAAATAAAATCATATAACATCCAATGGTTTCCTCGTGAAGTGTTTTCATATAAAGATAGAAAGAGTGACTGAAATTTGTTATTTAACAATTGAGAAAGTTCAGGCACAAAATTGCTGACGTGGCAATTTTGCGTACATTCCTGGCATTTCATCAGGAACCACCAGACTTCATCAGAAATGGATACATCAGATATGGTAAGGTGCAAACCAATAGGTTGAGATGCATAAAATGTGTGACTTCACCCACGGATGTCCTTGCTGTTTCTGGTATCAGGATGGGTTTAACCTGCACAAACATAAAACGCTGGCAAACCTTATGTCATGCAATTCCCATCAAAAAAGGAAGAATAGGAAATGGATCATGCATGCTCCGCTCTTTTGAGTATATTCTTTTCAGAAGGGAACTCCTTTTTGACTAGATGTTGTAGAGAAAGATTTACCCGCTTATAATTGTACACGCCTGATGAAAAGAAGCCTTTTCTGCCTCCTGGTGTCTCACACTGTACATTCCAAGCCCTGTTTCCCCTCTCTTTGCACGGTCCTTTGGTCCTGGGCACTGTAGAAGGATTTCATGTTGGGATGTAGCCCCTGACTTTGCGCCTGTTTGTCACCACCTAGGATGTGTCCTTTAAAGTGGGCAGAAGGATTCCTGGAAGCTATTCCCAAACTTTGATAGAAATATATATCAAAGTGAATGTCAATCACTTAAATATATAGCCCGCTATGCCCAGTCTAAATGTATCCTAACTCAGCTTCCCCTAAATCTAATCCCCAAGATATTTGTAACCTATCCAACCTCACTGACTTGAAGTCAGATGCGATGGAGGGTAAGAAAGTAGAAATAAATAATATTTTAAAGTAATTGCAGTAAACCTATCTTACTTTTACAAATCTTTGGGGCCCCGAAGCTCAAGCTTCTTCAGCTTTTGTAGTATATCTGCTTATGTAGATAACATCAATTTATTGTTTTCCATATTGTAAGCAACAAATTCAAAGTCTACCAGATATCATGCCTTGTTCTGGGTACTGAATCTAACACAAATTAATAAAGCACAATCTTTAAATAGGTTTTAAATTTTAATTATTATTAATACATAATGGCTATACGTATTTGTGGGGTTTATGTGATATTTTGATACAAGTATATAATGTATAATGATTAAATCAGGGTAATTAGGGTATCTGTCACCTCAAGCATTTATCATTTTTTAAACTATCTTTCTGAGACTAAGTCTTGCTATGTTGCCCAGACTGGTCTTGAACTCCTGGGCTCAAGTCAAGTAACTGAGATTATAGGTGCATTTTATCCCAAACCTGAATTAACAAAGCACAATGTTTTAAAATTTCCATTTTTACTTTAGATTCAGGGGGTATACGTGCAGGTTTTTTACAAGAGTATATTGCTTGGTGCTAAAGTTTGGGCTTCTATTGATCCCATCACCCAGATAGTGAACATGGTACTCAACAGGAAGGTTTTCAGCCCTTCACCCACTTCCTCCCTCCCTCCCTCCCTCCTTTCTTTCTTTTGGAGTCCCCAGTGTCTACTGTTCCCATCTTTACATCCAAGTGAACCCAAGATTTAGCTCCCACTTGTCAATGAGAACATGTGATATTTGGTTGCCTGTTTCTCCATTGGTTAATTTAGGATAACTGCTTCCATCTGCATCTATGTTACTACAAAGGACACGATTTGTTCTTTTTTTATGGCTGCACAGTATTCCATGGTGTATATGTACCACATTTTTCTTCATTCAATCTACTGTTAATGGACAGCTGTATTGATTTCATTTCTGCCATTGTGAATAGTGCTATGATAAACATACAAGTGTATGTCATTTTGGAAGAATGACTTATCTCCCTTCGGGTATATACCCAGGAATGGAATTGCTGGGGTCAAATGGTAGTTCTAGTTTTGGTACTTTGGGAGATCTTCAAACTGCTTTTCGCAGTGGCTGAACTACTTGGCATCCCCACTAACAGTGTATAAGTGTTCCTTCTCTTCTACAACCTTGCCAACATCTGTTATTTTCTGATTTTTTGTTATAGCCATTCTGACTGGTGTGAGATAGTATCTCATTGTGCATTTCTCTGAGGATTACTGATGTTGAGCATTTTTTGTGTTTGTTGGTTGCTTATATGCCTCCTTTTGAGAAGTGTCTGTTCATGTCCTTTGCCCACTTTTTAATAGAGTTGTTTCTTTTAGGTTCATTTCGATTTCTTATAAATTCTGGATATTAATCCTTTGTTGGATACATGATTTGCAAATATTTTCTCTTTCTGTAGGTTGTTTGTTTACTCTGCTGAGAGCTTCTTTTGCTGCAAAGCACTATCTTGACTTGCAAAACTCACAGTGTCAGGTCAGGGAAGAGAGACAGTCTCTTGAAAGGCCCAGGCACACACAGACATATACACATATAAACAAACACCGCCTGTTGGCATCTCATTTCCCCAACACACATGCATATGTTACTGGTATCTTGGTTGGCGACAAGAAAGCAGTCCTGAGCCACAATTATTTGACTTAAGCCATCTATCAAGAATTACTCATTTGGAGTAGATGTTGACAAAAAGATAAATGTCCAAGCCAAGTCTTCTGTCGACTTGCATGTTCTGACTTCTTTTAGAGATAATGACTCTAGGGGAGCTAAAAGGCATAGGTTTACTCTTGGCTTTAAATTCCCATATTATAATAGATGGTTATAGTCTAGCCATATGCCATTTAAACTAGGGAGAGATAATTAGGCTCAAGTTTTAATGTAATGAGGGAACTTGGTGAGGTGGTGTAGAGAGAGTGTCATAAGCAATTTCTCTGCAAGATTTAGACTTTGGCATGATTATTCTTAGTTCAACTACATACAACTGCACTCTTTGGGGCCTTGACTCAGTATTTGGAATAAAGAGAGAAAGCAACTGGAATTCATTTTTAAGTCAGAGGTTCCCACATTTCTTCAGCAAATGGTGCTCTTAGCATCTCTAATTTTTCCACTGCACTTCTAGGTCAAAATAAATTGCTAATAACTGCACTAAAATTAGCTTATGTCTAAATGACTTAATTATAACTCATGTCTTTTTCTTTTCTTTTTTTTTTCTTTTTTTGAAACAGAGTCTTGCTCTGTCACCCAGGCTAGAGTGCAGTGTTGCAATCTCAGCTCACTGTAACCTCCATCTCCCTGATTCAAGCAATTCCCCTGCCTCAGCCTCCCAAGTAGCTGCGACAGCAGGCACATGTCACCACGTCCAGCTAATTTTTGTATTTTTAGTAAAGATGGGGTTTCACCATGTTGGCCAGGATGGTCTCGATCTCTTGACCTCGTGATCTACCCACTTCGGCCTCCCAAAGAGCTGGGATTACAGGCATGAGTCACCATGCCCAGCCTATTTCATTCTTAACCACAATTTCTGAGTGAGATGTGTGTGCCTGTTGAACATGACACAACTCCTCAAACTTAGGAATTGGATGGAACATCACACAGATTCTTGTGTAATACTTGCTTTTATTTCAGCAACGTCTCAAAAGTCAGCTTGACAAAGAAAGTATGTAATGGAAAGGAATGTAGCTCCATGCAGTGAGAAGACTGTGAATTCCCTTGAGCTAATAATTCATACAGTGTCCAACAGATGCCGCTGTGTTCACAGCTCAAAAATACTCCATGTCACTGCAGAGTGCATGTTTGGAACTGCTGCCTCAAATTTGTTGTGTTATTTTGCTTTCTGCAGTGTGTTCGAGAACAATGGGACGATGAGAGGTGTTATGAGTGAGGGAAGGGGACAGTTGAAAGCAGTGAGACTGAAGCTGGATTTATGGCATTCTGCCACCAGGTTACCCTACACTGTCACAGCCACCCTAATTGGAATCGCTTTATGTTTGTGACGAAACTCTGGTGGGCCTTAGTACATTCCCGTAGTCCATTCCTTCCCCAGCTCTCTTAGCTATTTTATTTATTTATTTATTTTGAGACAGATTCTCGCTCTGTCTCTAAGGTTGGAGTGCAATGGTGCAATCTCGGCTCACTGCAACCTCTACCTCCTAGGCTCAAGGGATTCTCCTGCCTCAGCCTCACGAGTAGTTGGGACTACAGGCACCTGCCATCATGCCCAGATCATTTTTTTTTTGTCATTTTAGCAGAGACAGTGTTTTGCCAAGTTGGCCAGGCTGATCTCGAACTCCTGACCTCAAATGATCCTGCCCACCTTGGCCTCCCAAAATGCTGGGATTACAGGCATGAGACACCAAACTCGGCCCTCTTAGCTATTTTATACCTTTGCTTCTCTTCTCAAACTTTGAACACCTTCTACCCCACATTCAAAAGTGGATGACCTTCCTTCATACTTCACTGAGAAGAGACTTCACAGACTCTCTTCATCACATCTCCACCTACATGTTTGCCTCTTTGCCTGTTACTGCAGATGAACAGAGCCATTTCAAGCTAATGCCTCCATTTGCATACCAAATCTCATACTCTCTCATTGTCTTAGTTCACTAGGACTGCTCTAACAAGCTACCTTAGACTGGGTAATTACTAAAGAACAAGAATTTATTTCTAACAGATCTGGAGGCTGGGAAGTCCAAGATCTAGGCACCAGCAGATTCAGTGTCTGGGAGGGCCTGTTCCTCACTAGCAGCTTTCTGCTGTGTGCTCACATGGTGGAAGGGTAAAAAGGGCCAAAAAGGCTCCCTCAAGCCATTTTATTTTTTAAGGGTACTAATCAATCATACACCATTCACCCGGTCACCTTCGAAATCCCCCATCACTTAATGCTCTTGCACTGGGGATTAAATTTCAACATGAATTTTAGAGGGACACAAACATTCAAACCAGAGCACTCATGCACTCACGGACTCACTTC
Organism: Saimiri boliviensis; assembly: GCF_048565385.1. NCBI lineage: Eukaryota > Metazoa > Chordata > Mammalia > Primates > Cebidae > Saimiri > Saimiri boliviensis. Next base: position 10,989,208 of record NC_133464.1, read on the forward strand.
AACATTTCTCCTCTCTCTCTGCTGCATTAGCACTTTTCACCCTCTACCAGATCATTTTCAAGAGCATACATGATGTTGTTTCCTTCCTCTAAAAAATAAATAAATAAAACTAAAATCATCCATTAACCCTTCTTCCCATGCCAAAGACGTCCCCATTTATTGTCTCCTCTTTGCCACAAAAGTCCTCAAAAGAATTACCTGTACTCACAGTCCACTTCCTCTACTCCCATTGTCCCATAATCCACACCAATCATTCTTTCTCCCACCATTCCACTTAAACTTTTCTTATCAAAGTCTCCAGTAGATTCTACATTGTGAAATTCATTGCTAGATCTAATTCCAGAATACCAATTTTGATCAGCAGTATTTGACACAGGTGATTACTGCCTTTTTCTTGAGACATTTTTATTCAGTTGGTTTCTGGGACACCACAGACTGCTGTCATCAGCTCCGACTTCTCAGTTGCATGTGCTGGGTTGTTTTCTTTTTCTTCCTTCACCTTTGGTGTTCTCATTCAATATCATGGTTTTAAAGGCATGCTGTCTACTGGATTACACCAAAATTTACATCCCCAACCCCAAAATTCTCTCCTAAAATCTAGACATGTATAATTGCTTACTCAATATCCCCATTTGTTTGAATAGTACATATTTCAAACTTAACATAATCAAACCAAAGTGCTGATCTTCATGAGTAAACCTGTTCTACCCATAGACTTTCCCATCTCAGTTGATGGTAAATCCATCCTTCCAGTTGTTCAGGTCAAAAACCCAAGGGTGCATGTGTTCCAGACAAGGAGGAGTAAACACATCCTACCATATTTTTTCCCTTGAGCTACAGCTAAAAACTCTGGACAAAACACATAAAATAAATATCAGAAGACCGAAAGGTGGAGAAAATATGGAAAATTAGCTAGGTACTTTAGGATTCAGAAAATAATATGGAGGTTAGTTTCCTATTTAATTTTTTCACTTGTATATTCTGGCCTGGAGAATCCCGGAATCCAGAAAAACCATACAAATAGCTGACAAAAGAAACTCCCCAAGAAAAGATGCTCTTTTTAGCAAGATGACAAGGAAAGGGGGTGCTGAGCGGGACAGAAACTTTTTGACAACACCAGTCCTTCTCCAGACAAACCTCACAAATAAATCACATCTTTTTTTCTCTCCACTGGTTACTCTGCCCAGCACTGGAACTATGGGCAGAGCCCTCATTTCCACCACTGCCCTTGAGCAAAGACTTAATAAATTTGTAGTTCAAAATCTTCTGGAAAAGAACAGTCCCAGATGATTTTACTGGAGAATTCTACCAAACATTTAAAGAAGAAATAATGTTAATTTTACATAATCTTTTCCAGAAAATAGATGAGGAGGAAACTTCTCAGCTCACTTTATGAAGTCAGCATTACCCTGAAAGCACAACCAGACAAAAACTGTACAAAAATGGCCGAGTCCAGTGGCTCACTGAACCTGTAATCTCAGCATTTTGTGAGGCTTAGGCGGGTGGATCACTTGAAGTCAAGGTCAGCCTGGCCAACGTGGTGAAATCCCATCTCTACTAAAAAATATAAAAATTAGCCAGGCTTGGTGGTGCACACCTGTAGTCCCAGCTACTTTGGAGGCTGAGGCAGGAGAATCACTTGAACCCAAGAGGTAGAGGTTGCAGTGAGCTGAGTTCGCACCATTGCACTCCAGACTGGGTGACAGAGTGAGACTGTGTCTCATAAAAAAGAAAGAAAGAAAGAAAAAGCCAGGTGTGGCAGCTTACACCTGTAATCCCAGCACTTTGGGAGGCCAAGGTGGATGGATCACGAGGTGAGATCAAGACCATCCTAGCCAACTTAGTGAAACCCCGTCTCTACTAAAAATACAAAAAGTAGCTGGATGTGGTGGTGCATGCCTATAGTCTCCGCTATTCAAGAGGCTGAAGCAAGAGAATTGCTCGGACCTGGGAAGCAGAGGTTGCAGTGAGCCTAGATTGTGGCACTGCACTCCAGCCTAGGGGGACAGAGTGAGATTCCATCTCAAAAAAAAAAAAAAAAATTCAGAAGTAACATCATAATTAATGATAATAGGTTAAATGCTGTTCCTCTAAATTTGGGAGCAAGGCAAGAATGTCCACTCTGACAACCAATTCAACAAAGTACTGGAAATTCCAACCAATGCAATAAGGAAAGAAAAGGCATACAGACTGAAAAAAAGAAATAAAACTGTCCCTATTTGTAGATGACATGATTGTTTATGCAGAAAAATCTCAAGGAATGCAGAGAAAAACATGTAGATTTGCAAGGTTACAGAATACAAGGTTAGCACACAAAATCAATCATATTTCTACATACTAGTAACAAACATTTAGATACTTAAATCTAAAATATAATATGTATAGTCACTAAAAATAATTGGAAATACTTAGGTATTCACATAGACACACAATAACTGCATGTAAAAACTGGAGAAATTTGAAGGAGGTCTGTAGTCTAGGTGATTGCATTGTATCAATGTACATCTCCTGGTTTTAATAATTACTATAATTACATAAGATGCTATCATACATTTTGATACAGGTAGCTCACACCTGTAATCCCAACATTTTGGGAGGCTGAGACAGGAAGATCACTTGAGGCCAGGAGTTTGAAACCAGCCTGGGTACTCAGTGAGAACCCCTCTCTACAAAAAAAAAAAAAAAAAAAAAAAAAAAAAAAAAAAAAAAAATTAAAAACTTAGCTGGGTATTTTGGTGTATGCCCATAGTTCTAGTTATTTGGGGGGTTGAGGCAAGAGGATTGGTTGAGCCCAGGAGTTCAAGGTTACAGTGAACTTTGATCATGCCATTACATTCCAGCCTAGGTGACAGGGTAAGATGCTGTCTCTTAAAAAAAAAAAAAAAAAAAAAAAAAGATGTTATCATTGTTATGGAGGGAAGGTGGGTTACATGTACATGGGAACCACCTATACTGTTTTTGGCTACTTCTTGTGAGTCCAAAATTATTTCATAATAAAAGGTAAAGAGAAACAGAATAGTCTATAACAAAATATCATAAGCTGGATGGTTTATAAACAACAGAAATGTATTTCCCACAGGTCCAGAGAAATTTATTTCTCACAGTTCTGTGCCTGGTGAAGAGACATTTTCTGATTCATAGATGGCATCTTTTTGCTATCTCCTTGAATGTGAAAAGGAAAAATTCTGAGCTCTTCATCTCTTTATAGGGCACTGATCTCATTCAGGAGGGCACCACACTCACGACCTCATCCCCCCACCAAAAGCCTCACCCACTGATACCATCACATTGAGAATTAGATTTCAATATGAATTATTAATTAGGTGGGGTGGCACAAAGATTCAGATCATAGCAAAATCAGATCGTAACAAAACCAAATCAAAATAAAAAACCTTTTTGTTCCTATGTAACTCTTTTCCCTCTCTCACATTGCACAATTCAGGAGAAAATCCTCAGCTACCTCCCGGATCCAAGCTACCATCATGTCTTGCATGTATGAGTGCAATTCCTAACTGACCTCTCACTTCTACCTCTGTCACTGTTCAGCAAAGAAGCCATAGTGATATCTAAAACTTAAGTAGGATCTTTCTGCTACTCCTTATTCTCCAATGGCTCCTCATTTCACTCAAAGAAAAAAAATCAGTTTTCACAGCAGCCTCCAGGGTTCTACATGATCTGGCTTTCTGCTATCCTTCCAAGTTCATATTTTTTCCCTCACTCCTTTCTAGCCACACTGGCCACCTTGCCGTTCCTTGAATTCACCACATATCCTCCACCTAGAGCCTTAGCTCTTCTCTTCCCAGAATGCTTTCCCCCAAATAGAAGTGAAATTAATTGAATGATAAAGGTGTTAAAATAAGAAGATCACCATGATGCACATTCCAAAAGACTTCCATTCTTTCACTAAAATATCCTATATTGGCTTCCCTGGGTGTGGCATTCTGGTAATAACCAGGAGTTTCCTTGAATGATATGCACTTCTAGTGTCCACACTGTGGACAATCATTTAATAATAGCAACTGGTAAGATTTTTTTTGGAGACAGTAATTGCCAAATATTGGGCCAGGGAGAGCAAGATGGGCCTAGAACTCATGATTTCTTGGAGCAGTGATTCTTTCAGAGATATTTGTGGGCTATTTGTTCCAGAGATATTTGTTGAGCTGGACAGAAAGGTCAGCAGAGGAAAGAAGCTTTCCCATGGGGTTGGCCATGCAATGGCAATTTGAGTATGTAAAGCAACAATTGCTATCAGTTTCAAGAGTATGAGTGTATAAAAGCAAAACAAAAAGCTTGAATCTATGAGTATGACATCAGACTATTAATAAATGTATTAGTCTGTTCTCATGCTGCTGAAAAAGATATACCTGAAACTGGGTAGAAAAAGAAGTTCAATAAACTCACAGTTTCACATGGCTGGAAGGCTTCACAATCATGGTGGAAGGCAAAAGTCACATCTTACATGGTGGTAGGGAAGAGTGAACTTGTGCAGGGAAACTCCCCCTTATAAAACCACCAGATTTCGTGAGACTTATTCACTGTCACAAGAACAGCATGGGAAAGACCTGCCTCTCATGATTCAATTATTTCCCACCAGCTACCTCCCACAATACATGGGAATTGTGGGAGCTACAATTCAAGATGAGATTTGGGTGGGGACACAGTGAAACCGTAGCAGTAATGCAAAACATGCCGAAAGACAGCTCTTAAAGCACACCTGATTTCTAGGGCTGTCTTTGACATCAGGCAATGCTGTCTAATAAGCAAGCCAGGTTCTGATGGCAGTGTGGTGAATTTCTGATATTGCACAAATTACTTAAAACAAATGCTTCTTTCCTCACGAGTCTTCAGATTTATTCAAATTAGCACAATTATGAAGAAAAAAGCATTCTTTTTAATCAGAGGGGAGATCCTCATGCTCCATTCTGCATCTTCCAGACATTCTGCCTCTATCAGAAAATCCTTCTCTGCTTTCAGCCTCTACCACAAGCCTCGTATGCTCTCCCATGGATGTAATCTTTTGAAACAAAATTCAGAAAGTTTTACAGGTGAATTTGCCTTTTAGCCCTGAAACACACTTCTGTGGAAGGAATAAAATTAAGCTGGATACTTCCTTGAGTGGAGGAAGGAAAAGAGGAAATTACATGGAAAAGAAAAATCCTAGAAATGAACCTCTCGAGACAGTCTCCAGGCACACGAGTAGAAAAGGAGCTGCTCTTGTCAAAGGGAAAGTGGCATGAGCCCCTGGAGGCTTGGCTCTCTACCGGCTTTCCTTTCTGCACTGAAGCTACATAGCTCCTCAGAACACTTCGAAAAACACTAAATAGTAGCAGAAATAGATGGCGCTCAAAGAATGTGCTGTTCCATCGACAACCAACATAAATAATGCATCCTTACAAATAGAACTGAAATGTTAACTACATCCCAAATTAATGGTGCTGAAAAGAATGTATTATAGCCCAGTGTCTCAGTCTAAATATGGATGGTACAGTCATCACTGTGCCCAGACATCTGGCCATAAACCTTGGATATTTTGGAACAGGATGAGCAAACACAATGGCAAAGCTCTGAAAGGCGAGGGGCCAACTGAGCAGAGAGGTTAGAGCTGACCAGCACATGGAAACAAATTTTGCTTGTGCAGTGACAGGACATGACTTGATTGCATAATGTTGATTTTTTTTCTCCTTTTTTGGTCCTTTATGTCAGATAGGTAATGTGCTGACATCATAACAAGGTTGGAGGGAGGCGCATCTCACATGTGAGTGTGAAAACCCAATAATCACATGTGTGAACCACAAAAGGATCTCAATATACCTTTAAATAAGAATCTCAACTTTTAAAATATTTTGAAAACATTGAGCCTTATGTCAATACAAAAAGGTCAACTTTGAAGTAAAGGGTTGTTCAAAATATTTGATTAAGCCAAATCAGAGTCCTCAAGGGGTGTAAACTATTACTATCTCTTATCTTTTGTAAAACAAAACAAAACAAAAAACATAAACAAGCATAGATGGCCTCTAATTTTGATAGGTGCGAAATATTCTTTTAATTATTTCCCCGATAATTATTAATCCTTTTTATCTGAGATGAAAAAGAATACTTATCTTCTTGTAACAGATACCATTGTATTTTAATAGAACATTTAAAATATGAATAATATATAGTAGATAAAATACTCAAAGGAAATATTTGGAAAACCTGTAATACTAGTGCAATGAAATGAACACAGCTTTGGAGTCAGACAAGCCAGAATTTGGTTCTTGTTACCAATTTATCAGTGTCATCTTAAAACCAAAGCAGTCTCAGGAACGAACAGAAAATCAAGGCCACTGTGTACATGTGGGGTTGGAGCAGCCTGGGACTAAAGACTCTATTCTTTATCTTATCCTTGGAAGAATCCTGGTGAACTCCTAGAATTGATGTTCTTATGTGAAGACAGGCAAGTCACTGACTTGCCAAAGAATCACATCATTTTCGAAGTGAGAGGCACTTTGGTCTCATCACCCAACCCAATCTACCAATTTGACTTGATGGTTAGAGTGGAGAGAGGGTCAGAAGTATGGGTTCATGGGCTAGTTGTATGTAAGTATTGTCTATGTGTGTGTGTGTGTGTGTGTGTGTGTGTGTGTGTGTGTGTGTGGTGTTCATCCTTACCTTATTGGTGGGCAAATCTCAGTCTTATCTTAAAATCCAAAGGGAGTGGGACATAGGAAGAGAGCAATTCTGTTACTTTGCAGCAACCTAGTGATAGAGCTACACAATGTAACACTCAGTTTCTTCCTAGAATTCACAGTTCTCTGCAGGGAGAACATACTTACCACCAAAGCGATTTTTCCTCATTTCATTTTGAGACTCACATAAATTTCATATTTATGATTATTACTAGTTTTACTAGAACACTGCCAAATTATGTATTCCTGGTTCCTTTTGTACACCGTATGAACATGTCCATGACTTTTCTAGCAACTTAAATGCTCCCTCTAAATATGTATAAAAGCATAATACTACATCCTAACCAACTCATTAGTAGATTTATTAATTATTTTTTTAAAGACAGGATCTTGCCCTGTCACCCAGGCTAGAGTACAGTGGCACAATTTCAGCTCACTGCAGCCTCCACCTTTTGGGTTTAAGTGATCCTCTGACTTCAGCTTCCCAAGTACTGGGACTTCAGGTGTGCACCACCATGCCCAGCTAATTTTAATTTTTGTAGATACAGCATCTCATCATGCTTCCCAGGCTGTTCTTGAACTCCTGAGCTCAAGCCATACACCAGCCTTGGCCTCCCACAGTGTTGAGATTAAAGGCATGAGCCACTGTGCCTGGCTCATTAGTCTATTTAGATCATGCATATCACAGGATTGCAAAAACTGTTACAAAATAAGCCATCATAGGATTGTTACAAAATAAGATCATCATAGGATTGCAAGAATTGTTACAAAATAAGCCATCATAGGATTGTTACAAAATAAGATCATCATAGGATTGCAAGAATTGTTACAAAATAAACCATATCACCTCTCCTTGCTGACAAAAATAGACTGGAACTCTGGAAAGGGAAGCTTCCCCTTGATCCAAGAATTTGCACTGATTATGAGCTGCTGCACAGGAAATTTACCAGGCCTCAGCATTACTATGTGTCCCTTCTAAGTTAATATGTCATCCATTCTTCAAAACTCAGCTGTTGCTGGCATATCATTTTCCAAAGGGAGAAGATAAGTTGTAACATTCATTCTAAACACTAAATAATCATGATGTACATAGCAAAGCTTAGTAACTATACCAAGAGTGACCATTCATTAAGGAAATCTGCTCACCCACACAGCTGGGAGGCTCATCAGCCCACGTGTGTTGAGCACAAGGCACTCCTTGTTTTTCTTTTTCCAGACAGGATCTTGCTCTGTTGCCCAGGCTGGAGTTCTGTGGTGCAATCACAGCTCACTAGAGTCTCAGACTCTTGAACTCAAACAATTCTTCCACCTCATCCTACTGAGTAGCTAGGACTGTGGGGTGCACGTCACCATGCCTGGCCAACTTTTAATTTTTTTGTAGGGACAGAGTCTTACTATGTTACCCAGGCTGGTCTTGAACTCCTGGACTAAAGAGATCCCCTTCCTTGGGCTCCCAAAGTGCTGGGATTACAGGTGTGAGCCACCATCAAAACACTCTTGATACATGATGTCATCTAATCCTCACAGCAACTCTGCTATTATTACTCCCATTTTATAGGTATGGAGATTAAAGCTCAAAGGTCAAATAACTTGCCCAAATTTACCAATTAAGGGGTAGCATCTCCGTTCCAGCCTTGGTCTAATTCCAAAGCCTCATTAGAGAACAGAACACATAATTGACATTGCCTTTAGGGATCGGGATGAGATTTCGAAGGCAGTTACTTCAGGCTGCACTTCCAGATGTAGAGAAGACGCAATCACTCTCTTCTCATCTGAAAAGTTTTAGGGGCTCCAGGCTCTTTGCCTGTCCTGTCTTGTGCCTGTTCTCCACACTCCTGCTTTTCCAGAGCTGTTGCCCCTTTCAGTTCAGCAGCAGCACACGGGGGAAGTGGCAGGATCCTGAGTTGGCAGCCAAGAGACGTGGGGTCAAGCCCAGGTCTGTTACTAGCAGCTAGAACTTCCTGGGCTTTCTTTTGCAAAGTAAGAGGATTGTATTAGATCCCTAATCTCAGCCTTGCTATATTCAAACCCAAATAAAAGACGCCTGACTTTTTAGTTAGCTTAATCTCAACAGTCTCTTTCTATCCTAAAATGCCATAGTTTGCAGTGATTTCTCATGAAGCCTTCCTTCACAGCTCACCCAGCCCGCTGTGATCTCTTTCTCCTCTGAATTCATGACTCATCCTTGCCATATAAAATGCTGCCTCAACATTTAGAGGGGCTGAGACAAGAATATAAAGGGAGAACCACATACCATTTGTCGAAATATATAAAATGTATAAATCAAACTAATAAGCTCTCATATATGCTCTATTCGTTCGCCCTGACAAAATCATCTTCAGAATGCGCTGAAAGCCCAGGCTTGAGCTTAGAATCCTCAGAGTTCCTGGAGGTCTGTTCTGGAAAGCTACAGGGAACACAGAGCCACTCTTGGTCTACGACTCGGGCCTGCAGCCCTGCTGACCTCATCTCCAACTTGGCTCTGCTCCCAGAGCCAAAAGGGGGTCCTGGGTATGGACACATCGGCACACACACCTGTGCCATCAGCCTTCTCTCTCTCTCTCTCTCTCACATACACACGCGCGCGCGCACACACACACACACACACACACACACACACAGACACACACACAGAGCTGTCTCTTACCTACCACTGGGTTCCTTGCAGAACAGATCCGAGAAGGGGCACATTCAGGAGTTGTGCCTCGTCTCGGATGTGGCTTAGAGTTGGCGCAGGACTTTTTGCACCGGGTATTCTGAAATCCCAGGAGCACAGAGCAGTGTCCAGGACAAGGTGGGTGGCCCCTTCCTGCCTCTCCTCCCCATCTCGCACACACCATGCACTCCCTGCTTGAAAGGCGGCCTTTGGATGGAAGAAGAGCCAGGCTCTTGAAGACATGGCTACAGAGCAGGGGACCCTATTGCTGGAGCATGAAGGCAGCACTAACTTCATGACATGACTTTCCTCCTTTCTTACTTTTGCCTCACCTACTTTCCTCTTGTCGGATAAGCTCTTGAGAAACCTCTGCCTCCTATGAGTCCCAGCCTTTCCCTAACTATCAAGGATGGATACGTGTCTTAGTCGGTTAAGGCTGCTTTAACAAAATACTGTGGGCTGGGTGGTTTGTAAACAATAGGCATTTATTTATCATAGTTCTGGGGGCTGGAAGTCCAAGATCAGGATGGCAGCATGATTGGGGGGTCTGATGAGGGCCCTCTTCTGGGTCGCAAACTGTGGTCTTCTCATTGAGTCCTCATATGATGGCAAAAGGGAAAACGAGCTCTCTGGAGTCTCTTCTCAAAGGGCATTAATTCCATTCAAGAGGACATTACCCTCATGACCTAATCACTTCCTAAAGGTCCCACCTCATAATACCATCCCATCAAGAGATTTCAACACATGAATTTGGGGCGGAAGTACACAGTCATTCAGTCTATAACAATAAATAATTGAATATTTTACTTTCAGGCTATTGAAAGTTTTTGTTTGTTTGTTTGTTTGTTTTGCAGAATGCCTTTTCTGTTACCAGAACCTTTATTTAGCATTTAAACAGAGTTCCGAAAACCTAAACAATCTATAATCAATCATTTAGATTTAACTATGTATCACAAGGGTCATAGCTGTAAAGTATTTCTTCACTTAGTGTTGCCCCATCTATAGGTTAATCTTCTAATTCATTTGTGGTTAATTATAAGTAGATTTAGATTTCTCTTACATATTCTTCACATGAATATGAGAGCTATACTCTCCAAAACAGTGTTTAGCTACACACATGCTTCTGTTGCTACCTGGATGAAGGATAATTTGTTTGGGTATGGAAACCTTAGCTAGTAGTCTTTTTCTTGCACTAGTTAATATATACAATGCAACTGTTTCCTAGCTTCCAGTGATGACAGATGAGACATTCAACATCAGTGCAAATCTTTTGCTTTAGTAAGTTTCTTATTTTCAGTCCAGAAGACTTTCAGTTTCATCTTTATGCTTAGAATTCAGCTGTTGTACCTGGACGTGCCTAGATCTGTGTTTTCACAGTCTTTTCTGAAACAGCATCCCTCCTTTTCATTTACAAATTTGTGTCTCTCTTCTATTTAGGGGTCTCTTCGTCTATTATCTGTCCAGTGTTTGCCCTTCTGTTTTTTTTTTTTTTCTCCTCCTGGAACTTCTATTAGTTGCATATGAAGTTTCTTAGATCTGTCTTCCAGGTTCCTCATCTGTCCCTTCATAGTTTGTGTCTGTCTTGAAATTAGCTTTCATTTGATTTCCTAGGTCACAAATTTGTGTCTCAACAATCAATAAACTCTCTTCGGTTAATCTACTGAATATTTTAAAGGACTCATTTGTACTGATGGAAGTAAAACTTTTATTGAGGGATAACACACATACATAAAAATGTACACATTATACATGTCCAACTCAATACATTTTTGTGAGAACAATAAAATAACATAACAGATTATATAATAAACCAAAATAGAAATTATAAACCATTGATTTTACATAACACATTACATAATAAATCAACATAGAAATTATAATAAATGGTTTATAATTTCTATTTTTGTTTATCATATAATCTCTTATGTAAAAGACTTTAAGTTATTTCATTATATAATTCTTAAACATGCACAAAATTGTAGAGAATAGCAAAATGAACCCCTACACACCACTCCCCAGATTCAACAGTTCTCAGGAGTTTTCCATACTTACCTACCCATATCTATTTTGTTTTTCTTTGTTAAAGTACTTTAAAGAAAATCCTAGACAACATGTCCTTTCTCTCCTGCATACTTTAGTCTCTAAAATATAAGAGCATCATCTTCCTTACTCCCAATGTTAACACACTTAATGAAATTAATGATAATTCTTCAGAGCCATTTTATAATCAGACCACGATCAGATTCTTCCAATTGTCTCAAAAATACGTGTACAGGGCTGGGCGTGGTGACTCATGTCTGTAATTCCAGCACTTTGGGAGGCCATGGGAGGTGAATCACCTGAGGTCAGGAGTTGGTGACCAGCATGACAAACATGGTAAAACCCCATCTTTACGGAATACAAAAAATTAGCAGGTGTGGTGGCACATGCCTGTAATCCCAGCTACTTGGGAGGCTGAAGCAGGAGAATCCCTTGAACCTGAGAGTTGGAGGTTGTAGTGAGCCAAGACTCCACCATTGCACTCCAGCCTGGGCAATGAGAGCAAAAGTCCTCTCAAAAAAACAAAACAGAACAAAACAAAACAAAAAAACTTGTACGGATTATTCATTCAAATTAAGATTAAATCAAAATTCATTCATTTCATTTGCATATTGTAACTTCTAAGTCTCTTTTAATCAGATTGAGACCTCCTTCTCTCCCTTGCTTTCTGACATTGGCTTGTTTAATAAGTCAGACAAGCTGTCCTGTAGAATCTCCCATATTTTGATTTTTTTTTTTTTTTGGTTCCTTGCGGTTTTAACTTCCTTCTTTATCCCTTGTGTTTCCCTAGAGGCTTAGCTAGATTCATGCTTAACTTTTTTTTTTTTTTTTTTGGCAAGAATACATTACAGTTGGTGCTGTGTGCTTCATATCATATTACATCAGGAGGCACCAAATGACTGGTTTCCATTTTTAGTGACACTGAGCTTGATCAAAGAATTCAAGTAGTGACAGCCAGACCCCTCCATTCTCCTTCTCCACCAACTAATTACAAAGTAATGTTATCCTCTGGTGATTGCTTATGACTCAATTGTTCCACTAGGGGTGGCAAAGTGATGGTTTTCTGATTCTGTCATTCCTTATTCATTTATTAGCTGGAATTCCTCAGCTAATAATAATTTTCTCTCTCCAAGTAGGGTGATTTGATTATCCTGAAAGACAACATGAGTACTTAATTCATTTCTTTTAATTGTACATTTTCAGAGTAAGAAATTGGTGTCCTGGTATTTGCAATGGTGTCAAATGAGCTGGAGCTCTCTCTTTCCCTCATATGTTCAATTTGCTCATTTAATTAAATGAATATATTTTCTTTTCCTTTTCCTTTTCTTTTCTTTCTTTCTTTCTTTCTTTCTTTCTTTCTTTCTTTCTTTTTTTTTTTTTTTTTGTAAGATGGAGCCTCTCGTTGCACAGGCTGGAATGCAATGGCGTGAACTTGGCTCACTGCAACCTTCCCCTCTCAGGTTCAAGCCATTCTCCTGCCTCAGCCTCCCAAGAAGCTGGGATTACAGGCAGGCGCCACCATGCCCACCTGATTATTTTGCATTTTTAGTAGAGGCAGGGTTTCTCCAGGTTGTTCAGGCTGGTCTTGAACTCCTGATCTCGGGTGATCCACCTGCCTCAGCCTCCCAAAATGCTGGGATTACAGGCATGAGCCACCGCGCCTGGCATGAATGAATGCGTTTTTCTTATTAATGCCCAAATTGTGCACTTTGGGCTATAATTTTGTATTTTTTTCTCTTTTGTCACACTGAAAATTTTGATTACTAATAACATCAATCTAATTATCTATTTTTATTATCCTACACTATGTAAAACTTTCAAAATGGTAGTAATACAGTATACCTACTTAAAATTGGACTAGCCAGTCAATTCTAACATTTACTTGCACTTCTATTTGGTCTTAGAATATATCTCTATAAGCAGGCATAGTCAAAATATTATGTTCTGAAATCGCTTGAAACAACTCTTTTGTCTGTATGAGTCATACATATTGTCTCATTTATTGTAGTTTGAATTTAATTTTTAGTTTTTCAACTTTTATTTTATTTTTAAATTGTCTCCCAGATCAAAGCTATATAGCAAATTACTCTCAGGAGAAGTCCCACTTACATTCCGGTACCCGTCATTCTATTTCCTCCCTCTCCAAAAAAGCGGCTAATTTTTTTTAAGCTTTAATTTTGTCTTTCTAGTCTTTCTTTTAACAAATATAAGCAGTACTTGCATTCTCCTTGCTTGCTTGCACATTGGGTTGCATACTATATATTTTTTCATTTACTTATTTATTTTGAGACAGGGTCTCACTCCATCATCCAGGCTGGAGTGAAGTGGTACAATTACAGCTCACTGGAGCCTCAACTTGCCAGGTTCCAGCAATCCTTCCACCTCAGCCTCCCAAGTAGCTGGGACCACTGGTGTGTACCACCATGCCCTAATTTTTCTACTTTTGGTAGAGATGGGGTTTTGCCATGTCGTCCAGGCTGGTCTCAAACTTCTGAGCCCAAGTAAGGGCTCAGTCTCCCAAAGTGCTGGGATTATAGATGTGGCCACTGTTCCCTGCTGGTTGCACACTATATATACTATTCACAGTGTACTTTCTTCATTTAGCAATATATCCACCACTCATTCCACAGCAGCACGCGGTGGCCCTCCTCATGCCTCTTTTACTGCAACATGGCATTACATTGCGAGAATGCTTCATACTTTATGTAACCAGTCCCCTAATTAGATGCATAAATCATTTTACATTTTGCTAGTGTGCCTTTGGGAAATTGAATTGCTGGGTAAAACTATAAATGCATATAATTTTTTCCTAGACATTGACAAATTATTCTCCATTTTGCATTGCTACCAATTTTAGAGTGCCTGTTTCTTTAGTGTCTCATCAATAAAACTTATTGTCAAACCTTTGGATTTTCATTACTATGACAGATTAAAATGAAATCTCAATGTAATTTGACTTATATTTATTTTACCTGCAGGCAATTGAGCATTTTTTCATATGTTTAAAGCCAGTTTTATTTTTCTTTGAACTTTATATTTTTGTACATTGTTTACTCTGTTAGTTAATTTGTAGATTAAAAAAAATTTTCAGAGATGATATGGTTTGGCTCTGTGTCCCCACCCAAATCTGACTTCGAATAGAGACCTAGCCCTTTATCAGAGACTTAAATTGCAAATATTTTTTCCTAGTTTGTTCATTTATCTTGTGATCGTGCCTCTGAATTTTTTTTTTTTTTAAGCTGGAATCTGACTCTGTCACCCAGGCTGGAGTGCAATGGCATGATCTTGGTTCACTGCAACCTCCACCTTTCTGTGTTCAAACCATTCTCCTGTCTCAGCCTCCCAAGTAGCTGGGATTACAGGTGTGTGCCACCACACTAGCTAATTTTTGTATTTTGGGTAGAGACAGGGTTTCAGCAGGTTGGCCAGGCTGATCTCAAACTCCTGACCTCAGGTGATCTGCCATCCTCAGCCTCCCAAAGTGCTGCAATTACAGGCATGAGTCACTGCTCCCAGCCTTGCATTTGGATTTTTTTTGTCATATAGTATTATTTAAATTTTATGTGATCAATATTTAAATATTTAAATTTATACCCTTTTTTTAGACGGAGACTTGCTCCATTGCCTAAAGTGCAGTAGGGCGATCATAGCTCACTGCAGCCTCAAAACTTGTGGACTCAAGCAATCCTGTTGTGTTGGATTCCTGAGTAGCTGGGACTATGGGGGCATGCCACCAGTCCTGGCTAATTTTATGATTTTTCGTAGAGATAGGGTCTTGCCGTGCTGCCCAGACTGGTCTCTAACTCCTGGGCTCAGTGGATTTTCCTGCCTTGGCCTCCAAAAGTGTTGAGATTACAGGTGTGAGCCACCTTGCTCAGCCCAAATTTGTACATCTTTTAGACATTGGTTTTGGATTTTCAAACATGGTTTAAAAAAGTGTTCTTAATTCTCAAGTCATAAATAACAAATGCCCTCTAGTATTTATAGTTTCATTATTTATCTTTAGATTTCATCCATTTGGTATTTATTTCTGTGTATGTTTTCCCAAACAGCTCAAAATTATTTATTAAATAATCTAAAACGTTCCCATGATTTGGGATAATACCTTCATTATTTATTAAATGTCCCTAAAGATATATGTCTGCTTCTAGATGTCCTATTCAACTGTGAACTTTGCCTGTTTTTCTATCACATGTCCATGCCATGAAGCTTTGAATATAGAAGTTTTATGTTTTAAGTGTCTGATAGGATTAACCTCCCACATTACTCTTTTTTCCAGAATTTCCTTTGATAGTCTGGTTTATTAATTTTATGTATTTATTCATTTTTTTTTAAGACAGAATCTCACTCTGTCATCTAGGATGGAGTTCAGTGGGAAAATCTGGGCTCACCGCAGGCTTCGCCTCCTGGGCTCAAGAGGTTCTCCTGCCTCAGCCTCCCTCGTAGCTGGGATTATAGGTGTGCACTACCATGCCCAGCTAATTTTTGTATTTTCAGTAGAGGGTTTCGCCATGTTGGCCAGGCTGATCTTGAACTCCTAACCTCAAGTGATCTGCCTGCCTTAACCTCCCAAAGTGCTGGGATTATAGGCATGAGCCACCTTGCCCAGCCTAATTTTTAAAAAAAATACAAACCTTATAATCTAGCTCCAGAGGGCAAAACCAGCATTTTTAATGGAATTTCATCAAATTTATATAGTGAGGGAGAAATTACATCTTAAGGAATTGAGTTCTCTTATCAATAATGTAGTATGCTTTTCCAATTGTTTGTCCACTTTGTGTCTTTTATTAGTATGCTGTGTAATGACATTTCAGTCAACAATGAGCCGCATACATGACCAAACTACCTGACTAAGGAGTGTGGACCAGGAAGAGATGAAGGAGGTAGGATCAGAAATCTTTTAAACCAAGTTTTTAGGAGGCTGCTCCAATGATCAACAATATCAGATGCCTGTGGGTGGTAGGGAGAGAAAGAGCCATCAAGTAGCTATTTGCTGATGGTTCACAGAGCTGAAAATACAGTAAAGATTAACTTCAAGGGCCACAGTTTTGTGTCCAGAGTTGGTTAATGGAACTAGAACAATAACACCATAACCTGAAAAGATGTCAGGAGTGGCAGGGCACCACTGTAGTCCCATAAGGGGCCCAAACGAGAGGCTGCCAGGGCAGCAGGGACAACACCCCTTGCCATGAGGCCTCCCCACTGTGAGACAAGCAGGTCAACTTGTGGCAGGAGCTTCCATGGGAGCCCAGCACAGCGATGGGTCCAGTTAGCAATGTGTGTTGAGATTCACTTGGGGTAGCTGGCAAAATATTACAGAAAATATTAGGGAAAGTTGTAGATTATAAACGTAAACCTTTTGGAAGGCCAAAAGCTTTTATTGAGACAGGCTGAAGGCAGCCAGTTCATTACTAGAGAAAAGATAGGGATGATAAAAGGCTTTCCCTGTTTAAATCTGTTTACTCCACATCCCTTTGTCTCTACTCTGTTTACTCATGTAAACTTTGTGCTAGATGGTCCTCTCATGGGGGGATCAAAGGGGAATTACCCATTAATAGTATTAACTCTAGGCCCGGAACCTAAAGCTTTTGTCATTCGTAAAACCACTCTTTTAACCATGTTAATTATCCACAAGCTTGTTGACTTAGAACCTCTGTTAGGAATAAATATGTGGATGTACAGGAGGTCTTGGTTGATTGGCTGCATCTCGCCCTCTGAAAGCAGCGATGACCATCCCTAGCCCACTTGAATCACTGTAATGGTGTGGGAGTGCATTCATTCATCTGACGTTGAGTCAGGGTCTGCAGGCCAGACCTCCGCAGGTGGTGGTCAAAGTCTCAAACATGGCCATCTGCTTAATGCAGGCTCCACCAGCAGCTTGGTGCTAGTCAGTTTCATCAGCGAAGGGGTCCTGACCATTTCCATCTATGTGAGTGACCCAGATGTTTCTCTCAGCAGTCACAATTTGTCTCCACAGTTTGTGACCTGCAAATGGGATGCTGTTAATCTGGAACCTGTAGTTTTCCAAGTGGCAGACCAAACACTTAGCCAGTGACAACAGCCCAAGAATGACTAAAACTAGGGCAAGCTGCATCAAGGGCAGGCTTGGCCAGACCTACAAGAACAACCGTGCATTCTGCCTTCCGGGCAGGGAGCTCACATCTGTTTTTGGATCTCTGTAGTCTGTGCTTAGTCTGTGCAGCCACAGCAGCCCAGGGGATAGCACTGTGGATCAGCCTGGAAAAACCATCAATGAACCAGGCCCATTCATGTAGGAGAACCTCTGTGAAGTGAGGGCCCCAGGAAGCCACAGCTTTGCCTCAGGTGGTGAATGGGAGATAACATTTCCCTCAGAGGGCTGGCATCCACTGTTTCATGTATAGCCGAGTTGGTGCTGGGGCCATGCTGCCCAAATTCCATTTTCCAGCCGAGGCTTTTTTGACCCTTCCCACCAGGTTAGTGTTTGAGTCTAAGTTTAAACAGGCCAGAGAGTCACAAGGCCTTTATAGGTCAGGTGTGCAGTTTTACCTAGAGGACAAGACCAAGCTGATAGCTGATTTTCAGAAGGATGCTTGGTCGTCACAACAGGGAAGTGACAAGTCCAAAACTTCTGGGTGTGTGCTCAGATGAGGGGGTCTCCCATTGCGGAGACTCCAGCTGGCATAATCGTTGGTGACAGGGACCTGAAGTTCAAAGGAGCCAGGAGTGTGTGGGTCTCCAAGGGCAACAGCAAGTCTCTACATGTGGCTCTTCCCAATCAGAATCAACCATTCTGGCACTTGCAGGACAGGAAGTACAGGTTTATCAGCTCATTTCATACTTCCAGATGTAGAAGAAGCTACAACAGCAATATGGATTGATTTTATACCTTACAAGAAAAATGTAAATTTTAGACTGGGCACGGTAGCTCACATCTGTAATCCCAGCACTTTGGGAAGCCGAGGTGGGTGGATCACCTGAGGTCGGGTATTCGAGACCAGTCTGACCAACATGGAAAACCTTGTCTCTACTAAAAATACAAAAAAATCAGTGGAGCCTGGTGGTGTATACCTGTAATCCCAGCTTCTTGGGGCAACAAGAGTGAAATTCTGTCTCAAAAACAAAATTAAAGTACATTACAATAATAAATTTTGTATACCTGTTGAAAGGGCCCTTTGTGTGTGTCTAGTTCAGTTTGGGTCCAATCAGGAGAAAGAAACCAACCACTAATTTAAACAGGGAAAGTTAAATGTAAAAGAATTAGGTTTAACAAGGAATTGGAATAAGGAGGCATTGACTAGTAAAACAAGAACCCTAAAAAATGTGGAAATAACAAATATAAGCAGCAGCCTCTATGCTTAAGGCGTTGCCTCTCCCCTCAAAAGGGCTAAGATCCAGAGCCTGCTGAGAGGGCGTGGCCATGGGTTGCTGGATTGCAGAGAAGTCGCTGTGGTGCTGCACAAGTCACATTGGTCAGAAACGTGCCCTAGAGGGTTCCAGGAAAGCTGTTTGTAGGGAAGGAGTGAGCTACAAAACTACCCCAGGGTGCTGGTAGGGAGGTGAGCTGCAGCTGCTGGTTGCTGCGGGCTGCCACGCCTTGCAGAGGCTGAGCTCTGGAGAAGTTATGCGCTCTGCAGGAGTTGGGGCCTGGGGAAACCACATGCCCTACAAGAGCTGGGCACTGGAGAGGTTGCCAGATTGCAGGAGCACACCTGAACCAAGAGGCAAAACCCTCTCCTTGTGCCCGGTCTACTGACAAAGTTTGGCATCCTTACAGCTGGCAAATTATTGAAAGGACCCACATCCATTTGCATAGAGCAGGCAAAAAGGTGAATTTGGAGCCGAAAGGTGTTAAGTCCATGATTGACACAGTGTATCAGCTGGAAGGGACCTCCACTTGTATCTATATCTTAAAATAATAACTAGAAGCAAATATGAGAAAATATTAAGTTAAAATTTTATGTAGTGGGAATTTGGGTATTTATTATACTAGTTTTGTAACTTTCTATATGTTTTAAATTTAGCAAAGAAAAATCTTGGTGACAAAAAGTGATTGGTATATAGTAGTTAAATCTCTCTAAAGTAGAGAGTATAAGAATATTAAGCATCTCCCTACTTAAAAAAGAAACTAATCTACATGAATTTTGAAAACTTATGTGACTAAATTCTGTTGAAGAAATTAAAAAGAAGTTGTTCCCAGTGTTCTCTGGTACATTCATTTATTCTTTAAACATTTAATGAGGATTTTTCCCATGCCAGTGACCAGAGCAGATACCATCATGTTCCAGTGGGCAGAAGGCAGAGGCAGATTCTCAGATAATTAAAGTGGACCTGATGCAGGTTACGCCTGAGTTGTGATGTAGGAAACAATAAGAATTGTCTGGGTAAAGAGAGGCACGACAGATTTTCAGAGAATCAAATAAATGTTTGGGAAGGAAAAAGTCTAGCCCAGTTTGTCACTCACAAAATAATTAAAAACTGGCTGGACACAGTGGCTCACGTTTGTAATCCCAGCACTTCAGGAGGCCGAGGCGGGCAGATCACGAAGTCAAGAGTTCGATTCCAACCTGGCCAACATGATGAAACCCCATCTCTACTGAAAAACCAAAAAAATTAGCTGGATGTGGTGGCACACACCAATAGGTCTAGCTACTGGGGAGGCTGAGGCAGGAGAATTGCTTGAACCTGCAATGCAGAGATTGCAGCGAGGTGAGATCATGCCACTGCACTTCAGCCTGGCCACAGAGCTAGACTCAGTCTCAAAAAACAAAAACAAAACAAAACAAAACAAAACACAAACAAAAACAGAAAACAAACAAACGAAATAAAATTATTAAACCGGCTGGGTGCAGTGACTCACACTTATAATTCCGGCACTATGGGAGGTTGGGAGGCTGATGTGGGCAGATCACAAGGTCAAGAGATCAAGACCATACTGGCCAACATGGTGAAACCCCGTTTCTACTAAAAACATAATAATAATATAAAAATTATCGGCCGGGCGTGGTGGCTCAAGCCTGTAATCCCAGCACTTTGGGAGGCCGAGGCAGGTGGATCACGAGGTCGAGAGATCGATACCATCCTGGTCAACATGGTGAAACCCCATCTCTACTAAAAATACAGAAAATTAGCTGGGCATGGTGGCGCGTGCCTGTAATCCCAGCTACTCAGGAGGCTGAGGCAGAATTGCCTGAACCCAGGAGGTGGAGGTTGCGGTGAGCCGAGATCACGCCATTGCACTCCAGCCTGGGTAACAAGAGCGAAACTCTGTCTCAAAAAAAAAAAAAAAAAAATTATCTCGGCATGGTGGGTGTGTGCCTATAGTTCCAGCCACTTGGGAGGCTGAGGCAGGAGAATGACTTGAATCTGGGAGGTGGAAGTTGCAGTGAGCTGATATCATGCTACTGTACTCAAGCCTGGTGACAGAGCAAGACTTCCTCTCAAAAAAATAAGTAAAATAAAATAAAATAAACCAAGAGAATGGAAAAGATAACACTCTAAATAAGGAACATCTCTAAAGATGAGCTATATTTTCAATAAAATGATTAATAAGTTTGATGGAGTCAAAGCATTTATAAATGATCTATGAACCTACAGCTCCTATTGTGCCAGGAAAGCTAAAAAGAGAGAGGCTATATTTGGGCCTCAGTGAGTTTCCTGGCTATCTGCTAATGTCGATGGTTTAAAGTGGTTGTGATAATTTGGCATGCATTTCAGACTAGAATGAACACTTTCTGGGACAGGTGACATAGACAGCTTTCATGAGATGAGCCTTTTATCACATCCATCTTCTCTAAAGTGAGAGGAGCGTGACATTTCCCTGCTCTCTCCTATTTATCCTGGGTTTCTCAAAGAGATGCTGCAAGATAAACTTGCTGTTTTCTATGCATATGTAACTGAGTATTTCTGACTTTATTGTCGCTGTATTAAGGCATGCTGCAATTCTTTCTTCTGGGAGAAATCCCTGTGTTGTTATTCCAATACCTAGAGTGATTCACATGTGTGGAATGAAAAGACAATCTCATACTGGAGCCACTGATAATGCCATCGTTATTGCTGTGCTGGGAAGAGATCCAAGACTAGTAACTAAATCAGCTGATATTCAATGCGTGTAAAGCACTTAAGCTACCCTGCAATTCAGGGTTTCAACTTGCACAGACTTGACGATTGAATTCTGATTTCCACTCAGAGTTTTCTATTAACATTGTGAGAAAGGTTAGTAAAATGTTGACTCGTGGAATTTTGTTCTGGGAGAACTAAAACAGAAGCTACCTGTATTATTGGAAATAAAGTCTTTTAAATAAAATGTTGACTCTTGAAGAATATCGTTGCCATTTACTTTCATTATGTGTGCAGTTTTCTGAAAAGACTTTTTTAGGTTCACGGCAAAATTCAGCAGAAAATACAGAGAATTCCCATACATCTCACGTGTCTCCCACCTCTGCCCAGCCTCCCCCACTATCAGAATCTCACACTAGAGTGGTACACTTGCCAGAACTGATCAACTTACATTGACACTTTATCATCCAAAGTCTGTAGTTTACATTACGGTTCACTCTTAATGTACATTAAGACAAATGTATGACATGTACTCACCATTATCCTCCCATATAGAGTAGTTCCACCTCAACGTCCTCTGGGCTCTACCTATTCATTCCCCATCCCATACCCACCTCCTGGAAACCAACGATTCTTTCACTGTTTCCATAGGTTTGCCTTTCCCAGAACGCCATATAGTTGGAATCATACAAGATGTAGCTTTTCCAGACTAGCTTTTTTCACTTTGTAATATGTATTTAAGATTCTTCCATGTCTTTCCATGGTGTAAGCATTTATTTTTAGTGCTGAGTAATAATCCATTGCCTAGATGTTCTAAAGCTTACTTATCCATTCATCTATTGAAGAATATCTTGGTCACTTTGAAGTTTTGGCAATTATTGGAACCAACCCAAATACCCATCAATGATAGATTGGATGAAGAAAATGTGGCACATATACACCATGGAATACTATGCAGCCATAAAAAAGAATGAGATCATATTCTTCGCAGGGAGGTGGATGCAGCTGGAAACCATCATTCTCAGGAAACTAACACAGGAACAGAAAACCAAACACTGCATGTTCCCACTCATAAGTGGGAGATGAAAAATGAGAACACATGGACACAGGGAGGGGAACAATATACACCAGGGCCTATTGGAGGGTGGGAGGCAAGGGGAGGGAGAGCACTAGGACAAATACCTAACACATGTGGGGTTTAAAACCTAGATGACTGGTTGACAGGCACAGCAAACCAACATGGCACATGTGTACCTATGTAAGAAATCTGCACATTCTGCACATGTATCCTGGAACTTAAAGTAAAATTTTAAAAATTAAAAAAATTAAAAGTAAATAAAGTTACTATAAACATCTGTGCACAGGGGTTTTGTACATAAATGTAGGGTTCCATAAATTTTCCGCTCATTTAGGTAAATACCAAAAACCTCATTTTTGGATTATATGATAAGAGTACATTTATTTAGTTTGGTAAGAAACCACCAGACTGTCTTCCAAAGTTGCTGTACCATTTTTGCATTCTCACCAGCCATGAAAGAGACTTCCTATTGCTTTGGATCCTCGCCAGCATTTGATGTTGTCAGTGTTCTGGCTTTTGGCCATTCTAAAGGTTTATAGTTGTATCTTGTTTTAGTTTGAATTTTCCTGATGATGCATGATGTTGAGTATCTTTTCATCTACTTATTTGCCATCTGTGTCTCTTGTTTGGTGAGGTTTCTGTTCAGATCTTTTGTCCATTTTTATTTATTCACTTGCTTATCATTGGGTTTTAAGAGTTTGTTGCATATTTTGGATAACAATCCTTCATCAGATATGTCTTTTGTAAATATATTCTCCCAGTCTGTGATGTGTCTTGTTCTCTTAGTGGTGTCTTTTGCAGAGCAGAGTAAGTTTTAATGAAGTCCAGGACGTCAGTGTTTTCATTCATGGCTGGTTTGTTTTTATTTGACTCATTATTTTCCTTCTCACTGCCCTCAATGACTAATAGGGACCTCTCTTCCTCCTCTTTCTGTGCCCCAGTATTGATGGTGCCATTTCTAGGGACCTCACAATTGTCATGAGCATCAACTGAGATCGTGTTTATAGATGGGGTTTTTAAACTGAAAAGCAGCAGTACGCATATCAGGTGACATTACTAGTCTCTTGACAGTACACACACACACACACGCACGCACGCACCCACACACGCATGCACATGCACACACACACACACGCACACGGACACACAAATGTGTGCACACACACACGCACCCCCCCCCCCCGCATGCACATATATGTCCACATGCTTTTATTTCTTTCTTCTTTGGCCAGTGGGTTGTACTCATGACACCAATTAAAAAGAGATCACTTTTCTTAAAAAAAAAAAAATGTAATAGAGAGACCAATTTTTAGCCGGGTGCAGTAGTTTACATCTATAATCCCAGGGACTTGGGAGATTGAAGCAGAAGGATCATTTGAGCCCAAGAGATCGAGGCTGCAATGAGTCATAACTACACCACTGCAAACCAGCCTGGGTGACAGAGCAAGCAAGAATCCAACCTGATAGAGCAAGAGAGACAGACAGAGAGAGAGAGACCATTTTTTTTTTTTATTTATTACAATTGACAATAGCATTTGAAATCTAAGGTTAAGCTGGAAATGTTATCACTCCAGAGGTTTTAGGAGGTTAACTTTCTCCGTCTCAGGGAGAATGTGTATCTATTTCAGTGCCCTGTATCTCTGGAAGGGACAGAAGTTCTCCGCATGACCCAGGTTCCTGATGCCACTTCTTGGTCTATTTGTGTACTTTCTTGTGAAATCTAGTTTTAGCAAGAACCCTGCTAAATCAGTTTAGCCAGAACCCTTGATACCTGATCATCTTCCATCTTCCTCATCTTTGGGGTAAGATTCCTCATCTTCCACCGTTCCCAGGTGATGTCTCATAACCCCAACCTGTCTTCAGCAAGAATCCTGTTAGGTTGGTTTAGCCAGAATCCTTCTTACCAGCTGTTACCTCATAGCAGTTTTTTTATCCACTGACCCCCTCCCTGCTCCTTGACTATAAGTTCTTGCCCCTGCTGCAGTAGGATTTGACCCTGTCAACCTGAAATAATCAAAAGAATTAGAACCCATCTTTAAAGAGTTTATTTAAGCTTTGAAAAGCTGAGAATAGCCATCTGGGAAACACAGACTCCAAAGAAAAGAGGTGTATGTTCTGAAGTTAAAAGTTAAGCTCTTGCTTATATAGGCAGAAAACAAATTAGTTGGATTATAACATTTTCTATACAAGGCTGGTTTGTGAGTTACAGCAATTTAAATTGTTTTGTTTTCTGCTTGTTATCATTTTCTTTCCAATTTAAAACAGTATATTTAATAGTCCATCTTAAGACAATGTGATAGACATAAAGTCTTTGTGTGAGAAAGGCAGGAAGAAAGTTAATCTATCATGAGGATCCACAGGGGATAGGGGAGAGGTCTTCCTTGGGGTCCTTAAGTCATTTACATTTAATAGAACAAGGTAGGTAAGAAAGAAAGCTAATCTCGAATCAGAGAAACACAGGTTTCAGTTGCCTGAGTTATGTCTGCCTGCTTGCCCAACTCAGGCCCCATGATCACACTCCTTTAAGGTTCAAAATAATTTAAAGTTCCAACAGCTTAGATTTTGAGTTCCTTATTTTCACAAGTCCAATTTCCCCCACCACGAAACCCCACTGCAGTGCTTCCTCCGCCAGCCCTGACGGTCCTGAATAACACCTGCTTTACTGTGCTTTAACAAGCATCACTGAATAACATGTCCTTTAACAGAAGTGCCAAGAACTCTTTTTTGATTTTGTAAGATTTTCCTGGTTTACATTCATCGCCTGCTTCAGGGTTTTCTTTCCATTTATTTTGACAAAATTCAATGAAACTGGCAGTTAGCTTTAACTGAGAAATTAAAGACAACAAAAAGAAAACAGAGCTGGAGACAGAGAGAGAAAAAGAATACCAATGAATTAACTGTGGCAGCACCATGCGATTTGACGTTTTCTGGCCTACAGACCTGGCTACGGTCACCTAGAACCCTCAGGGTTAGACGTTCCAGCTGCCCATTGACATAAGCTCTAGAAAGGGAGCAGAAAAGGGTGGGGAGGGGTAAGGAGAAGAGCAACAGGCAAAGCTCTAAAAGCTTCTGATGTATCCCGCTGAAGATCTAGTCATCAGCTACAGAAAGGTATAATTGGTAAATGTCATAACCAGGTGGTTTATCTATCCTATTGTAACAACAGTATTTATTTGAAGCTGTCTCTCCATCAATTACAGGGAACGATCTTGAGAAAAAGACAAGTTTTTATAACATTTTTCAATATAGTTATTCCATGGTACTTTAGAGTTTTTGTCATACAGCAAATGGCATATTTTAAAAATTACTCTTTCTAAATTTTTATTGTTGGTGTATAAGAATACTGCTTTTGTACAGGATCTTATACACACTTCATTAAACTCCTTTATTAGTTCCAAATAGTTTGTATATAGAATTGATTGCATATTCTATATAGAAAACCATGTCATCTACAAACATGAAACTTACGTTTATTTCTTTCCAATTTTTACAGCTCTTATTTCATTTTCTTGCTTTTATCACACTCTCTAGACTTATATACAATGCTAAATAGGAACAGGGACAGTGGATATCATTCTTTTTCCTGTCTCTGTAATTTTCCTCCATTTAATGTTTGTATTGTGTATAAATAATGAATATATTAAATGTGGGCTTTCAATGGACACACATCATGTTTATGAAGTCCCCTCATATATATATTTATACTATATATAATATAGTACAGATTTTAATATATCATATATCGTATGTATTATACATATTTTACATATATTTTTATATTATATACAATATATATGTGTGTATATATATGTATATTTTATATATATATATATATATAGAGAGAGAGAGCGAGAGAGAGATAGAGTCTTGCTCTGTCACCCAGCATGGAGTAAGTTGGCACAATCTCGGCTCCTACAACTTCTGCCTCCCAGGTTCAAGTGATTCTCCTGCCTCAGCCTCCTGAAGAGCTGGGTCTGTAGGCACCTGCCACCACACCAGACTAATTTTTGTATTGGTAGTAGAGACGAGGTTTCACCGTGTTGCTCAGACTGGTCTCAAACTCCTGACCTCAAGTGATCTGTCCACCTCTGCCTCCCAAAGTGCTGGGATTATAGGCGTGAGCCATTGGGCCCAGCCAAAGTCCCCTCATACTTATGTTGGTTTAAAAATATTATGAATGATGTTGACTTGTACCAAACCTTTTTTGTCTTTCAAGATGATCGTATAGTTTTTCTTCTTTAGTCTGTTAAAGGGAAGCATTACATACAAATTCTCTCTTTATAAGCTCTGACTAATGTCACAGGATGTGCCTTGTACTTCTCTTCATGCTTATAGAATCATCACTTGACAAGAGTGTACACACAGCCACATATGCACGCACGCACACACACACACACACACAAACTACCAGTAAGGCTATCACGTGTGATAACAAACCTCCCGCATCTCAGTGGTTTGTCTCCTAAAGCTTTGTCTTGGTCATATAAGATCTGCAGGTAAGAGGCAGTGGTTGGCTATGAGAATGTGCAGCTCTGGAGGCAGCTGCCTTGAACGACTTCGTTATTTCTCCACCCAAAGACTTTGCTTTTTACTAGAGAATGGGGGATAAGCAGACTGGAGAAGTTCCCAGCGACTTTTCCTTCCTGAACCTGTGGAGTAGGTTTGTGAAAGCTGTTATGTGTCTGAGACAAAGGAAACAGAACCGCGGAGCTGAAGTGACCCACCTAGGCCACACATTTGGAAAGGGGGAGGTCTAAGCTTCCAAGGAATAGGCAGCTCTTTTCTGCTGCTTCTCATCTGGATCAACATTTAAATTATACAGCTCATTCCCCCCCAAACCTTGACAGCACGGCCTCATGGGAGAACATGTCTCTCCAACTGAGTCTGCCCTAGAATGGGGGGAGGAATGAAAGGAATTCAATGTTGTGGCACATCCCAGAATAGTTCCGCCAGGTAAACACATTCTTTCCTAATAGAAATCTGTTGGGAAAAAAAAAAATGATCTTTCTGAACAGTGGTCAACTGCTGTTGCTAAAATCGGAGTATGATTAGTTACAACTAAGTCCCCTCTCAAAAGCGTCATGTCCAAGCAGCAGACAGCTCTGTGGAAAGAACGGACAGCGTTGGAGGCATCTGCCCTGGCTGATAGTCGTAGGATGTTAGAGTCATGGGGCAGCCTCTTCTGCTGCTTCCCAGGTCTCATGGTAAAATAGAAACCGAGGCATCCCCGCCCCTCCTCAACTTCAAAGCTGAATCACTGTGAATAGATGGTGTTTCCATACTCATACGTTTATTTGGCTTCATTTATCTTAGGATTAAAGTGAACTTCAGAAAGGTATCATTTATTAAAGGGGAAAATAGAATAAATTTCATTACCAGAGTATCTCTTATTTCAAGCACATTTTCTATGTCATACTTTTTCATCCAAACTTGTTTCCTAAGCACAACGTTCCTCCATGTAATTAATATCACATGCTTATAGCTCAGCTGCAAAGCATTCTTGGTTATTTTGATAACATGAAACCTGACAGTTACCAGTTGTGATTTACACATAGTTGCAGTTGGATATTTTTCTAAAATTACAATAAAATTCCTTTGAGGGGAAATCTGTTTTAAAGATTGGATTGGGGAAAGAAAATTGAAAATAGAAGTGAACAACTGAGTATGTATCTATTCTCCAAAATGTATATAAGTCCATCAAGGTAATGCATTGGCCTTTGATCAGAGCCACTTTACAAGCACATGATTTATGGACGGCCTGGACGTCCCCTGCAGTGAAGCACGGGGCTTGAATGCTTAGGGACAGGCATGGGCTATATTTAAAATTTTTAAAAAATAAAATGATTATAATTTCACTTCGGTTTCCAAACCTATTGGATTATTTTACTCTAGAGAAAAGAAAGAAAGGAGGATTATTCTTTCTTGCTTCACTGGTAATGTTTATCAGCTAAGATGAAACAGAAGTAAAATTTTCCATGTCTGACAAATTTTAGTTTACAAAATTCCTTTCTCTGCAGGTGGAGATTTGACATTGTACCTGAGTGGGTACAGGATTTAACTATTACCAGAGCCAAATCCAAGGCAGGAAGAATCTCATCTTAAGATCCCAAGGCACAAGTGTTCTATGTGGCCCAATCTTTGCATCCCACATAGAAGCAGCTGGTACTCTCTGGGGCTGCTCTCAGGGGCAGACTTCCCAGAAGTCTGGCTAATGCAGGGCTGGGTGGGGAGGCATTGCAGCAGCCATGGACCATTTGACAGAAATGGTTCTGACCTTTGGGCCACTGTGTTACCAGCTAACTGAGGACCAGAAGTCATGAAATTTCATGATTTCACTACGACCTTTTCTCCATTACACGCTGAAAATCACACAGATTGAATGTTAGTGGTTCCCAGGGTTCTTAAAGAATGTCAACGTCTCCAGTGAAACCCTCACTTCTCTGGGAATGAATTCCCATCGAATCTCCCTTATAAGTAAGCATGGTGGATGTGTCTTTCATTTGTCTGATCAGTATCTCTTCCTTCGTGGAACTTTTGGGAATGATCAATGTGGAAAGCAATGAGTCTCCTACACATATTCTGGGTTGGGAACAGGAATAACAGTCCATGGAAAGCTGTGGTGAAACAGCCAATCAAGTTATTGTCAGTGGTCCCCTGGGATCATGTGCCTATTATGGAAGAAACAATGGAACCAGGGAAGAAATGGACATCTTCTAGAGGTTTGGACCTGGGGAAGTGCGACTCCATTCCCTTTAGTTGCAATAGCTGGAGGAGACTCCAGGTTATTTTCCCTTGTAGAGAGTGTGGGTCTCCATTGTGAAATTATATTTATGGAAATAAGGAAGTGGGTATGCACAGGGTGAGAAGAAGGGTAGGAGGGCTACTATAACCCTTGCTTCTTATGGGTTATTGCCCTCCATCCCTTCTTTGAGTTGCCAGCTTTCTCCTCGTGATTTGGTGCAAGGCTTCCCATACAACCCAAACCTGACTACAGGGGTGAATTTAGGGTTAAGTTAGAGCACTCAGAATCTTTTCTCCTAAACATTGCATCTTGACTATAGATACACAGCGATGGTGACTGCAGTTGTGACCTTCAATGACAATGTTTAAAAAGAAGGTCCGTGAACTCTTGCTGCTGAGAGCTCTGCAAACTGAGCAGCCCTGGACCCTTTATATTTCAAGGTGGGATGTGTTATAGGACCAACAGGTTTATATGCCCATTGTGTAGTATCATACCAATACACTGAGACAGCAGGGAGGCAGCAGAGAAAGAGTTTAATGATTGCAAGGCTCCTAGCAAGGAGACAGAAGAAGACCCTCAAATCTATCTCCCTGAGAGTTCTGAGTTGGGGTCTTAAAGGGGACCTTGGAGGGTAAGGGGCTGGAAAATTGGGGTCATTGATTGATCAGAGTGAGGAGGATGAAATCATCAGGATGTGGAACCTGTATCCTTTGGTGAGTCAGCTTCTTATGAGGTCCTTCAGACCTGCTGATGTTGATGGTTTTAGTGGCATGCAAGTTGTGAAAGAATATGTCAAAGGGAAAGAAACATTTCATAAGGTTCCATTTGTTATCTCTAGAGCAGATAAAGGAATCTATAATCTTGTAACAGGGTCTAGGTGGTTTTAGGACAACAGACAAACAACCATGAGGAAGTGGGTCAGAAAGCAGGCTGACCTCATAATCATTTCCCTACCTCCCTTCTCCCCTGATTACTTTAATAAAGTTTCTTGGGACAGTTTCAGGTGCTCAGCTTTTCCATATGATTAGATGAGTGTTCAGGACCCTTCCAAGGAATGCTGTGACTCAACCCTCTGCTTGAACAACATGGAAGATAATATGAGACATTTACTTATTGAGGACCTTTTGAGCACCTGGCTCTGTGCCAGATGCTTTCAGATATATACAATTTCTCTTGCTCCTGATGATTCTGGAAAGGAATGATGCCATCTTATGAAGCTGTAGCAGATGCTGTTCTGGCCTCTCTCACGCCTGTCAGATGTGTTGGAGTGCCCCGGCTGCTGGAAAAATACCACAGGAGCTCTCTGAAGCTGAAGTGGAATAATTCTTAAGTGTATGTTCTGCCTCCTTTCCCAGTATCTCCCCATGGGATTAAGCTCTGGGCGCCTGCTGCTGTTGTTGGTCTTGTGGCACACATGTGGCAGCATGTCACTCTTTCCATGGGTTGCATCCACTTTCCTTGCTGTATTATTCATACTCTCTAAATTAAATACTTTCACTCAAATCCCTGCCTTTGTGTCTGCTTCTTTGAAAAACCAGACTAAGTAAGGTGGGGGCTGCTGGGATGCTTGGAAGATGCAGCTCAGGGTTGGTCCCTGGATCAATGTGAATCCACCTTCACCATATAGATGAGAACACTGAGACACAGTGGAGGTGAGAGCAACTCACCTGAGATCACTCAGTCAGCAGACACCTAGGATGGCAACTGGGGTTTACCCTTCATGGCTATGCCTATTCTTTGCCTGTCCCAAGGTGGCTTGATCTTTGCACTGTAGACATTGTGAGCCGGGTAATTCTTTGCTGTGAGGGGCTGTCCTGTGCATTGTAGGAGATTTCACAGCATCCTCTATTCACTAGATGCCAGGAGCATCCCACCCCCTATTATGATAACCAAAAATGTCTCCCTCAGATTTGCTGAATGTCCCTTTGGCAAGAGAGGAGGATTCTCCTTTGAGAACCACAGCCTCAAAGAGACAGATTCCATAGGAGAAAGGGCAGTGCTCATACTGATGAACAGAGGCGAATGACAGCATACGAATAGCTTCCTTATTGAGCCTTTGATCCAATCTAGTATCATCTGACTCCAAATCTGGTCCACTTTCCATTATGTAGGCTTCTTGTGATCAATTGTTCCATTGCTCTACTTGTCAGATAGAAAGTTCTTTCCTGTTGAGCCCAAATCTGCTTCCCGGTAACTGACTTAATCAGCGTGCCCTCTGGAGCTGTGCAAGAGAACTAATCCTTTTCATGGGCTGCACTTCAACTATTTGAAAACAACTTGTGTGTCCCTGCTCTGTTCCCTCCCTGCCCTGCCCCCTGCCAACCCCTCCATGAACCTTCAGAGTCTTCCCACGGCTGCTTGGATACTCAAAGCTTTGCTCAACAACAAATTCAGCAACTACACCACCTACTATGTGTCAGGTGCTACCACATTGTCAGGAAACAATTCTCAGACAGGGAATTCAAAGTTCTTGGTTCCTTCTCAAGCCTGTGAACAAGAATTGCCAGAGTCTAGAGTTCATGCATGTTAAAGCTTCCGGGCAACTTGGACCACATGAAATGTTGTTTTCTGTTTAAGATGTTCTTTCACGTCTTGCATGCCAACAAATCCACTGGCATCAGCAGGTCTGAAGGACCCCACAAGAAGCAGAGTCACCAAAGGACACAGGTTCCACATCCTGATGATTTCATCCTCCTCACCCTGACCAATCAATGACCCCAATTTTCCAGTCCCTCCTCCTCCAGGACACACACACATGCATTCATTCTACAATCCTGCCTACATTTAAGTCCAGCGTTTAAGAGCCTTTGATCTACTGTGCTCTAGCTCCAGGCAATAGAGCTCTGATATCTTAAAGCAGCTATGTAAAAGATGACTTTGAAGAAAGTATTAAAAAGAAACTCTTAATAGGATGCTAAGTTAAAGTGGTACATGTTTCTATCCAGTCACATTTTCAGTAAAATAGCTTTTAAAAAGCTTATACCAAAAAAAAAAAAAAAAAATGTTAGTGAGGTTTCTTTCTCTAGATAATAGAATTAAAGGAAATTAAATATTTTCCTTTGTCCTTTGCTTTATTTTAAAGCTTGTAGAATGAATGCAAATGTGTGTCTGTGTGTATATATGTATATAAACATATAGACATATATTCATGTACATTGCAATCAGTTTTAAAAAGTTTTTTGTTAAATTGTACTGATGACCATCTTTTTGCTATTTCTCATAGGGACTGATGATACCTGGAAGAAATAAGGGATAGAGATGTAGAATGCAGTCACGGAACTGGATGCATTCGGGGAATAAGAAAGCACTGGAACGAAAGAGCTGGAACAAATGCCAGCTCATCCCCCATTGCTGAAGAATGCGGGAAAGATGATTTATATGGGACTGCAGCTCATCGAGATGAACATCCTGAGTGAAAAGAAACTGACATAGGGAACACAAAATAGTGACACCAGAGAAACGAGCACCAAGGGTGGGTAAAAAACCAAAAATGGGCTTTTACAGCTACTGGAGTTAAAACAGCATTCGTCCAACTCCCTGGTTGAATGTAGCCTATCACAAATGATGCTTTCATTCCCCTTTGTCTGCGGCTTTACTTTACATGACCTATATTCTATTTTAAGGGTTTCTGAGCTTCACAAATGAGCACATGACATGATTTCCCTCTTTCCCTTTGAACTGTCCCTTTTTCAATTAAATAAATCACAATGGCTTACTTTTTCTTGGAAGAGCTTTTCTGATTTCCTATTTGCTCTGCTCCTTCTAAATCTCCCAGATTCAACTTCAGGCCTTTGACTCCTCTCCCTTCTCATGGATAGACGTTCTCCTTTCTTCCTCCCAGAAACGTTCCCTTCCTCTTGGTACATCCTTATGTTCTTTCTGGCTGCCAGGTTATGGGTCCTAGGCAGAGGCTGGGCAGGCATGTCCTCTCTGTGGCTACCAGAGTTTGGCAAATGAGCACAAAGTTTGCAGATCTGTGCAACTGTTCACTCCCACTTCTTTTAAAAGTGAACTGGAAGTCTAACGTTTCCAGCCATATCACACCAACTGGATGCCACGGGGCAGCCTCTGCTCTACTGGAGTGATATTCCTGTATCTTTTCAGGGCAATTCCATTTAATGTTGCTAGGACTGTGTGTATGTGCTAGTGTATGAGAGAGAGAGAAAGAGAGAGAATTCTAGTAAAGTAGTGTGTCTATGAGGACTGGTAGATAATGCTACCCTAAATAACTTGGACTTCCACTGGCTGGCTTTTGTTCATAAAATGCTAATCCTTTCAGGTGTAGGCCTATATAAAACACTGGGGATTAAAGGGGGCACAGAACCCTCAAATCTCATCTGCTGCATAAGGTAAAACTATGTTTAAACTAACAGTTGAAAATGATTTTGGGCATACTAACAAGGAGTCATTTCCAATTCTCTATTAAATACAAACGTGATGTAGATCATAGATGTGCTGAAGTAATGACAGTCAGTCAGTAGATTACAGCAGTTCTTTTCCAGATTGTTTTTCAATGCACAGCTGTCTTTGGGAAAAATTAATTTATCATGTCTACAGTGATGGGGAGGTTATCATTTCATTTCACAAGGAAAACTGCCACTGGCATTTGACTGAAAACGGTTCTTTTCTTGCATGAGAAATGAAGATGTCTTAGATTTAATGTGCAGGGTCCGTGGTGTCAGGCTGAAATTCGGTATACAGTGTCACACCATGTGTCTCCTCTGTAACGGTGGAGACAAGAACAGCAGTCGATACTGTATATGCAGGAGGCTTTGCATGAGCCGAATTCCCACAACCGTAGTATGAACCGGGTGTCACCCTCATCTGTATTATTTACAAGGATCGTACATGGCACAGCCAAGAGTCAAAGGCAGGCAGCTTTCTCACCACAGTGCTGAGACGTCTACACTGCGGACCCTCCAGGTACTTTCTAACCACCAGTCTGCTATTTTCTAGGGGAACAATTAACTTCCTGGAGTTATGGGAAAGCTGGAAAGAAGGAGCCAGTGAGCATCTGCAAGAGAAACAGATTCTCCTGTGAAGCACAGCCTGCTAGTGCATTCTTGGCTGGCTTGGTGAGCTGGAAAATTGGGGTGAATAGTTGGTTGTTTGTAAAACTGTACTGACGACCGTCTTTGAAATGCCACATTACTTCCACCACAGTCACATTTCTTTGAAATCTGTTGTGTAGACATGTGTGGGGCACTCGGCCTCCCAGGTGTAGATGGAATTACCCACACGGTGGGGGTCTGGGGTGCTTTGTTCCCTGAGGGCAATTTTGAGCCTGAATTTGTCTCATCTGAGACAGGCGTCGTGTCAGTGTCTACCTCATAGGGTTGTTGTGAGGATTCAGTGAATATTCACCGAGCCCTTCAACAACTATGTGCAGCAGCAATGTGGGAATTCCTCCGGCAATGTCAGGCATTGTTATTTTGGGACCAATCAATGATCCCAACAGCTGGGTCTCTTGTTCTGTACCAGGTACCATTTCCTGTACTTTAATCATCACGTTTGCTCTTCCGTGTCTCACAACGGCCTTAGGAAGTAGGCGGATATTACGATCGCTTTTTCACTGATGACAGAATGGTCCCCGAGAGGACGGAGTGAGTTGCCCAGTTTTCGGGCGGGAGCCAAATTGACCTCCTGGCCCCAGCCCCAGTGCTTTCCACTGTCTTGCAACGGAGACCCAGAGGAAAACAGAGCGGCCTTGTGTTTGCTCCCAAATCCGGCTTCTCATCCATGATGTCATTAACCCCAGAATCCACACGTACCCCCAGTGGCATGCAAGTCTGGACAGATTTCACGATTCAGTCCAAAAGTTATTAGAGACACAGTTTCGAGTCCCAGCGCCTAGTGATGGGCTACAGTGTTTGGAGTGGGGAGAAGGATGGCAAAGAATAACTTTTCAAAAGAACGAAAACTTGCCCTAGGCCCCCGAGCAGCAAAAAACCGGTTTCCAGGTCACAGCTGCTGTGTCTGCATTTCTTCACGCACATAGGTTCAGTAATGCTTCATGGTTTCCCTGTATCTTGCTCTGGGAAGCCAGGATGACAGCTCCTTGGGTGGCTGCTTTGCTCACGCAGGGAACTAAGCTGAAAAGCAGGCGTTCTTTTCAGCTCAGCTAAGCTACACCTTTCGGAGCCCTCGGGGAATGTCTTGGGCTGAGCGCCTCGGGCCTGGTCCAGTTCTTTCCTCCCAGCAGGCTCCGGCTATGGACATGTGTCTGAGCTCCGAGCAGCAGCCTGGGCGCCAGGGGGGAGAACCGAGCTCGCCGGGTGCCTGGTTAGAGGCCGAGAAGAAGGGTGTTCTGCAGAAAGACAGCACCGGGGGACCTGTAGAAGGTAACCTCCTTCTTCATCACTTCCACAATTTTCCTCAGTTGCTTTCCTGGCAATGATGTTCTCAAGTAAATTTCAGTGACAAGAATTTCCATTTCCTTTTACCACTAGATTTTTTACTATAAGGAAGCTTAGTGGAAAAATGGTGGTTTGCAAGCATAAACTTAGCATTAAAAGTAATTCCTCTTTTTTCACGATTTACTTATCAGAGTTCACACATTTGTTTTTATCGTATGTATAGACCTAAGATTGCTATATTTTTGTAACAAGAACTTAGAAGAAAAAAAAATCTAGGTTTGTTTCTGTTTTTCACCAAAATACATTATTGGCAGCTTTGCCATAAAGTGAATCTTTATAAATCAAACTGTATTTTCCCATTAGGACCATATAACAGTTTAGGGTTACATTTCTGGGCATGGATTCAGTTGTAAATAAATCACAGACATAACAAATGATCTAATAAAAGCCAAGATGTAGCATTTAGAGTGTTTAAAATTAAAAATGGTAAAAAAAAAAATCAGAATGCTAATAAATGAGAATGGTGTCTACTTTTACTGAATTGTTTACACAAAAATGCAACTCTACCTTATCTGAAAATCTGATCTCTACAAAACTATCAGAAGAGTACAGCTGGAATAAATGAAAATGTTTAAGGTGCGATAAACATACATTTGTTTACCTTTGCAGAACCTCACTGGGTCTTACAGAAGACGTATATGTTTATGTTTCTTTACAATGTTGATTGGAAAAGTGTAGCTGTCAAGCTTAATTGTCAGTTTATTTACCTCTGAAATGATATCAGCCCCCTACTTACTCTTCCTAGTCTCTAGAGAAAAATAAATCCCCAGATGGTGACACGTGGGAGGAGGGACAGGCATGGCTTGGATGAGAGTGGAGAAGGGCAGGGAAGCTGGCAGGGGCTAGTACGGGTCCCTGATGCCATGAGCCACCACCCAGTGGTGTGCTGGAGATGGCTTGTATTGGCACCTGAATTTTAGCAACTTTTCTGGCTGGTTGTTAAATATGACCATCATTCAATTTAAGTTAGAATTTTACGATTAAGTAGATTATATCAAAGACGAAGGCGAATTAAAAGCAAAGGAGATAAATACTCAAAACTCATCATCAATTATTCTACTACATCTTCCTAATATCTGTGCTCTCGAGATTAATCATGTATAAGGTGTCTGTACGGTAGGAACCCTACAGTGGTGAGGTACTGCGTGTCTTTCCCCAGTGACGTCACAATGCTCCTCTGAAATCGGTCAGGTGGGAGTATTTACTCCAGAGCAATCATCAAACCCTGTCAATCAACGCTTCTTCCCCTCTGGCTGAACTGGTTATTGAACATTAATCAGCTTATACTTTTCTGCCTTCTTCCTGCCTCTAAGCCAGAATTCAGGGTCATCTTCTCAGCCATGTGGTAGGAGCTAGGGTTCTGGTAAACATCAGTGGCTTCCCAAAAAAGGTGAGGAAAGCTACAGGGTTCCCTCCTTACCCTACAATTTCCCTACAACCTCCTACCGGGGCAGGTGACAGAAAGGACAAGGTCTCAGGACTGAATTGGCTACCTTTTATAGCGGGGTCTTGCAAGTTCACTGAGGTCCCAGGTTTCTGGAAGCTCACCTTTTTGTCACGGCAGAGAATTCTCCTTCAAAGTGGTAGGACACACTAAATCAAAGTCACAGCCAAAAACAACACTCCGAAGAGCGGAAGGCACCCGTGATGCTCATTTACAAAATGAGTCACTTCATTCGTATATTTTTAGTGTGCTGCACACTGATACTTTTGTCATATAAAACAAAAATGAATTTCTAGGGAAACTAAACGAAAATATATACAAACATATAAAATACAAGCTCCGGGTTTTGTTCTTAATTAGATTCAACAGGCATTGTCAAATGGTTGTGACTATTTCTCAAGGCTCCCTCCAAATCCCTCTACTTACGGTGGAGCTGTCAGCAGCCTTTGCAGAGCGGTGGCAAGGAACCGTTCCAGTGTGTAAGGGATGAGTGCGACTTCAAACACCTGGGGGGCCCGCCCCCGACCTGGGGGATGCCCTGCCTACCGCGTTTCTTCCAGGGCCCACTTCCCTTTGCCTCTCATTCACCTCCTCCTGCCTTCTACCCAGAGTGTCTATTTCAGATTAAAACACTTCCAATGTTGGCCGGCTGCCCCTTTCAGATTTTTTCAAAGCTCATATTTTACCCCAGTTAAAAATTTTCCAGTCATATTCCAGGCCACAAAGGCAGGTTTCATGCAAACAAAAGTGACCTTCTTCCCTGGTCCCCTCCACCGCACCCCCGACAGTCTCCACACTGTTAATTCTTTCCCACCACTGGGACCAACACCTTCTCCTCTGCTTCTGATCCTTCTTCCCCACACTTTGACTCACTGCTCTTTTTATTCCAACACTCTGGGAAACCTGCAAACACTTGTGATCCCATGTCAGCCCGATCAGGTGCTCTTTTCCTCTCATTTTATATGCCATTTGAGAGCTGCTAGTGTGTGTCATGGGTTTAAAGGAGTATTTAAAGCAATAGTAACTTAATAGCCAGAGCTCAGCCGCCAACCTTCCCCAGGGCTGTGGGGCTGGCTGAGCTTGGGTGGCCTCTGCCTTTTGAGCAGCAATTGTAGGAAAGGTTTGAAGGAACAGGCTCCAGCCAGCATGTGGGAATGTTACCTCACTTCAAGACCTAAAAATAGGCAGGTTGGTCTGGGCGCGGTGGCTTATGCCTGTAATCCCAGCACTTTGGGAGGCCGAGGCAGGTGGATCACATGGTCAGGTGTTCGAGACCAGCCTGGTCAACATGGTGAAACCCTGTCTCTATTAAAAATACAAAAATTAGCTGGTGTGGTGGCATGTGCCTGTAATCCCAGCTACTCAGGAGGCTGAGGCAGGAGAATTGCTTGAACCCAGGAGGCGGAGGTTGCAGTGAGCTGAGATAGCGCCACTGCACTCCAGCCTGAGTGACAGAGCAAGACTCCGACTCTAAATAAATAAATAAAGGCAAGTCTGTGTTTACCTAGTTCCTCTGTATCCAGACAGCTCGTTCGTGCCATTTTGCTGGTAAGTTTGCCATTTTTCCATCAGAAAAACATAGGATGGGAGCAAATCCACACCTCTTCTGTGCTCCCCTGAGTAAGGAAAAGGCCTAGAGCATCCTTTGGCATTTTGCCATCCTCTAAAAATGTCACATTCAAATTTCATGTCCCCATCAATTTTATGCCAGTTTACAGCCATTCTCCTTCATAGCATTATCCGCTCTGTTTATAAGGAAGATCACTGGATCTAATGCCATCTTAGCAATTGTACCAAATGTGTCTTTGCACCGGATTTTAACAAATTATAAACCCCATTTTATTTTTCTGCTTCACAGATTCCAACAAGATAGAACAATCTCTTCATAGCCTCCAGAAATTTGTGCCTACAGATTATGCCAGCTACACTCAGGAGCATTATCGGTTTGCAGGAAAGGAGATTGTCATCCAGGAATCCATAGAGAGTTACGGAGCAGTGGTGTGGCCAGGGGTGAGATAACCGTCACGTTTGTGATGTCAGGATTTCTGGAGATAACAATTGTGTTTCCGAGTTGCCTTGGACAATATGTCAAGTTCCTTCATATCCTGTGTCTTTCAATTTGAGGTTCAATTGCTCGTGCCCTGGGGGGTGTTGGTGGTGTGCTTGGGATCAGCACAAACAGTATTTCTTTCAGAAGCACTGGTTTTGCCTTAAGCTCTGTTTCTTGAAATATTTTTATATTAAACAAACTCAGCTATATGAGGAAGAGAATGCAAAATTTATATGAACTGTTAAGAAAAAACCCAGGGGTTTAGAGTTTAGACTTTGTGGTGGGCATCTCTGAGCCACTCCCACTGACCCTTAGCCATTCATCTCTCTCTCTCTTTTTTTTTTTTTTTTTTTGAGACAGAGTCTTGCTCTGTCTCCGAAGCTGGAGTGCAGCAACATCATATTGGCTCACTGCAACCTCCACCTCCCTGGTTAAAGCGATTCTTCTGCCTCAGCCTCCCAAGTAGCCAGGACTACAGGTACCTGCCACCACGCCTGGCTATTTTTGTAGTTTTAGTAGTGACAGTGTTTTACCATATTGACCAGGCTAGTTTCGAACTCCTGACCTTAAGTGATCCTCCCTCCTCGGCCTCCCAAAATGCTGGGATTACAGGCATCAGCCACCGCACCTGGCCAGCCATTCTGCTCTTTTCCACTCGGGCTGTGTCGGTAGGGACGTTTAGGAGGCATGACTTCGTGACATGTCACCGCTGCCACAGCCTTGAGAGCATGGCGCTGAAATGGGGGCAGTCCTCTGGATTTTGAGTTGGAAAACTTTCATTTCCAGCCTGGGTGGTCACAAACGTTCACCTCACCTCCGTTTGCCTTCATTACCATTTTTAAAACTAGGGTAGTGGTAACGCCTACAGCCCTCCTGACATGATTCTCAGAATTGCCAGAATTAATTTCAGGTTGTGAGATTAAATGAAGTCCTAGTGTAAGCTCACGTAAGCTGTCGTCATTAATGTAATATTCTTTCTTTCCACCTTTCATTTGAGGAAATGCGGACGCAGGCCAGTCCGCTGGTGTGGTAAAGCTCCTGACTGGGGTGCAGGGCCGAGCCAAGCTGGGCAGCGGCCCTCGGAGCCAGCGCCATCACTTTTCCCGGTGCAGACATTGTCAATGCTTAGAGAGGCTCCGGATCAGAACTTCTCAATCTGCAGTCTTGAAAAAATGCAGATTCTGATTCAGGAGGTCTGGGGTGGGGCGCAGTTCTTAAACGTTCCCAGGTGACGCGCATCTGCTGGGCCACGGCCCCGTATTCAGTAGTCCCGGTTATCCGTTCCATGGGGCTCCCTCAGAAACCCCATGGATGACACAGGATGGAGAAAGGGCAGCAGAAGGGCTCCAGGCTCTTAGGGGGTCCACCTTCACCCACTCTCAAACAAGAAGCTCTACTTCTACACCTTATGCGTATAATTTCCTTCAACCAAAGGCTTTTCTTTGCCTTGAAAACAAGTTTGAAAATCACCAAACAACTCACAGCTTTCTATTATAATACCTCAGGCAAATAGACGACAGCGGTGGTGTAGTGTCAAAGTGATGTAGTAAGAGATCAGAGGCCGGGCGTGTGGCTTGCGCCTGTCACCCCAGCACTTTGTGAGGCCGAGGCAAGAGGACTGCTTGAGCTCAGGAGTTTGAGACCAGTCTGGGCAGCACAGTGAGACCCCCCATCTCTCTTAAAAAAAGAAAAAAATTTAAAGAGATCAGACATTGAAAAAAGAGTATTTGCCCACCTGACTGTTTCATTCTGAACAAGGCATGATTCATGCACCAAACACCAGCCTCTCATGAAACCTGTTTCCTGAAAGCCACACAAGAAGGTTATCTAAAGTGAGACAGTGCCCTTTCCATGTGACTTCAGGTGCAGCTCTGTGAAAAGGTCCCTTCAGAGTTTGCTAACAGGACTAGGGGCTGGGGGGAATGTTTGCGATGTCAAAAGACATGGCTGTCCCCAAGAAAAGCTTTGTCTCCAGATGACACCCCTGGGGCCAGCCCCTCCCAGGGCAGGGAACGAGGAAGGAGGCCTGCAGGAAGTTCCTCAGAGCTGCCCTCTAGATGGCTTTTGGTGACAGTCTCTTCCTGATATTGACCACTGTCTTCCTGATATTGACTCGTTTCCCCCAGCTCCCACAGCAAATACTTACCTTCTCTCCGTAAGGACCAAAGAACTCTTTTCTCCAGAACTTCCCTTGTTAACTCTGGAGCTCCTTGCAGTGTGCTGCCCTTGGTGCTGGAAGTTGGCCCCGACTCTTCGGCGGCTCCATGGAGACCCCTCTCCCCTCACCCTGCGATATGCCTCCTCTCCAGCACTTACCTGCCTGGAACGCAGTTTGTACTTGGCTCAGCTGGTCCCCCAGCCCCACCCCTGAGTTCCCAGACAGTCAGGGTGACTGTGTCATGTTCATCTTTGCCTGTGGAAGTTCAATATGAACAGATGAGGATGAAATGGAGTGACTTACAGGGTCAAGTTGGCAACTAAACCTACCGTTGGTAATCCTAAGAGTGGCACGTCTCCAATCGTCCTGGCTGCTCCCACTGCAAACTGGGCCCCAAATAGAAAGTAGGGTCCAGAGGAAGATGGGGCATGTCTTTAGCTAGGGCCTAAATGTGTAAGTAAATTTTAAAATTCATTGTTTTTTTAAATCACAGTGTTCACGTTCCCGACTCTAGGCTATTCATATGCGAATTTAAGTAACTTTGTCATCTTCTTCTCATAACTCTTCCTAATCTCTCAAATCCAGGGCACTGCTAGTTGGTGCCTCATTGCTATAAATGTAAACATCTCATCAATCAATGTGAATCAAATACTCTTTACTCTTTGTAGAAGGGCTAGGGGAAGGTGGAGGCAGAAGGGAAGGAATAAAGAAGAAAGGGATGTTTGATTTCTTGTATAAAATACTAACAAGATTTTTCATATATAAAACATTTAAAGAAATCTCCTTGCTGCTACTCAAAGTGCGGTCCGTGGGCCAGCAGATGAGCACCACGGCGGGGCTTGTTTAGATGTGCAGCCTCTTGAGCCTCATTCTCAACCTACTGAATGAGGATCTGCATCCATAACAAGCCACCCAAGGGATTTGTTTGCACCCTGGAGTCTGAGAAGCAGTTTCTCAACAGTCTGTTTCTTAGATGAACCACTTAAAAAGTCACTGCCCCGTTGCTCTAGACGCCAATGCATTAGCCAACCTGAATTTTGGTAAAGGAGCCAAGAAAGAGGTGTCCAAGTTTATAAAATGACATTAAGAAATTATTTCTATAATTTAAGAAACTCTCTTACAAAAAAGAATTCTAATATAAAACAACATTCTTAAAGGAGTTGGAGACCCAACATGATTAAACCAGAGGAAGAAATTGCTGTTTCTTTAGCCCAGCATTGTCCTGATTGGAAAGAGCTAAACTGATCTGCTGTTCTTCCTGTTCTTTGGAGATTGAGCAAATCTCATGGAGGCAGTTGAACAAATCTGCTTCCCCACTTCCTTAGATGCAATTGACGATAACTTCTTTATTTCAGAGGTCTAAGTATGGCATCAAGCGTACATTTGGGTTCTTATGAATATAAACTGAACATATTTAATAACGTGTCTTTTAGTATTTAAATCTGAGTGCCAGAAAGGATTGCTTCTGGTTTCCAATATTCCAACACCCACATGAAAAGTTATAATTATTTCTTTTAGGCTACAGCTTTGTGTCAATATTTGGAGGAACATGCTGAGGAACTGAATTTCCAAGATGCAAAAATACTTGAAATTGGTGCTGGACCAGGCCTTGTTTCCACTGTGGCCAGTATTTTAGGTTGGTTTGTTTATTCCTGACCCAGTGTCCAGAACTTTACTGTAACCGTGATAGCAAGGGCTTACTATATGACAGGCGATGGTTTAGGTGCCTGGCCCTGACTTCACTCAGTGAATCTTCCCCAAATGCCACGTGGCAGGAATTACTATTATCCACAGAGATGTATCAAGTCTCAGGGAGGTTAATCTCTAATCAACCGGTTTCCATGGGATGAAGTTAAGTCCAGAGGCATGACTCTGAATCTCTGTTGTCAAGCCCGGGGGTGGGTGAGGCGGGGGAGCTACTGACATCAGGTGGTTGGAAGCCAGGGAGACTGCTCACCGTCTTACAGTGCACAGGGCAAGACTGCTCACCAGAAAGTTTAGCCAGCCCACATTGAGTCACACATGTTCAGCCCACTCAATAGAGCCAAGGCTAAGGAATCCAGTTGTTTCTCGTGTTTCTCCCTGGGTATATGTACACTGTGGCTGCCCAACTGTTTCCAGATCATTATTGCAATTTTTCTTTTTCTCTTAGGAGCTCAAGTCACAGCAACGGATTTGCCTGATGTCCTGGGAAACCTTCAATACAATCTTCTAAAAAACACACTACAATGTACAGCACATCTGCCTGAAGTGAAAGAGCTGGTATGGGGTGAAGACCTAGAAAAAAACTTTCCCAAGTCAGCTTTTTACTATGATTACGTCCTAGCCTCGGATGTGGTCTACCATCACTACTTCCTGGACAAGCTGCTCACCACCATGGTGTACCTTTCCCAGCCAGGGACGGTGCTGCTTTGGGCAAACAAGTTCAGATTCAGCACCGACTATGAATTTTTAGAAAAATTCAAGCAAGTTTTTGACACAACACTGTTGGCTGAATATCCAGAGTCATCAGTCAAACTTTTTAAGGGGATACTAAAATGGGACTAAATCCAATCTTTTGAGTAATGTGTTAGAAATTGCTTTGCTAATAAAGACTTCTTTTATAGGATTGAGAAGGTAGTACAGAGAAACAACTTGTATACTTAGAACAAATGTAACAATACTGCAGAAACTTTCTCAAGTAACTTACTTAAGAGGATCTGGTTAATCTAAATATCTAGAAAGAATACCATAAAAATATGAAAGTAGCTTTGTTGGTTCCAAAGTCTTGGTTACATCGTTAATAAATCTTACATGGATAAATTACTAAGTAAATTTCTTCCCTATTTCTGCTATAGCACATTTTTAAACTCAATATATTGTCACATGCTTTATGAAACTGGGCTTGACAGGGTCACTATATTTAAGTCTGAAGAATCTATTTTTACAGATTTTTTAACTGCAGCAAAAAAAAAAAAAAAGGATATTGAGTGACAGAAAAGTTAATAGGCTTAAAAGTAAAACTGCTAAAATGAGAAAATGGATGTTGTTTTAGGAATTTCTTGTTTTTGTTTTTGTTTTTTTTGAGATGGTGTTTCGCTCTTGTTACCCAGGCTGGAGTGCAATGGCGCAATCTCGGCTCACCGCAACCTCCGCCTCCTGGGTTCAGGCAATTCTCCTGCCTCAGCCTTCTGAGTAGCTGGGATTACAGGCACGTGCCACCATGCCCAGCTAATTTTTTGTATTTTTAGTAGAGACGGGGTTTCACCATGTTGACCAGGATGGTCTCGATCTCTTGACCTCGTATTC
This sequence comes from Saimiri boliviensis, assembly GCF_048565385.1. Classification (NCBI taxonomy): domain Eukaryota; kingdom Metazoa; phylum Chordata; class Mammalia; order Primates; family Cebidae; genus Saimiri; species Saimiri boliviensis. Next base: position 11,033,786 of record NC_133464.1, read on the forward strand.
CACCTACCTCGGCTTCCCAAAGTGCTGGGATTACAGGCTTGAGCCACCACACCTGGCCCAGGAATTTCTTAAGATAATTTACAAATACTCTCCCTCTGTGTTAATTATCTTTAATAATTTCTAGTTAATTTCTGTATTGTCTGCTTTTTTATTTTTTAAACAATAAATATTTTAGGCTCTCCAGGACACAGGTCACATACTATTCTACATCAAATTCTTCTTTTTTTTTTTTTCTTTTACAGCCATTTATGAAAAGGTAAGAACCTTTTCAGCCTGTTAGATCTGGCTCACAGTGCATAGTTTGCCAACCTCTGGAACTGTAGACAATCCACATTGATACTGGAATTTGTAAGAGTTTAGCAAGGTGGCCAAATGTCAATATGGAAAGCTCAATTTTATTTGTAAATTCCAACTACAAATAGAAAAATGAAATTTAAATAAAGATACCACTTATAATTGCAATATTGAATACTTAGGAATAAATCTAACAAAGCAATAAGTTCATGCAAATGTATCCAGCATTATTGAGGCAAATTAAAACTAACCTAAATGGGGAGACATCAAGTTTGTGCATTAGGAGACATTGTAAATATGTCAGTTTTCTCCAAATTGATCAACAGCTTATGTGAAATCATTGTAAAAATCCCAATATACTTTTCTGTGGAATTTGTCAAGCTAATTCTAAAATCATGTGAAAATAAAAAGGCCAAAAAGAATCAAGACACTCCTCAAGAGCCTGGTGGGAAGATCTGATTCACAAGAAGTACTTTAAAGAGGCAATAACTGAGACAGCAATTCGTATCATTTACTAATGTTCATACATATTGGTATTTCTTAGTATTCTTTAAATCTGCCTGTAAAACAAGAAGTACCTGTAAGTTTAAGGAACAAATGGATATTCTAGCCACAGTTCCAAATATTTGTCTCTATTTTCTCCTTTATTGATATTGCCTACTGAGAATATGAGTCTATGAGTCTCTAAGGTAAATTTGGTGATTCATGTTTTAGAATACTCTTCAATTCCTCTGGATGGTGATTCTCTCTCTCTTTGTCCATACACACACACACACACACACACACACACACACACACAAAATAGAATGGCCAAAGATAAGAAGGTGATATCATCAGGTGTTGTGAGGATGTGCAAAGCTTACAACTCTCACATACTGCTAGTGGGAATGTCAAATGGCAGACATTTTGAAAATGGTCTGCTAGTTTCTTACAATGTAAAAAGAAATATACCATGTCTCAGCAATTTCATTCCTAGATAACTACCCTACATTACTTTAAAAGATATGTCCACACAAAGACTTGTAAACAAACGTTCACAGCAGTACAGCAGCATTATTCATAGTAGCCTCAAATATAAACAATCCAAACATCCATCAACTGGGGAATGAACAAAAGATGGTACATCTCACAATGCAGTATACGCAGCAGCAACAGAGAATGAACAGATACACCTCAAGTGGCTGAAACTCAAGAACATTATGCTAAGTGAAAGACACAAAAAATTACACATTGTATGATTCCGTGCATATGAAATTTCTAGAAAAACTACAGAATTAGAAAGCAGATCACTGGCTTTCTGGAGCTAGGGGTGGGAATGTAGACTGGCTACAAATGAGCTTGAGGGAGTTCTTCCAGATGATTGACAAAAAACCAGTGCTAAAAACCCAGCTTGTGCTGATGGCTGCATTCTAGACATTAGATTGAACAGCTGAAATGGTTAAACTCTATGATATGTACATTACACTTTAATAAAGCTGTTAAAAAAAACCCCATGGTTTGTCCCAAATGTTATGCAAATTTTCTTTCAAATCCTCTACCTTTCAAATACACAATGCAGAGGAATCTATTAAGAAAACTACAGCAATGAAACTCAGTCCCTTAAATCTCTTCTCAGACTTTTCACATTTCCAGGGCAAAGGAATATGACCTTATGCTTACTTTGTAAATGAAGTGTCCTTTTAGAATGGCTGAATTGATGTCCTTTTTCTTTACACTATTCCAGAAATTTTTAAATAGAGGAAAGTAGGCTAATTGTACATTTAAATATGTGCAGTTTTTTATATGGCAACTATAGGCCAATATTCCGCTAAATAAGTACATTTCAACTTATGGAAAATCATGCTTAATCTAAACCATTCCTTTCTCTATTCCCCTATTAACTTGAATCAGACAAATCATTCCTTCTGTAAATTCAGCTTGTATCTATACAAGAAAAATAACCATAATACTATCACACCTAAAATATTTTATATTAAGTAACGTAGTGTTCAAATGTTCAACTGTCTCAAAGTGTTATGACATTTATTTTTAGTCTCATTCAGAATCCAGTGAGGTCCAAATTGGATTAACTAGTATGTCTCTGAAATCTGATCCTCGCTTCATCTTAGTTTTTTGTAGAATTGCATACTACTGCATCATGCAGACTGCATCATTAGAGTGTCCTTTAACTTGTTCCTCTAGCCTCTGTTGTTTCTGTAAATTGCACAGCTTAATGACTCAGGCTTGGAACCATCTAGCCCAAGCCCAGTTTAGATCTGCCAAATTCCAGGCAGATGACTTACTAGTGAAAATAAATTATTGTAGACAGCTGAGTTCTGAGGTGGCTTAAAATCACACATAAAATGAAATTACAAAATATGTTTTTAGGGGCTTTTTCTTCTATTCGCATTTTGGGTAAGACCTGGCTGATTCTAGAATGTATCTGGTTTACGTGACTGGGTATGCAGGCAGCCCCAGCTGCACAGTGAAAACCTGACCCTTGGCACTGACACTGGAACTGTAGTTCTATATGTTTGTCCCGAGAGGACTCAGCTTGAATTCACTGTTGTTTGAAATCCTCTCACAAAAGCGGGGTTTTAAATGAAATGAAAGCAGTATATTTGCAGAACTGAGTGCAGAGGGATTTTGCAGCAAAGTGCTGGCAGGCACTGCACCATCACATTCTGACCTGGCTCTCTCAGGGTATCAGGAGGGCAGGTGGAGATGCTGCGGATGGGATGGTTGCCCAAGAACCCTTCATGTTAGAGCATCTTACATCTTTCTATTGCAGTTTCCAGGATTTTACTTAGTCGGCTTCCCTTTTTTAGTTTACCACCCATGAATACCGATACATTTTTCTCCCTAGTTTACTATGTTCACACTCAGACTCATGAAGTTGTTTCTCACTTTATTCCTCAAAAACTTTTCTCCATTCAAGGTTTCCTCCCCTCCCACTTCAGGGGCGATGGCAAGGATACCTCTTATTTATCTCCCTACGCAGGCTTCTCTGATTTAAATCCTACAAGGAAAGACAAAGATGCATGTATTCGGAATGCTGGGTTGTTGGGAGGACAGAGAAGGAAACACAGTGAAGGAAAAGACTCAGTTAATTCAAATGAAGTAATTTTTTAGTTGTAACAGACATATTGAATCAACACCATTAATTTTCTTAAGGAGATTCCCGGGGGTCAAGTGATTTGGCTTGTCAGAAGAGACCCAGGCTGCAGCTTCTAGTCATCCAGCCCCTGCACATTTCATTAGAGCTGGGGGTAGAGGGAGAAAGGGTTGGAGATTTGTGGTGCCTAAGAAGAGGAGCAGGTGGGGTTCTTCTGGGGTAAAGAGAAGTTGTCCCAGGAAGCAGGCTAACATGAGGAAGGCAAGAAACCCCATGAGATGGGACCTGCCTCTTATCCTTGGAAAGGGGCCACAGAACTAATACTGGGCACACACTCTGTACTGTCTCTAGTATTTCTTTAAAACGCTATTTTTACCTATTTTCAGTTGTTTTCAGTGGGTGTGCACAAACATTGGCTACTGTGATCAGAAACAGGAAAACTGCTTGACTTTTTAAAGTACCATCCTATTGCTTGTTATTTTTAATGTAATCACATTTTTAATGATTTTACTAGGACATCTAGAACTTACTTGGGTCCACTTTCACCACAGAAATGCAGAATGATCCAGACAGGAAGCAGGAGCTAGCTTCGTGTAACTGCCTCCAGTTACAGGAGTCATAAATGAGTAGGCATGGCTCTGTTCCAATAAAACTTTATTTACAAAAGCAGGCAGCAGTCCAGTTTGGGTTAAAGGGCCAAACATTACTGATTCCTGCTGTATGTAGTACTTGAAATGGCAAAACCTGGGTTATAAAACAAGGTTTGTAATTAATTACCAGTCAATCAGCAGTATAACCTTGGGAAGTCATCCTACCTTTACTAAGCTTCTTCATTCTCTTACTGGACTAAATCTATACACATGGGGACCTGTATGTTTGTATAGGTGAAAGTCCATGAATGCATGAGACAGAACATGCATGTAGCTGTTCATGGATGGAATTTAGACTCTAGAAGTTGTGTACAATATGCGTATACATGTATTTATTTTTCTCACAAAGGCTCTAACAATTTTATGAGATAAAGCAAAAACAGTTATGAATGACTAGACAGGGTTACTGGTAGACCTTTTGCAGGGGTAAATTTTAAAAGAACAAGATTAAAAAATCACACACACACACACACACACACACACACACAATTTGTCATTAGATAAGGGATTAGAACATTTTAAATACTACTTGTGTCTGTTTATTCAGTGGAAGAATGATGGGAGATGCAAGTGTATTAGCCAAAAGTTAGATGTACACAAAAGTTAATCACACACAATAACAATTGGAAATATATTGAAATAACTGTAAGCCTATAAGAAACACTGTAAAATAGATTACCTTATGTTTAACATTTTTTGTCTATGTATTTAATGTATTATTTCTGTTACAACCCCAAATTTTATTTATGAAAAATTAAGGCCAACTTTAAGAAGCTTCAATATTCACTTTTATTATTTAAAAAAAAAAAAAAATTAAGGTACCAGAGTGCATATGGTGTACTGTGATCTCGGTTTTGCACATTTAATTCACGTGTTTTACATTATTTCAATTTTAATAAACATATCATATGTGTATCTTTACAATACCTGATAAAGATTCAGCTGTCTGGCACTTAGCATGTATTCACAGAGTTCATTCTGATGCTTTGCACTTCAAGAGGATGTGAAAATGACTTGCCTGTAATTACCACAAGGTAAAGATCTATTGAAGCAGCTGTGCTCCAGCAATTGCCATTCATTTGTGCCGGTTCTATTTTTTCCCCTTAATTGAATGTAAACATGTGCCCAAAAAAGAAAAAAAAAAAAAATCTGGAAATGAAGTTCTGTTAATTTTTAGTCCAATAAATAATTTTAGCTACATTTAATGTAGCTTTTTTAAGGCCTTCACACAATTGAAAAAAACTAAAGTTGAGCATGTTAAAACCCTGTTCATTTATAAAATAAAAAATAGAACTTTCCAGGTTTGCAGTTAAAAGTTACCTTTCAAAACCTGTCATGCATGTAATAAGCTGCAACCCAACTCCAAGGCCTAGGTGCCGGCAGGCAGGGCACATCCCTGTGCCAGCAGTGTGAGGCATTAAGAAAACACCATGATGTCAGAGGTCTAGATTTACATGTATTAAGCCACACGTCAGTGAATTCTCTGATAAATACACGTCATTTTAATAATCAGTATTGGATAGTGGATGAAAACATGCATTAGACTAAAAATGCCACAAATTGTTTTTATATCCATTCACTATAAAACTTTCTTTTTTAAAATTTAAAGTCTTGTTTCCTATTTTAGAATACACAATAATCGGGAGGATACATGATGGGGAGCCAGTTTTCAGTGAAAGATGCACAATGGGTCCATCCAAGTAACTTCATCAGCTACAACAGAATACAATATTATTTTTAAAAAAGTGACAGTTTAAAACTAAATATTTAGAATAAATTCTGTATTAAATATTTAATAACAATAAGGTAGCAGCATATAGAACCTTCCTTCCATTAACCAACTGTTACCCACCCACTGATCTTCCTTTCCAACTTTTCTTACTATCAGCCAACTTTCCTACCAACCAGCCAACCAATTCGTCTCATTATTATCCCTCTTTCCCTCTTTCCTATTAACATCTTCTCTTCTTCCTTTCAACTTAACTTACCGGTTCCTTTACTTCCTACCAACCTAACTTCCTTTCATTTATATTTTGAGTTAACTATCATGTCAAACATTGGGAAAACAGCACTGAACAAATTCACCTCTCATTTTTAGGGAAAACAAAGAATAGGCAAATTAATAAATAGATGAATAAACAAGATATTTATCAGGTATACAGTAGAAATAATATTTGATATAATATAAACTAACTGGGGAGTCAGATGGTTAAGAAAGGATCTCTACGGAGGTGACACTTAAGTTGAGTTTGAATGACAAGAAGAAATCTGTGTGAAAATCTGGGAGAGACATTCCATCTGGCCGGAGCAGTTAGCGCTAAGGTCGTCTGGTAGGAAAAGGTAAGGCTGTTTCTGCCAAGCAGAGATGCTGGTGTGGCAGAAGCAGAATTTATAGGGGTTAAGTATGATATGAAATAAAGCTGGAGAGGTAGGCAGGAGGCTTATGGGCCACAGGGGAGTGTTTGGATTTTATTCCAAATGTGATGGAGATTCAACAGTAGGGGTCAAAAAGCATCTTTTCCAGCTGCTGTGTGGATAACAGGCAGCAGGCGGCAAAGTGGAGGGTAGACAAGTTATGAAACACTCCCTGATGTGAAAGTCTGCAGAGATCACTGGCTTTGCAAACCTAAGTGCTCACAGATCAGGTTCCACGTGATGAGAACCACATTAGACATATCAACACCTGGTTCCAGAAAGAGTTCTCTCAATCTAGTCAAAGATCTGAAGGAGCTAACTTAAAATATCTTACAATTTGGACTGACTGGTGAAGGTTAACAAAAAGCTCTCAGAGTAAATATGAACTATAGCTTACTCTAATTATCAAACATTTTCTACTGGTCGGTTTTACATTCAAAGCATGCCTTACATATAAAGTATAATTGACCTAAGCTTGCCCTTCTGGCACTACCAAACTCCCCTGCCTTCAAGTATCCTTTGGGTATAAACCAATTATGCATGTACAAAGACGAGTTCAGACTAAAATAACTTGTGTAGAATTCAGTTAAATTTTTTTACATGACAACTAACTTGTGCAGAAAGCTCAACGATAGAAATTCTCTGCATATAATATGACATATGGTAAAATAATTTTTAAAATGCCTACCATCTCAAATGAAGAATAAAAGCAAATATAAACTCCAAAGGGAATCGTTTCCTTCATGAAGAAAAACTGGCTTCTACTTTTACAAAATTCACAATGCATTTTGCTTTTGTTGAAAACATTTAAGGCTAATATCAGTTTTTTGGATAGCAGTGAACAGTGTTTTTAAAATGTAAATAGCATATTTACTGTCTCTCATATATTTATTCTATAGTTCACATTACTTTTATTAGTGTAATAACTGGTCACAATAAAACCAGCATTGTTGTGTCACAACCCTAATCCTTTCTACTTATCTTGTCACTATGCAATATCAAAGTGATGCTTAACAGTGACACTGTAAATACCACTTACTTGAATACAATTTTTCCAGTTTTCTTTTGTTGGTTTTTCTTCCACAAGTTTAGTTGCAAATTTAAGGCCTCTCCCATACATTTTATTTACTAATGCATGCTTATATGCAAATGTCAAAACCTATAATATAAAACATGATAAAGTTTGTTTATAAAATAATTTACATTTTAAGGCATTAGCTTTAACAATAAAATTAAGGCTTTAACAGAAGTATAGCTTTTGAAATAAATATGGTACATCAAGTACAATTTTTAAAAATCTTTAAAAAGAAAATTAGTATTCCATAGATGGAACCATGTTTTTTGGGGGGAAGAAAACTAATATGAGAAATTATTAGCTGTGGAAATTCATTTAAAAATACCTCTTCATGCATAAGAAATCAGAGCTAACATAATTACAAAGATGCAAATCAGGATAGAAATACAAAAATGTAGAGTCAGTATAAACTGCCAAAATTGCAAATGAGGATAGAATTCAAAAAACAAGTATTAGATTATATAAACATGGTTTCTTTGGTACAGGATTTTACTTGTAATTATTGCATCTGTCAAATATACTTGTAGTCATTTATATATATTTTTGGTCTTTACTTTGGAATGTGGGGAAGGTACTCAAAGAAAGTCCTGTGACATTGATTTGTATTCTAAAGCCAACTAAAGTATTCAACAATTGTTGCCATAAACACAGTAAACAGGTAATAGAATGCATAGCCCCTAATACAGTAGCATTACTGCAAAAATAGAATGATCTATAACAATTTTATCATGATAGTCATCAAGTGTTTTTCAATCTCTGTTACATTTCTCAAAGACAGAAACCAGGTTCTTATTCATCTTCACGTTTCCAGTACTAAGTCGTGTTTGGCACACAGTAGGCCTTCAATAATTGTTTGCAACAACAGCAAGTATGGTTGGGGATCTTGCATGTACTTAATACTCATTCATCACAGCCTATGGAAGGTCATGTATCAAAATTTAGTAACTTATCTAAGGTCACATATAAAAGTGGTAGAGGCAGGAGCCAAACTCAAGACTCAAGGGGTCTAATTTCAGATTCAAATTCCTAACCTCTGCTGCAATACTGGCTCCTTCAGTTTCCCAAATATAACTGAGTACCTTCTATAAGTTTACCACCGCCCTGTGCTGGCAAAATCTGAAGCACAGAAGAATTTTTTTTCCCTACTTCCAGGGTTCTTGACTGCACATTACCAGTTAATCCTGAGAACAAGCACTTGTCTACTGAAACAAAAGGACGGTCTGTGATAAGTGAGGGGAATCCTACTGACTCCATTTACTTTCTTTATTTCCACAGGAAAAGAAGATTCAAGGGTCTTGAGGAAAATCAGCAACATCTAAACTAACCAGTATGCCCCCTCAACCTGCCCCCAATCTCCTACCACCAACAAATTGGCACCTAAATAGAGATGGGTAGGACTGAAGACATTTTCTAGAAGACTTGCTTCATTTAGCTACATACATAACTGGTTTAAATAAAAACCGACTACAGACATTCTCAAAGCGGTTTTTAAAAAAGGTGAGACAAACATGAAGTACTAGGCTACGCATAATGTCATATTCAGAGCTCAGCTTAGCCTCCTTCCCTTTATCTTCACTCTTTTCACCAGCAATGGGCACACGAGAGGTCTGCGAGGTAACCCCCAAAACTCTGCTGAAACCAGAAGCAGAAAGGTTTACCTTATTGTCAAAAAGATCAGTCCATTTTGTAGTTTCCCAAAATGTTTCTGCCAGAGAATCCAAAGGACTTTCTCCCTCCTCCTCCTTTCCTTCCGCATCAGTGGAAACGGCTCCATCTGGAGCCTGAGTGTGAAGAAGATGGTCTGCCAGGGCACAACCTTTCCTACAAAGGGCATCTACGAGGGTGGATTTTTGTTTGTCCATGTCACTGTACAGCAAATTTAAAAATATTTCAGATATCAGTAAAATGTCTTTAAAGGTACAGTCTTATTTGAACTTAAATTCATGTATTCTTTTGCCTAAGATTTATAATGCAGAAATACTGTATATTCAGGTACATATGTTTGTATTGTACATCAGATAAGATGCCTTATTAATAAATATCAAATGAGCTACTATATTACACATATAGATTAAATGAGTTAGGGTAGCTGCACCTTGTTGAAACAGAATGCCAGAAGCAACAGACTTGAAAGGTTAATTACTATTCTAAATTCTGTTAGCTATATAACTCTTAATCAGGCCAATGTCTTTTGAGTTTTTAGATTTCTTATAAATAGCAATTACTATACATTTGTCTATGTGTATACACAGGTTATGTCTTAAAACTTTCATTCATCGCTAGAGCAAACAAATACAATGCTGTACTCTGAATGTGCCAGCAACTGTTTTAGCATTTTAATATATTAATTCATTCACATTCAAAACAATTCTGAGTGAGATACTATTAATTACCACCATGTTGCAAAGGAGGAAACTGAGGCCCAAAGAGACTATGCAATTTGTTCAAGTTCCTCCAGTTAGGAAGTGGCAGATCCAGGCTTCTAAGCTTAGCAGTGGGGATCTGTAATCCGTGCTCTTAATCACTATGGCACACTACCTTGATCCAGGGCAGCCATCTTTGTTTTCTTCAATGCATTCCAAGTGCCTAGGACAATGCCTGGCACAGAATGGACACTCAACGAATCACTGCTGAATGAAATACCACCACCTACATACACGCCAGGGAAAATGTGAGTCTCCAGAATGTGTGCTTATTTGAGGCATTCTGTCCAACTCATGTCAGATACATGTGAAAACAATGAGGACTGAAAGTATTGAGAAAATGATGATGAGGCATTTAGCTGTGGGACAAACTAACAACTAAGAGTGACTCTGAAGGACTCAGAGTAAAATGTGTAGCATGTGTAATCTGCTGGGACTATACCACCAATAAGTAGCAGACAGCCATCAACCCAACAACTTGAGGGCTCAAGGGCTCACCCACACTCATCCTGCGCACCAAGCAGTCCTGTTAATTTAAGAGGCCGCCTGACAGGGAACATGAAGGCTAAGTACCATGGAAAATGCTGCGGCTGTAACGTTGCCCAAGACTAGGGTATTCTCAGAGGTTCAAAGCCCATTTGATCCGGTAGCTTGAAAGTGAGCAGGGAGGCAACGTGGGTAGCAGAGCTGCTGAGAAATTCCTTCACACTGGCAGAGTTCATCAAAGAGGGCAGGTTACCAACCTCAATACATTTGCAATGTAAATGAAACTATGCCTAAAAGATGCCTCAGTGCTTCTCAGCACAGTTTCAAAGCTTAAAGAACTAACTTTCACTCCTTTTTTGTGGAGTTGTGTCTGGATACTGCTTGTTTACTTTGGACTTAAGAAAAGGATTTAGGAGTAGCCTTTAGGAACTTCTAAGCCGTGGGGCATCTGCATGGCTTGTCATTGCCTGAGCCACCCTCTTTCCTCCTTCTCTTAGATGCTAGGCGCTCACCTTAAATGTCTTCTAGGCAGTCCTTTACTTATGCCTTCCAACAACCCTAGGTGTCAGGCACAACTACTATCCTGATTTTGTGAAGGAGAAAGGGGGCTTGAACAGAAATGGTTGATAAGGCAAGTTTCCAGACCCAGGCCAGTGCTGGCTGATGGGTCCTGGCTGCTCAGGGAAGAGCTGGAACGATGCAGAAATCAGGGGGTGACAAATGTAGAAATCTGTATTTGTCAGACCTGGTTGAAATTAGCTGTACAATCCTCTTTGTATTTTAGCATCCTCTGATCACATATCTAAATTCCACATATCTGGAATATTCCTTTCCGTTCCTTAAGCTTTGTACTGACTGGCTCAGATTGAATACCTTTTTTTTTTTTTTGAGACAGAGTTTCACTCTTGTTGCCCAGGCTGGAGTGCAATGGTACAATCTCGGCTCACCACAACCTCTGTCTCCCAGGTTCAAGTGACTCTTGTGCCTCAGCCTCATGAATAGCTGAGATTACAGGAGTGCACCACCAGGCCTTGCTAATTTTTGTATTTTTGGTACAGATGGGGTTTCACTATATGGGCCAGGCTGGTCTTGAACTCCTGACCTCAGGTGATCTGCCCACCTCGGCCTCTGCAAGTGCTGGGATTACAGGTGTGAGACACAGCGATGGACCTGAATACCTTTTTAATACATGAGGCTTTTTCCATTCAGAAGAAAGTCAGCTTTTCTTTCTACAGACTTTTACAATTTGAAATATCTATTTTAAAATATTTGTATTTCATATCTCATAATCACTTCCTATATGGCAATTTCATCTTCTATATTAGATGGCAAGTTTCCTAAGAGTAGAGACTATCTCATTCTTTTTTGAGACAGAGTCTCACTCTGTCACCAGGCTGTAGTGCAGTGGCACGATCTCAGCTCACTGCAACCTCTGCTTCCTGGGTTCAAGCAATTCTCTTGCCTCAGCCTCCTGAGTAGCTGGGACTACAGGCAGGCATCCGCCACCATGCCCGGCTAACTTTTGTATTTTCAGTGGTTTTCACCATATTGGCCAGGCTGGTCTTTAACTCCTGTTAAAGACCCTGTGATCTACCCGCCTCAGCCTCCCAAAGTGCTGGGATTACAGGTGTGAGCCACCAGGCTCAGCTTATCTCATTCATTTTTTAAGTCTCAGTCAGTGATGCCTTACATAAACTATTTGCTCAATAAACACCTTGAAATCCAATCTAGTTAGGTATCCACCAAGGTAACAGCTACATTTTAGGATGCAATTTAATTTGAATCACTATTCTAATGTCTAAATAAGTGCAGTTTAAATTTAACTAAAACATGACATTAACAAAAAGTTGACATCATTTTTAAGATTAGAAAATGGCTATCTTACAATTTTTGATGTGACTTAAAATCAATTTTGCATGGAAATGAGAAATTAATGCTTAAGTTGGCTGCTACCTGCCCATAGATGACATCTGTAAGAAGTATTAAATATTTCCTGATAACACCTTGTATAATATTTCATGTCTGAATATAGTCTTCTGTCCAAACACAAGCTGGTCAAAGTCTATTTCAGTCAGGCCAAAGCAACGGTCTGGAGAAAAACTCTTTAATTACAAGGATAGACAAGTTGACCGAGTGTTGCTAAAAACTTAAAGCAGCTCCACTCTTAGCATTTTTACAAAGTTTTATGGCTTCTTCCTAGTTTTATCTCAGTTTATTTCCAGTAGCCATGATAGTCAGTGTCTGGTAATCTCCAAAGAGTAGAAATTTTTTAAAAAAGAGATTAAAAACAGTGAGAAAAAAAGGTCGAAAACAAAACTAATATTGTGTTAGTTTATGGCTCCCTGTAATCTAAGATTGAGTTTCCTCTGTGAATGCTTAAATTGGGAAAACATAGACCTTAGTACTTAGTGAAATTTCAAAATGAGCCACATGTGTTATTTCATGTAATACCTCAGTTTGAGAAAATGTTATTTTCACAAAGTATAAAAAATAAATGCTAGAAAGCATACGGGATAGTTAATGTCAGTTGCTGTAGAGAGTTCAAGAAGACTCAAAATGGGCCATTCTTTTTAGCAACTGGTTATCACTGGTGATCTGCGGAAGACAGTTTTAAAGTGACCAAGGCCAGACTCCTCTTATAAGAAGATTAACAGTGATCACCCTGAGACAGAAAGGAACACAATGAGGATGGGTGGGAGGCAGATGAAGCTCCTTTTTCTGTGAGATAATAATGAGTTAGGTTAACCTTTGCAGAGAAAAGAAAGGGCACAGGCTGTGGAGGCAGATCCTAATTTGACTATGGGCTTTCCCACTTCCCAGCAGTGGCACCTGAGCCAAGCCAGCTAACCTCTCTGAACTTCAGTTTTCTCTTCCTTTAAAAGGGGGATACAAACGCTCCTGCTTTTCATGTTGTTTGGAAGACTAAATTTAGTCTTTCAGTCTTTTAAAGACACTAAAATTTAGTGTCTTTAAATAAGACAATGTATTTAAAATGCCCTCAATAGTCCCTTGTACATATTCAGCACTTAATAAATGGTGGCCATATTTTCTATTAGTATTAACAACAACAAAATGGCAATGTTTTGAGACTATTCTTTTGAAAAATATGAAAAGGTACTAACAGTGGCCAACAAACCAATTTTAAATACATTCTATCCCACTTAAAAATCATTGCTTGTAAGAGTCATAAGATTCCATAGTATGAATACAAATGATGTAATGGAAAGAATTCTAGCAGTTCGGAATCCAAATGTTATGTAGAAAAAAATACTGAGACTCATAAATTTTTTAAGAAAAATTATAGTATTTTCAGGCAGCCTGAACAGTTTTGGTTACTTGTAATAATAACCACAAAATAACCACAAAAGAATCAGGACATTTCTACCTTGTAAGTTAATGATCTCCTAAGTTGAAAATAAACAGAAGTGATAAATAAGGAACTGATATTGGGAAAGCTACCATGAGGTGATGGTTTAAGAGTTCATGGAAGGGTAAAAGTGACCAAATGGCAGCTTGGTTCAGAGTCACTGGACCATTACACCAACATATGGAAATCACACTCCTTCATGGAAAGAACCATATCAACCACTCATAAACCCAGGGAAGCTTCTATATTTACTTACAGCATTAGGTTTGACAAAGGCTAAACTATAAATTCTCTCCTCCCTATTCTCTCCAAGTAATACTATCAAGCCAGTTTCATAAAAGTTGCCAGATATTTTTAACCTAATTTTATTTTTTATCATATATTTCACTACAGACCGAATACTAGGTTTTTCATGTTACTGGACAATAAACAGTTTTAAAACTAATTTTATAGAGAGTTAATTTTTGTCTTCCTGATATGGTCCAATTCACATAAACCCTCAAGTAGCTGGACTGTTTCATCACAGCTATTCAAATCCCTCCATCTTGACAGCACATAACGGTACAGAAGGCAAACTACTTTTCTTGGGCTTAGTCTTAAAAAGATTGGACAAAATTATTTTAAAATTTCTAAGGAGGGAGTATCCAGTGATAATTCCCATTATAAGGATATAACCAAACATCAGAAAAGCAGTATCCTGTATAATATTAGTCCCTACTTTATAAACAAGTTAACTAAGAAATGAGATGCAAGAAAGATTATTTACTGGCTAGGTACTTTTTTATAGTAGCTGCATCAGGCCTGGGATCAGTCTTCATTGCAATATAAACTGCTAGGGCTGTTTGATCTATATGAGAAATAACAGCATTTGCCGCATCAACAATTTCATTAAGTCTTTTCATTCGTTCCTGGAGAGGAGAAAAGAAAGAATACAAATAGGTAGATCAATCAGTATGAAAGCAATTTCACTTCTGCTGTCTCAACCTTGAGAGCTGCAACTGGAATATGAGTGAACTGTGTAACTGACTTGTAGCCCAGGGACTCAGTGCTATCTCCTATTGTGATTTTTCTAATTGCTGGTATCTCTATAAAACTTAAGCTCAGATATAGAATAAAAATACCTTATTTACATTCCCTGTTAGAGTACCATGGTGAAAGCAAAATATAAAGTTCATAAAAATGTAAAGTTTTCTTTTTTAAACAAAGGCAACTCCTTTTCTATATTTTTTAAGATTTCAGAATTGTGATTGGCTATTATTACTCTAGCTGCACACTACCTGGAAACAGAAGTTACGAAAAAAAAAAAAAGCCCTAGCTGATGAAACCAGTTGTGATCCATCATGAAAAACACAAAGATGAGAGTAAACATTATAATCAAGAGTCTAACTGTGATTACCATGATATTCTCAACAATTTGCTAATTTGCTTCTCTCTTGTTAAAGTCTTTTAAGGAATCTCCTTTAAACACCCTCTAGTTCACTCTAAACCCTTGATGATTTTTAACTGATTAGGATAGCACCTTCCTACTGCTATGATTACTAATGAGAACTGGTCCATCTCATGACAGACTGGAACTATAGCCAATTCTCACAAATGAGAATCATTAAGAAAGTTAATATACAGAAATTACTTTAGTGAAAGTGTTTAGATTTCCAACTGGCCAGGACTATTACATTCTGTTCCTTGCCCTTTAGGTTAACGTCCTGAAAGCAATCCTTAGAGTATCTTCTCTATTTCTAATCTCACTGACCATGCATGAGCAAGAATCCTAAACTAAACTCTCAGTAGTGGCCAGGTCTTACAATAACCTTCATGAAAACAGCTTAATACAACATTCAATTTGCAAAAACATGTTTTAGTTAGCAAGAACAGAAGAGAAAGATAATAATGCACTTTTCCTCAAAATGCAAACCTTATCTAATTACAAACAAAGTAAGATATATTAGAATGAACATGTCTAACCTTTTCAGCATCCAATTGATGAAGTCGTGCAACATACAGAGGAAGATAATTAGGATATGTTTCTTTCAATTCGTTATAAATGTCACTAGAATCCAACCTATGTATGTAAGAAGGAGAGAAACATTTACTTTTTTTCCTTTAAAAAGTATATTTCTGTCTTCCCTATTATTTAACATTGTTTGGAAGTTTAAGTCAATAAAATAACTCATTAATTTGAAATACAAGTGTAGTCATTGGCAAGGATTATCATTAATGGCAGGCAGTATAAACGCTTACCTGAAAAACAAAAATAAATCAAATTGAATATTATTTCAATTAAGAGTTCAAGATACCCAAATAAAAATATGCATCAATAGCTTTCTTACATACCAGCTATTATTAGATTTATTTAAAAGAAAAGCACATTCACAAATACCTGGAAAGATTAAAAGATTTAAAAATTTCTAAGATCTATTAAACTTTTCTGAAAATTATTTGAAAAAATAAAAATTTAAAATTTTCTGAAAATTCTAAAGTCTTGAATAAATAAAGAGTTACTCTATGTTCCCAGATGGGAAAGCTGCATAAAATTCTCAATTCTTCCTGATTATATGTATGAGGATAAAAACAAATTAACATACAAATGGTAAGTAGCACCAGAGGGAACCATTTTTTGAGGGCTGCTGGGAAGATGGCCGACTAAGAACAGCTCAGGATTTCAGCTCCCAGTGAAAGTACAGAGGGTGAGTGGATGCCACATTTCCAAACAAATTTTTATTGCCCAAAGACCAGGAGATTCCCAGGTGGAGGGGTTGCCAGTGCCACTGTCGGTGCCACTGTTTCAGCCGGTGGGGCTGAGTCGGCCCGCGCCCTGGCGCGGCAGTTCTCCGTACAAAAGCCACTAGTCTGGGAGCCCTCTTAGCTGGCGATTGGAGCCCTGAGACGGCAGAGTTGCCCATTCATCTGAAATAACGAGCCAGGCCAGGAGATTCCTAGGCAAAAAACTGCCAGGAACCTCAGCGCCACTGTTTCAACCGGCTCAGTGAGTCACGGCACGGGAAATCCTGGTACCTTTTCAACAGGCGACTGTAATGCTGGGTCATTCAATTTAAAAAAAAAAAAAAAAGACTCTGAGTCAGGGAGCCAGGTGATCAGGCTCGGTTGGTCCCACCCCATCCCTGCACAACAACAACATCGAAAAAATAACAAACAAAAAAAAACAGTAAACGAAAACGCTCTGGGTCGAGTGTTTCACAGCAAGCACAGCTGAACCTGGGATGGTCAGGCTCTGTGGGGGAGGAGCGTCCGCCATTACTGAGACTCTCCACCACTACGGAGGCAGTCTGCCATCAATGAGGCAGCCCACTGTTGCTGAGGCAGCCTGCCACTACAGAGAGAGTCTGCCATAACAGAGGCGGGGCCACCATTGTGAGGCAGTTCTAACTGCACCCATATAAACAGGACTGCAGGGAAGATCAAATGGCAGCTAAGCGGAGCCCACAGCAGCACAGCAAAGCCTCTGCAGGCAGACAGTGACTAGACGGCCTCATAACAGCAGGGCAGCCCTGAAAGAAAGAAAGAAAAAAGGGCAGCAGCACAACGGAAACTCATAAAGCCCTAACTCCCCAGGACAGAGCACCTGGGAACAAAAAGCGGTTTATGAGTTCAGCTGCAGCAGACCTAAACATACCTGCCCAGCAGCTCTGAATGAACAACGGAGCTCACAGCTCAGGACTTGAGCCCCAATAAAAGACAGACTGTCTCCTCAAGCAGCTCCCTGACCCCCATAGATCCAAAGAGTCACCTCACAAAGGAGAGAACAGACTGACATTTGGCGAGCATCCTTCTGGGACAAAGATAGCATAAGAGGAAACTGGTAGCAAACCTTACTGTTCTGCAGCTGCTGCAGGTGATCCCCAGGCAAGTAGGGCCTGGAGTGGACCTCAGCAGTCCTACAGCAGAGAAGCCAGACTGTTAGAAGGAAAGCTTAAAAAAAAAGTAACTTCAGAATCCACAAAATGGAAGTTCACTCAGAGACCCAATCTGAAAGACAGTAACTACAAAGACAACAGGTGGATAAACCCACAAAGATGGGAAGAAACCAGCACAAAAAGGATGAACTCCCAAAACCAGAACACCTCTCCTCCTAAAAGGGATCACAACTCCTCACCAGCAAGAGAACAAGACCGGATGGAGAAGGAGTGTGATGAAATGACAGAATCAGACTTCAGAAGGTGGGAAGTAAGAAACTACAGTGAGCTAAAAGAACATGTTCTAACCCAATGCAAAGAAACTAAGAACCTTGAAAAAAGATTTGACGAAATGCTAATGAGAATGGACAACATAGAGAGGAATATAAGTGAATTGATGGAGCTGAAAAACACAACACGAGAACTTCGCGAAGCATGCACAAGTTTTAACAGCCAAATTGACCAAGCAGAAGAAAGGATATCAGAGGTTGAAGATCAACTGAATGAAATAAAAGGAGAAGGCAAGAATAGATAAAAAAGGGCAAAAAGGAATGAACAAAATCTTCAAGAAATGTGGGACTATGTGAAAAGACCTAATCTAAGTTTGATAGGTGTACCTGAATGTGACAAAGAGAATGAATCCAAGCTGGAAAATACTCTTCAGGATATTATCCAGGAAAACTTCCCCAACCTAGCAAGGCAGGCCAATATTCAAGTCCAGGAAACACAGAGAACACCACAATGATATTCCTCAAGAAGAGCAACCCCAAGGCACATAATCGTCAGATTCACCAGGGTTGAAATGAAAGAGAAAATGCTAAGGGCAGCCACAGAGAAAGGTTGGGTTACTCACAAAGGGAAGCCCATTAGACTCACAGCAGATCTCTCAGCAGAAACCCTACAAGCCAGAAGAGAGTGGGGGCCAATATTCAACATCCTTAAAGAAAAGAACTTTCTTTCTTTCTCTCTTTTTTTAAAGAAATTTCAACCCAGAACCTCCTATCCAGCCAAACTAAGCTTCATAAGTGAAGGAAAAATAAAATGCTTTGTGAACAGGCAAGTATTAAGAGATTTCATCACCACCAGACCTACTCTACAAGAACTCCTGAAAGAGGCTCTACACATATAAAGGAACAACCAGTACCAGCCACTCCAAAAACATACCAAACGGCAAAGAGCATCAACACAATCAAGAATTTGCATAAACTAACCACCAAAACAGCCAGCTAGCATCAAAATGGCAGTATCAAATTCACACATAACAATACTATCCCTAAATGTAAATGGACTAAATGCCCTAATCAAAAGACACAGACTGGCAAATTGGATAAAAAGCCAAAACCCATCAGTGTGCTGTATCCAGGAAACGCATCTCACATGCAAGGATACACAAAGGCTCAAAATAAAGGGATGGAGGAAGATCTACCAAGCAAATGGAGAGAAAAAAAAAAAAAAAAAGAAGCAAGAGTTGCAATTCTCATCTCTGATAAAATAGACTTTAAAGCAACAAAGATAAAAAGAGACAAAGAAGGACATTACATAATGGTAAAAGGATCAATGCAACAAGAAGAGCTAACGATCCTAAATATATATGCACCCAATACAGGAGCACCCAGGTACATAAGGCAAGTTCTTAATGACTTACAAAGAGACTTAGACTCCCACACAATAATAGTGGGAGACTTTAATATCCCATTGTCAATATTAGATAGATCAACCAGACAGAAAATTAACAAGGATATCCAGGACCTGAACTCAGACGTGGAACAAGCAAACCTAATAGACATTTACAGAACTCTCCACCCCAAATCCACAGAATATACATTCTTCTCAGCACCATCACACCTACTCTAAAATTGACAACATAATTGGCAATAAATCACTCCTCAGCAAATGCAAAAGAACGGAAATCATAACAAACAATCTCTCAGACCACAGTGCAATCAAGTTAGAACTCAGAATGCAGAAACTAACTCAGAACCGCACAGCTTCATGGAAACTGAACAACTTGCTCTTGAATGTTGACTGGATAAACAATGAAATGAAGGCAGAAATAAAGATGCTCTTCAAAACCAATGAGAATGAAAACACAAGATACCAGACTCTCTGGGACACATTTAAAGCAGTCTCTAGAGGAAAATATACAGCAATAAGTGCCCATATGAGAAGCAAGGAGAGATCTAAAATTGAAACCCTAGCATCAAAATTGAAAGAGCTGGAGGAGCAAGATCAAAAAAACTCAAAGCCTAGCAGAAGACAAGAAATAACTAAGATCAGAGCAGAACTGAAGGAGATAGAGACACAAAAAAACCCTTCAAAAAATCAATAAATCCAGGAGCTGGTTTTTTGAAAAGGCCAACAAAATAGACCACTAGACAGATTAATAAAAAAGAAAAGAGAGAATAACCAAATTGATGCAATAAAAAAAACGATAAAGGGGGTATCACCACAGATTCCACAGAAATTCAAAGAATCATCAGAGATTATTACAAACAACTCTATGCACATAAACTAGTAAACCTGGAAGAAATGGATAAATTCCTGGACACCTGTATCCTCCCAAGCCTAAACCAGGAAGAAGTAGAAACCCTGAATAGACCAATATCAAGGTCTGAAGTTGAGGCAGCAATTAAGAACCTACCACCTAAAGAAAGCCCAGGTCTAGATGGGTTCACAGCCGAATTCAACCAGACATACAAAGAGGAGCTGGTATCATTCCTTCTGAAACTATTCCAAATAATCCAAAAAGAGGAAACCCTTGCCAAATCATTTTATGAGACAAACATCATCCTGATACCAAAACCCGGCAGAGACTCAACAAGAAAAGAAAACCTCAGGCCAATACCCATGATGAACATAGATGCAAAAATCTTCAATAAAATACTGGGAAGCCAATTGCAACAGCACATCAAAAAGCTTATCCACCATGATCAAGTAGGATTCATCCCAGGGATGCAAGGCTGGTTCAACATATGCAAGTCTATAAACGTAATTCACCACATAAACAGAACCAAAGACAAAAACCATATGATTATCTCAATTGATGCAGAGAAGGCCTTTGACAAAATTCAACAGCCCTTTATGCTACAAACCTTCAATAAACTAGGTATCGATGGAATGTATCTCAAAATAATAAAAGCTATTTATGACAAACCCACAGCCAATATACTGAATGGGCAAAAACAGGAAGCATTCCCTTTGAAATCTGGAACTAGACAAGGATGCCCTCTCTCACCACTCCTAGTCAATATAGTACCGGAAGTTCTAGCCAGAGCCATCAGGCAAGAAAAAGAAATAAAGGGTATTCAAATAGGAAAGGAGGAAATCAAATTGTGTCTATTTGTAGTTGACATGATTGTATATCTAGAAGACCCCATCATCTCAGCCCCAAATCTCCTGAAACTGATAAGAAACTTCAGCAAAGTCTCGGGATACAAAATCAATATGCGAAAATCACAAGCATTCCTATACACCAGTGACAGACTTAAAGAGAGCCAAATCAAGAACGAACTGCCATTCACAATTGCTACAAAGAAAATAAAATACCTAGGAATACAACTAACAAGGAACATAAAGGACCTCTTCAAGGAGAACTACAAGCCACTGCTCAACGAAATAAGAGAGGACACAAACAGATGGAGAAACATTCCATGTTCATGGCTAGGAAGAATCAATATCTTGAAAATGGCCATACTGCCCAAAGTAATTTACAGATTCAATGCTATTCCCATCAAGCTACCAATGACCTTCTTCACAGAACTGGAAAAAAACACCTTAAACTTCATATGGAACCAAAAGAGAGCCCGAATAGCCAAGTCAATTCTAAGCAAAAAGAACAAAGCAGGAGGCATCACACTACCAGACTTCAAACTATACTATAAGGCTACAGTAATCAAAACAGCATGGTACTGGTACCAAAACAGAGATCTAGACCAATGGAACAGAACAGAGGCCTCAGAGGAAACACAACATATCTACAACCATCTGATTTTTGACAAACCTGACAAAAACAAGCAATGGGGAAAGGATTCCCCGTTTAATAAATGGCGTTGGGAAAACTGGCTAGCCATGTGCAGAAAACAGAAACTGGACCCCTTCCTGACACCTTACACTAAAATTAACTCCAGATGGATTAAAGACTTAAACATAAGACCTAACACCATAAATACCCTAGAAGAAAATCTAGGCAAAACCATTCCGGACATAGGTGTAGGCAAGGACTTCACGACCAAAACACCAAAAGCATTGGCAACAAAAGCCAAAATAGACAAATGAGACCTGATCAAACTCCACAGCTTCTGCACGGCAAAAGAAACAGTCAGTAGAGTGAATCGGTAACCAACAGAATGGGAAAAAATCTTTGCAGTCTACCCATCTGATAAGGGGCTGATATCCAGAATTTACAAAGAACTAAAACAGATCTACAAGAAAAAAACAAACAAGCCCATTCAAAAGTGGGCAAAGGATATGAACAGACACTTTACAAAAGAAGATATACAGGAGGCCAACAAACATATGAAAAAATGCTCATCATCACTGGTCATTAGAGAAATGCAAATCAAAACTACATTGAGATACCATCTCACGCCAGTTTGAATGGCGATCATTAAAAAATCTGGAGACAACAGATGCTGGAGAGGATGTGGAGAAATAGGAACACTTTTACACTGTTGGTGTGAGTGTAAAGTGGTTCAACCATTGTGGAAGACAGTGTGGCGATTCCTTAAGGACCTAGAAATAGAAATTCCATTTGACCCAGCAATCCCATTACTGGGTATATATCCAAAGGATTATAAATATTCTACTGTAAGGACACATGGAAATGAATGTTCATTGCAGCACTGTTTACAATAACAAAGATCTGGAACCAACCCAAATGCCCATCGATGATAGACTGGACAGGGAAAATGTGGCACATATACAGCATGGAATATTATGCAGCCATCAAAAACGATGAGTTTGTGTCCTTTGTAGGGACATGGATGAACCTGGAAACCATCATTCTCAGCAAACTGACACAAGAACAGAAAATCAAACACCGCATATTCTCACTCATAGGCGGGTATTGAACAATGAGAACACATGGACACAGGGAGGGGAGCACTACACACTGTGGTCTGTTGGGGAGAAATGGGGGAGGGACAGGGTGGTGAGGAGGTGGGGAGAGATAGCATGGGGAGAAATGTCAGATATAGGGGAAGGGGAGGAAGGCAGCAAATCACACTGCCATGTGTGTACCTATGCAACAATCTTGCATGTTCTTCACATGTACCCCAAAACATAAAATACAATAAAAAAAATTAAGAAAAGAAAAGAAAAAGGAAAAAAAAAAGTAGCACCAGAGATGGGTAACTTAAAGTCACTTAATACATTAACTAAACCTCACAGTGGTATAAAAATACAGCTGACTGGGATTTTGATACTATAACTTTCTGTGAAAATAAATTTAACTTATAGACAACAAAATTTATACTAATTCTTAGGACAATAAAAAAAATTAAGTCCTGTTTTTCTCTTTTCCCTCTCTAAAAATTACACAAGGGCAAAACCAACAATTTCATTTTACATATTAAACTACTGCACCTTAATTATAAAGAAGATTTTTTTTTCAAAAAAAAAAAATATTCTAAGGGTTTAAGTTCTGCTAGAGAATACTAATAATTTTTTTGCTCTTTTCTTCCAAAACATCTAATGGGTAAACGACCTTTTCAATTTTTTCT
This sequence comes from Saimiri boliviensis, assembly GCF_048565385.1. Lineage (NCBI taxonomy): Eukaryota > Metazoa > Chordata > Mammalia > Primates > Cebidae > Saimiri > Saimiri boliviensis. The sequence continues at coordinate 11,057,221 of NC_133464.1, forward strand.
CCTTCAAGTTTCTGAATAGTCTAACCACATTTGTTATGGCTTTTGAATAATTTGTTTAGTTCTTTAACTTCATTTGCATCATTTTAAAAAAAATTTTCATGTTTTACAGGAATCTGCAATTTCACCTTTTAAAAACACATATTCCACATACCTACAATTTACCCACTTTAAGTGTAAATTTCATGGTTTTTAGCATAGTAATAGATATATGCAACTATCGAAAGTCAACATTAAAACATTTTCATCAACACAAAAAGAAACCCCATACCCTTTAGCACTCGGATCTCCCCAGCCTCCCCAGCACTAAGCAACCACTAATCTACATTCTGTCTCTATAGATTTCCTCATTCTGGACATTTAATATAATCATATAATACATGTTCTTTTTGTGACTGGCTACTTCCACTCAGCATACTATTTTCAAGGTTCATTCATGCTGGAGCATTAATCCTATTTATGGCTGAGGAGGAGTCCCCTGTATGGATACACCACATTTTGTTTGTCCAATCATCAGTTGATGGACATTCCACCTTTTGGACATTATGAATAATGCTGCTATAAACTGTCATGACATGTTTTTGTGTGAATACAGGTTTTTAATTTTCTTGGGCATATACCTGGGAGTGGAACTGCTGGGTGATAACAGAAACTAAGCTTAATCATTTGAAGAGCAGTCAGATTGTTTTCCAAAAAGTCTGTATCATTTTTGTATTCTTACCATCAATGTCTGAGGATTCTGCTTTGTACACATACTTGCCAAAACTCATCATTTGACTTTGTGATTCTAGCCATCCTAGTAAGCGTCAAGTTATATTTCATTTGATGTACATTTCCCTGAAGACTAATGATTTTGAGCATTTTTTTCATGTACTTACTGGTTGTTTGTATATCTTTATAGAAATATCTATTCAGATTCTTCACCCATTTAAAAAATCGGTTCATTTGCCTTTGTATTATGAAACTGTAGGAATTATTTATAAATTCTGGGGACTGGGTGTGGTGGTGGCTCATGCCTGTAATCCCAACACTATGGGAAGCTGAAGTAGGAGGATTACTTGAGGCCAGGAGTTCTAGACTAGCCTGCACAACATAGTGAGATTCTAGCTCTTAAAAAATTAGCTGGGCACGGTGGCATGTACTTGTAGTCCTAGCTACTTGGGAAGCTGAAGTGGGAGAATCCCTTGAGCCCAGGGTTTTGAGGCTACAGTGAGCTATGATCATGCTGCTGGAGTCCAGCCTGGGTGGTAGAGTGAGAGACCCTGTCTGAAAAAAATATATGTAAGTTAAGAGTTCTTTATATATTCTGCATACAAGCTCCTTAAAAATATGTACTTTGCAAATAGGCTGTTCTTTTCACTTTCTTGATGCTATGCTTTGAAGCACAAAAGTTTTTAACCTTGATGAAATCCAAATTATCTATTTTCTTCTTTTGCTACTTGTGCTTTTGGTATCTTTAAAAATCATTTGCCCAATGAAAGGTCATGAAAGTTTACCACTGTAACCTCATTAAGGAGTTTTATAGATTTAGCTCTTTGATACATTTTGAGTTAACTTGTATATATGAGGTGAGGCAAGGGTCCAACCTCATTCTTTTTCCATATGGCTATCCAGTCCTAGCACCTTTTCCTGAAAATACTATCCTTTCCTCATTAAATGGTATTTGCATCAGCACTCTTGCCAAAAACGAAAATTAGCTACCATAGACACATGGTTTTATTTCTGGACTCTTAATTCTATTCCATTGATCTATATATGTCTTATCCTTGTGCCAGTATAACACTGCCTTGTTTACTGTTGTTTTGTATTTAAGTTTTGGAATCAGGAAGTGTGAGCCCAACTTTGTTCTTCATTTTCAAGACTGGCTATTCTGAGTCTCATGCAATTATATATAACTTTTAGAATCAGCTTGTTAATTTCTACAAGAAATCTTCAAGGATTCTGATGGGGATTCAATTCAATTGTTTGATCAATATGAAGAATACTGTAATGAAATTAGGTCTTCTAGTCCACGGACGTGGAATACCTTTTCTATTCACTCAGGTCTTTTTAACTTCTTTCAACAATGTTTTGTAGTTTTAATGTATTAAGTTTTACATCTCTTTTGTTAAACATATTCCTACAATTTTTTTCACTATTATCATAAATGGAATTCTCTTAATTTCCTGTTAACTTTAAATTATTGATATATTTTTGACTTACATTTTCCTTTTGACATTTTATTTTTGATGTATCCTGTCTTTTTTGTACCTCTATTCCTCCTTTACTGCTTTCTTTTATTTTAAGTGAATATTTTTAAATGAGTGCTTAAATTTATTTAATGTTTTTTCAACTTCAGTTTGTTTAGTGGTTGCTCTAAGGCTTACTTTATACATCAATCAGGTTCAGATTTTTCCTAGCTTAATTTCAGTGAGATACAGAAATGTTATGCCTTTATAGCTCTATTCTTCTCCCTTTTGTCATATTATCATTCTAGTATTTATTACTGTTATACATCATTTAACTATTATAACAAGTACTTTACTATTTGCAGTCATTTCTTTAGCCCAATACAGTTTTGCTCCTTTGTGCTTTTAGCAAATACGTATTACAGAATATTACATTTAAATATTATATAGGCCTAAAATAGACACAGTATTTATAGAACTGTTTTTAAATTAGTTAACAGAAAAAAATGAGAACTTTATGCTGTCTTTTATAATTCCATAGTAATTAACTTTACCAGTGTTTCTTTCCCCATTTTCACCAATGTGGATTCAAAAGTTTAAGAACTTCTTTTAGTATTTCTTATAAGGTGGGTTGGCTAGCAACAAATTGTTTTTGTTTATCTGGGAATGTTTTATTTCATTTTCATTTTTAAAGGATAGTTTTGCTGGATATAGGATTATGGGTTAAGATTTTTGAGCACTGTGAATATATTACCCCACTGCTTTCTGACATATACTGTTTCTGCTCAGAAGTCAGTTGTTAACCTTTCTAGTGCTTCCTTGTAAGTGATAAGGAGTTTTTGTCTTGCTCCTTTCAAGATCTTCTCCTTATCTTTGACCTCAGTATTTTTAACATGCTATGTCTATTTGTGGATTTCTTTGCATTTATTTTACTTGGCATTCACAGGGTTCCCTGGATATGTAGGTTAATGTCTTTCAATAAATACAGGGTATTTCCAGCCATTATTTCACTAAATATATTGTTGCTTTCTCTCTGCTCTCCTGATACTCCTGGCTCCATGGATTTTGGTACATTAATATTGTCCCACATTTCTCTGAGGCTCTGTTCATGTTTTTCATTCCTTTTTTCCCCACTGTTTTTGAGAGAGGCCTTAGGCACATGAACTTCTACAACTTCTGTTGCAAAAGAAGTCAATTCCTTCAGGAAGAAATTAGGAGCCATCAGTTTTATCAACTCCTTAGGCCCCACTGGCAAAAATCGCTAAGCCCAAGCTCTGGAACAGAGGGTGGAAGAATGGCATGTTTTACTTTGAGTGACACCCACACTTTAGGAGCATAGCACTTTCCTGTGGTCTTCTCAGCTCGCCTCGTGTGATGTGAAACCACAGGCTCCTGGGCATTGGGGCCCCAGTGTTCCCAACAGTATTTTACAAGTAAGGATTTAGCAGAAGGGAGTCCCCACCTCTTGACAGCACTCAGCTGGAAGTGAGCCTCCACAACTGGCAGTGGGGCAGGATGAGAAATGATGATGTTCTGCTTCTCCCAGGAGGAAAGCCTTCCCTCCCCCATGAGCTGGAGCTTGTGAAGGCAAGATCTGAAGTTTTTGGCTCACTAAACTGGGAGGGAAAAGGGAGGCAGTGGTCTTGTTTCAAATATCACAGACTCTTGCTTTTCTTACCCAATTTTTGCAGACATTTTTGAATAAATCTTTTTTTCATTTGCTGTAAGTCCTTTGGACCATTTCCAGAAGCTTTTAAAAGTTGTTTTTATTTTTAAAAAATTATTTTCACTAGTTTTACTGGGGACTAGCATCATGAGTCTCTTCAGGCTGTCATGCCAGAAGACAATTGCTGCAGTTTCACTTTTGAAGAATTTATATTATACTGTCAACTGTTTATGACACCCTAAAATCAGGCAGAGACAGACCTGAAGACTTTGACTTCTAGTGGAGATACCACTTAGTTTTAAGTGCGAAAAGTATATTTGCATGTAAACTGACATTACAATGGTTCAATCTTTGGGAAATATTTTCACATCATGATGACTTCTATTTCGTCTAAAACCATATAACTGCAAAGATGCATACATAATCAGCTAAAGAGGACTCCCACAGAATATCAGCAGTCAATATTGCAAAACTGATGGAAAAAGCACTGACTTGACTATATAGAATAAACTTCAAGTAAAAAGTAAGCCCAAATTCAGAGTAAGGTAGAGTAAAATCTGTGGCAAGTAGAGAAAAGCATTAGTATCTTTTATATAAAAAGTTTTAATTAATAAGAAACATCTAATGTCTGAATAGAAAAAAAGGTGAAGAATATGCTCGATTGCCAGAAGCTATACTAATAATGAATGATAACATCTAAAAAACTCTCCTTTAATAATAGCTAGAGATGTAATTGAAGACAGCAATAATGGTCGGTTTTTGCATTGTGTAGTAGCACACACAGATGGCTAGATGAAGTGTAAATTATTATACTCATCCCAGAAAGCAATTTGGTAGAACACAGCAAGATGATTTTTACTTTTAAGATGCAATATAATGGAAATTTTAATAAATCACCTTTATGTAAAAAAGGTTTATCACAGCATCATGAAGAAAACCTATAAAAATATATATACAAAATAAAATGTTTAAATAGATTATATTGCATCCATAGAACCATATAAACATAGACATGAAAAATAGATTTTATAGGGCTGTTAAATAATAAAAAAGAAACTGAAAAATGGAAACTAATTTTATTCACACTACTACATGTACAACAAACACAGAGGAAAAAAATAATATGAGGACAATGACTATTTTTGGACTGTGGAGCCAAGTGATTTTTTTTTTATACTTTCCAATACAATTATCTTCCAAGAACAAATTAGAGCGATTAAAATAAAAATTAAAACATTTAATCACAAAATTATAAATTTATAATTTATATAAATTACACATTTATATAAATAGAGAAAAATTTAAAAGCATCTATAATTCTACCTGTTATCCTACTGTTAACATTTTTAAGTATAATCTATATATATGTACACAATATTGTTACAGTTGGGAAAATAGAACTAAACATTTAAAGAATTAAAATATACTTAAAAACCTACTTTGTCATCCACTGAATTTTAAGATCTCGTAATGCTTCAGTAAACTCTTCTTTTAAATCTTTCTCTTTTTCTAAATCTTTTTCTTTATCTTTGTTGCCATTCTTAGTCTTTGTTGGTGGAGGTATTAGGTAGTAATGAACAGGGATTACATCCTACAAATGAGGAGAGAGATTTTTAGATTAATATGCTTAATTTTACATACATCAAAATCATCTTCAATAGCTACATCTCATGTAACATGAGCTGCACCTGAGTTGTACTACACTGTATTCTAGGTTCTAAGGGTCACAATACATCAAAAATTCTAATCTCTGATCACAGTAAGTTTCTCACAAACTGATGCTGAGTACTGGTACTTCAAATACCACCTTTAAAATAGAAGAGATAAGGACACATCTTTTCCCCATTTGAGTATATTTGGCATTCTTGGCTTTACTTGGCAGACTGATGACAAAAGTACACTGACCTTTCACATTTTAAATCTGAGAAGGGAAGGAATAAAGTTCAAACTAAGGAAAGATCCTCTTTCTAAGTAAATTTAAGGGGACATTTATACCTTCATTCAACCAACAGGACTTACTGAGTCCCTGTGATGTGCCAGGTAATGCTCGAATAGGTAAAGAACAGACCAGAGGCTGACAATTGATAGAAAGAAAACAAAACAGAATAAAAGGATAGAGTGACTGTCAGGTAATGAGGGGGAGCTGATGTACACAAGGTGGTTACAGAAAGTCACTCTAAAGAGGTAATATCTGATGCTAACAGCCCTAAACGAACCAGATGAGCAAGTGCAAAGACCTGAGCTTGGTATAAAGCAAGCACGGCTGTATCTTCCGAGAAGGCGGGCAGCAGCCAACTTAGGCCTGGCTTGATAGAATACAGTTTAAAAAAGAAAAGAAAAAATTATCTTTTCCTCTCTCTCTATATTCTATGTGCACTAAGAAGCATACCAGAAGAGTTTTATGAAAGATTGTGACATAAAAGACTTCTGCTTTTTTTGTAATGACTCTAGATTCTGTATGGATTAAAATTTTGGTTTATATTCTTTCTGGAGAACAATTATAGGAAACCCTACACTGCATTGGACTAAAAAACAGGTCACAGAAATGGGAGAAAATGAATAGATTTGAGGTCTTCTTTAAAGGTCAAACCAATGGGTTTGCTGACAATGTTGAAAAATTTGTGGATGAATGAGGTCAGTTGGGGATGTGAGATGGAAAAAGAAGCTCTGTGAGTGAGAGAGAGAAAGCAAAACGCATCTAGGATCATGGAAGCCTTGAGGAAAAACCACCATGAAAAAAGAGAAAATGATCAACTGCCCACTTAGCTGAGAGGCAGCAGATGACGTAAAAGTAAGTAAGTGAAAACCTGGCAGCACAGCCCGCTGATGCCCTGGACAAGAACAGTGTCAGGGGACAGGGGAGCAGCACAGGCTGGAGAAGACAGAGATGAAGAGAGAGAGAACGGAAGTCAGCATGCCTGTGGTTCTTCTGACAAGTTTTGCTTTGAAGACAGCAGCAGAGAAACGGAGAGTAACTGCATCTATTTTATTCGCAGGTAAGTCTTGACTTGTGAAAAGTAAAGCATTATTTGGGAAAGGAAATCACATGCTATACCTGCTCGATTTGTTTTTGAAACAATAACTGGGTGTCCTTAATTAAATCATTTATTTATTAAGTCTGGTCCTCAAATTTTATCTTCGGATTTGTATTTAAAATGCTGCTAAATTAAAATACCATATTCATTTTAATTAACAAAGTTCGTAAAATTGAAATAAATGTTACCAAAAAGACATTCACTGAAAAAGCTTTACATAGGTTGAGTAAAAAAAAAGTACTGCAAGTCCACACCTCCCCCCCCAAATTGGATTTTTTAGGTGTATATACTACACAAATATTCCCATTTTAACACTTTTCACAATTAAACTAATGTTGGGGGTATAAAATGATATAGCAGTAAACAACAGGAACTACGGTTGTAGTTCTAATAGTATTCCAATATAAAATAATAACTCCTATCCCCATACTGACTCATTTACAGCACAGAAAACCACTCTGCTGTCAAATCACCACATAAATCCACCTGAAGCCATTGGCTGTCATTCTCCCTCTAAGGTCAAGGAGCCAGAACCTGTAAGCAAAGGCCTTATGTGAAGCATGAGACGGGGAAAAGGAAACAAGTCTACTATTTGGGCTAGCTCTTTCAGGACCCGGCTGCCTGTCCTTCTCCTTTCCTTCTTGAGGCTCACTCTCTGGGTGGCCACTGCCCTGAGCAAAGCCAAGGTAAGGGCAACATCTGACCTGACCTACCACCAAGTTCTTAAACGGAAACACACTGCGTCAGTGTGTGTCCTCCGTACAGCAAAGACGACTCATCTAGGAAGTAAAGGGCTAAGTGGCCTCCAATATTGACTTTCTGTTAATATAGCTCCATTATCCTTGGCGTCTAGCTTCTTTGCCACCCAGTGTGCTCGAATGAGCGGTCTCCAGTTTTTCTCCCTGGGCTTCCCACACCTCCTCGCCGTATCCCGGACTAAGGTACGCTGCTCGTAGGCAGGCAGCCTATGTGTTATTGTGAGGCACTTCCTCCTCAGACTCAGAGGCATTTGCTATTGTTTTAGTATAGACAAGGGAAAAGAGAATTTAATTTAAAAATGAGCAGTCTATTAAAATTAACTTAGGATTTACAATTAATTCTAACAAAGACCTATAAGAAGCAGGAAAAAGACATCCTTTTAAACTATCATTAAAAGCAAAAAAGAGACAAGTGTTAAAGGTGACAATATTCAGGCTGGGTGCAGTGGCTTATGCCTGTAATCCCAGCAGTTTGGGAGGCTGAGGCAGGAGGATTGCCTGAGGCCAGGAGTTTTAGACCACCTTGGGCAACACAGTGAGACCTCTCTCTATAAAGAGTAAAAATTAGCCAGGCATAGGGGCATATGCCTGTAGTCCCAGCTACTCTAGAGAGACTGAGGTGGGAGGATCGCTTGAGCCCAGGAGCTGGAGGCAACAGTGAGCTATGATCATGCCACTGTACTATACCCTAGAGTGTAGAGTGAGACTCTGTTTCAAAAAAAAAAAAAAAAAAAAAAAGTAACTATATTATTGTATTTTACAAGGAATTTAAAAAAGGGTGTCATACCTTTTTAAATTAAGTCACTGAAACCCAGAGAACATATTACGAATTGTATACAAAATGCTATTTATCTTCATCAACTGCAAATTATACATGTATTTTTTTCTTCGTAATGTGACCATAAAACTCTAACACTAATTATTTCTAAAATAAGGGTTTTATTTTGTACTCGCATTGATGATAGAAACAAGCAGAGATAACTCTAGCTGCCAACTTCTTCAAATGAAGCTTTACTAATCATCAAGTAAATGCCTTTCTATTTATATTTTTCTAACTATACAACCTAATTAAAACAAAATCCATCAAAACTTGCAAAAGGTCAACCAAAAGAAGAAAAATAATTGGCTATGGCCTTTGTCATAGGGCCTTCTATTTTTAACAGATTCCTAGAATACCTTTTCCTTGTTCTCTAAAGTAGTGACTTGCAAACGATTTTCACAATGTCCCAAAGACATACACTAATCATTAATACATAACATGAAATTACAGTTTTATGAGTCGGATGAACTGACATTTTCTAGTTTTTTAAAAAAGCAGTTTCTATCCCATTATGTGGCTACCAAATTGGTCAAGACACCTGGTTGAGAAATACTAATCTTTAGGTCTTTATCCAGAAAGATGATTCCTAGTATTTGTATTTTGTTTGGACAAATTGTTTACTATTACATAATAATACGGACATTTCAGAAGACATTTTACTAAAGGAATTTAAGCTATTATAGAACGGTGAGTTCCAGTTCCATATCACTATGAATTGAGAAATATAAAGTTATCTTTTGTTTATACATTGGGACATTACTGATTTTCCCACTGTAATTCTTTTTATTTAAAAAGAAATTATAAAAATGATGAATGACATAGCAGGTCTTCACCAGAAAGCTTATTAAATATGTGGTCCTTTCCATATATATATATGCTTGCTTGTTTTGTTTTGAGACAGGGTGGGTCTCTGTTGTCCAGACTGGAGTGAAGTGGTGTGATCTCGGCTCACTGCAACCTCCGCCTCCCATTCTGCTTCAGCCTCCCATAGAGTAGCTGGGACTATAAGCGTGTGCCATTACACTTGGTTAATTTTTGTATTTTTTGCAGAAATGGGGTTTCACCACATTGCCCAGGCTGGTCTCGAATCCCTGAGCTCAAGAGATCTGCCCAATTTAGCCTCCCAAAGTGCTGGGATTATAGACTTGAGTCACTGTGCCCGGCCCTAAAATATATAGTAGAAATTTTCTTTTCTGAGTTAAATCTGGCCCCAGCGGTAAATCAAAGATTGCTTAATATGCTGCAGGGAGGCTGGTCAGACCACTCAGTAGTGATGGCCTTAAAATCTGTTTGTAGTCTTAGTGTAAGCTTTAATTGTCAGTGAACAGTCCTTATTTCTGTTCCTGCTATGTCCACTGCTTTTTTATTGTTTCTGCTCTTTCAGCAACAGAATGGATGCAAGAGCAGGAAATAAAGTTCGCTTTAAAAAGGTAGAACATTTTATTAATCAAATCATCCAACTGAAAAGTGCTTTTAAAATAATTAAGTGCTTTAGCTTATATGGCTAAAAATAATCACATTCATCTCTATAAAATTTTAAATATGAAAAATTTCAAATGTTACTTTTTATATCTGTAGCAAAAAAATGAATAGCATTAAAAATTTTGTATACACAGAGAAAACGAGTGGTGCAGGAATTTATGGGGGGTAAAAAACCTTTAGAAAAGCAGTATGTCAACAATGCTTTTGAGTACGGCTAAGAGCACTCCACTGCAGAATGCAAAGGAAGGAAACTAAGGGAGACTTATTAAAAAAGGGCTTATAATAGTGACAGAAAAAAGTTTACTATGCAAATAAGGCTTTAAGACATCTTTTTTAAGAACTGACAATCAGTACCTTTTTAAATTTTCCTTGTCGTTTTGCTGCAGACTGCCCCTGGGAGTTAGAACGACATTCTGTAAGAAAACATGCATAATCTACACAGGATGGAGACAGCACCTCTGTCTAATTGTCTTTCGGTTTGTGTTCCACCTGTGGTGCAGCACTCGGAAGGCTCAGGTCTGTGATCAAGATGGCATGCTTTTAAAGAAAGCAACATTGCCACTTTCATTTCTTAAATAAAAAGAGTACTCAAATACGTTATTACTAAGAGTACAAGTCAACTTCTTATTGAAAAGTTTAGATCATCAAAATCCATTAGTTATGAAAGCAATTCTTAAAATAGTAAATTTAGTTGATGGTCTAGAGTCTGATTAAAGGGTACCACAACAATCCCACAGCCTATGCATTCTTATAAACTATGAAAGTCAAAGTAAAGTAAAAGTTATCTTCCCAACTACCAAAAAACAAGAAATGCTACACTACTGAGAAAAGATTACATAAGCAATGTGATGGAGTTATAATGAACTCAACAGCTTTAGGTTACTGCTTTCCCCCAGGAAAGTCTCCCTCGATAAATAGCAAGCATGGTTAACACCACACATTAATAATTTAATTTCACAATTGTCTCCTGAAACAATATAGCCAGGAAGTAGTAACTATTTCTGAACTGCTAAAAGAACACTTTTACTAACACCACTTTTCTGTGATACTCTTCACAAGTAAGCAAACTCTTCAGAAGTGTCATCTGAACAAAAATCTATAGCTGAAGCTCAAAAGCTGAAGCAACTATGCTTCCCATGAAATGATATCTACAAAAAACACTACCAGGATTTCTCAAATCAGTGCATGTATTAACTACAAATCATTAACAATTGATTTACTTCCAATTATACTAAACTATGTATGTATAAACAGTATATACTGAAATGAGATCCAAGAAATGTCTCAGGATAGGCAACTTTTTCTAAGCACAAATTTCCCCCATTATGCTTCAATGACAGTAAATAAATGGCCCTGGATTCAATAGTGGCAAGAAATACATATAATTCTTAAGAGTTATGAGATCTACTCATTTTGAGAACAGCAGTTACGCAGCAGGCTTACCTAGCTCTGTAAGAACACTAAAGACAAATGCAAAACTGTTAAGAATGACAACTTCTACTGGCATTGAGCTGAAACGATTATTATGACAAAAGGTGATAAATCTATATAAACACCATTCTCATAATAAATTTGTAATGAAAACACAGAAGGAAAAAACAAAAACAGGTAGGTACCTGTAAAATTTTAACATTTATCTCTAAACTACAACAACCAGGAAAATTTCTAACAAAAAGTGTAATTTTGAAACTAAAAGGCAGTATCAAAAGAAATATCTCATATTTTCCTAGTTAACCAAGTGAAATTCCAATGAGAAAGGTCTGTATTAGTGTGAAGAAATACATTTAGAGTAATACTTGTTCTGACTACTTTTTAAAAGCACCCCAAGATAACCTGATTTATTCCTATGTCCATAATCTGATATTGGTTAAATTTCTATAACATGTTCTAATCTTAAACATCCCATTTATTTAAACCAAGTTTTAATTGTATTTACATGTTTCACAGGAAGTTCAAGGGCTTGAGTACGTAGGCTTGTGAAAAAGAAGCCTAAATATTTCAAAAGTAGGATACATTTTCAAAAACAACCAAATATCAACTGACCTTCACTAGTAACCTGGGGAAAAAAGAATTAAAATGTTTTTTTTTCCCAGAGTATCTTCTCTTTTACCCATTCTGAAATATGGAATTAAGTCCTATCTTTAAAGAAATGGAAATTTTGAAATAGGTAATTTCAGTGTTAAAAAAACTGATACTTACAGCTTTTTTTCCTAGTTCAGTCTTTGACAACGTTAAGGATCCTGCAAGATAGCATCCAGGTCCTGCCCCTTTAGGTATTCTAAACAAGAGAATTCAAAGAGAAAAAAAGCAACAAAAGAGAAAGTTTCACAAAGACAAGTAAGGGGAAAAACATGAAAACAATTCCACATTGAATTCATTCCCATAGCTAAGACTTCAAAAATCAAAGGAAGAAATAACTTCAGCCAAAATGATAAGTGACAACTTATCATTAGCCTGGATGTCATAAACTTGCATTAAAAGAACTACAGTGTATAAGACGTGCAAAGTATAAACAATGTTATCACTTACTTATCATCAGGTAAGGAAGTAACAAAGAATGGCTGGTTATATTTGGGTGGTAGTGTCAAACTGCTTGATTTCTTCTTCCCTAGAAGTGCAAAACTATGATTTTCGTGAATATCTAAGCTCAAGGTATTAGATAATCTATGAGAAACAATAAATGGAAGGTCTTTAAGGCGTTCCAAGTCACTGATTTGCTCATGGCGAATCTGCAGTCGAACTGTATAATCTCCTTTCTCCAGTTTCAAAGAATACTAAAAAAGAAAACATTTGGGAAAAGTAAGTTTAACTAAGTCAACTAAAATCACAGAGAGAGGATAAAGTGAAAGTTACCATTTACAGACTTGCTCATAATATGTGAGGTACAGTGCAAGTCACTATCCAGACGTTCACATACACACAAAGTCCCTGGTATGCTGGTGAGCAGACAGGATGAGGGACATTAAGTGACTTGCCTAATGTCATACAACAGTAAAGTATAAGACAGCTGAGGTCAAATCTGACTCCAAAGCCCTCATTCTTTCCAGAATAACAGAATACTTCCACATTTTTAGCAAAACTCAGTGTTTGCTCGAGAATGACAAAAGCAATGATTTTCTAGTTCATCGGTCCCTCCGAGACACATAAGAAACATCAAAAAAATTAGCAAAATTAAGGCGCCATAGAATATGTAGAACAAATACACACACATATGTGTAACATATGACTTCTGGTAATTCTTATTTACTTTTAGAGACAGGGACTCACTATGGTGCCCAGGCTGAAGTACAGTGGCTGTTAACTGGGGCAATCATAGTGCACCATGGCCTAGAGCTCCAGGGCTCAGGTGCTCCCCCCATCTCAGCTACCTGAGTAGGTGGGACCACAGGCATGTGCCACCATACCTAACTGATCTTCAAATTACAACCAAAATGTCACCCCTTTATTACAGACAGGAAAAGCAGGAAACCAAGAGAGATCAAGGAATACAAATCTATCACCCAGTTAACAGGTTCAGGAGGGTAAGATGCTATATCCTGTGTCTGCCACTTTTACTGAGATTTAAAAAGTAACCAAAGTAATAGCACTGCAGTAAGCCAGTCTGTAATGAGATGTGACTGCTATTTGCTTAGAGGAGAAAAGATATCATTCCTTTAACAATTAACTGAAAAAAATCTCCATAAGTTATTTTCATTTTTCAGCATAAAATTGTAAATGTTACAGGAAAGATCTCATTTCTTTGTAGTAATATCTAAGGGATGAAATGTCTATAATTATGTGATTTTTTTCCCCTTCAATAAAACAGCACAATGCATTGTGTATGTAGCAAGTGCTCATTACAGAGCTGTCCAGTGAGGAAGTAAATTTCAAAGTACAAATGAACCGAAGACATGTGGCCACTGCTGCAGGGCTCTCTTTAGCACTCTTAGACTTAGGATCATTTCAAGAGACTTACCTCTCTTTGATGTATGCTTTAATGATTTTCCTTTCAAATAGGTGGACTCATTGTGTAGGAAGGAGAAACACTACACACTAGAAGGAGTTATGCTGACCAGTGTCTGTAAGCTTCACGCTTGTCCTCTAATTCAGCACAACTATATGGTGAAAAAGTTGACACAACCTGTTCTTCACCAACTACAACAAACAACAGCTTCTCACGGTTTGCAGAAGTACTAAATGCAAAGTTATGGAGTCTTTTTTCTTTTTTTTTAAGTATGAACATTACTATAACAAGAAACTAGGATTTTTTTAGTTCAGAAAACAGCTCCTGTTAATTCTAAAAACTTTATACCTGATGTGGATAGGCGTCGCCTGAACCCATCTGTCTTTTGTTCTGGTCAAAAATAATCCACAGTTGGCTGTCAAATTCAGATTCATATAATAGTTCACAAAGTAATGGGCAGCTTGGAGTTACTTCCCCACTCTTGGGCTATAAAAAAAAAAGTGCTTGGCATGATTTGCATATAATTTCTGACACAAATTTTTAATATTGCTATTGACATGAGACTTTCATTTAAAAAATATTAAAAATAGTTGTGGCAAAATTTTTTGAAAATACAGAACACATAGTATTTTGGCACTCATAAAATTCACTGCTCACTGCTCTCTCACCACCATCAGAAGGCAGATGGTATTTCTGAGGCATCTAATAACCCCTGGGTCACCACTGGACAGCTATCAGTGATTTTAAAAACTAAGCCTCAAGGCTTGGTCACCACTCAATTACATTTTAGGACTTTACAACTGAATGGTACTTAATTACAAATTATAATTTCCTAAAGAGTAATTTCAAATTAACCAACGTTAATTGATTGTTTCACATGTATACCATATACACTATCTTTCCATTTTTGACTTTATGAATCATAAATAAAATACAAAAGTTCATCCTAAGGTTATAATTTTCTAGGCAAACACTTACTTGATGAAAGTTATATGTCAGGACCATCTCATACAGTTGACGGTTATTTGGCAAAACATCTCTTGATCCTAAAGGTTTTGTTTTTGAACTCACTGGGCTGTAATGAGAAAACTACATAACTGATTTGATTCAAGAGTCCATTAAATGAGACAAAACCATAAGCAACAAAATTTGTAAAATATTGCAAAAAGTGACAGATGAGCCTTCCTGAGAGTTATCCTTTTCAGTATATTCCACAATATTTTATTCCTTAACTTACATAATTCTTTGAATCATATCAATACATAGTTTAAATATTGCCATAAATATTACAAAGGCAATCTATTCATGACAAAAACATTTTCAAATGTCAACAAATAGCTCTTAACAGAACCAAATCCCAACACTAGGGCGACAACTCTAAAAGCATTGCAGGACAGGTTGTGATTTGGACCCTTTGTGCAAACTGCTGACAGTGCTGGACTGTGCACAGCACAGACCACCCCAGGTCCCTGCTGCTCACCGCAGTGGAGCGAGGGCCACACCCAGCCCTCCTCCTGGCCGAGGGAATGGTATTTCATATTTTTAGTAGTCCACTGAAGCAAGTTACTAACATACAGGTTTTATAAAGGAAAAAACTGACACCTAAGAGTAAGTTTTAAATCTAGCTTAAAATGTCAGTGAAACATAGTCTCTTCCTTTAAATTTAGCTCTGATTTTTGAGATTTAGGAAGAAGACATTAAGATAAGTTGGATATACCTTCAAAAGCTGGAGGTTTTAATTTGTATTGATAATTCTGGGAGGCATTACCGTGTCACTGACTATTGTCCTTAATTGGTTATTTTAACGCACTTATGACGAGGCTTCATGCTGATGAGTTACAGTCAGACTAAACAATAGAAAGCAGGTATCTGTATGACACAGTGAGTGTGTGAACACAGGTCAAGGTGCCCTGCTTTCCTAATGGAACCTTACATGCAGTGCTAGGCTTCATGCTGATGAGTTAAGGTCAGACTAAACAATAGAAAGCAGGTTTCTGTATGACACAGTGAGTGTGTGAACACAGGTCAAGGTGCCCTGGTTTTCTAAGGGGACATGCTGAGGCACAAACAGCAGACTATAGTATTAAGTTTCTACCATTTAATAAAAATGTCAGTGTGGCAGCTTCTAAAAATGATTGCATTAGGATTCACAAAATAATCAGAAAACATGTTAACTTGCTATTTTATGGCCAGAAATGAAAAGGTTAACGTCCACTGATCCTAACTAGTCATGACTGGGATCGGCTATCCACCGTCTTTGACTCTGCTGGTCTGGTGGGACAGTGAGGCTAGAAGCTGATACTGGGGCTGCCTTGCAGAGATCTGCAAGGATAAAATTCTCACCACTAGCATGCTGGTTGATTTTTTTTTTTTAAGTCTCTTTTATAAGAGGGTAAGAGATCCCCCCATCTATATTCAATATTTGTAGCCCCTAAAACATTGAATGATACCGTAGTGTTTGGACCCAGCTCTTCAAAGTTATGCAGGGAGCCAGATCTTCATATTTCAAGGAGGACTGAACATCAAAACGGTTGATTCCTTCCGATGCATGCTACAAAAGATATTTATCAAATTACTTTCTCAAACTTTACTAAAAATAAGCAATATTTTGCAACTAAAATAAATGTGTTCAATGTAAAGTTTATAAGCACCCACACACAAAGACTGCTGTTATTTTCAGAACCATAGGTAGTTTCCCCTTATTAAAGTTTAAATCTCACCAATGAAATTATTCTCCAGTAACACAAGTAACGGACATTAAAAATCACAGAAAATGTTGTGGAACTTACAATGTTTAACTGAGGAGCAGTACACACTATCCCATGGAAAGAAATGGTATAATCAATGTTGACATCACTGAGACTTGCCCACCAACGAGCAATGCAAAATTCAATTGCTTTTCCACCCTGCAAATAAAAGTAAAAATAAAATGTATCTTTTTTTCCTCAAATTACAGAATATAAGAACTAGCTGTTTCAGAGCAATTCTATGTTTTCAAACTTTTCCTATTTGTAGCAAGAAAACTCGAAAACCTTTTAACAGTTATGCTAAGAGTCAGACAAATCATTTGCAGAGATATAGTGCAGATATTTAAATATACATAGTTATTTACTCATAATCCTATGTTTCTTATCATAAAAGATCCTAGGCAGCTTCTGAAAGCAGATAAAAGTAAATGTGCTTTTCTTATTTCAAAGTGGAATAAAAAATTAGGACCAAAAGAAAAATAATAAAGAATAATGACACAAGAAAGATACAACTTTGTAAGGCATATTCAATAGGCACAGTTGAGTTTGGGCTCACAGCTGCCTGTCAACCAAACCAAAATGATGTTACAGTCATTTACATCTTTCTCCCTTTAAAAAAAACAAACATAAGAAAAGGGGAAAAAACCCTGATGTTAGCACTGAGTTTTTAATTAAGTTTTCTAGTAATCAGTGAATTTAAAAGTTTAAAAAGAAGGATCCTGTACCACTGATCCACGGAAGAACACAAATGAAAATAACCAGAAACAAAGAGATACTGGGAAAATCCCACAACCATCTGAAAACACAAAGGAGCGAGTTGAAGGAAGAACATCAGTACTTTCACCTTCCATGGAAGAAGGGCTAGTCATTTCCAACACCACAGACAAGAACACAGATCTGCCATCATTTGCGATAACTCAGACAAGAAGCAGTAGCAGTTTCCCTATAATGCAGATTAGCCTCATAGCTTCTTAACAACCTGGCATTAGTAAAATAAATTGATATGCAAACAAGTCTTCAAGGAATAATCTAAATCAGGATCCAAACTACAAGGCACCAGAATCTACCAGACTAGTATGTTTCTTTGACTACACTATTCAAGAATTAAAGAGAAGAATATTTCTCTCCAACTTGGTTTCAAGGACCCTAATTAGATTTTGGATCTTCCTACTTCATTTTTGTAGTATTAAAAAAATACACAATTCCAATGTGCTAAATACAAACTATAAAATCAAATACAAATACCTAGTCTTAGCCCATAACGAAAAGGTAAATAAATTGTTTTAGGATTATAAACTGTAATTAAACTTACTAGGACAGGAAAAGCTTCAGTCAGTGTTCCTTTCTCTGGAAGAGAACAAAACTTATAGAATTCATGGCTTCGATATGCTCTTTGCTTCACCAGCTGGACCGCATGAAGAACGAACTTTGCTGACACCTCAGAAGAACACGAACACACTGTCACTTCTAAAATAGGAAGGAAAGAAGCAAAGCTTTAAACTTGTAAGACCTAAAATTGACATAAAGTGGCTTGAATAATTCCCATTTAGGGAATTAATAGGGATCAAAATAAAATGATATACTCAAATGAAATCTGCATATATTTCCTTAAAAACAAACAATCAATAAAATACTAATAAAGTTAGAAGGGCAGCAGATTTTCTATGGGAAAGAAAGAAACTGGTGTTAAAAAGAACCACTATGATGTTGTGAACACCAAGAAACAGCAAACTATCATGGGCCGGGCGCGGTGGCTCAAGCCTGTAATCCCAGCACTTTGGGAGGCCGAGGCGGGTGGATCACGAGGTTAAGAGATCGAGACCATCCTGGTCAACATGGTGAAACCCCGTCTCCATTAAAATACTAAAAATTAGCTGGGCATGGCGGCGCGTGCCTGTAATCCCAGCTACTCAGGAGGCTGAGGCAGGAGAATTGCCTGAACCCAGGAGGCGGAGGTTGCGGTGAGCCGAGGTCACGCCATTGCACTCCAGCCTGGGTAACAAGAGCGAAACTCTGCCTCAAAAAAAAAAAAAAAAAAAAAAAAAGAAACAGCAAACTATCATAGATGTACATGGCAATTATATTAATCGGGTACCTTTTAAAATCTCTCCTTGTTTTAGCTGAAAACCTATCAATTCCTGATAAAGGAAGGAAGGTTATATTTTTAGAAACCTCTATTTGTTATCATGCCTCAGTTCCTCATTGGTAACGTTTTCTAATCTCTCCTTTTGGTCTGCTTGTGTGCTGTGTGCTTCTGCAAAGCCTGACAGGACTACACATGCTGAACTTTACTCTGAGGCAGGGCTGGAGGTAAGTCACAATCACTGCAGTGCCGGATTGGAAGCTTCTCTAAAGAACATCCAAACGAATACAAGGGAACTAAAGCAAGGATCAATCCCACCCTTCACAAAACCAAGTGGGCACAGAGCTCTCAGAACCTAGTCAGTTGCTAAGAATACAAAATCTAGTGTTACGACAATATTTCTAATTATTTGAACTAAAACTGAGACTGCTAAATGCTCTGAACTACTTGCATGAGGCTCATTTGATAATTTTTATTTAAAAAACAAATTATTTTCAGTACCAACCTAAACCAATCATAATCAGGGCATTATAATGACTGCCATTTATCACTAAACAAATACCCAATTCAGTATTAATTAACCATAGCTTTGTATTCTTTAATTTACAGTGCACATTTTACCAGAGCCTGGAGCTGTATAACTCCAAGGGACCCTATGAGACTGGTACCCCAGAACTGTTCAACGCAGCAACTCTTGATTCCACCCCGCAAAAGTACTGTCAAGTTTGAGGATAATCCCAAAGAAGACAAGTTATGTATCAAGTACTCTATAATATCTCTAATCCTTGCAACAGACTAAAAACTATATTTATAGCTGAATTAGAAGTTCAGATTGTTTAGAAACCTGCCCCAGGTAAACATTAGTGTATGGCAGAGTGTGGATCTGAACCCAGACTTCTCAGTTTCCAAAGCCCGTGTCTTGCTACTACTCCATGCTGCCTCCCTCTAATCCAATTTTCTTAACTCAGTATCTTGGACTAGACGTTCCTAAGGCCTCTGGAAGCAGGGTCCTTGTCTAAGCAGCTCACCACTTTAGCCCATTGAAAAGGTCCTGGCATACAGATGGTACAGAAACAGATGCTTAATGAATGAGTCTAGTACAACCCCTGATAATCCTCAGAAGCCTCTCAATGCTGCAATAGCTCCATTATAACCCAGTGTGCAAATTAACAGGCTATGTTGGGTGCTGTTTAATTCATTGCTTTAGCTCTCAGCTTTTGCTATTATTTTGCCCTTACCTAGTTCCATAAAACAAGAAAAGTCTTGCATTTCCTGTGATACCAGGTGACAGACAGACTGCATACAGATAGATGACCAGAAGACGGTATGAAGAACCAAATACAACCAGCTCTTCCCAAACCAGGTCACACGTGTGATTCCAGTATTTCATTTTCAATCAAGTCTTAGATGTAAATATATCTGTACTTTCATAATAGCACAGAAAACACACTCCTAAGTGAAATATAAGCCATTTTTACTAATAACACCTATCTACCTTACAGGGTTCTGATGGGACTAGACAAGATAATCTCTATAAAGTGCTTAGCAGAGGGGCCAAATCCAAGAAGTATCAACAATGCTGGCTACTAATTTAAATTGGGTGACACTTTCTTGACTGCCCATATTTGCCTCCTTTGAGTGAGCTTTGACAGCTGACATACCACCCCCCCAACACTGAGTGCTAAATTGTAAATTTAGGACATATAAATTGTGAAGGAAAATATGGTATTACCCACAGCTCTTGCATAAAACAATGACATGAGCACTCTCATAGGACTGTAACATGTTAATTCAAGAGCACTGTTTTAGGCAATCATTTACCCTCAAAATTTCAGAGACACTGAAGTGAAAATCTTTTATAAACTTCTAATTTGATTATAGAGCTTTAAAGATTAAAGCTCTATTTCTAAAATTCTAAGAGTTTAATGGTTTGAGGTTTAAGCAACAGCTGGATTTAAACTGATTCATAGTATTTTAAAAATCATTACCTGATAAGGCATTATTCTAAACTAAGCTCAAGAAATATTAAAAAGATCTTAAGATGCCCTAATTTGCTGTATGAGCCAATGCAAAATAGTACTAGATCTTAAAATGTTTTGAACTTTATAGAAAATCTAAGGTGCTCAAATACATACAGTAGTATCAGGGAAATATATGTTACAGATAAATGAACCTCACATAGTTATAGTCATTAGAATGTAAACAGAGATAAGTGGTCAGGCAGATTTTAACTTTACCTACCAGCCCATGTTGCACCCTCAGGAACCTCAATAAAATGTCTTCGAATCTGACCAGGTTTAAAGTGTACATCTGTAAAGGCTAGATCATAATGTGATGACTCATTGACTCTGAAAATTAATAAAAGTAAATAATTAAATGTAACACTCTCTTAAAAGTTTGACATTTATAATAAAACCACAGAAACTCTACA
The DNA here is from genome assembly GCF_048565385.1 of Saimiri boliviensis. NCBI lineage: Eukaryota > Metazoa > Chordata > Mammalia > Primates > Cebidae > Saimiri > Saimiri boliviensis. The sequence continues at coordinate 11,078,351 of NC_133464.1, forward strand.
TTTTATTGGATAAATGCAAAATAACAGTTCATTAGAAATAAACACAGGAACTTAAAAGCTGGTTACAAAACAGCAGGTACAATATTATTCAATTTTTGCAGTAGGTTCGCAGAGATAACCTCTGAATAGCAGAGTATAGATGATTCTACTTTTTGTCTATTTCATGATTTTAAGATACATTCACACACACTATTAAAAAAGCACTCTCTTTTTTTTTTTGTTAAAGGCATTCTACAACATCACAGAATTTTCCAGTTACCAGATTCCGAACTACAGTGAGTCCTAGATCAAAGGTAAAATTTGATGTCACTGATATTACAGCTATGAGACTTGTGTTAAATCAAGCTCCCTCTGTAGCTTCAAAACACTCCCATGACGTAAAATAGAAAAGAAAGGGAAACTACTTTCAAAGCCTTTTTGTAAGAAATCTATGAAACATAAAGTTCAAATGTATAACTATCTGCTATGGAAAGAACTTTTATGCTAGGGACAAATTCTTGTCAGTATGACAGACACTTATAAATGAGTGCATACTACATATGAGGCACTGTTACTAGAAGCTAGACACATCACAAAGAAGAAAATATGACTCTTTACCCTAGAAAATCTGGCATGGAGAAAATCATCATCAGAAACATTTACTATAAGATGCTCCAGATAGACAGGAAGAGTGAGGGAGCCTGGGAAGCTTCCAGAAGGAGACTGCATGGCAGCTGACTCCGAAAGGTCTTACACATTACCTTGTCTAAATTCCTACTGGACTTCTAGGGAATATATAGCTGAGAATTTAAGTGTTTATACAGTTTATCCACATGTATACCACTTTTAAAATTTATTCTCCTCAATTTCATCCTATGTTCCTCATAGGCTGAGATCTGTTGCATACTTACTATTTACCGGAGTAACTAACTCAACAGAACTGTTAGCTTAGAATTTCTGCTTGGTTTCTAGGACTCTCACAATCCCAATCTCACCTTCATCCACTAGACAATTTATTTTGTACATCCTGTATAACAGTAGTCCCATGCCGTCAGGGGGCTGACAGTCAAATGGTGTAAATTAAATAAAAAATTATAACATATTGGCTAAAGTTTCTCCAGAGGCATGCAAAATGTGCCACAAAGCAGAAAGAAGGGACTCCATTCACCCAGGGATGACCAGGAATGCTCCTGGTCATTAACTTAAGAGACAGGAAACTGAAACCAAGTTATCAGCTGTGCACACGCACAAATCCTGAGAAACCTGGAGTGTCAAAATCAGTGATTTGGCCAAAATATGTGATTTGGTGTAGGAAATGACAGGAAATGTTGGCTAGGGCTATAACTGTGAGGGAGCATTGTCTGCTGTTTTAAGGAGCTTAAACTTGATCCTTGAAGGTGCCACTGATACATTTTAACCAGGAAGTAATATAATCTGATTTCTTCCTTGGTTCCAGGGGAGTAAGATGAAAAGTTAAGAGTCTGTTTCTATAGTAGGTAACTAGAAAAGTGCAAGCATTAAGAGAAGAGAATAAATCCCAAACACGAGGGAGACTAAAAAGGCAGGAATGGAAGGGAGTGAAGTAATATTGTCAAATACTGCAGTGGGATTGGGTAAGACAAAGGCTGAGTTATCCTCTGCCCTGGGCAATGCAGAGCTCACGAGTGACTCTGGTAAAAGCAGTTCTGATGAAGAGGCAGGGCAGATGCCAGGTGCCATCAGTTATTCTCAGAGTACACAGAGACAGCATGGCTGACTACATGACACCTAAAAATGTTAGCTGGGAGCAGAACTAAGATGAAATCCTTATTACCTGGTTCTGGATTAGTAATCCTTAAAAAGTCCACAAGACTCCATGAATAGCCATTAAAACCTTAGATGTAACACTAAGCTTTGAATGACCTGTTACTTACTTTGCTGCTATAACTGCAGTGATCGGAACTCTGAAGAGAGGACCTGCGTTTGGGGATGCTATATCATAGCCACATACCTTGAAAAAAGAAATGATAAACTTCAATATCCATAAACAAATGTTTAAAAGAGGGGGAAAAGGTCTAATCTATTAACGGAATAAATCAACCTATTCTTAATATGTCAAGGTCTTAACCACAAATTGACACCAATTTCCTGACAAAAGGTCACATAATTAACAGCAAACAGCCCAAACAAACATATAGCAACATGTGACCAGTTCAAATGGGAAAATGAGACGGCAAGTACAAAACAGGTGAATTTTAATTACTCCCAACTGAAAATGAGCTCAAACTAGTATTACCGACAACTTTGGACATAGAGATACTGTTGTGATACTATTGTATACCTGGTTTATACCTATTTGTTTAACAGATGCTTCCTTCATCTGAGTATTAAAAGGTAACTGGCTGGGTATGGTGGTTCACACCTGTAATCCCAATGCTCTGGGAGGCCAAGGCAGGAGAATCACCTGAGGCCAGGAGTTCAAGACCAGCCTGGGCAACATAGAAAGATACTGTCTCTACAAAAATAAAAGAATTTAGCCAGGCTTGGTGGTGCACGCCTGTAGTCCTAGCTACTCAGGAGGCTAAGGTGGGAGTATCACTTGCACCCAAGAGTTCAAAGCTGCAGTGAACTACAGTCACACCACTGTATTCCAGGCCTGAGCTACAGAGCAAGACAAGACTCTGTCTCTTAAGACAACAACAACAGGTAACTGCAGCTATGTTTAGCTGATAAAAGACCAGTTAGAGGGAGACCTAATTGAAAAGTTCTGCTGGACCTCTTCTTTCCTTTTACTTATTCATACAAGGACAAAAGAGGATTCTTTAGAAACTTCAGTGCTTAAATGAATACAGGCACACCAGAAGAACTGTATAATCTGGCAGGTGGCTAGGTCTTGTTATTTCTTAGCAAGAAATCAATATGTTGAAAATATACTTGGGATTTTTATTTTGTTTTTTTTTACCTTTTAAGCATTTTAAAGAGTAAAAATGAAGACGCATCAATACCTCTGTATAATGCAATCCTTCTCTTAAGCCCCTGGGATCCACACGTATGTTTATGTGTCTACATTGATTCATGAGTTCCAAATGGCTGGGACACTGAACCCAAGATGAATTTGAAGTCAGAGCTAAATGAAGCTGAAGGGATATTTTTTCAGAGTTTTCTGGCATGAAAAACACCAAAAATTAAAGATGAGTATTTTTCCTTTTTTCCATTTAAAAATGTTCTATCTTTCAAAAAAAAAAAAAAATGCAGCAACTTAGTTTGGCTGGATGTAAATGTATCTAAAACACAGATTAAATAAAAGTCAAATAATCTTCCTCACGTTTTAGTATACTCATGATCCATTTGTACTTTCACCAAGCACTGGTATGATCTTAAAATACGAAGTTTTAGTGTGTTTGTCATTACTGCACACAGGCAATAGTAGTCAACTGAAATGATGACAGCCAGACAATAGTGAGGACTATTTTTATCCACACCTAATTGAGCTGCAGTTTCCCCTGACTGCTTCTGTTTCTCATTCTTCAACTGCAAGTAGGTAAAGTGGAAACAAATTTGATGTTTTATTACCCACAATTTGATAAAACTGTGGGTCACTGAAGGCTCATTCTGTGGTTTTTCTTGGTAGTTCAAAATGCTAACTAAATTGCCATTGTACAAGGACCCCAAATTATGTTAATATTTTCTCTTATGTCTATGAGATTTAAAATAATCATACTGTCAATTTGTGTTTTCTCTTCATAACACTGGCCCAAACCACAAATCTTTATTATGATACTATTCGTTCAAATTGCAAATGTGAATACTTCAGCTACTGTTAGCCTATTACTGACCTGTGTTCTCTGGAAATACAGGTTCAATGCCAACGCCATGATCTGAAGGTGCAGCCACCTGAACAGGATCTCGGAGGTAGATGCCACGGTTATTTCCAACAGTAACAGTAAAACCTAATTTATTAGCAAATGATGTATTCTGAACGAGGTAGTCATAGGCTTTATCAACCTAATGAAAAGAATGTACACAGTAAGATATAAATGGTTGGGGGAAGAGAATATTTTGTTGCAAATTACCAACCAATTTGATTTCAGTTGTAAAACAAAAAGTGTCTATAATCATTTCTCAAAACTACTTAGTATCCCAACTAAGAAGAAAATTCTACATTTTTACAAACAAAACTAGTCACATATTCCACTCCACTCTATTCACACTATTATTCTCAAGTGACCAAATTTAGGAACTAATCCCTATGCCATTATGATTGGCCAGTTTTTGACCTTGATTTCTTTGCTTTGAATTTCTAACGTCTACATGGCCTGTATCTATTACATTTCTCTATCTTAGTGTAACACATTTGTCTTAACTACAAAATTTGTTTTTGTATCCTTTTTGCTTAGCTCTACTATGGCCATAAAATCCATAACTCAGATATACTAAATTACTCTCGTAAAACAAAATATTATCCAGTAATATCTAAGATATTATCTTAATGATGCTTTACAATCCATTTGTTATATAGGCAACAATACCTGAATAATACCATGTCCTTGAGCAAATACTTCTATATTGTCAGCCTTCACTGCAGTGTTTTCTAGAGCTCTTCTGACTGAATGAACTGTGTAGTCAATGTTATTAGCTTTCAGACCTAAAATTAAGAAACAAAAACAAGTAGCGTAGTACTCACTATCTGAAGCCTTAGCTTCCCACCAGTATGATCATCACTATCTGAAGCCTTAGCTTCCCACCAGTATGATCATCACTATCTGAAGCCTTAGCTTCCCACCAGTATGATCATCACTATCTGAAACCTTAGCTTCCCACCAGTATGATCACCTGTAGACTCTCTGGTTTTAATGTCTTGTGTTTTAACACTCATTTTAAAATCTTTTTTGAAGACCTGAACTAAACAGTCTGACTCAAACTGCTTGCATCATTTTCATTCCACAAAAATCACTGTGTGCTCAGTATGCAGTGGCATTAATGCAGGTTTTGCAGCACAGTATAAATGTACAAAGCAGATACCTAAAGGCATGTGAATGACATTTTCTTTAAAACACTGCTGGGTCAAACAAGATGGCTACTGACTATGGTATTCAACCCAATTGTACGTTACAAACCCCAGGGGAACTCAAGCAAAAATCTGCTGAGGTCTCATGACAGACCAATTAAATCGGAATCTCCGAGGATTGTCCCAGAGATTGCTATATATTAAACACCTCTCAGATGATTCTAGGGTGCAGCCAGGTTGGGAATTAGTGTTTTACGGAAAGAATATGGAGGCTACCAATTGATAAGACGAGTGGTGTATCACTCTTGTCCTCTCCAGAGCTCATCAAACATAAATATTTATGATATTATCAGAAACAACACAAGGATGGCAACATGATGATGTTATAACAGCAAATCAAGGAAGTGACCAGTTTTGTCAGTGAGAATCCAAAAAAGATGAAGCTGCAGAGGAACTGACAGATGCCACGTCTTAGAGAATGTACAGGAGTCTGCAAGGCCGCAATGTGGCAGAAAGGACTGCCAGGCTGAGTGCAGCACACCCAAAAATGGAGACCAAGAGGCCTCGACATACTTGGAGAGGCTGAACGGAATAGAAAGGAGGGTTGAGTCATGTCAGGATCCATCCTAAGAGTGTGGGCTCAACCTAGAAAAGGATGTAGCACTGACAGTGGCACATCAATCGTCACAGGCTTATCCTGGTAGCGCTCTGGCACCAGTGTGGACGGGCCATGCTTAGGTGATGTGGTGGGCAGAATAGACTGTGGTGTGGGTCAGAAGAGGGATGAAGAAAGGAGGCAGAGGAGAGAGAACTTACAAAGGGACGTTTCTGAGGCGGAGCTTCATAGCAGCCTGGCCACCCGAAGAGCGAGTCCTGGCTGAACTCAATGCCACTCACTCTATTTAGTCTTGTGCAGCACTCTAGAAATCTCTACTTCTCTACCTCATTTTGCTCATAGCATCCATCAACTGTGCAATAGCAACAGTTTTTTATTTTGTTCAAAGTCTGTTTATCCTAACTATGATATAAACTCTACTCCCAATTATGAAATAAACTCCACATACGCAGGTATTTTTGATGCTTTGTTCACTAATTTAGCCCCAGAGCTGAAATACTGCTTGATAGACGTTAATAGCAGACAGCCAACAAATACACTGCTGAATGAATAAATACACATTCAAATTATCATTATCACATAAGTTATTAGTTACCTTAAATCTACTTTGTGCCCAGGGAATTATCAATTTCACCACATGTTCTTACCACGAGAAGTGCAGAAAACAAAAATATCAGTGTGCAATAATATGAGAGCAATAAGGTACAGGCTTACCTGAAAGGATCAGGGCAATGCCTCCACATGCGTTGGGGGAAGACATAGATGTTCCATTCATTAGCTGTGTCCCTCTCAATGTCCAGTTAGGAACAGAAGCAATGGCTCCTCCTGGTGCACTGATACTCACACCAAGGGCCCCGTCAGCACTAAATGGAAAGCCATTGAACTTTGCTTAAAATGGTGAAAGCTGAACATACATGGGCATTTTTAAGATAGCCACTGGCTAAACCCAACAGTGTAACAGTGTACTAACTGCACTCATTACAAATAATGACAAAGATATTATTAAGAAGAATCAACGGGGAAAAACACCCAGCATAGCCATTTTCCCACAGGCAGCATTGATTTTTTCCTTATATGTGTACAGAAATCACTCTGTGTATGTATGTACCTGGGTATGTGTGACAGACCATAGTGTCAGGTACATTTAGGGAGAGAAAATAAATTTCACTGTTCTGAATCTTCGATGAATGTCATTCTCTCTTATCTGTAATAAGAAGCTTTCCCTTTGTTTAAGGTCTAATATAACACTGTACAATAGAAATATAACGTAGGTCATATAGGTAAACTACCATTTTCTATAAGCCACACTTAAAAAAAACTAACAAGGCACTTACGCAATTAATTTTACTATGTTTAACTAGACATAGCAAAAATGTTAGCATTTCAACATGTATTTAATAGAAAAAAAGAAAAAATAGTTTACATTTTTTTGGTACCAAGTCTTTGAAATCTGGTGTATATTTTATACTTACAGCACATGTTAACACAGACTAACCTCATATCCCTGACTGCTGCCATACTGGACAGCTCAAGTCTAACAGGACTGCTCAGCTGAGGGCTTCAACCAAGCAAAGTCTGATGAGTTAAAGCCATTAGAGTTCATGAGCACATTTTCATCCAACAAAGCTCTGTCCTCTGCCCCAAGTAAAGAAGGAATGGCACAGAATGGTACACTACTTCCACCTCCCTGGCAAAGTGGCCATACATTCCCTACAGAGGGTGCCAGACTCTCCTTACACCATTCTTCCCCCAAATGAGTGAACTATTTTTATTCTTGGCTAGAAATACCAGGGGAATTTGCCTTTGCATTTTTACGGAGAACTGAAAGCAATATGTATATGTTCCTCCTAAAATGGGCTGACAGCCCCTCTTTTAGGAAGTATCTTAGAACAATTATTATAAGATGATTTTCTGTTGACCTGTAAAGATGTTCACAATGTAACACTGAATGACAAAGGCTACAAAAGTGCCTGAAGAGTGTCATCTCCTACTGACATACGGGAGAATGCCTAAAAGGATGTTCACCAAAATGTCACCTCTACATGTCACAGATAACAAGGTTCAGGGTGAGTTTTTACCTTCCTGTTTGCACTATGTTGCCTAATAGTGTTCAAAATGAGTATTGGATATTTGATAGCTTTGGAAAAAATAAATGGAAAGAGTCATGAATTCTGATTACGTATTGCTCTTCATTAATTTTCCAGTAGCCTGTTAAAGTGGTAAATGATAAAGCATTTCTAGATGTTTAAATCAGTATTCCAAAAATGAGTCTCGGCTGGGAGTGGTGGCTCACACCTGAAATCCTGGCACTTTGGGAGGCCGAGGCAGGCGGATCACAAAGTCAGTAATTTGAGACCATCCTGGCCAACATGGTGAAACCCTGTCTCTACTAAAAATACAAACATTAGCTGGGTGTGGTGTCGGGTGCCTGTAATCCCAGTTACTAAGGAGGCTGAGGCAGGAGAACTGTTTGAACCCAGAAGGCAGAGGTTGCAGTGAGCAGATATCATGCCACTGCACTCCAGCATGGGTGACAGAACAAGACTCCATCTTCGAAAAAAACAAATGTTTCCTTAAAATTTAAAAAAAGCCAATAATATTTTTTTTCTCAGTTACAACGTATAATAAAACTTCACGACCTGTTTCCTCAGACACTGGAAATATACATCTTTTTTTTGAGACACAGTCTCAAAAAAAGGTGTACAGTGTCTAACCTCAGTGATGGGATTACAGGTGTAAGCCACCTGCCCAGCCCAGACATCTGGTAATACATCTTTAAGAAATATGCCACACGTGCAAATACCTGGAAGTCAGTAGATGCTGTGTGTCTCAGTCAATGCAGAGGCAGCGTTTTTCAAAGGTTACAGAACATGCTCTGTTCAGTGACCATTAGTCAATGTTTTAGATTTTGTACCATCTAATGTAATAACTAAAATTATTTCTAATATTTCATGTTTATTATGAAAAATGAAAGAAATTCAATTTTTAGAACATCTGGTTTGTGAATCAACATCTACTTTAATCCAAGCTTCCCCCATAAATCATGAACTCCGTAGTGTTTTCTTAAAACAGTTCTTTAAATGCTCTATGGCGAACATCGGCAAAAGCTGGTTTAAACATTCTTTAATACTTTGTTTTTACATTGACAGTAAGATAAAACTTAAAATTCTAAAATCAGTTTTAGAAGAACATAAGTTTAATAATTTTGCAGTTCTATTAAATGAACATGAAACACAACAAGCTTTGCTGACTTTTGGCTTTTATCCTTAGTCACTCTTTCTGAGTATCTTTAGCTAGGCTGGCAGGGGTATTCCACAATGACAGTGCAAACCAAAGCTTTCTGATCCATGTGGACGTCCACAGCCTGGCTGTTTTCAATGACATTTTATAATAAGCTACTAAGATAAGTTTATTTTTTAAAGAGAAAATTACCTAGAGAAAATGAGGAAGATATCCATAACTCAACGAATAGAACATGATCACATCTGACCTGATGACAATCAACTTTTCTAATCTTAACTTCCAATATTCCACACTAATCTTATAATTCAAACATACTGAATTACTAGTTATTTCCTCAAAAACTTTACATTAAAACCTGCTCATCTTTAGATTTATGTTATTCTTGCCATACAAAAATCCTTTCTTCTGTCTCTCAACATCCTATCCATCCTTAAAGGCCAACTCCAACACCATCTCCTCCATGAAGGGTTCACGTGATTGCTCCCACCTCTGGAGTCCTATCATCCTAAAATGGCATTTGAAACTCAGCTCACAAACTGTTCATTTATGCCTTGCCACTGTAGTCACCAAGGTATTTGCTGAATTGAATTCAAAGTCTATTTACTCTCTTTATAAACTCCAAAGAAATAGAGAAGAATGAAAATAGGCTTTATTTTTCAGAAGGTACATGCATTCATTGACGTTATAATGAAGAATTACTTAAATTAGGACTTCGTATACCTCTTGAGAAAAACCAGTTCCCAGAATCAGATAAAGATAGCTCAGAGGGCTTCAGGGAACCAAAAGAGATAAACTGCATTTCTCAATCAGAATTTGTTTACTTATGGATCTCAACTAAAATTGCTCAAAGTAAGTTATAACTTCAAAAATATGAGCCACAGGTATGTGGGCCCTGTAACTGTGATGCTTTACAAAAGCTTAGGGCTTTTGTTTCACTGAAGTTCAAGTATCAAAAATCATTTAAAACAAGGCTATCACTACTATTTAAAGATACCCAAGTCCCTACTTTTCTTTAGATTCTCATAAATGAAGGATTATAAATATCAGAATAAGAATTTATACTCAGAGTAGGGATGTTCTCCATTTAACAATGAAATGATATAATTTATTTTAATTATCTGTCCCTGAGATGAGATTGTTAATCAAAACGAAAATACTGAGAAAAGTAAATATCAACAGAAAAAAACTAGCAAACTTATCTATAACTCTGCCCTTCTCAACCATGTAAAGTTTAACCAAATAAACGTAATGGTCCCATGTTCTACCTGCACCTACCTAGGTCCTCTAGAAGACCAAGTATATTGATTTGCAGGTAATTTCTCTCTCAGTGAATACTCAGCAACCATCATATCAGGAGAAACATAAGCACCAACACCTGTGGGATGGATTTAATCATTAAGAAAAGAAAACAAAGGTGGATCCTGATTCTAAATCCACTGTTCACCTGAGTAAACTGCCTAATCTCTCAACACCAGTCCCCTCTGTTATAAAAATGGAAGAATAAAATTTAATAAGGCAACAAGGAAAGTATACTATGTACCAGACATTCTACTAATAACTTTGCTTTTGGATATAAAATACCTATCTCCCAGGATTATTTTACAGATTAAATATGCCAATACACCTAAAAGCATGCATCTGTATTTCTATGAAACCACTCATTTCAGTCCACTTTACATTACATTCAATTCTAGATGTGGTGGTTCCCCTACTAGACTGTAAGTTTCCTGACGACACGCTTAAGGTGTGCAATGTCTTACACATAGTAGCAATAAAGGTAACATTTGATTAACTGTTGTTTTGTGTTTGCTTGTTTCTGAAACGGGAAACTAACCTATCACACTCGATGTAGTTCCACCTGGACAACCAACTGTAGACAGGCAAGGACCATTATTTCCAGCACTTGAAACATAAATTATGTTATGCTTCCATACTGCTTCATTAATTACTTCACAGATTCTCCTGAAAAAGACAGAATTCCTTTGAACATATAATCAGCCTCTATTCCCAAAGTGTATAAAGTCCTAAAACCTTGTTTAAATATATGGTTACATAAATTGTAGTGGATCCACCCTTAGTGAAACATGATACAGCCATTCTAAGTGATATACCCTACTTGGGCTTTAGGGTAGGGAAGCAGTTATAAAGCCAAATTAAATGTGGGAAAAATGCTAGATGCAAAACAACATATATGGGAAAACATACTATGAAGTAGTAAACTTCCTAGTGACTGGGGCAACAGGTGGTTCTGTTTCCATCCCCCACTTAACATATTCCTGAAGACACATCTCAGAAGATTCGTACATACTATTACAAGTAGAAACTGTTTGTGCAAAAGAACTAGTATCTTTTCTGGCAAAGGTAACTAAGGCACTAGGAAGAACTTAAGAGCAAGATTTTAAAGTGTAAGAAATCTGCTTAGAGCTTGATAACAAACAAGAAAAATTTACTGACATTAAGTAAAGGAGATGAAATCAGACCATAAAGAAAATGAAGTTAACATTAAAAAGGTACAGGGCCATGCAAAGGACCCTTCAAAGTTGTTAAGTGTCAATATCTGAGAAAGGAAAGAATATTAGCAAAAGAGGACTTCAAGAGGATGAAAGTCAAAGTCGAGAAAGAAATACACTTAGGTAAGGAAGATAATGAAGTGAGAGAAGAGGGAAGAACGAAAAGACTGATGATAATAGGTTGCATGTTATAAGGGCAGTAAAGCGATGTCTCCCAAGAAACCTGGAACCAGGTATTTGATAAGCTAAGTTACCTGGTAACAGAAAACTAGAGCCGAGCTTGATAAAATTTCCATTTTGGTAGGACTTTAAATAAAGAGCCTCGAAAACCAGATGATAGCTTGGTGATGAGAATGTGGAAGAGATGATCAGTAAGTAATTAAACACTCAAGGTAAGTTTCAAATAGCTATTACTATGAAGAAAAAAGGCACAATAACATAAGGTCAAGACCATGACTCTGGATTCGGTAGCAAAAGACAGTGAAGGCAATGAGGAAGGAGGGGAATTGGGGTGCATTCTAGACATGCTAGAATGGATTCAGGAGATGTGAAAACTAAATGAGTCGGTGAATACACACAACCAACAGTAAGTTTTGCAGATGAGATGCAAGTCACTAAGGAGAACAGCAAGGTTTTGGCAAGTCTGAGGGTCCGTCAGGTATGCAGGTACAACTGAGGATAGCTTCAGAGTGCTTGTGGAACTAGTCATTACAGTGATAAACACACTGGCAGAGCTAAACTGCCTGGGAAAAGAAGTGAGGATGCAGTACATCTGACAGAGAGGACATCAGTGGAGTCTGCGGGTTGCACATCTCAGAAAAACTGTGAGGGAGACCTAACCATGGAACAGCCAAAAAGGACAGTACAGGAATGTCAGAACTGAGACTTCAGGAATGGTGCAATGAATGTGACCATAGGAATGGGGGCCCGAGGCCTAAGAGACACACAGTTACCATCTAACCACTGCAACTGTTCTTTTTTCCACTGTGACATTCAATCCACTTATGAAAAACATCTAATGCTCTGCATCAGCTAAGGTTTTATGGCTAACAACTGTCAAGGAACACTCACCCAGAATTTGGCCAGTGAGTTGCTTCTCCGTAACTGTAGTTGACAAGATCACACTTATGATTTATAACTTCTATCATCTATTAAAAAGATAAGAGTCTAATTTAGGCAGCAATTCATAGAAACAGATTAGTCAGTAAAATAAGGGTATATATAAAATCCTACAGTTTCTTAGCCAATCATATTCTAATTTATAATTACCTCCAGGCACATCACCATATACCTGGACATATAAGCACATAAACAAACACAAAAAGGCAGGAGGAGACACATAATATGGTAAGTAGTAAATAAAAAATAAAACTAGCATTTCCAGAAAAGAGTGGGGTTAGAAGGGGAGAGCAGTAGAAGGAATGGAATGGTCCTTCCTAGGTTAAAAAAAAAAAATCACTAAAGTTAAATATACTTTCCCATGTTAAAATGAAGTATAGCATATTAGTTGAGGTTTTAAATTTATCTTAGGCTGATGGAGCAAGCTGGCTAAGAGGCCTTTTTTTTTTTTTTTTTTTTTAAGTATCTCAAAGTTGCTTGTTAGGAGATTTGCTAAAAATGACAAGTATAAAGTAAGTAATTTTTTCACAAAGTCTAGGCCGAATAACTTATCCTAATAATATTTAATAATTTAAAAACAAATTAGTAAATATTTTTGCTTGGCTAAACAAAGTCCTGTATACTATATAGTTCAAGGTATTCTTGGAAAAGAAGGAACACTTATAAACCTAAAAAATACACAAAATCATTAATCATTAATCTTCTGATTCAACAACTCACAAACACTTACAGCTCTTATGAGGCCTGTGCCTGTTTCCATTGTGCTTAGTCTTGTATCACCAATCTTGATAGAAAGAATTTGAGCACCAGGAGCTACCCCATTCCGTTCAGGTTCTTCTGGAAAGTGTCCAGCAGCTATACTAGCTACATGTGTCCCATGAGCTCCTAGAGGCATAAAGGTCGGGAAATGACAAAACATACTCACAGACTGAAAGTTCATTCAATTCATATTATTAATCATGCATATTATCAATCGTGATAAAAATATTACACATTGCTACTGTGTACATTGAGAGCAAAAACTCAAGTCACAAAGGAAAAGTATTTGCAACCTATCTATTAGCTGACAAAGAGCTTATATCCAGAATATATAAAAATCTTTCAAATTCAAAAGAAAAAAAAAAAAAGAGAATTCTCCCCCTTTCAAACATTTGAAAAAGCATTTTATAAAAGAAGATATCCAAATGGCAAATAAACACATGAAAAGATGTTTAATTTCATTTGTCATCTAGGAAACACAAATTAAAGCCACAAAAAGATGCTTCTACATCCCTTTTGGAATTGCCAAAATGTTAAAGGTGACAAAACCCAGTGTGCATGGAAGTACATATCTACACTGCTGGCTGGAGAGAAGGCTGAACACTGCCACAGTCTATGAGCCAGCCATCTTACCTCTAGCTACGCACAATACAAAATTTGTGCAAATGCACCTAAGACACTCACAAAAATGTTCATGGCAGCACTGTTTGTAAAATTCAAAATCCATTAATAACCTCAAGATCTATTAACAGTAAATGGTTACATGGTATACCAATTCATAGAAGTGAGAATTATACAGCAATTAATATAAACTACTACTATGTACTATGAGATAAAGCTCACAAAAATAAGGCTGAACTAAAGAAGTCACATACAAAAATGGATATATATTGAATTAACTTTCATATAAATGAAAAAGGCTGAACCACGTGAAACTGCCACTATTTTATCATTTTGGATCATAAAAACAGCAATATCATATGGTCGGAACTAATGTGGCAATGGAGATCAGGATAGTGATTAACTGTAGGAGATGGGAGGGTAGGTTACTGATTAGGAAGGGGCATGATGGGTTTCATAATGTTTTATTTCATGACCTGAGTCACGGTTATAATGAAGGGTTCACTGTATGGTAATTCAAAGAGTTGTACAACTTGTGATTTGTATATGTTTTTGTACATGTTATATATGAAGTAATACTAAAACAAAAAACTATTTTTATAAGACTTAAAAAAAATTGTTTCTTAAAAGACATGAATATAGAGAAATACGTCACTACTGTCAGAAAAACAATACCAGCATAGTAATAAATGACAACTGGACCTTAATGTTTGGGGACTCTAGTGAGTTGGAGCTCCAGGAGAAGTAGGCAGGCATCTCTTTGTGGCTTTATACAGGGTCTGTGGCAATGCTGAGACTCCTCTGCTCTAGCCAGCTGCCGTCATGCAAGAAAACATGCACCCAATGTTGCCAATTCTGGCTTTCTCATTTTTCCCCAAAGAAAATTGGGAAAGCACAATTTTAATGTGACTTTTTCCTCCAAAACACTCTACATCAGTTCAAATGACCACTATTAAGAATGACCACAGCAAGTGTTACTGAGGATACAGAGCACCTGGAATTCTCATACACTGTGGTGGAAGTGAAAAGGGTATAGCCCCTTTAGACAATGGCTTGAAGTTTCTTAAAAAGTTAAGTGGCCAGGGGTGGCACTTTGGGAGGCCGAGGCTGGTGGACCACGAGGTCAGGAGTTCAAGACCAGCCTGGCAAATACGGTGAAACCCTGTCTCTACTAAAAATACAAAAATTAGCTGGGCATGGTGGTATGTGCCTGGTAATCCCAGCTACTCCAGAGGCTAAGGCAGGAGAATTGCCTGAACCTGGGAGGCGGAGGTTGCAGTGAGCCAAGATCATGCCACTGCACTCCAGCATGGGTGACAGAGTGAGACTCAGTCTCACAAAGAAAAAAAAAAAAAAAAAAAAAAAAAAAAGAAAAGAAAAGAAAAAAAGAAAGAAAAAGTTGAGTACATATTTACCATCTCCAACTGGTTCTCTCGGCTATCAGCCCCAAAATAAATAAAAATATTTGACCACACACTTGTACACAAATGCCAAAACAATCTAAACGTCCATCAATGGGAAGTGGGATAAACAAACTGTGGTGTGTGTATCTATATAAAGAACTATTACTCAGAAATAAGGAGCCAACCTTATAATTGCAACATGAATGAATCTCAAAATCATTATGCTGAGTGAAAGAAAGAAAAAAAAAAAAGAAAGAAAACCTTATTTTTTATTCCACTTACATAAAATTCTGGAAAGTATGAAATAATTTGGAGTGACAGAAAACAGATCAGTGGCTCCCTGGGATGTGGATGGAGAGAGGCTGGATAATAAAGAAAGCAAACTTTTGGGGGTGATGAGTAGGTTCATTATCTTCATTGTGGTGGTTTCCTGGGTATATTTATATATTTACATAAAAGCTTATCAAATGACATATATGCATGTATGCGAAGTTTACTGTACTTAAGCTGTATTAATAAACCGAGAGGCAGGATGAGGGCGTTAAAGAGTTAAAGAAAGTCATCCCACTTTATTCTCCTTTTTCCTCCCACCCACGGAGGGAGAACTTCCCCCAGAAGTAGCCACCATCTTGGGGCTGGTGTGCATAATCATTCCATCTATATATTTAACATTTTCACCATACAAACACACATATGCATAAACACTGCATAGTACTATTTGGCATGTTTTAGAGTTTTACATGTTTTACCATCAATATATGTTTTTTCATTATTCTTTATGCATTAGGGGTTTAAATACATAGCATTTTGATTACTATATAATACATTCAGCCCTCTGTATCCACACATTCTGCACCAACCAGATGGAATTTAACCAGATGCAGATCAAAAATACAAATAATACAGACTTGTAGTATAACAACTATTTATACAGCACTTACATAATGTAAGGTACCAGAAGTCATCTAGAGATGACTGAAAGTATACAGGGGAGCATATGTGTAGGTTATACACAAACACGACGTCATTTTATACCACGGGCTTGAGCATCTGAGGGAGACAATAGAACCAATCCCTCCAGATACCAAAGAATGACTGTTTTTTTTTTTTTCCACTTTTTTCTCCCATGCGTCCGTGAGCTGATCATAACGCTGACGGATTTTTTGTTCCCTTTGTTTTCTTTCTTTCTTTTTTTTTTTTTGAGACGGAGTTTTTCCTCTTGTTACCCAGGCTGAAGTGCAATGGCGCGATCTCGGCTCACCGCAACCTCCTCCTCCTGGGTTCAAGCAATTCTCCTGCCTCAGCCTCCTGAGTAGCTGGGATTACAGGCACGCACTACCATGCCCAGCTAAGTTTTTGTATTTTTTAGTAGAGACGGGGTTTCGCCATGTTGACCAGGATGGTCTCCATCTCTTGACCTCGTGATCCGCCCGCCTCGGCCTCCCAAAGTGCTGGGATTACAGGCTTGAGCCACCGCGCCCGGCCTCCCTTTGTTTTTTTTTTTTGCACGATTTCTTCTTTTAAAAAATAAAATGAGTTTTTTCCTCATCACCTGGTTTGTCTTGACGTTCTCATGGTACAGCTTGGTATCTGACGGCTTGTTACAGAGTGGCCATTCACCTTTTGGGCCAAGACCTTCAAATAGTTTATGAGCTGCTTCTGCTTTTTTTCAATTCTCATCATAAATAATTTGGACAATACTGCAGTGTTTCTGCTCCATGGGAGGAGGGGACACGGGCTTCTCAGGCTCAGGAGGTTTAGCTGCCTCTTCTTTAAGTTGTTGTTGTTTCTTTTTCAGTTTAAGGATCTGCTGTTCTACTTTTGCAATTTCTCGATCTACATGATCCATACTCTGTATTAACTCTTCCTTTGAAAGTTTTGAAGGTGAAGCGTTTTGATTATCTCCACATGGCTGCCCCGAAATTGGAGCGGATGGAGTGTCACGTTTGCCTCCGAATGCTGGATCCTTCTTAGCATCTGCAGAAGACCTCGGCCCTTCTGGCAGTGGGTGCACTGAAGGCAAAACCGCAGCACTGACACGCTGACAATGGGAATCAGAAACCTGCTCCAGACGTGGTCGCTTCGATCCCAGTGAATCGAGATCCACTGGGGATGGGCCTGGATGAAACTGTTCATAACCTGGGTGAAATTCTGAAGCAAGGCAGGTTGTCTTCGAAGCTGCTGCTGCTGCTGTTGCTGCAAGAGCTGTGACGCCCGACTGACTCCAGTAGGAGAGGAACAATGAGCAGGGACCACGCACTCCTGGGGGCGGGTGCTGGGAAAGGGATGCTGGACAGAGTGCGGAGGACGACGACTTCGTTCTGTGCCGAGTGCTCCTTGGTGGGGAGGATAACCTGAACTTGACATGACCAGTAAAGGAGTCCTCACCAGACTGTGAGATCAACGCCAACAGTCACGTTTCTAAGGAACTACCTCGCTCGGCGCTGAGAGCCGGGCGCTCACTCCAGCCGCCGCCGCCGCTGCTGCCCCCACCTTGGACGCCATCTTAACTCGAGCCCTCTCCCTGACAGTATTTTATAATAAGAATAACACAGAGTTGTTTAAAAAAATCTATTTCTCTGTTAATAGGCATTTAGTTTCTAACTTCTTTGAAATCACACAGAACGCCGTAGTGAGCAACCTTTTATTTGATTCTCTGTACTCACGGGTGAATTTCTCAAGACAAGGTTACAAAAAGAAATTACTGTTCATAAGAAGAATTCTATAGACAGATTTTTTAATTTTTGATTTTTGAGATCGAATTTTGCTCTTGTTGCCCAGGCTGGAGTGCAATGGCACAATCTTGGCTCACGACAACGTCTGCCTCTCCCGGGTTCAAGCAGTTCTCTTGCCTCAGTCTCCTGAGTAGCTAGGATTACAGGCATGTGCCACCGCATCCAGCTAATTTTGTTTTTTCAGTAGAGATGGGGTTTCTCCACGTTGGTCAGGCTGGTCTCGAACTCCCGACGTCAGGTGATCTGCCTGCCTCGGCCTCAAGTGCTGGGATTACAGGCGTTGAGCCACCACACCCAGCCTACCAATGCATTTTCTGATGTTGGACCACGCTTATATTCTTGGACTGGATCCTACATGGTTATAACCTTAAGAAACAACATCTTCCAGGTGAATTGAATCACATTTATGATTCCAGACCGAGACCTTTAGCTGGGATCTCTAACTTAAAATTCTCTAGAAGGTTGCTGTGGGCTATAGCAACGTACCACTTTATCACCTCATAAATCTATATCTTATTGGTCAATGTGAAATTGAATACCTCCACTGGTCACAATGGAGAGCAGGTTTCCATCATCATATATATTAACGGAGTAATTCAACATCTCAGCTGTGCCAAAAGAGCCATATTCTTGGGCTTCTTTGTAGTTTCTCAGTACAGTAGATTTACTCAAGTCCCCATCTTCATTGGAATCAATGCAGGCTCTGTTAATTAAAAAGAAATGAAGACAGTAAAATTTATTGATTTTCTTACCTTTCTAAAAATCATGTAACATAGTCTCTCTACTGTCTTACTACAGTACTACCATAACAAATACGACTGCATAGGGCCAATGTAGGCTGTTTCAGAGTCAGCACAGATTAGGTAACATAGCTTATAGGAACCAGTCCTCAAATCATGCAGAAAATGCTTTAAGAATACTGTCCTTCAAAAACTCTAGGGTGAAAACCATCTGCCCTTTTGAGAATTAGAGCTAAAACCTGGTTTAGAGTTTTAGAGCAGTTTCGGATTGTTCAGACACACGGCCTACGTCTAACTTCCTGCTGCTTTTAGTGATGGCTTCAAGAATTTAACAGCTCACACAAGCTCTTTGAAACTAGGTGAATTTTACTGAACTTCACTCCTATAGTTACAACAGACTTGTATTTATTTCTCACAAAAAGCATTTTCTACATTATTTTATAGTTGTCTTCCTTCATGTTCTTTTTCCATTTTACTAACGTTTTAGTTTTTAAATTACATTCCAAACACGTCAGAAGACAGCCTGATTAGAACAAAATACACTTAACATTCAAAAAGTCATAAATGAAATGAACATCATTAAAAGTTCAATATTATGTTTTTAGCTGTAAGTATGTTTTAGCTCTAAGAAATGTTGTTAACAAGCTATGCAAGTCAGTCAAAATTGCCACATAAATTAATGGAAGCCTATTTCATTTAGTATTTATGAAGATGTTCCCAATATACTGAAGCATGTTTCTTTAATAAATCACAACACTTTGGAAAAAAGGATTCTTAAAAATTTGTTTTTATGCATACCCTAACATGACTGATGCCATTCCCTAACATGACTGATGCCATTTCAAATAACACAGAATATACCAAGGTATAAAACGCTAAACACGGGGAAAATAAAGCAAGAGCAGACAAGTCACATATTAAACAGAATCAGGCTTAAAAGTAGTTGGTAAAATGCATGTCACCAAATCTTCCATATGCTACAGAAAGCAGCACACTTGCCTCCAACATGTATGCAATCAGCCAGCATCCATCCTGGAAGTCATCAACGAAGCCCTCCTCTGTCTTTTTCCCAGCCCATCTAACCATGCAGTCCCATGTCCATAATGTGCCTGCCTAATTTCTACTGTCTCTTCCTTACCTCTGTTGCCTGATGAGCTGCTGATGGCCTGCTCTGCCTCCACCTTTCACTCCTGCTTAAAATCTTGCATGTCTTCCAATGGCTCTCAACATTGAAACTCCAGACAAGGCCCCTCATAATCACTCTACTCACCTTCCTCACCTCCTGCTGCCATCATACCTTCTGTAGCCACACCAAACGTCTCACAGTTCCTCCCACATCCTCTGGATCTTTCCCCTAAGTCTTTGCCGCCCTTTCTACTCTCTCTGCTTAGTTAACTGTGATGATCCTTCAAGTCTCAATTTAAGATGTTATTAATAATTCTGGGAAATCTTTCTTGATGCTTCCTAGACTGGTTCAAATCTTCCCAATACTTGCTTCCATGGAGTCTAGAGTCCATGGTGTAGCTTCTATAGTGTCAAGCCGGTACAGAGAAGGTACTCAATAAATATCTGCCACATGATGAAAGAATTAATGAAATCATCGACTTTAACAACACTCTCACAGCAAATATAGTGACATATTCACAGGTCAGTTTCTTATAACCACCACCATTGGAATGACTCAACAATACAACCATCACATCAAAACATAAATTATTACTGACTTCCCTAAATAACTCAGCAGAGGACAAGTATGAATGCAGTGCAAGGTTGTAACTTTCTGAAGGTCTGGTTGGGTGAATTCAAGTACTTAGAGAAAAAATATGAAAATGAGGTTCATACATAGAACAGAGTACATATGAGTGGGGAGGATGATGAGGAAGGGCTTTTGTTTTATATATTTCTTGACCTTTTCACATATCTCTCAATTTTCTATGGAAAGAAAGCTACAGCTTTCGTCAAGAATCTAAAAGGAAACATGACATAAGCAAGGTCAAAATCCCCTGTAAAGAAATCAATTAATAGCTTTTCCTTTATGTAATCCTCTGTAAACACTGTTTCTCTCAACCAGTTTTTGCTCCATTTGGAGTGACAGTGAGTTTGAGGTTTTGCGTCCTGACAGATGCTCAGAGCAGAGTCATCTGAGGCCACCCGTTAAGTGCAGAGATACGTGCTTAACAATTAGCAGAAACGTGGCAGGGAGAGCACAGACTGAACATTCTTCATTAAACAAAACAAAACATCCAAGGCACTTAAAGAATAGGTCACTTCATCCCCCTCAGAAATGGTTGGCATTTTTGAAATGTGAAATGAGAACATCTGCAGAGAGAGGTGGATTAACCTTATGTACGTTGGGATCGTCAAGATTCTCTTCAAAAAATTTTGGATCTAACTCTGAGATCAAAGCCCTATAGGATACACTATATTATGCAAAAAAGTCACATTATTTCTAGTACCACCTGAAAGTATAATCATGCTATATTTTTCATTTATTATAATAAAATGTCCTAAACTGTTACTCTGAGATTTTAGATTTTATTTCATGCAATGTTAAATTTCACTTCTAGCTCAGAAGTTCCAAACAAAACCCTTAGAATAGTTGTCAACAAACTGCTACAAGTAAGTCACTTTATCAACTACCTTGAAGACCAAGGCAATCTTGTGGAAACATACACTGGCACGTTGGACAACTGACTCTGAATATCTTTTCCTAGGACAAAGGAATCTGGAGTCTTTTCAGAACCTAGAGCAAACACTTTAAATGAAGCCACCTATTGCCTCACTACTCAATTCCTGCTAATATTTTGGTATTTCTTTAAGTCCGTTTGTAGTATATACTTTCCCACATACGTTCATTTTTGTATTTAGTATTTTCCTTGAATTTAACCTTGCCTCCTTTCCCACACTAAAACGCACCTAAGGCTTATGACTGAGTGTGACTGTATCATGTTACCCCACATGGTGGATGCACCAAGATTTAGTATTCTGTATAAAGCCTCTGGAAAAGAATTTTTCAAAATGTCTGCATGTGCAGACAACAAAACATATGAATATACACAAAAGTACATTAATATTTAATATCATCTAGATTGAAAGAGTTATGTGCAGATATTTTATTAACATCATCCCCAAATTCAGCAGAGATTTCTCATTCGACTGAACATTTTATATACCCTTGATGTGATTAAAGATGAGTTAGTACCTGCACACGTGGGAGGAGACTGCTCCTTTAAGAAGGGTGCATTGTGAAGGTGAACAATCAAGAAAGCAGTGATGAAATAGTCATGGCATGGTCTATATCTGCCCTATCTTATAAAGCAATTCTTTGTATATAAGCAGGGACACAGACTAGAAGTAATTCTTGACTACAAGTTTTAAGGCACGGTCCCCGGTTTTTGTTTTTTGTTTTGTTTTGTTTTGATTTTGCAGAAGTCCTAAAGCACGCATATGGCTAAATATCTGTATTAATAATGTCTTCCTGTTTTCATGCAGATAGTAACTCAAGAAGGCAGCCTAACCAACTCCAAGAAGCACATATGCCATGTAAAAAAACTGAAAAATGTACATGATGTGTAACTTGGTATAAGTCATATTATTATTAGTAGTAGTTTTAGTAATAGACACAGCAGTAGCAATAATAGCATACATTGCTTGCCTGCTTAGCATATTTCTAGAAACATCAAATTTAATTTTCACAACGCCCTGTAAGTACCACTATCTCAATTAACAAATGAGGAAACAGACTTAAAACCATTTCCAAATATATGGCTGGTCAACATATTAATAAATTATTTGTGAAATAAGTTTATTTAAAATCAGATAAAGTCGGCTTTAGGGTCAGACATAATAGCCAGAAGTTCAAGGGGCTTATCCAAAACTACCCAGAAGCCAATCTGGCCCTCAAATAGTTTTGCTGAGTGATACCATCACATAACCAAAACTCTGTGCAGCTCTGAGCATTTAATGTTTTTCAGAGTAGATAAGAAAACACTTGCAAATGAAGATCTAGAAAATACATAAAGTTTACCTCCAGACTTCGCCATCATGCCATACCAAGCAGTCATATACAGGGCCAGGATCACTGTATTTCTTCTCGAAAGAATTTAGCAATTCCACTTGACTTTGAAGCTCCTCCTTGATTAGTTTACTTGCCTAGTAAATTGGAAAATTGACTAACATAAGTACATTCTGGCCTTCTAAAAGTTGTATTAGGATACAACCAAAGATCAATAGTAAAATTATTTTACCCTGAAAAAAATGTAACAAAATTGTGTTCCATCTATGTAACTTGTCATTCAATTCAATGAAGCAGATATCTAATAACATAGTAAAGATTTTAAAAACAGTTTTTGTACTCAATCTCATTCAATCACTCACTAGGCCTGCTTTGGGAAAGACACTGTGTTACAAGTTGGTGATATCACTTAGCCAAAACATGTTTGTAACATATTTGTAGTCTGTCTAACTCATTTCCAAAAGCAACTCTAAAATAAAACTGCTACAAAATAAGTTATCTATTGACTTTTAGATTTTTATATCAGGACCTTTTCTATCTCAAATTTATCTCTTAAGAACTCAAATAAATAATAAAACCCATGAATCATCTTATCTCTTTTAGAATTTGCTATGTTAAATAGAAACATTTAATGGAGGTAATTGAAACCTTACTTTAGCTCTGTGGTCATGAATGAAAGAAAGCAAGTGCTTTATATTAGATTATGTACAAACTAGACAACAACTGGCACTAGCATGTATTAACCTCTCCAAAACATGTCTCTAACCTAGAGTATTTAAAAAAAAAATAATTTAGGTACTCAAACAATTAGAAAAATGACTGGCTTAAACAGAAATAATCTGGGAAATAGAAAGGCACATAAATACTAAAATTGAGACGAATAATACCTCTAGACTCACTATGTTACTATATTAAGATCCAGCAGGAGTTGACAAATCTTGGTGCATGGGCCAAATATAACCTGTGACATAGTCATGTAAATGAAGTTTTATTGGAACATGGCCTTCCTCGTTCAGTCACATATTGCCTATATTTTCATGATACAAGGGGAGTGTTGAGTAGTCGTAAGGTAGTACTAAAAATATTTACTATTTAGCAATTTACTGGAAAAAGTAGCCATCTCTGATCAAGAGCACTTAATATTGCTTAAAATCCATTTGCCTTCTATAGCGTGGAATTAGTATTAACCTAGAGGGAAGAAATATGGATTCAAATCTCAATTCAGCAACTTAGCTGTGCAATCCTGAGCAAGTTTTTGTCCCTATGATAATCTTCTGAGGCTGTCACATTAGAAACTAGTAGGGTAGCAAATTATTATCTTGACCAATGATTACTAAATTTCACTGCAAATCACAATCACGTAAAAGGCTATCACAAAGACAGATGCCATGTCTTATCCCACTTAGTACATCAGAATTATTAGGGGATAAAGTCTAGAAATCTTAATTACTTTTAAAATGATTCAGGTAATTTAGAAATAATCAGTTCATCAGTATCAGTTTCACAAATCAGTATATGGGAACCAAAGACTATACCTTCCCATGTTTTGAAACAAGGACCATGAGGTCTAAAACATTAAGTGAAAAATAAAGTATTTTGAAACCCCTTTTTTAAAAAGTGACAACACATATAGAATGTATTAGATTGAATCATGCAATCTGCTGCTATACAACTATTTTTGATCTACAAAAATGGCAATTTCATATGCTTAAACCCAAGTTTTTAAAATAATATACTCTATATTCACCTAAATTGTCCTAGTGAATAGAAATTTGATTTTCACATATTCCAAAAATCTTGTTTTGTTTCATTTTAATTTATTCAATATATTTAACATTTACTACTTCTCAAAAGAAACAGCCAATCAAATAGGCATTTTTGGTATACAAAATTTAATAAAATGGATAAAGAAATTCAGAACCCTCTTTCAGAGTTAGCTGTATATATGTAACACCTGAAATACTACATTTACTGTACCTAGCAATGAAGTTGAAAAAGTAAAAATTCTGATTTAGCAGAAAAGTATACAGGTGTTTAAAACAGATGATATACATAGATTAAGTAAATAAAAGTTAAATTTGTCTACTGGTACACATAGACCAGCAGTTCCCAGCTCAAGGTTCATGTTAATGAAAGCTCCTGAGGAATTTTAAAAATGCCTATCTCCTCCACAGGGTTTTAAGTTCATTCCTCTATAGAACACAAGTACTGGCATTTTAAAGATCTTCATGTGATCAGGGCTGAGAACCACTGACACAATCTGATTTTTGATTAAGAAAAGGAACACGCATGCATTAAAAGAACAATTTAGAAGGACAGACACCAAGCTGTGCTGATCATCCCTGGGGGTGGCATGATGAAGGCTTCTCACACTTGTGATGTCCAAAGATGCTGCAACTAGCACATACTATTTCCTTAATAAACCAAGACATTATTTTCATCTTATAAATTAATTCAAAAAAATTTAATGGTTAAACAATGGGAACTTTTATATACTTCTTGTGGAAATACAAATTGTTACAACCACTGTATGACCTACCAAATGTTTAAAACACACAAGCGTTTTAAGCAGACACGACTGTTTAAAATACCATTATTCTTAATAGTAAAAAATGGAAAACAAAGCAGATATGGGTAAACCGTGATATATCCAAATTGTGTTGAATATCATAATGAAAATGAATACCCCACAGCATGGATGAATATCATAATTTAATGTTGTGAATATAATTCAAATAAAATAATACATACTATATGGTTTCATTTTACAAAAATCAAAACAGGCAAAATCATCTGCAGTGTTAGAAGTCAGGATGGTGGTTGTCTTTGGGAAGGAGGAAGGGAGCAGTGATGAGGAAGGGGCACAAGAGCAATTCTCAGGTGCAGCTTTCATGGGAGAATTCATAACTAAACACAATTTATGTACTTTTACCCTATGTGTATTATATGTGAAGTTTTAAAAATTCATACATATGTACATTGAGGATAAATAATAAAGAAAAAATTAGTAAAATTAACCAACCTAAAAGAAAATTTGTGAAAAAAAAAAAAAAAAACTTGCAAAAAAACAGTCTATCAGTTCTCTAAAAACTCTATGGGAATATGGTTCTAGGGTAATGTTTAAATGAAAGCGACTAGCACCAACTTGAGAAGAGCCATTGTTGGCAACATCAAATTCTTCCTGTTTTCTGCAGGCTTCTGCAAGGGCCACTCTGTGAACAGGGTCCCAGATTTTTTCCTTTCGTTCTTTCTGCAAGGACAGAAAAATTACTTTACAGTTAGGCTGACAAATACTCAGGTAAACCTAGACAGGCATTTATATGTGGACTTTGTTGTGACCGTTGTGGTGCTACACAATTCTCATACAGAGGTTTTACAAACTCGTTTCTGGCTGGGTGCGATGGCTCATGCCTGTAATCCCAGCACTTTGGGAGGCTGAGGTGGGCAGATCACCTGAGGTCAGGAGTTTGAGACCAGCCTAGCCAACATTGTGAAACTCCATCTCTACTAAAAATACAAAAGGTAGCCAGGCATGGTGGCAGGTGCCTGTAATCCCAGCTACTTGGGAGGCAGAGGCACGAGAATCACTTGAACCTGGAAGGTGGAAGTTGCAGTGAGCTGAGATTGAGCCACTGCACTCAGCCTGGGTGACAGAGTGAGACTCTGTCTCAAAAAAAAAAAAAAGTTTCTAATGAAGTAGATAAAAGCCATGGATCACTTACCAAAAACTGGTTAGTCAATTAATTGCATGTAGGTTTTAAGAGAAGTTTACCAAGACACATCCAGGTGTATTTTTATGTATCATATTGCCCGATTAAAAACCCTCCCTTCTCCTAGAATATCTGCTGTTACATCAGAAAACTGACTAAATTCCCAGTCATTAAAAGTAAGAAAATGATATTCTGGGCCCATATAAAATTGGGAAATACCATAAGCCAAGTGTAAGCAGAGGACTAGAGTAAGACTATAGCTGCATTTTAACAGACAATGCAGGCTTCCTCAATTTCCTCCCTCTCTATTTTTTCATCCCCTTTGACTTGATAAGGTTCTATGTTACTAAAATCGGTTTTAACCTTTATCTCCAGTGTCTTTAATTCATAGTGTCTCCCAATGCAGCTAAAGGAATGGTTCACTTTAACTTAAGCACACTTTATTTGCATATTAAATTGTATCTTATCAACACAGATTAATTTTAACATACTCTATATTAAATTTAATATACTGTATAAAAATGCAGTCATACAATGGCTCACACTTATAGTCCCAGCACTTTGGAAGAATGAAGCAGGTGGATCACTTGAGTCCAGGAGTTTGAGATCAGCCTGGGTAACATGGCAAAACCCTATCTCTACAAAAAATACAAAAATTAGATGGGTGTGGTGGCGTGTGCCTGTAGTCCCAGCTACATGGGACGATACCCTGGGTGGGTGAGGCAGTAGTTAGCTGTGATCATGCCACTGCATTCTGGCCTGGGCAACAGAGCAAGACCCTGTCTCCCAAAAATTAAAAAACAACAACCAACAACTCATATTTCTAACGGCACACTGGTGTTCTTATACTACAGCAGTTTTAGGTCCGATTAACACTTAATACTAAATGATGATTAACTGGGAGCAAGAAGGCTAGTTAAACCAAAAACAAACAAACAAACAAAAAAAAAACAAAAACAACAACAACAGAAAAAACAGGGGCGAGACATATCACAGCAACTACAGGAACAGAAACGAAAAGGTTGTCTGGACTTTGAATCAACTGTCTTTAGACTTTTTTAAGTAAAAATGTTCTTGAAAATCCAGTGAAAGCTATATCCCATCTCCCAGAAAAACACAAAAATCTGAATATAACTTCAGTGTATTTACAGATTCCCTGAGCTTAGCTATATACGCAAGATTAAGAATCGCTTTAAATGGATGACATTCCATTGAGCAGAATCTTTAAGCAGTCATTGTTCAAAAACCATCAACCCTCCCCAAAAACCTAAGAGTTAATGAACTTTCATGAAATATTTCTTTTTCTTTAGTAGGAATAAAATCTGAGGAAGAAGACAAGTCAGAAGAATACAACAAGTCATTGGTACCGGATTGTACATTACCTGTATCCTTTCCTTGAGAGCCTTGGGATAGAAGTCATAGCCATTTTTTATGCCAATATGATATTTGCCTGAGGGATTTGTCCAGCTTGCAGGAATCTATAGAAAAAAAAAAAAAAAAAAAAAAGGTAATCTGTTCATTCACTAAATGCCTTCCAATTCCAATGATGGACTACTGAGCAAAAAAGTGTATGAATTCTATTTTAACAGCTTAAATTGGATAAGAAAGCTCATGTATGACAACATGTGTTTAATACTCTAAGCACTTAATGTCTTTATCACTTCTTTTTTCTCATCCATGAAAAAGATAATTAAACTAGAATAATGCCTTCCATTTGTACAATGCTTCATGGTTTAAAAAGTGCTTTCAATATACACTATCTCAATAAACTGCTAAAATCTTGTAATAGTCTTTTAAACTTTCTCGAAGTATTTTAAAACACTAAACTTTTAGTAGAGCAATGTAAACAGGATGCCTAGTTTACAAATAGAGAAAGCAAAGCAGCAAAGACTTGCCCAAACAACAGGAAGGATGAAAACTGGAACCTAGCTCTCTCATGGAAACCAAAAATTCTGTATAAAGGACACGGGATTTAAAGTCAGATAAAGCTGGCTGTGAATACAAATTCTATCACTAACTAGAAGGAACCCACAGGCTTCTACTTCTGTACCTGTAAAAGGAAGAAAACCTCTACCTTATTCTTGTGAACAACAAAGTGAATTGAGCATCAACCAACTTGAATCATCAATCAAGAAAAGATAGGGATCATGGTAAACAAAACCAGCTTTTAAATATATATAAATGATAAGGCTGAAACACTCAGAGCTGGGACACTCATCAATCCTCACTTACGCAATGTCTTTAATTCATCCCCACATCCTTCATCCAATCAATTCCCAGGCAGAAAACTTTTGGATGAAATTTCCTCAGAACTAGAGGAAAACAATCGTTCACAGAGCTTAAGGAGCTATTAATACTAAATCGTGATGTTTTAAAGGCCTATGTGCCATTAATCATTTCCAAATCAACTAGATGTCTGGAGAATGTGAAATTTCAAATACACTGGCACACAAGTTGCACTTTTCACTCAAAACTTATGGACCTTCCTTAGAGAACAGGAATTCCGAACTTTAATGTTTTTGCAACAGCCCGTGGCAAAGCAACAATAAAGCACTGCAGCAACAAAAAGGTAAGTGATCATCAGCTTTTGAATTCAGATCATGTATTCCCTAGTATTCCACTACACAGGTGGCTTAGTAACCCTTGGCTAGTGACAACTTTATACAAAGACATTACAGAAGATCACAAAATCCCAAAAGAGTAAATAAAGAAACTAATTGAAATAACTGCAAAATAGAAAGGTGTTAGGTCGTATTTAATCACACTTAAAAAGACATATAGTACAATAAAAATAATCCAATAGACATAATTTATATTTAATCATAAATGAGATCAAAGTCTGCACAGTCCACAGAACCAGACACTTCTCAGTTCATAACTATATATTTTCCTTACTGTGAAGGCAGACTAGTTACAAAAATTACACTAAAAAAAATCAGATAAAAATTATAATAAGGGCTATCTGGTCTAACTTTAGCCAAGATAAAGCTAACTTTATGAGGCAACTGTGAAATTTTATTTTGCATATTTGAGTAATCTACATAAAGAAAAGTAATTTTGGTTCCTCTAAGAATAAAATCTTTACATTTGACCATTTTAAGTTGATATCTTAAAAATGATTACAATGACACAGTAACTACAAGTATTAAGACTGATTTTCATGCCATATATAATCTTTGTAATTACCAATTACACCTCAGTTCTCTGACTCCCTTAAAGAGAGGATGCCTAACAAATGGAACATTTTTCTTAACAGGCTAAGTGTCATCTGAGTGTTACAGTGCCATGCATTAAAGCCCTTTTAGAGGCTTTTTTTTTTGCTTCAAAATGATTTCAGCCTTGCCAGCCTCATCGCACAGGCCAGTGCACATGCACACCATTTCCTTTGGCTGTCACTGCATCTAAGTGCCATGCTAAATCTGGCCAACTCATTCATTATGCCTGGAGTTATCTTTTTTTTTTTAACCCAAAAATATTTAAGGCTAAGTATTAATTTTTAAAATGACTTCAAGTTAAATGTGGTAAAATGAAAAAGGCACTGTGCTTCCTTCCAAAATGCTACTAAAATTAGAATAAAGGAAGTGGAGGAAACATCCAAAAAGGAAGGAACAAAGAAAAATATGAAGGAGACTTTAGAAGCTCACCACATTTTGAAGGGTGCCAAGTGAAAAGGCAACAAAACTTAGAGTGAAAATTGTGGAATACATGGTGTAGGGACAGCTGGGTCTTCTTATGGAAAAAAAGAAATAGAACTCCTTTCAAACTAAGCATACAAAATCAATTCCAGGTGAATTCTAGAACAGAAGAAAAAAAGCTGTGAAACTTCTTAGAAATATAAGAGAATATCTCTATGATCATGAGGTCAGAAAACAGCTATTACACACTGCTAATGGAAATGTCTTTTTTAACATTTTTTTGAAAAGGAGTCTTGCTCTGCCGCCCAGGCTGGAATGCAACGGTGCCATCTCAGCTCATTGCAGCCTCTCTTCCTCCCAGGCTCAAGTGATTCTCCTGCCTCAGCCTCCCAAGTAGCTGGGATTGCAGGTGCATGCCACCACGCCCAGCTTATCTTCAGCTAATCTTCATATTTTTAGTAGAGAGGGAGTTTCACCATGTTGGTCAGGGTGGTCTTGAACTCCCAACCTCAGTTGATCTACCCGCTCTTGGCTGGGATTTAGAGGCATGAGCCACTGTGGCTGGCCTGGAAATGTCTTTAATACAAACACTTGGTCATTGAGATGTCCTATCCAATTAAAAAAACAAATGCACACACACATACTTGGAAAAACTGTTTAGCATGACCTAGTGATGTATCTCCAGGATTCAGCAATTTCTACTCCTATGCATACATCCTAGAGATACCCACATACATGGGCACAGGATACACATACATCACAGAATGGATAGGATGTGCTAGGTACAAACCATGGCATATTGCACAGCAATGAAACTGAATAAATCATTGCTACCTGAGACAACATGAGCAAGTCTTATGAATTTCAAACCTCACAACACCAAGAAAAAAACAACATATAATGAAATTTTATGAATGAAATGAGACTCTTCATGTAAAGTTCAAAACTAGCCAAAACTAAACAATATATTTTATATAGTCACACCAATGTGGTAAAACTACACACAAACAAGCAAAGAAATGATTATCACAAAAGTTGCAATAGGCTGTGATTCAGGAGGATGCAGGAAGTTTCTGAGGTACAACAATGTTCTTTATCTTGATCTGCTATAACGATTCATAAAACTGTACATAATGGGTTTATGTACTGTAAGTATGCATATTTTACAATTTAAGGTTTTAAAGTTCTATTCACTTTTGTACTTTGATCTGCTCCTGGGAGTACCACAGGCAATAAGTAACTTACCACTGTTTCTCAAGGAGGCCTAGAAATATCATCCTTTGAGAACGAGACTACTGAAGTGTTCAAAGCACCTATTAGTTGATATTAAACTGACAGAAAAATAAGTTTGTTAGCAATTTATGGCCTAAGTGTAAAAAAATAGACTATAAACATTTAGTTCACTTCAAAGCATGACAGGTGGGTGCGGTGGCTCACACCTGTAATCCCAGCACTTAGGTAGGCTGAGGCGGGTGGATCACCTGATGTCAGGAGTTTGAGACCAGCCTGGCCAATGTGGTGAAACACCACCTCTACTGAAAAAAACAAAAAATTAGCCAGGCATCGTGGCAGGCACCTGTAATCTCAGCTACTTGGGAGGCTGAGGCAGGAAAACTGCTGGAACCCAAGAGACAGAGGTTGCAGTGACCTGAGATCACACCACTACACTGCAGCCTGGGCGAAAGAGCATGATTCCATCTTAAACAAATAAATTAATGCATGATTACATCGAAGAAACTTGAAGACTTCATTGTATTGCTTTCTGAAAACTGTATACTAAAAGAGTTGCAGAGATGCAACTAGTCAGAATCCCAGTGATTATTAATTCTTCCTTTTAATGACTGCAAAATATCTTAACACCTGTACATCCCTGAAAAAAATTAAACTGAACATGTGTGTGAGTACACTTTATGGATGGATAGAGAAGACGGTTCTAACTAAGAAGACCGGTGGAAAATTTGTATAAGGAGCACTCCCATTGCTCCATCCCTCATCCTGCCCAAACTTCACCAACCAGGCAACTCTCCAGAGAAAATCTGAAATGTCAACTTTGTCAACACAGCAAAGAAGAGGTGATATGGTTTCACTCTGTGTCTCTACCCAAATCTCATGTCGAATTGTAATCCTCCCATGTCAGGGGAGGGGCCTGGCGGGAGGTGACTGGATCATGGGGGTGGATTTCCCCCTTGCTGTTCTTGTGATGATGAATTCTTACAAGATCTAATGGTTTAAACACAAGCGGCAGTCGGGTGCAGTGGCTCACCCCTGTAATCCCTGCACTTTAGGACGGGGAGGCAGGTGGATCACCTGAGGTCAACAGTTCAAGACCAGCCTGGCCAACATGGTAAAACCCTGTCTCTACTAAAAATACAAAAATTAGCTGGGCATGGCGGCAGGCACCTGTAATCACAGATACTTGGGAGGCTGAGGCAAGAGAACTGCTTGAACCTGGGAGGCAGAGGTTGCAGTGAGCCAAGACAGTGCCACTGAACTCCAGCCTAGGCTACAAGAGCAAAACTCTATCTCAAAAAAAAAAAAAAAAAAAAAAGCGTGGTACTTTACCCTTTGCTGGCTCTCTCCTGCTCAACCATGAGAAGACATGTCTTGTTTCCCCTTCACCTTCCACCATGATTGTAAGTTTCCTGAGACTACTAAGTCACACTTCCTGTTAAGCCTGCAGACTGAGTCAATTAAACCTCTTTTCTTCATAAATTCCCCAGTCTCACACTTCACAGTAGTGTGAAAAAGAACTAATAAAGAGGGATGAGACATAAAAATGAGTCTACATGACATTGCTCCAGGCCCCTTGCATGTGTGGCTACCTGAATACCTGCAGCCAGACTTCTCGCTCACTCCTCCACTAAACCCTAGGCCAAACGGGCTAAGGACTTCTTTCAGGTAACTGGGCATCCCAATGGAAAAAATATAGTGTGTGCTGATATTATGGGGGTCCCCCCAAATGCTATCATTACTCTATAGTAAAACCCACCAAAAGAACCTACACAAGCAGAAGAGCTTCCAATCACCTTTTCTTGTGACTTGCTAAAATAAGACAGCCAGGGATGATTAGACACCTAAATAAAATATCTAAAGTAAAAAGCAGAGAATAAGGAAGAGGAGGAGGTGAAGAAGGAAGAAGGACAGCGTGAAGGAAAAAGGAGAAAGGAGAAGCAGAAGCAGAATAGGAGACTAAGAAAGGAGAATGGGGGAAGGGGAGGGAAGAAACAATGAAATTTAAAAAAATTAAAATGTATCTCATAGAGATAAATGTTGCACACATGATACAAAAATATGCTCCAAGTGAAAATGAAGGGGCTTTTGCAATTAAAAATAGGCAAAATTTAACAAAATTCACACAAGGGTTACAGTGTTGAGAAAATGCTAGAAATCTCTCAGGAAGGTGAAGGATAAAGGTAGTGAAGAAAAGGTGGAAGAAAATTTTAAAATTGGAGGATCAATTCAAAAGGTCCAATGTTCAATTAACAGGAGTTCCAGAAAAACACAGCGAAAACAATGTAGAGGATGTTATCTAAGAGATAATGCCAATTTCCTGGAAGTAAAGGACTTGAGAGTTAAATTCTCTTCTTTCACATATTAAGAGAGTTAAATTCTTGAGAGTTAAATTATCTTCTTTCACATTAATTCTACAAATAAAGACGTAAGACTATTATACTAGCATGTTATTTTAAACTTTGAAGAGAATTTAATGTATTCATGGTCACGTTGAAGCAGAAAACAGTAGGGAAAGGTGGGACAGGGGATTGAACTCTTCTTGTTAGAAGTCTTGTAAAAATATTTGTCTTTTTAAACTATTAAAACATACTGAACACAATTAAAAATTAAGTTTAAAAACCCACAATGATGGGCTAAGAATACTTAACAGTAGAACACTTAACAGTAGAATACTTAATGAAAGAAATATGTTGCCAAGTTGAGAAAAGATGAACCTTATAATTGTTTTGACTTTGTTTAATAGCAATATATATGGTACATATATAATTCTACCTGTGAGCACTAGTGATCTTATTAGTTCATGTGGTTTATCTAAAGCAGGGGTTACTACAGCTGTTTAAAAAATAAATGAGGCCAGGCGTGGTGGCTCATGCCTATAATATTAGCACTCTGGGAGGCCGAGGCGGGTGGATCACTTGAGGTCAGGAGTTTGAGACCAGCCTGGCCAACATGGCAAAACTCTACCTCTGCTAAAAACACACACACACACACAAAATTCCAAAAGAATACAAAAGCTCTGACCTTAAGCACTCTTCCTGAAAGACCAACAATTTCGCCATCCTTTGGCTCCACCTCTGTAGCAGTATTCACATCACCACTTCCTGTTGTATCAATGATATCAACGATTTTTGGTTTTCCATCAGTTGTAACCTGAAAATTAAGAAAATTAAATTGTAGATTTTAGGTTTTTATTCCTAAAGAAAACAATGTAAACCCATATTTTTATGTGTATATTACAAAATCTGCATTCACTTAAAAAAAAAAGAACTGAATTGTTTTAAGCCAAAAGCCTGGACAAATACTAATAAGGAAATTTAGTCATGGAAACAGCACGGAATCCTTCAAGTGGTTTCATACATTCAGTTAACAAATATTTACTGAGCATTTACTATAGGCCACACCCTATTTTAGGGGCTGGGGACATGGAAGTGACCCGTATGCAAAAATCCCTGACAATCTTAGCGCGAGGAAGCAGTTCAGTTAATAAAAAAGTAAAATAAAGAACATGTCAGATGTACTATCACCCTGGGCATTAGGGAAAAAAATAAAAGGAATATGTCAGATGATGAGAACTAACTGTGGAGAAAAATTAAGCAGGGACGGGAGATGTGTGGTATGGGGTTTTCAATGTAAATCTGGCTGCTCAAGGAAGGTCTTGCTGAGAAGGTAACATCTGAGAAAAGATCTGGAGATGGTGAGCTGTGGGCTGGACCAAGTATATAACTTTAGGGGGAAAAATGTTAATGGCACCATTGTTGGATGTCACACTAGTGCCTCAAACTCAACAAGTCCAAAGTTCAAGCTTAACATACCCCCTGCCAGGATTCGCCATCCCAGGAATCCCCACACCCAGCTGCTCACACCAGAAACTCAGCAATCCTCTGATTCTTCACTCCAGTTAACTCCTCACAGTGAAGCTATCAGGAAGTCTTGTTAATTCTTTATCTAGAAGATAGCTCAAATCCATCGCATCTTCACTACCACTATCCTGATTCTCCAAATCACCATCATCTCTGGCCTTCCTGAGGACAATCACTTCCTAAGCAGTCCCTCAGTTTCCACTGTTGGTCCCACCAAAAGTAATATAGGCTGAGTGTCCCAAATGCTCCAAAATCATTTTGAGCTCAGAGGACATGTTCATTGGAGCCTTTCAAATTTGCGATACTCAATGTGTATTAAAACAAGCTGTATTTTATCAGTCCTCTTCTTTAAGCCCATTAGTGTATTCACAGAGCACTCAGAATACTTGCCTAAAAAGCTTCGCACCATGTGACCCCTGCCAAACCCATACTCATGACTTGAACCACACCAACCTCCTTTCAATTCTTGAAACATGCCAAACTTTTTCTGGCCTCATGACTTTTTAAACAGGTTCCTTCTGCCTGGAATTCCTTCTCTCTTCACTCGTTCCACAGGATTCCATCTTCTCTCAGTTTTCTATTAAAGTCACTCCACAGAAAGGCCTCCTCGATGGCCTCCATTAAGTAGCTGCCATCCTAAACTTGATCATTCTTTCTCACTGTACCTCATTTCCTTCACAGAACATAATTCTATTTCTAATTATCCTTCATCTATCCCCCCTGCATTAGAATAAGAAGCTCCGTGAGGGCAACAGCCATGTCTATTTTATTCACCAACATATACCCACTACCTCACAGTGATTGTCAGGCATTCAGTGAATATTTAATTTTTGAATTACAAGACACAAGTTACTCATCAGTTAGACTGATTTTCAAAGGTTTAATCTCTCACCAGTTCACAAATTTTCATTTGAGCCATAATATGATTGCTACAAGTAAGAGGATATATATTTACACATTTTTGTGGGAAAAATAATTTCTGGGCTCTTTCTGGGCTAGCTTTTCAAAGGGGATTTGTTGCACTCAGGGATATGTACTGAGTTACCAGCAGAAATAAGATAGAAAACAGAGACACAAAGACAGAAAAAAAAAAAAAAGGTTCCATCCTCAAGAAAGAAACAGAAACACAAAAACTGTCAGTAATATGAAAGAGCACAGTCTTCAGACTCCATTTCCACCTGGGGAATTTATACTCTTTAAGTCAAATCTGGTCGGGCATGGTGGTTCACGCCTGTAATCCCAGCACTTTGGGAGACAGGGGTATGTGGATCACGAGGTCAGGAGACTGAGACCACCCTGGCCAACATGGTGAAACCCTGTCTCTGCTAAAAATACAAAAATTAGCCGGGCATGTTGGTTGGTGCCTGTAATCCCAGCTACTTGGGAGGCTGAGGCAGGAGAATCATTTGAACCCAGGAGGCGGAGAGATTGCAGTGAGTTGAAATTGCGCCACTGCCCTCCAGCCTGGGTGACAGAGCAAGACTGTGTCTCAGAAAAAAAAAAAAAAAAAAAAATAGTGACAAAGCCTAATGTCCGCTGTTCTAGGTCTTTCTGACCAATATGCCCTTTTCCCCAACACCAAATGTTTCCTCTGCAATATCGTCCAAGCTCTGTAATTAAGGCGTACCCTAAAGAAGGAGGCAGAAATTCATGATGTGGAGAAAACAAAGGCATACATGTTTTTTCCTTTACCAGACAAAGCAAACAGGTGACTGGTGGACCCCAAATCTCATTTCAGTCTTCTTACCATGGAACAACTGAGGGCCCAAGAGCTGAAGGGGCCATAAAGGCCTCCCAGACAAAGCTGTTATTTTCACGTATGGTAATTTTCAAGTAGGATGTTTACTTCTTGGGAACTGTCCTATAATAGCAACAAATGAGAATTCTAATAGTCAGAAAGCTCAAAGTCATAATTCATAAAAAAATCACTATGGGAATCATACCAAACCCTGGTAAAACTATAAAACTTAAATAAGATACTGATTTTGAAGAGATAGGCTATTTGTCTCAAAAATATAATTAGAAAAAAAGTAAGAAAACCTACCAAAATAAAAATGGAAACAAAAGAAAGTTGATACTACTCTATAAAATTAAAACTAGATAGGTCATGTACTCATCATGTAAGAAAATAACCTATTTTAAAATGTATTCCAAATAAACACATAATTTGAAGATATACTGTAGCACTAAGAACCCAAATCACCTATCTTCACCTCAATGAGAACTTGGGTGACTTGAGATGAAGAACAACAAGTCAGATCCCTCTCATGAGGAACCTCATTATCAATGTAAGAGCAAAGGAAAAAAGTCTAATGGGATTTAATGGCTTATTTGTCACCTATTTCCACATCTTACTTTACTTACAAGGATCTCTCTCACACACACACAAATATTCACTGCAAATTCTTATCCATGCAATGTTTCTACCCATGAATTTCCTACTTTAATATTAGATAAAGGAAACCACTTCACTGGAAAGAAAAAGACAAAAACAGAAATGTAGGGTCAGAGGAGGGTTTTTTTTTTTTTTTTAAAAGGCAAATCCCCTAACGATTTTGCCATGGTGTTTTGGGAGAAATAAAGGAAAGAAGGAAGGTGAACTACCAGCAGTGGAACTATATGCCTCATCTCTGAGAAAGGGGAGGCTTCACATGGGAAAGAGGGGCTGGAAGCATGCGTGAATTAGGACGGGTGGAACTTTGGTACTAAATCCTGGGTCCTGCGTAGGAGACTGGGAAATGCTTACTGGGGTATGTTGGCTGGATGAAACAAATCGCCTAAAGCTTTTCCTAAAAATGTCAAGAATCTAAGTTACTGTATGTCTCAACTGTAACCATTAAGGTAGAGGTTAGTGAAGGTTGGATGATTTGCCAAACATTTTCAGAGAGGACCAGAACAAACAGCAGGAAGTTCGCAATCTATCTTAAAGGACACAAAGTTAATGAGTTTACTTAAAGTTTCAGGAAAGATACTAAAAATATTCTTTCAGGCAGAGAAAGATTTAATAAATATTAACCGGTGACTTTTATTCTGGGAATGTAATGATTAACACAAAGAAGACGATCTTTGCTTTTGGAAAGCTTACTATCAGCTGGGAAGAAAAATAAGTAGAGAGATGATGACAAAACAGGACAATAAGTAACAGAGGTCAGGCCAGTCTGAGTAACACAATGAGACCCTGTCTCTACAAAAAAAGTCAAAAAATTAGCTGGGTGTGTTGGCACATACTTATAGTACCAGCTACTGCAGAGGCTGAGGCAAGAGGACTGCTTGAACCCAGGAGTTTGAGGCTGAAATGAGCGGTGATCCTGCCACTGTACAACTGTCTTACAGCCTGGGGGACAGAGTTAGACCCTGTCTTTGAGGGGGAAAAATAAAAGAGGTTAGGACACTATCTATGAAAGCATATAGAAACATAAGAACACAAAACCCAGCTTGGGGGGAATGAGGGAAAGCTAACTGAAAGAGATGTAAATAAAAATTTTAGTGAATGTGAAAATAGGTTTTTATGAAACCACTTGTCACCTCCTCAAACCTCCTTTTTTTCTCCATGAAGACATTATATTCATTCATTATGAACATAGATATTTTTTCCACAAACAAATAGCTATAAGAGCAAAGAGACAAAAAGCCTAAATAACTTAGGAGGGATTGGATCTTACTCACCTCTGAATTTGCAGGCCCTAACACAATGGCAAACCCACATATAAATATGAGGTGGGGGCGGGGTGGAGAATTAAATCAGTTCCCAAAAAGTAATGGTGTCAAGACCCAACTGGATCTTAAAGGATGAAGCAGGAGTTTACAGGTGATGGCTGGTAGAAGCTTGACAGAAGATGAAATGCCAAATGCAAAGGCATGTATTGGCAAAAAGATCTGAAACATGTGAGTGAGTGAAAGAGTGAAATGTTCAAGGGGAGGCACGGGATGAAACGTGGGGACGAAGGGGCCATGGACATAAGAAATGATGAAAACTGAGGCTACACAGGAGGCCAGAGTTGGATGGCAAAGGGCCTCATATATGCCATTCAATTTTTTTTTTAAATTTTTACACAAAAGCAATTGAGATTCCAAAATGTTTTTGTTTTAAATGAGGGTGTAATACAAGGTTTGTGGGTTTTTTTGAGATGAAGTCTCATTCTGTTGCCAGGCTGGAGTGCAGTAGCACCATCTCAGCTCACTGCAACTTCCGCCTCCCGGGCGATTCTCTTGTCTCAGCCTCCTGAGTAGCTGGGATTACAGGCATTTGCCACCACTCCCGGCTAATTTTTGTATTTTTTTTTTTAGTAGAGATGGGGTTTCACCAAGTTAACCAGGATAGTCTTGAACTCTTGATGTCACGATCTGCTGGCCTCGGCCTCCCAAAGTGCAGGGATTATAGGGGTGAGTCATCTTGCCCGGCCACAAGGTTTGTTTTTTTTTTAAGGAAT
Organism: Saimiri boliviensis; assembly: GCF_048565385.1. Taxonomy (NCBI): domain Eukaryota; kingdom Metazoa; phylum Chordata; class Mammalia; order Primates; family Cebidae; genus Saimiri; species Saimiri boliviensis. The sequence continues at coordinate 11,117,946 of NC_133464.1, forward strand.
TTAACTCTGGCAATGTGAGGGATGGATCAAAGAGAAATAAGACTGGTGAAGGGGAGACCTCCTGGCTACTGCATATCTATCTCTGGTATAGTCCAAGTTTCATCTGGTCTGTGAAACCTGACCAGTCCAGCTCTCACTGGCCAGTGCTGTTCCCAATCTCTGCCCCATCCCCCCAGAACCTCTGTCAATCTCTGTGACAGTGACAGGTTACAAGACTGTATCATTTAACACAAACTTAGGCACTTGGTAGGTGCCTGAATATCTGCTGAGGAAATACGAAATCACTTACATAATTATTACTCTTCTCATGCCACCCACACTCCACTTTATCATCTGCACAGAGCTGTCAAAATAAGAAACGGGCCCAAGGGAGTCACCAAAGACTGACACAATCCACAGTGTTCTTCCAAGTTGTCACTTGTGCCTCTACTCCTTTATTCAGACCCCACCTGGCTTTCCGAATGGCCAGTTCAGCCTCATCTTCCTCCTATTTCATTCTTTCCTTTTTATTTCTATCCATCCTCTAATCTTAATGTACACATATATCTACAAAATAAATATGTTAAAGGTACAGGAAAAGAAAAAAACCCTCATGTTAGCAAGCCACCTTACCCAATTTCTTTTAACTGGTTGTGTTTAGACCAGTATCTGAGTCAAGGTTGTTAAACAATAAGAGGTAATGCTTTCATTTGATTTCAATGTTATTATCTGAATATTTATTACATGCAAATATTTAACATATATTCATCCTCCAAATAGTTGGTGATGAAAGATCCATATTAACTGTTCACTTACGGTAGGAGCTAAACAATGGGTACACATGGACACAAAGATAGGAACGATAGATACTGGGGATCCCAAAGGGAAGAGGAGGAGATAAGGCTGAAACACTACCTCGTGGGTACTATGCTCACTACCTGGGTGACAGGATCAATCATACCCCAAACCTCAACATCAGGTAATATTCCCATGTCAATCTCCTGCACTTCTACCTTCTGAATCTAAAATAAAAGTTGAAATCATTAAAAAAAAAAAAAAAATAGAATAAATGCCATTGCCAAAATAGTATTTTTCTCGAGCATTTTAAAAAGTCACATGTAATTAGTCCTCGTATAATCAATTTTCACTACAACGCTATGGGTTGAAAATTATTGTCACTTTAGAGAGAGTAACGGAAGAATGTGAGAAACAGATCTGGAAATTCTACCAACAAATTCTACCAAGCAGCACTTCTCCAAACTTCTCTGACCCTCTTATTATCCTGACAAAAGAACCAGTGAACTACTTATCCCAGCTGTTTTCCTCCCACTCATCCTATAAAAAGTAGACACACTACACAGCAGAATGGAAAGCATTATTACTACTCTGTAATAAAGCCTCAGTGAGGTGATAGCTGTCATTGTTTTAAGTCTTTAAACTTGAAGACTTAATACAACTTAAAGAGTCATTAATACAACGACAACTATACAACTCCAGTTACCGGGAGGGAATTCATTATCTGTTCCTCTTCTGATTCATCAAAGGTGTGCTGTACTCCAGAGTGATGCTGAAGAACACACGCCAACAATTAAGATTCCCAGGGGTTTCTAAACATATAGACTCCCATTCATTACTTCCAAAATGGTACTTCAATAATCAGAAAGCACAATAAAGGATCCAGAGGGGAAGGGATGTTGCCGGGAGGAGGAAGAGAGAAACAGCAGTGTTTAGTGTAGAAAGGAGGCTAAGTAAGACAGCCAGGGCTGATCAACGAGAGATCAGCATACAGTAGGATTAGTAAGGACGCCGGGAGAGAGATCTTGAACAATGGTGAGATTTTATTACTGGATTTCAGTAAAGGGCTAAATGTACAAAAGTTAAACTTTAAAGACTTTAAACAGAATGCTGTTAACGAAAGACGACATACTTAAAAAAAAAACAAAACAAAAGTACCTTCTGGTATGATACTCTGAATCTAAAGATTTTAAAGTTGCCTAAGGTAAAACGAAGTAATTTTTAAAAACTGTCTGATGTTTTCAGGGTGTGTGTGTGTGTGTGTGTGTGTGTGTGTGTGTTGTAAAGAAGCATAATTTCATAAGGTCTGAGAAGCTCGCCAAAACCAAACCTAACTGAATTCTCCTTATGTAAACGAAGACTAAGCCACAAGATTCAATGACCCTAAGCAAATACGCTGCAGAAGATCGTTTAAAAATAGAATACACAAAACTACCACAGGAAACAATTCCGGAAGCCGACCGGGTTTTATCTTCTGGAAACCCAGCTTTCGTGCTTAAAGACAAACTATTCTTCCCCAAACCAAATCACTCGAACCCTGAACATTAAGTTCTCACATGTCACTTGCCTAGCTGGGGTCTCCACCTCACCCCAATGACAAAAATGGTAAAATTCTCTTTGAAAGCGTCAGGCAGGGACCGGTGTCCAAGGCACGAGGGGTCTGCAGAGGAAGGCGGCGTGGAGGGAAGCAGCCCCGGGGGGGCCGGCCTGGCAGCGCCGAGGCCAGAAGGAAGGGGTGTCTCTGGGGCCACAGGCGGACCCAGGCTCCTCGGGCCAGCCGCGCCGGGCACGCTGCTTTTGTTGGGCCGGGAACACCGCCCAGCCCGGGGTCCCCGCCCGCGCCCGCCCAGCGCCCCTGGCACCGAGCACCGTTAAGTCCCCTTGGCGGGCGCCGGTTCCTCCCGCGCCCGGCTCTGACCTCCGCCCACCCGGGCTTTGCCCACCCCGGCCCGGATCGGCTGCACAGCAGGGCTCCGGCCTGCGGGCTCCGAGGCTGCGTCCCCGATCGCGTCCCCGGCCGCCCGCGCCCCCGCGCCCGGGCCCTCGGGGGCTGCCTCACCTGCATGCCCGGAGCCCCCGGGTCGACCCCCGTGTCCAGGACGGCGATGAGCACCCCACGCCCGTCATACTCCGGGTAGCGGCAGAGGAAGGAGGACGCTCCGGTCTCTTTCTTCGGCAGGAGACCGTGAAAAGGGAAGGGCTCCTCGGTCGCGGCGGTGGCCATGGACGCAGGATGGAGGGCGAGGAAGCGGCAAACTGCCAGGCTGCGCGCGGACTAGCGGCGCGAGGACACCCGCGCGGCCTCGGGCCGGAGGCGGGGGCGAGGGGCGGGGTCGGCCCGCCGCCCACCAATCCCGGCCTGCCAGGGCGCGGCGGCCAATCACGTGCCGTCACGTCAGCCGACGGCGCCGTTCTCAGCCCCCGGGCCCGGGTATTGCCCAGGCTGCAGTGGAAGAGGCGGAGTCTGAGGACAGAACTGGAGGGGTCGGTTCTCGAACCTGGGCTCTTAAAGAGGGCGGCTTTGGGGACTTTTAGGTGGCCTCAGGCCTCCAAGCGAACAGTCCTGATGTCCCGGACCGATACGCTCTCCGAGAGACAGGCAAGGAGATGGACCGCAAGCCGGGAACAGCGGGAAGCCTCCGCTGGGCAAACGATGGTTTCCGAACTTAAGGTTGTGGATGAAACTTTTCGGTGCGGCTGCTGCAGGGGCCCAGCCCCAGGGTGCCGACCCGAGGCCAGGGAGCCGGCGCCAGCACGCTTAGCCCCTCAGAGCCTGCGGGTGTTGGTGAAAGCACCGGGCATGATTTTGGAAGGCCGTAGATTCAGGGGTGTAGGTTTTGGGTTCCCCTGTGTTACGCCTCTTTGATGGGAGTGGGGTGGGAGGGGAAGCAGTAGGGTGGGGTCGGGCAGTAGTTTCAGTCAACAGGAAGTGGGTTGTTGGCCATTCCGTCGCCTTTGTAAGCCAGTAACAAAGCCCGAGACTGGAATGCGCCCCTCCTATCCTCTTTGCTTATCCTCAGCTTCCGGGATTTCTGAAAACCCTTTTTTTTTTTTCTTCTTACGCTGAAGTTTCTGATTGCTCCGTACGGCTTTCTACTCAATTCTAGAGCCATAATTTGTAGTTTTCCACATTCACAGTGCCTGCCCATCAGTGGTCCTCTAATGTTTTTATGTCTGTGCTCATGCCAGGGTAATCTTGGCCTTTTATTGTGCCAAAGCCCCTTTGGCAATCTGGTGAGGCCTATTTCTCAGAGCGGTGTTTTAAAATGCATGTAACGAAATATATAGGATTACCAAGGAGATAAATTATGCTTAAATACAGTTATCAGAAATATTAAGGGCAATTTTGTTATATAGCAGTAGCTTACATGCGTGTATATAGTTATAGATGGTGCTTCTTTTGCATTACATAACAGGAGCCAGGACCAAGGCTGATAAGCTAGTAACTTCAAAATAGTGAAGAATATAATTATTTGGAGATATCGGTAACAACTCCACTATGATGAACTATTTTTTATTCGTAACATAACAGCAAATACTACCCTGGTTATTTCCTATATTCATACTTGATTGGAAAATAAGAGGTTTATGCCTTTTATCTACAGAAGTTTTTGAACCCCTTGGATTCCGTCTATGGACCCCAAGTTAACACCTGCTATAAAGAAATGCCTTATGCGTGTGGTTTCCAACCCACAGAATTTCAGAGATCCTTCGTGAAGTCTCAAAAATTATTCTCATGCTGTGCAATGGTTTCAGCTGATTCCTCGATCATTTATTCATCCCATAAGTCTTAGAGAAAGAAGCATGTTCTCTTTAGTGCAGAGGAAAAAGAGAAAAGTTGAATGTTTTAATTTTTTATTCTTCTTCCCAACTGTTAATATTACTTCTAGAAAAGAATTTCAAATTAACGCAAAGGAAAACACAATGACAAACTCAGAAGACATTCAGTATAGAGCTTAGAGTGACAGAATAGAATGACTCCCAGTTTCAAATGAACCATAGTCATCACTTCATTTTACAGATGAAGAAACAAAGTGAACTGACTGTGGTGGATTACAAAACAGGTTAATGAAAACTCTGGATTTGTCTTCTCACAATCTCTCCCCAGTCTGTTCTACCACACTATGTGCATGCCTTTGCCAGAATATCACCTAATGAATAAATGGGAAAGGAACAGCTCATTATGAAGCCTAAGTGGCAGACTTTTTATTAGCCTGCTTTGTAACAATGTTCTTTAGATTTTTCTTTTTGTTGCCAAGGCTGGAGTGCAGTGTTACAATCTTGGGTTACTGCAACCTCCGCTTCCCAGGTTCAGGCGGTTCTGCCGCAGCCTCCCAAGTAGCTGGGATTACAGGTGTGTGCCACCGTGCCCAGCTAATTTTTGTATTTTTAGTAGAGATGGGGTTTCCCCAGGTTGGCCAGGCTGGACTTGAACTCCTGACCTTAGGTGATCCACCCACCTCATCCTCCCAACTTACTGGGATTATAGGCACGAATCACTGCGATGGGCCAGATTTTCATGTCTTTTTTTTTTTTTTTTTTGCTTACATATCCCATAAACATGTTTTTTTTTTTTTAAAGTATGTATCCCTTTGTAAAATGAAGTCTAAATTTGTCATAAGTTTTAAACATTATAAAGGATATAATTTCTGGCATAGTATAAATAATCGTCATTCTTTAATGAAGGTTTAATGTTTTTTCATGTAAATATACCCAGTTGAATGTAACTGATACCTACAATCAACTATTTATATCTGAACATTTAAAATCAGTGGGACATTTTACATTGCTATTTCTCCTGCAACTTTTTTCCATTCCATACAGAATTTTACCCCAATGTAATTATCATTTATAATGGAAAGGCATATGGATAATTTATTATCATCTGCAATAAAATATATTATTTTTTAAAATTTTCCTGGAAGAAAAATGTTAAATGTATTCTTTTGGTTTATCCTTCAGTTACTACTAAATTGATTAAAACAACATGAGTAAGTCTTAAGCTTTGATTAAAAATTATAGGACAAAAAAATTTATTGAAAAAACAGCTTTTAAAAAGGTGTGTGGCATAAATAAGTCATGCTTCCATGAGTGATAAGGACAAGATCTGTATTTCTGTGTCTCTTATAAAACTGAATAATCAATTCTTAAGAAGCAAAATCAGGATATCCAGGTATTACATAATATGCCCAGAACGTGATGTGAACAAAATTCAGAACTGCGTTGAAACTCCCATTTTAAGAACCACTCATGTGACAAATGTCATATTTTGCTATATAATCTTTGCTTAAATTGGAGAAAAGATGGATTTAATGAGACAAATGAAAAGTGGTTTAACCTAACACACAGCAGAGCATATGCTGTTATACTTTGGAAGAGACAGATTTAATGAGACAGGTGAAAAGCGATTTAAGCTAACACACAGCAGAGCATATGCTGTTACGCTTTCTTTGGTGTTTGTTCCCTAGCCCTTGTTCCTCATCATAGATTCTGGGATGTTTCAAAAATGTAACTTTTTTTGCTAATTGTGGTCTTAACAAAAATTGTTCTTGATTTAAAAAAAAAAAAAAGATACATAGGATTGGTTATTGGGCTTTGATTTTAAATAGTTTTATTGACAGTATTCAAATTGCCACTTTATTTGATGCCCCAGAGACTATTACACCTCCAGGTGACATACATATAATAGTAAGATTCGGGATGTGTTCCTTTTCCTAAAAAGTGGGAGACTCAGCAGTGAAATAGGTGCAAAAGAGAATCATGTCTTTCCACCCCAGGCACGCAGTCAGGCAGATAAGCTAAGAAAAAATCGGATGACTTCAGGCATCTAGAAATTGATTTCTTCAAAACTATCCGTAACTTTGTACCAGTTTGAAACCCACTGTTTTATATAACCTCTGAAATCACTTTAACCCAATACAGCCATTTAGTGTTTGTCTTCAAGACAAATATTGTGCATATTATATGTGCTTACATGTTTTCCTCCTTTGATTTCATGACATTCTCACTGGGGGGAATCTCTAATACTGTCAGTTTGAGTGACAGTTCATTGGATATTGGAAACAAGTAGAGAATACAAGTAGAGAAACGTATGAATAATCTGTAATAATAGATAATAATAAAACAAGGGCTTAGACATAGGGGTAGGAGAGGAAAAAACAAGGTCAGTAGGCCTAGGCGTCCGTCACGTTATGGAGGGTAAAGTATTAATAATAGGCTGGACGCATAGCAGCAGCGTCTCCCACTCAGCATTGTTCAAAGCACGAAGTGATGAGTCAGATATTCTTCCTATCATCTGCCCCATTTGAAGCTGCAATCCAAGACACAGGTGCAGTGGAAGGCAATAGCTATCTATGAATCGCCTTTGCAACTATAGCTGCATCCTATCGTTTAGAAAATATTTAAAATTTTAATTTCCCTAAACTCTAGAGATTGCGTAAGCATCCAACACGTAGCAGCTGCTGGGCTTTGAAATCTTCCTCAGCAATGCAGCGAGGCCGCACCTCCCAAGGCAGCTCCCAGCCCGTGATTGATGCGGGAGGGATGCTAGAGTGGATGTGTTCCGGGAGGGAGGGAACACTTTGCCCAGTTGGACTGCGTGGTGGTCCAGGGCGCTTCCACTCAGCCTTCTCTGCCTTTCCTTACCCAGGATCAAACTTGCATCGTGGCCTGATGCCTCTCCCAGCCTTCTGTGGACCCTTGATTACCTGACCTCTCGCAGGCACTAACGTATATCCTTGCTGCTTAGAACCCGTCTGCTCCCTCCAGGAACCGAAACTAAAATAGCTCACCCCAAAGAAAGAGGTTTGATGCCTAAAGCTTCGCCACTGCTGCCCCCTAAAGGCAAAAGCCGTTGTTACCATTTCTAGCAAAGAACTGACTCCCAGGGCGACCTGATGAACAAAGCTTAAGTCCCAAGGCTGTGCTTGGCTGTATAGAAGCCTGCGAGATGAAGTAGTTCTGATCTGTTACATGGAGAGCAGGACTGAAAATGTGGGAAGTTCTATGAACATAGGAAGGTTTTCCAATGATGCCAAGAAATCGTGACAAATATCCACTACGCTGACATACATAACTACAAACTAAACTATACAACATCAAATTCCAGGTACTTGAGCCTCTAGTAATAAAATGGTAAACTGAGCAATTTGGACCAGGCCTTCTGGTGAAAGTGAGAAAAAACTAGGCAATGTATGAAAAATATCTGCTTGAAAGATACCTTCCTGAAAGATCAGAGAGCTAACAGAGTGGTGAAGAATTTACGTAAAAGACATAAATTCAGAGACTTAAGCTTAACATTTGAGACAGCTTTGCCTTTCAGGGCTTCTGCCAGTGCGTAAAGAGGCAGCTGAGAGAATTTTTTTACAGCATCGCAGGGCTGTGGGTTCGAGAGGCTTCCAAGAGCCTGTGGAGGCCAGAGCCTGCCAAGAGTGGGAACAGTCGTGGAAAACTTCCTATATTTTGGGTTGAGACTGCAAAGTCCACACCTCACAAGTAGGAATGAATTGAAAGTAAACTTAGACTGGCCCTCAGAAGGATATCACAATACAAATAATATTAAGTCCTGAACTTGGTTCAAGGTGATTATTCGCAATGTTACATGGTCATTGGAATCATCTGGAGAACCTTAAAAATATTGCTGTTTGAGCCCACAGATTCCCAGAATTCCAGATATTCTGATTTAATTGTTCTGGGTTTTCACCTGGTCATTGGGGTATTTTATTTCTACCCAGCCTATTCTTTTTTTTTTTTTTTTTTTTTTTTTGAGACGGGGTATTGCTCTTGTTACCCAGGCTGGAGTGCAATGGCGTGATCTCAGCTCACCTCAACCTCCGCCTCCTGGGTTCAGGCAATTCTCCTGCCTCAGCCTCCTGAGTAGCTAGCATTACAGGCACGTGCCACCATGCCCAGCTAATTTTTTGTATTTTTAGTAGAGACGAGGTTTCGCCATGCTGACCAGGATGGTCTCAAGCCCTCGACCTCGTGATCCACCCGCCTCCATCAGCCTCCCAAAATGCTGGGATTACAGGCTTGAGCCACTGCGCCTGGCCCTCTACCCAGCTTATTCTAATGGGTAGTCAAGGCTGAAACCCACTCTGCTAGTGCTGCCTGGCAGAAGGAAAAATTCTTTAAAATGCCTACATTTACTCCATTCAGGAAGATAAAGATACAGTTGAGCATTTGGGCTGAAAATCAGAAACTTAAAAAAGACATAGCCCATTTAGAAAGAGCCAAATAGAAATTTTAGAACTGAAAAATACAAAAGCAAAACAAAATTAAGAACTCAGTGAATGAGTTTCATAGTTACTGTCATTTAGCCAAAGAGAATTATAGATTGGAAGAAAACATTAAAATGTATCTGGAGAAATAAAAGGATGAAAAACAGAAGAGACGAAAAGAGTAATAGATGTAGTAGGGGAAGTTCTAACAAGCTTTCAGGAAATGAGAAAGAAAAGGCTTTAGAAGCAATATCTGAAGAGACAATTTATGAAAATTTTCCAAATTGGTGAAAGCCTATATATTCAAAAAGTCCAATGGCCCTGAAGCAAGATAAATTTTACAAATCTATGTTTAGGGACATCATAGTAAAAACAAAGAAATGAAAAGGCAAGAATAGCTAGAGAAAAAAGATTACTTTCAAAGGAGCAGCAATTGATTGACAACTGAATTCTCAACAGAAAGAAGAAAACTGGGAGACAGTGAGTCGACAGCTCCCCCAGGCTGAAAGAAAATAATTGCCAACCCAGGATACTGTAGCTAATGAAAACATTCTCCAGGAATGAAAATGTAATCAAGACATCTTCAGAGACAAAAGGCCGAAGCAATGTGTCACCAGAAAGGCAGCAATAAATAAATACTAAAGGTATTCTATTCTTTAGGCAAAAGAAAAATGGGCTGGATGCAGTGGCTCACATTTGAAATCCCAGCACTTTGGGAGGCTGAGGTGGTTGGATCACCTGAGGTCAGGAGTTCGAGACCAGCTTGGCTAACATGGTGAAACTCCATCTTTACAAAAACTAGCCAGGTATGATGGGGAATACCTGTAATCCCAGCTACTTGGGAAGGTGAGGCAGTAGAATTGCTTGAATCCAGGAGGTGGAGGCTGCAGTGAGCTGAGATTGCTCACTGTACTCTAATCTGGGTGACTGAGTGAGACTCCTTCTAAAAAAAAAAACAAAAAAACAAAAAACAAAAAACAAACCCAGACACCCCAAAAGCTATATCAAATTTGAATCAGTTTCAAAGTGGTCCATCCTGGCCAACATGGTGAAACCCCATCTCTACTAAAAGTGCAAAAAATTAGCCGGGTGTGGTGTTCAATGCCTGTAGTCCCAGCTACTCGGGAGGCCGAGGCAGGAGAATTGCTTGAAACTGGAAAACGGAAGTTGCAATGAGCCAGGATCTCGCCACTTCACTCCAGCCTGGCGATTGGCGATAGAGCAAGACTCTGTCTCAAAAAAAAAAAAAAAAAAAAGTGGTGTTCTTTATTGTCAGTTAATGCAAGAAAGTTTTTAATATGCCTTACCAAGCCAGAGATGGGCAGATGTAATTTTAGCATAACAGGGCTAGCATTATTACTTTAAACAAAAAAGAGCCAAAGTTATGTAAATAAAAGAAATGTGATTTTTTTCATATAGGAAAAGTAGGTGCTTTTGAAAGGAAATTAATACTCGGAATGGTAAGATGTGTTTAATTTCAGATATCTTGCAAAACACAGTGAGTATCTCTCACCATTTCCCTCTCCTCTGTGGGACCGGAGCTGCCTTTTCTCCCTTTCTCCCCAACAGCTCTGAATAACTGTCCCAGGGACCAGAGGCTCACCCTTCCCTCTGCAGAACCAGTAGAAACTGGGCAGAACAGTAAATCTATTTACTTCCAGAGGACACTAGAGATTGTAGGTTTAAACACATAAGAGAATGATGTGGCAGATGGCCTTGATTATTTGTGTAGGGCAGGTGGTATGTTTGGGGAAACAGAGCGGGGGCTTAGGCAGGGGCTTCCCTTTGTGGGCAGCACAAACAGATGAGAGCTCAATCCCGGGCAAGAGGCCCAATTCTATGCTCCTCTCTGTTGCCTTCTCCAGCTGTGAGACAGTCACTGGAATTTCCAGTAAATAACTGGCTTTCAGCAAATAATCCGGAAATAAGTCCTGCCAGTCTGTCTCCCACCTCATAGATACTTCATTACCAATGTTTCATTATAATGAAAACCAAGTGGACATCAGTGAGGTTGTGGTGGCAATCAGGACCACCCAAATGGTCCTGTGTGTCCACCCACAGGACCTCTGTGTCAATCAAGGATAGTCCAGGCTATGCTGTGGCAGAGCATTAGTCCAGATTCCGGCGAGCTAAAAGACATTGCCCATGTCTACTCATGCAGCATCTCCGCTCCCAGTTGGTTGAGAACTCTGCTCCAAGTTGTCATACCCTGGGATCCAGGTTGAAGGGCTGCAGTGTCTGGAAGGTGGCTGGTCACCACGTCAGGAGAAACAAGAACGTGGGAAACATGCATCAGCTTTCAGAGCTTCGATCGCTTCTGCTCACTGTTTCATTAACCAAAGCAAGTTTCATGGCCAAGGCCAAGTTCAAGGCGGCAGAAAGTGCAGTTCCATCATGTGCCCATGGGAACAGTCTGAATTCATTAAGGCTACTATAACACAATATCATAAACGGAGTGGCTTGTAAATAATAGAAATTTATTTCTCACAGTTTTGGAGGCTGGGACATCCAAGAGCAAATTGCAGGCAAATCCAGTCTGGTGAAGGCCCATTTTCTGGCTCATAGACAGCTGTCTTTTCACTGTGTCCTCATGGGAAGGGGGAAGACAGCAATCTGGAGCCTCTTTCACAAGGGCGCTAATCCCATTCATGAGGGCTCCACCTTCAGATACCATCATTTTGGGGGATTAGGTTTCAACCCATGAATTTTAAAGGAACACATATGTAGTCCATGGCAGGAGCAATAACTTGGACATTTGGGTGGTCCTGATTGCCACCACACCCTCACTGATGTACGCTTTGTTTTCATTCTAGTGAAACATTGGTAATGGAGTATCTACGAGGTGGGAGACAGACTGGCAGGACTTATTTCCTGGTCCCAATGAATGAGGTGAAGAGACCAGCAGGAACCAGCAGATGACAAAAGTGATCCCTAGCTGCCCTCATTGCTCATTAACAAAAACAGTCCCAGCAGTGCCATGACAGTTCACAAATGCCATGGCAACAACCCAAAAGCTACACCTCTTTCCATGGCAACTACCTGGAAGTTACCTCCCCTTTCCTAAAACGTTCTAAATAACCCAACCCTCAATTTGCATTAACCCACCCCTTAATTTGCATGCAATTATAAGCGGGTATAAGTGAGTATAAACACAGTTGCTAAGAGCCCATATAATACTCACTCTGGGTGCACTGCAAGGAGCAGTACTGTTCAATAAAAGGTTGTTAACACGACCAGCTTGCCCTGGAATTATTTCCCATGTGAAGCCAAGAATCCTCCCCGGCTAATCCCCAATTTTGTGCTCTCGTGTCCTGCATCATCTTCAACAGGAAGTGCCCCCCCCCAGGTTAGTGTCCTTGTGTGAACTGCTAGACAGACAGTGGGAGTCCTCTAGTGATGGATGACCCTCTGGATAGAGGAAACTGTACGGCAACTACCCCAGGTCATCTGAGAGTACCGTCTTCCCAACTGTATCCCACCTAGCACGAGAGTGCTTCAGAAATAGTGGTTGAACTACGCCATGTCCTCCCTGGCCAAAGAATTGGGTTCTGCATTACCCAAACATGTCTCACATCAGTTCTAATTCAGAATAAGTTCTCAAATCTTTGTGCATTTGCCCAATTTGTTTTAATATCAAATGTTTACATGATTTGGTAATTACTAATTGCATAGTTTCTCTAAGTTTATTACTTCCGTATTCTTATGAGTGTGAAAAGAAAAATAACACAGAAACAGGATAACATATGTGTCATAGTATCACAGAGAGATAGGAATGGCCAGGAAACATTGCAGCTTGAAGAGTATAAAGTGCTGTAGACTTAAATTGGGCATATAGACTTGCAGAAATGTATGCATACAAAGAATACTGTGTATATATTTCCTCTTTTCTTTTTTACACAAATTGTAGTATACTATACTCGCTGCACTTTATTTTTTTCTTTGTTTTTTGCTTCACAATGTTCCCTGATGAATATTAGTACATAGATTTTTGTTCTTTCTTTTAAATCATGCATACCATTAATTTGTTTGGATATATCGGTTTATTTAATTCTATGGGTTTGTTTTTAAATTTCTTGGGAAGCTGGAAATGGATACTTTCTTGCAAGTACAGTTGTTTCCAAAACATAGCCTTTTGGGTAATAAAAATCTTCATTTTGTTTAGTTCTGACAAAGTCAAATGTCTGTATGTGGCTTGTATAAGTTCCACTCCCATCCTTAGAGGCATTCAACCCACAGTCCCTGCTAAGTGGGCAGGAAGAATGTAACCCACTTACCTTCTGGCCATGGGCGATGGACCAGGAGTAGAGTCCTGACCTGAGGCAGAGAAGGAGCAAATGAGTATGTAGCGTGGGATGGGGGCTTAGAGTGAGCTTCTGGTCCAATAAGCTTCCACTTTTAGGTTGACAGATGATTCCTTTCTATCCTTGCATTTGACCTTTTTATTTGACATCATTTGAAATTTTTTCTTAAAGGAGCTTTCGCTAGAACAGGGCACATAGTACTTGTTTCACTTCAATTTCTGATGTATATTAATTAACAAAAACATTGTCTCACTGAATTCTATGACAATAAACCACGCTGAGGATGGCAGACAAAATCAGACAAGGAAGCCATTGTTCAAGGTGCTGTTCCTACCCTGTAGTCTTTCACTCGATGGGCTCCTGCCTGGACCTGCCTAACTGGGACTGCTGTCATTTGAGGCACCTGCGCGGGATTTCACAAAACCTGTCCATCTGCCCACATTTGGAGTGCCAGAAATACTTACTAGGTTTAGGATTCCAGTTAAAGGTGAATCTCAGTGATGATCCTGGCATCCTGGATTGAAGAAGATAAACCAACAATATTGTAGCAAAAGCATTTGGCCAGGTGTTAAAAGGTTTTCTCTTCTAGGTCTAGTTCTGCCACTAATTAGCTACTTGACCTTTAGCAAGGCCTCTGTTTCCTCTGCCATAAATCTGGAAGTTATGTAAGAGTTAAATGAGACTGGGCATGGTGTCTCACACCTGCAATCCCAGCACTTTGGGAGGCTGAGGCAGGCAGATCACTTGAGACCAGGAGTTCGAGACTGGCCTTGCCAACATGGTGAAACCCCGTCTTTACTAAAAATACAAAAACTGGTGTGGTGGTGCACACCTGTAATCCCAGCTACACGGGAGGCTGAGGCATGAGAATGACTTGGGACCAGGAAGCAGAGGTTTCAGTGAGCAGAGATTGTGCCACTGCACTCTAGCCTGGGTGACAGAGGGAGACTGACTAAACAAAAAAAAAAAAAAAAAAAAAAAAGAGTTAAATGAGAAAAAATAGCTTCCATAGTGCTAATAACTATTTGCTATTATTAGAACGTGGCTATATGTAGTAGAGACTCAATCAACAGAACAGAAACTGGTCAGATTTAACATTCCATCACTTCAAATTCCTAGAATCTAATTTTTTTTTTTTTCGAGATGGAGTTTCGCTCTTGTTACCCAGGCTGGAGTGCAATGGCGCGATCTCGGCTCACCGCAACCTCCGCCTCCTGGGTTCAGGCAATTCTCCTGCCTCAGCCTCCTGAGTAGCTGGGATTACAGGCATGTGCCACCATGCCCAGCTAATTTTTTGTATTTTTAGTAGAGACGGGGTTTCACCATGTTGACCAGGATGGTCTCGATCTCTCGACCTTGTGATCCACCCACCTCAGCCTCCCAAAGTGCTGGTACTACAGGCGTGAGCCACTGCGCCTGGCCTAGAATCTAATTTTTTAAACAACAGACATGTCTGATCTTGCGGCACTATTCTTTTTTTTCTTTAATAGTGACAAATGGAGAACTGGTTATAAAAATCACTTTGTGGGCTGGTGCGGTGGCTCAAGCCTGTAATCCCAGCACTTTGGGAGGCTGAGAGGGGTGGATCTCCTAAGATCAGGAGTTCAAGACCAGCCTGGCCAACATAGTGAAACCCTAACTCTACTAAAAATTAAAAAATTTAGCTGGGTGTGGTGGCGGGTACTTGTAAAGAGAGGCTGAGGCAGGAGAATAGCTTGAACCTGAGAGGCGGAGGTTGCAGTGAGCAGAGATTGCACCACTACACTCCAACCTGGGCAGCAAGAGAGAAATTCCAGCTCAAAAAAAATCACTTTGCGTGTGTATTCATGTGAACTGGAGTGATCACATTTTGGGGTGCCAGACAGAATTCTCTGTAGTCTTCTAAAATTGACTAAGTATTCATTTAGAATGAGCCAGTGCCCAATAAATTCATATAGCTTTTTTAAGGTGTTTTGGGGGTGGTTTGAGGAATATAAAAAGGAATTAGGGAGAAGGTAGGAAGGAAAGAGAAGAGGCTTTATAAAAAATTAAAGTCTTTTTTTATTAATTGATTTTTTGAAGATTTTGAATGCATATTTTTAAAACAAAATGTTTAACAAAATTACATTATGTAGTAATGTGTATATATAGTATACAATGTATAAAATACTTATACTCACCTTTACACATACACACACAGACTCCATACACACATTAAAATCAGGATGTGCAGATATCTATTACTTGAATACTAAGAAAAATATTTCCTCAACCAGTGTCTCCAACGCTGCCCAAAGATCTGAATCACGCAGCACTCTTGCTAAAATACAGTTTACCTGGGGTTCTGCTTCAGACCTGCAGAATCAGAGGCTCTAGTAGAAATGTATGGTAGTTTGTGTTTTAAACAAAGATCCTGGGTGACTCTTGTCATCAGGAAGTTTGGAGAACACTGAGCTAAACCGTATTTATTTGTGGTACTTAGTTCTGGTATAGCGCTACAGTACAGAGAATTAAAACTGGGAAGTTTCCCTAAGATATTTTTATTCCACGGGGCAACGTGCCAGTTGTCAGCTTCCCGCCTCTCCTCTTCAAATGTACCTTCTCTGCTCTGCTTTTGATACGGGAGCTAGACCCTGTAAACTCGTCTCCCTTCCCAGGTGGCATGAGGTTAAGCTTTGCTCATTTTTGACATGTGTTTTCCCTAATTTTCTTAAGAACTTACCAGGATGAGGTTCAGCTTTGAAACTGTTCGAGGGCCTCCACACTGCTGACTCATCTTTTAAATTGGCCATTGTTTGTAGCATTTGACACAGCTGAGCATTGCTTCTTCCTCGACAGACTGTCTCTGGTTTTGAAAACACTGCTGGTGTCTTTCTCTTTCGTAGTTTCAGCCTCCTTGGCTAGTTCCTCCTTTTTATTTTTCTGCCCTCTGAATGTCAGCAGGCTCTAGGACTCAGTCCTTGAACCGCTTCTCTTTTCTACCTACACTTACCCCTTGATGATGAAATCTAACTGCATGGCTCTGAGGACCATCAACATCCTGAGGATTCTAAAATGTGAGTTTCCAGTTCAACCTCTCTCCTACATTCTAACTGCCTGTTTGATACACTTGGACGTCTAATAAGAATATCGTATTTTACATGCTCCAAACGTAACTGCTTTTCTTCCCCAGATATGTTTTTCTTCTAGTATTCCTCTTCTCAGTGGCAGGAAACTTTTAAGCTTCTAGTTGCTCCGGCCAAAAATCTTGTCTCCTCACTCTCTTGCCATCCATCCAATCCATCTGCAAAACCTGTTGGCTCAATCTTCAAAAACACTCAGAATCTGATTACTTTTCATCACCTCCACTGCTAACGTTTTCATCCAAGCCAACATGATGATTTGTCTGCATTATACAAGAGCCTTCTTTATCAGGATAGGCTGGGTTATGTTGCAATCAAAATGACCCCCCAATCTCAATGGCTTCCACTCATGTATTTGCTCTCTCCAGCATGCTCATCAGTGATTTCTTCCCTGACATTTTCTGTCCAGACTCTGGCTCACGGAGCAGCTGTAGACTAAAACATTGCTAGACGACCACGTGGTTAATGGAAAACAGGGCATAGTGAATGATACAGTGCTCTGAACACTCTGCCTGGATGTCAAAACATGTCCCTTCTGCTTCCATTTCATTGGTGAAAGCATGGACGTGCCCGTTCAATGTGACAGGGAGGTACGGCTAATTCTTGTTAGTCATGGTAGTTATAGTCTGTAAGATTGCAGCAAACACTGAATTAGCAAATACTGAACCATTCCTAGCTCCTATGCTAGGAGATACAGGACAAGAGTCCTGTGAGCTTCTGGCTGAAACATTTTTGTCAACTGAGATGCCATCCTATTACGTAAGTTTATTTGTCAATTTCCTTATAAAACAAGCCAGGCTCACTGGTGTTCAAAACCTGCTCTTCCACACAACCCTTTTCCTGTATAACACTTAGCAGGTACTTGCTTTTATACTGAGGGAGTCGAAAAGCTCTCAGCCTTATCCTGGGACTGAATCAATGGCGGCTTCTTGTTCCACAGGGTTAGGGGAGACTAAGGAAAGGAAGGTTGTTTAGAAAAATCCAAGTGGCATTGCTTTGTGTGTTGTGATGGGGAGAGGACTGGGAAATGCGAAGGCCCCTCGCACCTTCCATCTCACCTCAGACTGTCCTGGAGCCCCGGGCAGAGAAACCCCACTCACACGTCTGCCTCTTGGGATGACTGGTGGCTGTGTAGTGATGGGGAATGACAAATAAGAAGAGCAAGCCGCCCGGCGTGTTGGTAAAGACGGTTAGCTGCACTGCTGTGGTTGTCCTGGTCAGCTCGGCTGGCACACTGTCTGAGCTCACACTGGAGGCCGGAAGCCTGGACAGCAGCGCTGTAGACCAATCAAGTCCCAAATGGGGCATTTCGGACTCATGGCCCAATCAGAATGGCCTCTCCAGCCCTCCTACTTCATCTGCTCCAGCAGAGGTTTGAAAAATTCTTCCTCAGCCTCTTAATCTGCAGACCCTGCCTCGGCTGCAAATTTAATATCTCACGTCATCTGGCCTTTTGAATGAAAAATGAGTGAGCCAGCCAGTAGCCGAGAAAGGTTGAACATTTCCTTCTCCTAAGAAACGTAACAAAAATGTCTTTGGCTTTCAGCCTGGAAACAATGCTGTCCACCTGCTTTTTAAATCAGTGGTTATCTCATCAATCCATGTTTTCCATAGTGATATGGTTTGGCTCCGCACCCAAATCTCATATTGAATTGTAATCCCCACTTGTTGAGGGAGGGACCCGGTGGGAGGTGATTGGATCATGGGGGCAGTTTGTCCCATCCTGTTCTTATGATAGTGAGTGAGTTCTCAAGAGATACAATGGCTTCAAAGTGTGGCACTTCCACCTGCCACCATGTAAAACATGCTTTGCTTCCTCTTAGTCTTCTGCCATGATTGTAACTTTCCTGAGGCCTTCCCAGACGCGTGGAACTGGGAGTTAATTAAACCTCTTTTCTTTGTAAATTACCCAGTTTCAGATAGTTCTTTATAGCAGTGTGAAAATGAACTAACACACACAGGTTTATCATGCACTGTAGACATAACTCCGGTACTTTCTAGAGTGGCCTTGTAAACAGGATGATGAATTTCCGTTCCTTTTCCAGGATGTACCATACTGTTGCTTCACTAACATTGAAGTCATGGCCAGCAGCTCTGAACTCATGCCTGAATGAAGTTTCTCTGTGGGTTTTCATTACAGTCTTCTCGTGCTTAAGAACGTTAGGCAGCACTTCTCCTTGGGGGCCATTTTAAGAAGCACAATTACCAACAAAGGTTCAAAAAACATGCAAAAAAAAAAAAAGTTTGGCATTAAATAGAACTTGAAAAAGATATGGATCGTTTTCCTACTTTCCTTTTCGGAGAGCTTGTTGTGAGTGTGTAGGAATGCGATTGTGGTTGCCATGAGGCTTGCATATGGGCCTCAGAGTTGTCACAACTGATTTTGAGCTGCTAACACCTTGACTTGAATTGCATGTGAAGGTTCTACATGTTTACTTCCCCTATGTTATCTTATTGATTTCAGAGTGTATTTTTATATTGTGTACCTATGAGCAAGGTTTTGTGGTTATAGTTATTCTTAATATTTCTGTCCTTTTTAAAAATTATTTTTATTTTATTTTTTTATTGCATTTTAGGTTTTGGGGTACATGTGACAAACATGCAAGATTGTTGCATAGGTACACACACGGCAGGGTGATTTGCTGCCTTCCTCCCCATCACATATATCTGGCATTTCCCCATTGCTATCTCTCCCCAACTCCCCACCCCCGACTGTCCCTCCCCTATTTCTCCCCAACAGACCCCAGTGTGTAGTGCTCCCCTCCCTGTGTCCATGTGTTCTCATTGTTCAACACCTGCCTATGAGTGAGAACATGCGGTGTTTGATTTTCTGCTCTTGTGTCAGTTTGCTGAGAATGATGGTTTCCAGGTTCACCCATGTTCCTACAAAGGACACGAACTCATCGTTTTTGATGGCTGCATAGTATTCCATGGTGTGTATGTGCCACATTTTCCCTGTCCAGTCTATCATCGATGGGCATTTGGGTTGGTTCCAGGTCTTTGCTATTGTAAACTGTGCTGCAATGAACATTTGTCCTTTAACTTTGATACTACAGTTAAAAGTGGTTTACACAGGGCCCTGTCATGGAGATCACAACTGGGATTCAGACAGGCACTGCTGCATTTCTGATGCTAATATATGTGAAGGAAAGAGAGTGACGATCGGCAGCAGGTGGTCTACTACGGAGCTAGAAGGGAGAGGGGAGAACTAATCTTGCAGGTTACATTGAGCCTTGCTCAGAGTGGAAACGGTGGGTGGGGGTGATTTGGCCCATGGATCCCTGATGTGTGCCCATGTTGAAGAGTTGATTCCTCCACTGCCCTGTCAGAGTAGCCAAGGAAGGGTTTCTGCTTCCAGTGGGAATGTGACATGATGACCTTTACAGTTCCTTCTAACTTTCAGAGGTTGCACACTGCCACGGTTAAGCTAGCCTGGATGGGTTTGAGTCCTGGCTCTGTCACCTGTCAGCTCTGTGATGTGGGGCCAGTGGCTTAACATTTCTGTGCCTCAGTTTTCTCATCTAGAAAAAAATAGAGATGCTCATCTGACAATATTACCAATTCCATACGGATGCTGCAAAAATTAAATGACTTTGTATAAAATATGTAGAACTATTCCCAGCACATAATGAGAGCCTGAAAAGTGTTTGCCTTTTTGCTTAAATGGCCGTGATATTTACAACTGGCCACAATTGATAGTTAACTGCAAGTCTGCATGTTGAGAAGCGTGCTGTCCTGATAGTAAACTTTTAAAATACGTGTTCACCTTTACAATGACAATTGCACTATAATTATCACAAGCAGGAGTGCACATTTCTTTATTCTTTTATCGATATAAAATTTGATCCAATATTTATTTTGTGTGTATGATTAAATCCTAGAAAACACGTCTTAAAAGCAATTCATTTTTTTTTACAATAGCATTGGTTTTGCAATAGTGCCACCTTGTGGTTGAATTTCTTCTTTACAAGCCAGCATCTTGTCTAGACTCATCCTACTGTGCTTGGTAAATTGTGATTTTGTTCTAGGAGATACTTGAGTAAGGCATGGTAAACCAGTCCCAGCAGACCACTCCTGAAGACGCTGGCTTGATATGTGATGGCAGATGAAAAAGCATACAGAATGCAGGACTACATAGAGAAAACAGAACAGAGAAGTTATGCTAAGCATATAAACAAACCAAGCGTATGGGTTGGAATGCTGTTTTCTTTGGACTGATCAAGGCTCCTTTGGAAAGATACAATGAAGCTGAATAAGTTGCAGAAAAGGTCAAATAAACTGATTGTGTCCAAAAGACTAGGGTTTTTCTACAGCCTGGAACAAACGAAGCAATGCAGTGTTTCATGACTGTTTTGGAAAAATAATTACGATATTATGGGGTGAAGGAGACTCTCAAAGTCAAAATTATGAAAGATAAAGCCACACTCTACAAACTATAGCAAATTTGGGGACATATTAGGGTGAGGGGAGAAGGAAAATAAGGTGTGAACTTACTACATAGTAGGTATTTTATCTATATGATCTAAATTTAATTATCTAGACAACCATGCCTTACAATTGGTCTTATCATCCTTTCAGATGACAGAAGCTCAATAAGTTAAGTATCTTGCTGGGTGCGGTGGCTCATGACTGTAATTCTAGCACTTTGGGAGGTCAAGGTGGGCAGGTCACCTGAGATCAGAAGTTTGAGACCAGTCTGGCAAAACCCTATCTCTACTAAAAATACAAAAATTAGCTGGGCTTAGTGGCAGGCACCTGTGATCCCAGCTACTCCAGAGGCTGAGGCAGGGAGAACTGCTTAAACCTGAGAAAGTTAAGTATTCTCGGTCAATTTCATAGGATAACTGACAACTGTGTCTTTGACTCCAAAGGCCGTGCTCATACCAATGTAGCATATGGTCCCCCGTTTTTATTTTATTTTAATTAACTACGTAATTTATTTATTTTGAGACAAGGTCTTGCTCTGTTGCCCAGGCTGGAGTTCAGTGGTATAGTACTAGCTCACTGTATCCTCAAACTACTGAGCTCAAGTGGTCTTCCTGCCTCGGCCTCCCAAGTAACTGGGACCACACCACCATGCCTGATTAATTTATCTTATTTTTTTGTTGAGACAAGGGTCTCGCTTTGTTGCCCAGGCTGGTCTCAAACTCCTGGTTTCAAGTGATCTTCCCACCTCCACCATGCCTGACCTATTTTATTATTATTTTTAAGGTTTTTGACAAAGAAGAAAAAAGACGTAATATGAGCTAATATTCTTTCAGCATTTACTTTGTACCATGCACTATACTAAATTCTTTTACATTTGTGGTCTCAGTTACATTTATTTATTTATTTATTTATTTATTTATTTATTTATTTATGGAGACAGGATTTTAACTCTGTTGCCCAGACCGGAGTGCAGTGGCACCATCTCGGCTCATTGCAATCTCCACCTCCTGGGTTTAAGCAGTTCTCCCATTTCAGCCTCCCGAGTAGCTGGGACTGCAGGCAGGCACCACCGTGCCCAGCTAATTAAAAAAAGTTTTTTTTTGTAGCGACGAGGTCTAGAATGGTCTCAAACTCCAGAACTCAAGCAATCCTTCCATTTTGACCTCCCAAAGTGCTGCGATTACAGGCTGAGTAATCACCACACCTGGCCCCCCTCAATTACTTTTAAAGTTATTTATTCAGTTACTTTTCTTCCTGGCCCGTAGCCAAAATTCTCACTCCCATCCCCGTAGGGTACAGTTCTGAGGAGTGCAGTACAGACGCTCTCTGGCATGTACGCGGTATTGACAAAATATGTATTGCTGTTGTATGTGCCTATGCTTGCTGTGTTGTCTTATTTTGTTTCTTTCTTTGTTCACTCAACACTGTTTTAAAAATCTCCATGTGTTGTCCTGTGTACACCATTCGACTACTTCCAGCAACTGGCTAGTGATCTATTATGTGCTTGTGGCTCGGTTTACCTCTCGGTTTCCCAGGGATGGCAGAGCAGGGACTATCCTCGCTTATGCTTCGTACAGAGCTGCGTGAGAATTCCTTTGAGAGTCACACCCAGGATTCATCCTTGCTAGGCCACAGTGAGCCGTCTACATGCACTTTAACAGGGACCTGTCTGCTCCCCAGAGCAGCTGCTGAGAATTGGGCCACCAGCAGCGCAGGCAAGTCTATCTCCGTGTCTCTCTGCTAGCAGCTGAATGATCCAGTTTTCTAAGTTCTTCCTGTCTGGTTAGTCTAAAATGAAACCTCATCACTGCTTTAATTTGCAATTCTGATATCCAACGTGTTTGGAATGTTCTTGATCAATGTAGTGGCCCTGTGTTTCCTAGTCAGATCTTTTGTCCATTTGACTTATTTTTTATTATTTTTTTTATTTTTATTTTTTTATTTTTTATTTTTTGAGACGGAGTTTCGCTCTTGTTACCCAGGCTGGAGTGCAATGGCGCGATCTCGGCTCACCGCAACCTCCGCCTCCTGGGTTCAGGCAATTCTCCTGCCTCAGCCTCTTGAGTAGCTGGGATTACAGGCACGCGCCACCATGCCCAGCTGATTTTTTGTATTTTTAGTAGAGACGGGGTTTCACCATGTTGACCAGGATGGTCTCGAGCTCTCGACCTCGTGATCCACCCGCCTCAGCCTCCCAAAGTGCTGGGATTACAGGCTTGAGCCACTGCGCCCAGCCCCATCTGACTTATTCTTATTGATTTGCAGAAGAGCATCACATAAGGTTTTATTATTCTCATTTTTAGAGATGCAAGAACTCTCTCAGTGAGGTTCAGTGACTTGTCCAAAGACATCAGAGTAAACAGTGAAGCAAATATTTGAACCCAGAGTCACGCCTCTGAAAGCTGGATATCAGGGGGCGACTTGGTGAATTGTCTGTTAACCTTTACTTGTCTTTCTTAACCTTGTTATAGGGTTAAAAAAACCAGAATTTTGATTTTTGAAAAAGAATATGGCTCAAAGCAAAAGAATGAATTTGTCTTTGATCTATTTGACACCTCCTTTCCTTTCTCTCTCTCTTCCATATTATTCTTTAGAAAATAGTTTATTTTTCATAAATTAAAACCCAAAGAAGATTAATCACCCACAATTCTATCAGAGCTAGATAGGTACTATGCCATGCCAAGCGCCATTCTCCCTTACCTTGAACATATGTGTAAGAAGCCTGGTGTGGTGGCTCATGCCTATAATCCTAGCACTTTGGGAGGCCGAGGCGGGCAGATCACCTGAGGTCAGGAGTTCAAGACCAGCCTGGCCAACATGATGATATGCTGTCTCTACTAAAATACAAAAATTAGCTGGGCGTGATGGCATGTGCCTGCAATCCCAGTTACTTGGGACGCTGAGGCAGAAGAATCGCTGGAACTTGAGAGGCAGAGGCAACAGTGACCTGAAATCGCACCACTGCACTCCAGCCTGGGTGACAGCGAGACTCAAGAAAAAGAATAAAAAAAATATGTATAAGGTCTTTAGGATGTGCCATCTCCTGTTCTAGAAACCACGAAAAACAAAGGACCCAAATTTTCAGTTCAACAGGAGGAATAAGTTCAAGAGATCTGTTGTACATCATGGGGTGAATATGGTTAATAACAATGTGGTGTATACTTGCAAATTGCTAAGAGAGTAGATTTTAAATGCTCTCACCATAAAAGGATAAGTATGAGAGGTAATGCGTGTACTCAATAGCTTGATTTAGCTGTGCCTCAATGTACACTTATATCAAAACAGCATGCTGTATATCATGTAGATACACACACAATTTTTACTTGTCAATTAAAAAGAAAGAGACCACTTTCAAAAAAGGTATTTAAAATTAACTAATTCAGTGAAGAAAACAGAAGTTTGAAAGCATTATAATATTTTAGTGAAAATTTAAGTTTTAATTTATAATCTTTTCCTCTTTATTTAAATGTTAAACAAAACTTTGAAAAAATCAGGCTCCGATAAGAGTTAGGAACTGTGTTTCATAGCTAATAGCAGAGGTCTGAAATAACAGTGGCTTAAGCAAAATAAAGACTTAGTTTTCTTTTCTAAAACATGGAAGGCGGGGCACGGTGGCTCATGCCTATATGTAATTCTAGCACTTTGGGAGGTCTAGGCACGTGGATTGCTTGAGCCCAGGAGTTCAAGACCAGTCTGGGCAACATGGTGAAAGCCCATCTCTACGAAAGATACAAATAATTAGCTGGGCACGGTGGCATACACCTGTAGTCCCAGCTATCCAGGAGAATGAGGTGGGAGGAGGTCGAGGCTGTAATGAGCCGAGATCGCGTCACTGCACTCCAGCCTGGGCAACAGAGTGAGACCCTGTCTCAAAATAAAAATAAATAAAATAAAATGTCAGTCAGATGTAGTTGGTTCTCACGGGCATGCCGGTATCAGGGAGTCAGGCTCCTTCTGCATTTCTGCTTTGCTCTTCTAAGCACCTGGATATTCATCCTTAAGATTTCTTCCTGGCTGACAGAGGTCGCTGGGGCTCTGGCCTTTTATATCCACATTTCAAGAAGGAAGAAAGAAGAGAGGAGGATAAAATGGATGTGTCTGCCAGTTGAGTAAATATTTTGTTTTATTATTTTTATTGTTTTTATTTTTTTTTGGATGGAGTTTCGTTCTTGTTACCCAGGCTGGAGTGCAATGGCGCGATCTCGGCTCACCGCAACCTCTGCCTCCTGGGTTCAAGCAATTCTCCTGCCTCAGCCTCCCGAGTAGCTGGGATCACAGGCACGCGCCACCGTGCCCAGCTAATTTTTTGTATTTTTAGTAGAGACGGGGTTTCACCATGTTGACCAGGATGGTCTCCATCTCTAGACCTCGTGATTCACCCGCCTCGGCCTCCCAAAGTGCTGGGATTAGAGTAAATATTTTAAAATAACTTTCTACTTTCTTACATGTCGCTGACCTTCTCTGTCTACAAGGGAGCCTGGGAGATGTTTAGCTGCTTTCACTGGCACAATACAGAAGTTGTTAAATAAGAAGGAAAACAAATCACAGCAGTCTCTGGCACAGCTCCCGATTATCTTTTATTCAGCACAAGATCACCCACTGTGAATGTGTGCTTCAATATACTGAATAACACCTTAAGAAATAAAAAATTTAGGCTGGGCACCTATAATGGCTCATGCCTATAATCCCAACACTTTGAGAGGCCGAGGCAAGAGGATCGCTTGAGCCCAGGAGTTCATGACTGGCCTGTGCAACACAGTGAGACCTTATTTCTGCAAAAAAAAAAAAAAAAAAAAATTAGTTGGGTGTGGTGGCTTGTGCCTGTAGTCCTAGCTACTCAGGAGGCTGAGGAGGGAAGATTGCTTGAGCCCAGGAGGCAGAGGTTGAAATGAGCTGAAATCATGCCACTCCAGTGTGGGTGACAGAGGGAGACATTGTCTCAAACAAAGCAAAACAAATAAACAAATGAAATTTAAAGTTCCAGGTATTAAAGAAATGTTCGAACCTATGAACATCTCTCCATCATACTACCTGATCTCAAAATCTACCACACTATAGCAATCAAAACAGCATGGTACCAGCATAAAAGCAGACATACGGGCCAATGGAACAGCATAAACCACCCAGAAATAAATCCACCCATTTATTACCAACTGATCTTTGACAAAGTTGCCAGGAACACACGAGGGAGGAAGAATTGTGTCCTTGGTAAATGGTGTTGGGACAACTGGGCATCCACATGCAGAAGAAGGAAACTAAATGCGAATGTCACACCACATAGAAAAATAAACTCAAAATGGCTTAAAGAGTTAAATAGACGAATGGAATTACACCGAACTAAAAATCCTCTGCACAACCAAGGCAACACTTATCAGAGTGAAGAGACAATGCATAGAATGTGGAAATTAATATCCAAAACATATAAGAAATTCAACTCAATAACAACTGGATTAAAAAGTGGGCAAAGGACCTGAACAGACACTTCTCAAAAGAAGATACACAAATGACTCAGGGGTATAGGAAAAGATGCTCAGCATTACTAATTGTTAGGGAAATACAAATTAAAACCACAATGAGATACCATTTTACATCCGTTAGAAATGCTGTTATTAAAACAAAGAAAGTTAATAGATGTTGGCAAGAATGTAAAGGAAAGGGACCACTTTTACCCTGTTGGTGGGCATATAAATCAGTACAGTCGTTGTAGAAGACAGTGTGGAGGTTTCCAAAAAAATTTAAAAAAAAATAGAATGACTGTATGATCTAGCAATCCCACTTCTGAGTATATATCCAGAGGTCATAAAATCAGTGTGTTGAAGAGAGATCAGAACTCCCATGTTGATTGCAACATTATCTACAACGACTAAAATATGAAATCAAACTAAGTGTCCATCAATGGATGGATAAAGAAAATGTGGCATATATCAACAATGAAATACTATTCAGCCTCAAAATAGAAGGAAATTCTGTTATTTGTGACAATGTGGAAGAACCCGGAGGACATTATGCTAAGTGAAATAAGCCAGGCAAAGAAGACAAAGAAGGCATGATCTCACCTGTATGTGAAATCTAAAAAAGTTGAACTCATAGAAGTGGCGAGGAGAGTGGTGGTAACCAGGGCCTGCAGGTGGGGGTGGGGATGGGGAGATCTTGGTCAAAGGGTACAAAATTTCAGTGAAAAGAAGTAAGTTTTGGAGATCTATTGTGCAGCATGCTAAGTATAGTTAATAATAATGTGCTGAACACTTGAAAACTGCTGGGAGACGTTTTAAATGTTCTCACTACACAGTGTGTGAAGTGAAGGATGTGTTAGTCGGCTTCATCTAATTATTTCACAATGTGTACATATGATGAAAACATCATGCTGTGCACCATATATATGCAATTTTTATCTGTCAATTTAAAAAAGCCCTAAAGGGAACCTTTCAATGTGCTCTGGGTCTAATTTTCACTTCTGTAGTAGCTGCTTCATGGGGTTGGGTTGGGGGCAGTGTCGGAGAAAGAGCAGGTCGATTCTCATTTGGTCACTCATTCATTCAATAAGCAGTATTTAGCACCAATTATATTTCGGCATTATACTGTCTTTTGTGGGGGTAATTACTGTATTCTTATAGTGCTTTATAGTTAATAAAGGACATTCATCTGCTTTTTCTTATTTAATCCTCATGGAACACCAAGAGACAGGAAGCAGGCATTATTTCCTTTTACTATAAATAAGGACCTTGAGGAACAAGGAGGTTAAATGAGAGGTGCCATTCATAAAATCAGTGTGGGTCAGATCCAGGACTTAAGCTGGGGATTTTCACCTCCTGTGAATTTTCCACTCCTCCGGCTTTAGAAATTGGGTGCTATTGCCAATTAGGGGACAAAGACAGTGCACTCTCTCTTTCTCTCAAAATGTGGGGTGTGTGCAGGTCAGGAACTGCCAAAGGTGGATTTTCTGGGCTGCTAGGGCGCCTGCTTAGCTCTCTGATAAGCATTTGACTGTAGCCATTTGCATTTATTTAAATCAGTAATTCTTAGTTCCCATCCTCCCAGCCTTTTCCTCCTATTAAGAAGTTAAAATTTCAGACAACTGCCATAATTATACCCAGATTTTCACAAAAGTTTCTCCTCCTTTTATTTTGGTAAAAAGAATACATTGCAATAATTTTTATTTAATACAGCTATTAAGGTTCAGCAGTAATGATTATTTACTGCTAAATTCGGATACAAGATACATACAATTCCGTGACTTCATCATTCTCTTTCTCCCTCAGAAAAAATTATTAACATGAGTAAGAGTTTTAGGAAAACCTGTTAATTCACTCTGACATGCAAAACTCAATAACTCTGTCACTGCACTGAATCTTCAGTCCAGTCTCAAGATTAGAACCCCCTACCCCGCCGCCTGCCACCCACTTCTTAAACTGCTCCTGGTAATTTCGTTAGGAGCAAAAACTTACTTGAGACAAATCTCACAAATGATCAAGAGAGTTTCCATTGAGACTCTAAGGTTGAGAATCTCTGATCTAAATGTCCTAAACTCAATGAGCATAGATGTACTATTTATTTTCGCTTATTCAACCATTTGAAATGTGCTGAAAATATCAACATTCTTACAGCAAAGGCCACCAGCGGCTTCCTCAATTAATATCCAGATGTATGAAATTCTTTGTCATACTTTGATACTTTTAAGCAAAAAGGACACACTGATTTTTAATCATGGAAAATAATAAAGGGGGATTTTTTTTAGACAAAAATGGGTACTGCAAAAGAGTTAACTGGTAATTTCTTTTGTTTCTAAAGTTGTTGAACATCTCAATACAAAAAAAGCAGGCAGAATTTCTGCTGATGTCACTATGAGGCACACAGACTAAAATTTGGTCTTGTATTGATATGTAGATATTAAAAAAGCATATTTTTTTCTTTATTCCTTCTTTAAATCTGATAACAAGCAAAGCTCTTAAATGGCATGCACATACTTATGTGTCACATGTAAAAGCTGTTTATGCATCTGGATATGAGTCAGTCACCAAAACCAAAAGTGGGGTTGACAGGTCAGATCTGGTGGCTCATAAATGTAGATTTCCTTCAAAGAACAAGGACCTGAGCCGTGCTCCTAACAAGGAAGAACCTGTAGATGTCTCCAGTTCATCTTCTATATTTGCACTTGTGAGATCATTAGTCAGCTGTATTATTTATCTCCTACACGAAAGTATTTCAAGGTCTGTGGGAGTTTTCTCCATTTAAGGTTAATCAATCTTTATTATTCTCAGTTTATAGCTTCTCAGATGCTTAAGTTGGTGAAGACTTTTTATTTAAGAAAAGAGAGTTCCTTATTTGTCCTCTTTCAAACATTCTCAAAGATTTGAACTGCATGCCTATGAAAAATGATTAACAGAGACTTAGATTTTCATTAAATGTCTCTGAGAAACATCTGCAGCATCTCATTTCATGATAAAGTAAGAATTAAATCCTTGTGTAACACCAAGAGACAGGGAGCAGGCATTATTTCTTTTTACTATAAATAAGGACCTTGAGGAACAGGGAGGTTAAATGAGAGGTGCCATTCATAAAATCAGTGTGGGTCAGATCCAGGATTTAAGTTGAGGAATTTCACCTCCTGTGAATTTTCCACTCCTCTGTCTTTAGAAATTGGACGCTATTGCCAATTAGGGGACCAAGCTCTTTCTTTCTCTCAAAATGTGGGGTGTGTGAGAGAGATGTTGACAGGTTTAGACTTTGGAACTTACTATGTTTCCTCTGAACCTTTTGAAAACCCATAAGCTCTGCACTTTTAAACTGAGGCAAATTACAATGTAATTTGTTCAGCTAAATAAGTCATTTATATGGGAGGAATAATATTTGTGCTAAGCTCTAATTTACCATAAAACAAAGAGCTAGATTGAATATAATTGTGTTTCTGCATAAAATAAAATCCATACATACATTTTGTCCTAAAAATAAGTTATTAAGGCTGGATGCAGTGGCTCATGCCTGTAATCCCAGCACTTTGGGAAGCCGAGGCAGGTGGATCAACTGAGGTCAGGAGTCTGAGACCAGCCTGGCCAACGTAGGGAAACCTCATTTCTAATAAAAATACAAAAAAAAAAAAAATTTGCCAGGTGTGGTGGTGGGATCCTGTAATTTCAGCTACACGAGAGGCTGAGGCAGGAGAATCACTTTAACCCAGGAGGCAGAGGTTGCAGTGAGCCGAGGTCACACCACCGCACTCCAGCCTGGGCAACAAAAGAGTGACTCTGGCTTGTCGCTACAAATGCTCCAGACCACGAAACTGGATTCCTTTTCGAAAACTGCAAATCGGATTTCTCCACCTTGCCTTGGTATCCTCAGATATCACCTTTGCCAATATTTTCTTCATTATTTCCCATCAATCAATGATGCAACTAATACGATCGACAATTTTTTCACCAGTAAAGGGCACCATCCACCGGCATTTCTTGGCTGCGTCCTCCCAGGACCCAGGGCCTCGTGGCTTCTGTGGGTTGCTTTCCAGGCCCCCGTCTGGCTCCTGAATGGTCCTGTTCTCTGTGCTCCAGCTGAGGCAGTGCCCTTTGTCTTTGCCCCTGCTCTCCCCAATCCTGTCTCCAGGATTTTTTCTGTTATCAGCCGGTGCCAGCAGTGAAGAATATCGATTTTGATATCTATGCCTGCACTCTAATTCCACTTTGCAGCAAGCCATGGGGTTTTCCTTAACTTAACTTCTGTGTAAAGCTACTTTAATTTTCTTAAAACTCACTACTTACATTTAAATGGATTCTGTCAGTCAACAAATATTCCCTATATACAGCATTTAAATGCTTCCTGCAAATGCAATCCTAATGAAGAGTTCAAGTTAAAAGGGGCTTTCAATACACCATCTCAGGAGACTAGTGGTAGAATCTCCTGGGATAAAGGCATTCATACACAGTCTGTGGTAATGGTTTCTGACTATGGAGACTTTTCAACATCTTTAGATTAAAAAAACTATATATAAAAATATAATTTTTTGAATGACTTTCAAGGAAAAAGGAATGAATGATATTTCTGCAGTAGTTAGCTTCAAGGCTTAACGGGGGTGAAGTACGGGAGGAGATATTTTCTTTGATACAGAAAATGAATTAGAAAAGTCTCACTTACAGGGGGCATTTAAAAACCTGGAGATGCAGAAACTTGTAAAGCAGGTTAACAGGTGGGAGTTAGAGACTGAGAGATAGAGAGAAAAATGAAAGCAGGAGATAGAGCAAGTGTACTTTCATTTTAGTATTTAACAAGTATAATCAGGCGGTGCGGGTGACCGCACTGAACATAAGGCCATCATCAGGGTGTTGCAGGATCTTTGTGCTGAGTGAGAGGGAGGAGAATGGCTGTCAGGAATAGCTGGAACAGAAAGGTCTTGAATCACGTGACTACCATGCAATGAGACTGGCACGTGTCACTGTTGTACATGATCCTTATTAGACAGACTGTCACCCACAGCTCCTGTGTCTTTCACAAGTCTTCCTTGCTGAGGAATTGCCCTCCCTCTCTCCCAAATTGAACCATTTAACTGAATTTCCCAGGATGCAGAGGTCCTTAGTTGAGGATGAAGGAGTGCAGCCATGCTCGGAGGCATGCCTTCCAGGGCAGACGTCAACAGAGCAAAGACTGTCTTCTTTGCTGTTAGGCAAGACATGAACTGTAGTAATAGCTGCTGCGTGTTGTTAAGACATCTTTGATACAGTAGATTCTCAGATTTGCTGAGCAAACTGCCTTGAGCAGAATAGGTACTCCATAAATACTTATGGTTAATAGTTTCTAGGATTTCTATTATCCATGTCATCTTTGTAACTCACCATTCTGGCTGAAGAAATGGAAATTCAGAGAAATCAAGCAAGCAGTTCTGTCTTTCATAGTACGAATATACCTAAAAAGATGAGCTAATCATAAATTTCTTACCAGACTGCAATTTCCCAATTGTTTATGCTGAATTCCGTTGAGCATACATATGTGATGACTGCTCAAACGATTCCCTGTGACACCCCCTCAAATGAGAAGGCATCTGTTTGGTCTCAGTTGGGAAAGCAGGCTAAAAATGTCTCCACTTTGGCATTAAATCAGCTTATTGTGACAGTGTACACTCCAAAGTAGATGCTTCTTGCTTTTCTCTTTTAGAGAAGTTATTTCATTTATAATCTATTTTTGGATAATCCCAGGACTTTACATGTTGGATTTGACCTAAATGCTAATGTAAAGACAAGTTTCTGCTAGTAACAAATGGTAACTTGTTTTTTGTTGTTGTTGTGGTGGTTTGTTTTTTGAGACAGAGTCTTGCTATGCCTTGCCCAGGCTTGAGTGCAATGGCACAATCTCAGCTCACTGCAACCTCTGCCCCCTGGGCCCGAGTGATTCTCCTGCCTCAGCCTCCCGAGTAGCTGGGATTACAGGCATGCACCACTGGGCCCAGCTAATTTTTGTATTTTTAGTAGAGACAGGGTTTTACCATGTTGCCCAGGCTGTCCTGAACTCCTGACCACCTGAGATCCACTTGAGATCCACCTGCCTCAGCCTCCAGAAGTGTTGGGATTACAGGCGTAAGCCACTGCGCCTGGCTGGTAACTGTTTTAATTATAACATAAGGTGATCAGAAAGAAGAATTTCTTAATGTTTGCAAAGACTCCTGAGATAAAAATCATAACGACACACGGACAAATTAATTTAGTAGAAAAATCACTTCCCATCCTAAGCCAAAAATATGCCATTTAACAAACTTTAAATGAAACGGAGGACTTTCATAGGTGATTTTTAAACAATAAGCTCAAAGTTACTTCTAAACAATAATTTAAGATTCTCATCCCTTTCTCAAGCAATGAAATCACTTATTTAGTTAGGATAGGTACCACTTCTATGATATGGGTACATTAGACAACTCATAGGTACCACTTCTATGATATGGGTACATTAGACAAGTCATGCTTTTTAAAAAAATTATTTTATTTTATTTTTTTGAAGTAGAGTCTTGCTCTTTTGCCCAGGCTGGAGTGCAGTGGTGCAATCTTGGCTCACTGCAACCTCTGCTTCCCAGGTTCAAGAGATTCTCATGCCTCAGCCTCCTGAGTAGCTGGGATTATGGGTATGCACCACCACACCCAGCTAAATTTTGTATTTTCAGTAGAGACAGGGTTTCACCATGTTGGCTAGGCTTGTCTCAAACTCTTGGCCTCAAGTGATCTGCCTGTTTCGGCCTCCCAAAGTGCTGAGATTACAGGTGTGAGCCACCACACCCAGCCACAAGTGATGTTTTAATGCTTTAGTGACACACTAGAATATACTCCTAATTGGTAGCAGCAATGCTGGAGTTTAGTCATAGATAAGAGTGTATGCTGATGTGACAAGAAGAACGTATATGAACATGGTGACATTATAGGTATACATGGCGACTAAAGTAATAGCAGTGTTGGAATCATAGATATCTTCATAGTGGAAGAAGGTCTCTCCCCAAGACAGCCCTGGTAGTCCTTCAGTTTCGTTTGCCTTCATGAGAACATTTATTACTTTTATACACTGACATAGAACTGAACTCACATTTCACAATGTGGTAGGGGATTTCATGCCCTTTTATGTTTCTGCTGGATTTAGGGCAGTTACAATTCCCCCCACTGGGCAGCTGTGTTCTCTCAACACCAGATGAGTGGTCATACTGATGAGAGTTGAGATGTGGGGACCATGGACAGCAGAAAGTAAGTGTTCAGGGGAGAAAACAGAGTCATGGGTGGGGGAGGGAGAGTGTGTCCAGACAAGGGAGCAGCACTGGAGCCTGTGGAAGAACCTGGGAGAGGGAGGTCAGTGTGCTGGAGGAGCTACACGCCAGCACAAACCACCTTCGCTGTCAGCAGTACCTTGGACCATTCCTGATTTCCCTGACTCCTTAGAGGTGTCACCATTATGGCAAGACAGCTCAGGACATGCCTCTGTTTACTGAAGTGTGTGCAACAAGGCTGTGCTACTTAGGAGATTTATTAAAGATGCAGTGGCTTTATGGCAAGACAGCTCAGGACATGCCTCTGTTTACTGAAGTGTGTGCAACAAGGCTGTGCTACTTAGGAGATTTATTAAAGATGCAGTGGCTTTCACCTGATTAGTGAGCACTGTCAGCCTCAGAGGGTACCTTCAGAGCTAAGGAAGTACTGCCCTTCCAAAACTCTATCAGGGAAGAGATAGAGCAGAGTCAGAGAACTGACGGAACCAGGTAAGCAAGTACCACCAGGGCCTTTTTCCCCGGTCTTGACTGCGTGTCCACTCAGTAGGTGGGCTTCCTTCTTCCTTATTTCATGTACTTTCTGCACATGATGGGACACGTGTCCACTGAATCCTTGAGTTTTACGTCATGGTTTCACTAATGAAAGACTGTCCTTTTGTTTCTCCATAATCAATTCAAAAGTTTTTTTGGATTTAAATGCCAGAGAGGGGTTGATTTGGATTTCTGGGTCAGATGGTCAAAAATCCCCCCCCCCCAAAAATCCCATTGAACCAGCTTAGCTTAGAAAGCCAAGCCTGTATAAATCAACCGTGGCCAGGGATTTGGGGTCAGTGAGAGCATGGAGCTGCCGTTCCAACCATGGGGTGAGCAGGCAGCTTCTCAAAGGAGGGAGAAGCACTGGGAAGCGGTGTCCTAGATTTTTGGCTATAAGAATAGGATCATTCCATTTGGTCATGAAGTAGCAAGTTATTTTTTAAGTTAGGATTATTGCCACATGAATGGTCTCAATTTTATTTTCGCTAGATTCTCAGCCCCACCTTTTGTTTCTCGTGTTCTTACCAAAACTCGTAGTGCATAACAGGAGCTAAAAAGATATTTGCTAAATTGAATAAGACTTATTTTCATGTCAAATATGACATACACATATTGTTTACAATTTTCTGTTAAGAATTACAGAAATTAGTATTCTAAATTTTCTTTCAACATCTGTTACAAAAAGTCTTCTTCGTGAGGAGGCATATTCACTACCCTTTGTATTTGCTTTATATACACCCATGAAGTTTATAGATTAAGGAGGGCATCAGCCTACTTTCTTTTTGACATTAACAGTAAGGTGACCCACAGCTTGCAAAGTGGCTATTTTTTGTGTTCTTTCCTGCTAGGCTGGGTGGTGGCCCACACAGGGCACCAGTGTCACATGTCAGGGCTTAATGCCACGTTCTATGAAGTAGGCTTTAAACAGAAAGGAAAACCAAGGCAGAGTCATGAAGAAGAGAGATCATGAGTTCCCCCAGCCCCTTCCACCTGCTTTATCCAGAGAGAAATGTTCTCAAGTCTGCTGGATACACAACAGGGGTTGAATTTCAGCAGCGTCCCCTTTTTTTATGGGGCAAGAGTGGGGCATCAGGGGGAAACTCAGCCTTGGTTTGAAAACCAGGCAGTCTAGATATGGCTGCCAACGGAATATAGGCATTTTCTGAGGAAAGAAACTGCTGAGAACCTGGTGACTTTGGGGACCTGGGAGAATGAGGCCATCAGAACTAAGGGAAGATGAGATTGGGAAAGGCTCTTCCATGGGGAGAAGAGGATGCTTATGCTGCTTGCTTAAGCCAGCTCATCGTCAGGTCAATCAGAGTGGAACATCCTCGTCTTGCTGGGGGCTAGGGAAAATAAGGGAACAGGTGAAAAAAAGACTGCTTTTAAACTGAGGGATCGAGGTGCACTGGCTATTTTTCATTTACTCATCCAGGTCCACTTCTGTCCTTCTTCATTCTTCGCTGTGCTCCTAGAGAATGACCTTTATTATCAACGGGTTTCCTCTCCTCCCAGCTCCTAGTGAATGGGAGGCCCTGGCAGAGATGGGATGGAGATAAGACAGGAAGGCCAGGGTATTTATTTCTGTAGCTTCACCCTTCTTGGATATCTGTGGTTGACTGCATCCTCCCATCCCTTGTTGGTTGTCCCTCTTCTATTGTGACTGTGACTGCTCCCTCTGGCTTCAGCACATTCTCCCTGCCTTTGCTCCTTTGCTTGTGGTGATACCTGCTGCTCAAGGGGCTGACCCTGAAGGCAGCCGCTGGGCTACAGGTTACTGATGTGGGACCTTGGTGGCACATCGCCATGTCGGCTGCATCATGTGGCTTCTGCATCTGTACTCTACTTCCCCCATTGTCTTAAAAGTTTTTTCTGGATTAAAATTTCTTTGGTTCTAATCTTAACTTTTTGTTCATATTTAATGATCTAAACTTCTTCTATAAACCTAAACAAATAACATTTATTGAAGGTCATCTGTGGGTCTAATAGTATGTTAAACATTTCCTTAAATGGTGTCTTTTACTTTTTTCCACAATAACTTTATAAGATGTATAAGGAACCTCATGAGGAGGCTCAAAAAGACTGAACTTAAGACTCGTATCTTTTTGACTTGGATACCTGCACGCATAAACACTATGCCATGCCTCTTAAACCTTTCATGAAACAAGGCAAAAATAACTTACTTTAGTTAAAAACAAGGACATATCTAACTTGGCAGTTTGTCAGTACTTAGCATTGGAGGAAGAATGCTATGGGAAGTCAGCACCAAACAATCACATTAGAATCAGTGAACTTGAGCTATAGAATCTCATAAAACACTGTATTAGAGTGTTGCAACTCCAGCTTGAGGGTGTGGAATTTAGTGTACTCAATTCAGACTGTAAGAGTATAAGTTGGATTTGGATAGATATTGCAGAATCTTAATCACAAAAAGCTGTGTAAGAAGTTAGGTCTGCTAAGTTCTTTTTCTGTAAGAAGCTGCTCAGGAAATGGTTTACATTGAACATCCTGGAAGAAACTCTTAGCCATTGTACCTGGTATCATAAGCCCAGTTGATATTGCAAGCCCAATAAAGGTAATTCTACTTTCTTAGTTAAGGGATTAAACTGCATCCTTGAAAAGGTTTTCAAGTAAGAATAGAAATGATAAATAAATTTATAATTTGGTGGAAGTTGGATCCACATAGCTATTATAGTAAGTTCTCTAGCTAGTCTATTCTTTGCCTGTTTTTTCTTTCTCTGCTTTTAAATGTTGAAAGTAGTTAAGAGCGTGGGCTTCAAAGTAAGTCCTTAAACACCTTAGGTTGCCCAAGACCCTTTCAGGGGATCCTCAAGGTCAAGATTATTTTCATAATAATGTAAGTCGCTGTATGTTCTCCCCACCTGCTCCATGTTATTTGCATGTTAGGAGCCTACAGTTTTTTTTTTTTTTAAAAACAACTGACAGTTTTTTGCCAATCATAAAATTTTGGTTTTCTTTTTAAAAAATTATTATACTTTAAGTTCTGGGGTACATGTGCAGATCATGCAGAATTGTTGCATAGGTATACACATGCCATGGTGGTTTGCTGCA
Source organism: Saimiri boliviensis (assembly GCF_048565385.1). NCBI lineage: Eukaryota > Metazoa > Chordata > Mammalia > Primates > Cebidae > Saimiri > Saimiri boliviensis. The sequence goes on from NC_133464.1 coordinate 11,155,096, forward strand.
TCCATACCCCCCGTCATCTACATTACGTTTTTCTCTTAATGTTATCCCTATCCAATACCCCCACCTCCTGCTATCCCTCCCCTAGCCCCCTCATCTCCCCAGGAGGCCCCAGTGTGTGATGCTCCCCTCTCTGTGTCCAGGTATTCTCATTGTTCAACACCCACTTATGAGTGAGAACATGTGGTGTTTGGTTTTCTGTTCTTGTGTCAGTTTGCTGAGAATGATGGTTTCCAGATTCATCCATATCCCTGCAAAGGACATGAACCCATCCTTTTTTATGGCTACATAGTATTCCATGGTGTATATGTGCCACGTTTTTAAAATCTAGTCTATCATTGATGGGCATTTGGGTTGGTTCCAAGTCCTTGCTATTGTAAACACTGCCACAATGAACATATATGTGCATGGGTCTTTGTAATAGAATGATTTATAATCCTGTGGGTATATACTCAGTAATTGGATATTTGGGTCAAATGGTATTACTATTTCTAAATCCTTGAGGGATTGCCACATTGTCTTCCACAATGGTTGAACTAATTTATACTCCCACCAACTGTGCAAAAGTGTTTCCATTTCTCCACATCCTCTTCAGTATCTGTTGTCTCCAGATTTTTTTTTTTTTTTTTTGAGATGGAGTCTTGCTCTGTCACCAGGCTAGAGTACAGTGGCATGATCTTGACTTGCCGTAACCTCCACCTCCCGGGTTCAAGCAATTCTCCTGCCTCAGCCTTCCAAGTAGCTGGTACTACAGGCATGCAGCACCACACCTGGCTAATTTTTGTATTTTTAGTAGAGACAGGATTTCACCATGTTGGCCAGGATGGTCTTGATCTCTTGACTTCATGATCTGCCCGCCTTGGCCCCCCAAAGTGCTGGGATTACAGGCGTGAGCCACTGCCCCAGCCTGTTGTCTCCAGATTTTTTAATGATCGCCATTCTAATTGGTGTGAGATGGCATCTCAATGTGGTTTTGATTTGCATTTTTCTAATGATCAGTGATGATGAGCTTTTTTTCATATGTTTGTGAGCTGCATAGATGTCTTCTTTTGAAAAGTGTCTGTTCATATCCTTCAGCCACTTTTTGATGAGGTTGTTTGTTTTTTCTTGTAAATTTGTTTAAGGTTCTGGATATTAGCCCTTTGTCAGATGGGTAGATTGCAACAACTTTTTTCCATTCTGTTAGTTACTGGTTAACTCTAACGATAGTTTCTTTTGCTGTGCAGAAGCTGTCGAGTTTAATTAGATCCCATTTGTCTATTTTGGCTTTTGTTGCCATTGCTTTTGGTGTTTTCATCAGGAAGTCCTTGCCTATGCCTATGTCCTGAATGGTATTGCCTAGGTTTTCTTCTAGGGTTTTTACAGTGTTAGATCTTATGTTTAAATCTTTAATCCATCTGCAGTTAATTTTAGTATAAGGTGTAAGGAAGGGGTCGAATTTCATCCTTCTGCATATGGCTAGCCAGTTTTCCCAACATCATTTATTAAATAAGGAATCCTTTCCCCATTTCTTGTTTTTGTCAGGTTTGTCAAAGATCAGATGGTTGTAGATGTGTGACATTACTTCTGAGGCCTCTGTTCTGTTCCATTGGTCTATGTCTCTGTTTTGGTACCAGTGCGATGCTGTTTTGGTTACTGTAGCCAACAAAACAAAACAAAACAAAACAAAACAAAACAAAATTTGGTTTTCAAGATAAAATTAGATACTCAAGTCTGTCACTGTGAGTTTGACAGTTTCTCAGCACTTACTGAGATTAGGGGTAATATTGACACTTTTTTGATATTTAGAAGTAAAATGCGTCCACATTTGGAAGAATTAATTAACTCAATGAACCAATATATTCCAAATGACCAATGTATGATGTTACAAAATCATACTATTTGATTGCAAGAAAGACCAATAAATTTTAATGTTACAGAGTACAAAAGGTTCATTAATATGATTTCAGATCATTGCAATTAACTTTTACGAAACTATCACTTGTAGAATTCTGGTGTAATATCAAAGAAGAATGGCCATAATTATTTGAAAAGGTTATTAAAAACACTCCTACCTTTTCCAAATACTTATTTCTATTAATCTGAATGCTCCTTATATACTTTAACCAAATCAACATATTACAATATACTGAATGCAGAAGCAGATATAAGAAACCTAGCAAAGTTATCCTTCAGAAATGAGGGAGAAATAAAGTATTTCCCAGACAAGCAAAACCTGAGGGAATTAATTATCACTAGATCAGCCTTACAAGAAATGCTTGAGGGAATACTATATTTGAAGTCAAAGATTATATCACTGTCATGAAAACATACAGAAGTATAAAGCTCACTGAAAAAGTAAATAAACAAAGGATAAAGAGAAGAAAAACCCTTATAATTCCAGAAAACCACAATGATAAACACAAAAATAAGAAGAAAGAAAAAAGGGATATACAAAACAATCAGAAAACAACAAAATGACAGGAGTAATTTCTCATCTATCAATACTAATCTTGAATGTAAATAAATTAAATCTTCCACTTAAAAGTCATAGACTGGGTAAACAGACTTAAAAAAATGACCCAATTATATACTAGCTACAAGAAACTCACTTCACCTATAAAGAAACCTATGGACTGCAAATAAAGGAATAAAAAAAGATATTTCAAAAACAAAAACAGAAACCAAAAGCAAGCAGGAGTAGCTATATTTACCTGAGATAATATACACTTTAAGTCAAAATGGTAAAAAGAGATAAAGAAGTTTATTATATAATGAAAAAAAGATCAATTCAGCAAGAAGATATAACAACTGTAAATATATATGTACCCAACACAAGAGCACCCAGATATATAAAGCAAATATTAGAACTAAAGGGAGAGCCAGACTATGATATAATAATAGTTGGGGACTTTAACATCCCACTATCAGCACTGGACATCAATAGATCATCCAGACAGAAAATCAATAAAGAAACATTGGATGCTCTCGTCCGGTTCTAGGCACTTCAGGAGCCATGGCTTAGGTGCAGATATGGCCAAGTCCAAGAACCACACTACACACAATCAGTCCCGAAAATGGCATAGAAATGGTATCAAGAAACCCTGATCACAAAGATACGAATCTCTTAAGGTCTTAAGGGGGTGGACCCCAAGTTCCTGAGGAACATGCGCTGGGCCAAGAAGCACGACAAGAAGGGCCTGAAGAAGACACAGGCCAACAATGGCAAGGCCATGAGTGCACGTGCCCAGGCTATCAGGGCCTTCGTAAAGTCCAAGGAAGTTAAGCCCAAGTTCCCAAAGGGTGTCAGCCCCAAGCTCAATTGACTTGCCTACATTGCCCACCCCAAGCTCAGGAAGCATGCTCATGCCCGCATTGCCAAGCAGCTCAGGCTCTGTCAGCCAAAGGCCAAGGCCAAGGCCAAGACCAAGGCCAAGACCAAGGATCAAACCAAGGCACAGGCTGCAGCTCCAGCTTCAGTTCCTGCTCAGGCTCCCAGAGGTACACAGGCCCCTACAAAAGCTTCAGAGTAGATATCTCTGTCTGCCAACGTGAGGACAGGAGGACTGGTACGACCCCCTAGGCTGCCATCTGCATGGGGCTGGGGTTCTCCTGTGCCATTTCTATAAATAAAAGTGAGGCAGGAAAAATAAAAATAAAAAAGAAACATTGGATTTAAACTGTACTGTAGACCAAATGGACCTAACAGACATTTACAGAACACTGCATTCAACAGCTGCAGAATACACATTCTTTTTATCAGCACATGGAACATTCTCCAGGACAGACCACGTATTAGGCCACAAAATAAGTCTCAATAAATTTACAAGGATTTAAATCATATTAATTTTTTTCTGAACACAATGGGATAAAACTAGAAATCAATAACGAAAACTTTTGAAACTTTACAAATACATGGAAATTAAACAACATGCTCCTTAGTGACCAAGAGGTCAATTAAGAAATTAAAAAGAAAATTAAAAAACTTAATTAAGCAAATGAAAATAGAAATACAACACAGCAAAACTTATGGGAAATAGCAAAAGCAGTATTAAGGCAATAGTTTATAGCAATAAATACCTATATCATACAAGTAGAAAGATTTCGAATACCTACTAATTCATCTCAAAGAACTAAAAAAGCAAGAAAAATCCATACTTAAAATTAGTAGAAGAAAAGAAACAACGAATGTCAGAGCAGAAAGAAATAAAATTGAAACTAAAAAACTTACAAAGGATTAACAAAATGAGGTTTGCCTTTTGAAAAGATAAAAATGTCAACGAACCATTAGCTAGATTAACGAAAAAAAAAAGGGAGAGGACCCAAATAAATACAGTCTGAAACAAAAAAAGGAGACACTACAGTGGTTACCATGGAAAGACTCTGAAGTCCTAGCCAGAGAAATCAGGCAAGAGAAAGAAATAAAATGTACTCAAATTGGAAAAGAGGAAGTCAAACTATCTCTGTTTGCTGATGACATGATCTTATACCTAGGAAACCCTAAAGTCTCCTCCAAAAGACTTACAGATTTGATAAATGAATTAAGTAAAGTCTCAGGTTACAAAATCAATGTACACAAATCACCAATACTGCTATTCGCCAGTAATAATCAAACTGAGAATCAAATCAAGAACTCAATCCCATTTACAATAGTCACAACAAGAATAAAATACCTAGGAGTATACTTAGCCAGGAAGGCAAAAGATCTCTGCAAGGAGAACTCCAAAATACTGATGAAAGAAATCATAGATGACACAAACAAATGGAAACACAGAAAATGTTTATGAATTGGAAGAATCAATATTGTGAAAATGATCATACTGTCTATAGCAATCTACAATCAATGTAGTTTCTATCAAACCACCAATATCATTTTTCACAGAATTAGAAAAAACAATTCTAAAATTCATATGGAACCAAAAAGGAGTCTGATAAGCCAAAGCAATCCTAAGCAAAAAGAATGAATCTTGAGGCATCACATTATCTGACCTCAAATTATACTCTAAAGCAGGCGTCCCCAAACTTTTTACACAGGGGGCCAGTTCACTGTCCCTCAGACCGTTAGAGGGCCGCCACATACTGTGCTCCTCTCACTGACCACCAATGAAAGAGGTGACCCTTCCTGAAGTGCTGCAGGGGGCCGGATAAATGGCCTCAGGGGGCCGCATGTGGCTGAGGGGGTGGGCCGTAGTTTGGGGACGTCTGCTCTAAAGCTATAGTAATCAAAACAGTATGCTACTGGTATAAAAGTAGACACATAGGCCAATGGAAAAGAATAGAGAACCAAGAAATAAAGCCAAAAACATACAACCAACTGATCTTGGAAAAAGCAGATCAAAACGTGCTGGGGAAAGGACATCATAGTCAATAAACGGTGCTGAGAAAATTGGATAGACACATGTAGAGTGATGAAACTGGATCTTCCTCTCTCAGCATATACAAAAATTAACTCAAGCTAGATTAAGGACTTTAACCTGCCACGTGAAACTATAAAAATTCTAGAATAAAACCTAGGAAAAACTCTTCTGGACATTGACCTAGACAAAGGATTTATGACTAAGGTAAAAAACAAATGTGACAAAATAAAGAAATACATAAATGGGACCTAATTAGACTAACATGCTTCTGCACAGCAAAAGATATATATTAATAGATTACCAGATAACTTACAAAATAAGAGAAATTATTTGCAAACTATTCATCTAACAAAGGACTAATATCCAGAATCTACAAGGAACTCAAACAAATCAACAATAGAAAAATAAGTAATTCCACTAAAAACGGGCCAAGTGAAAGGAGCAGACATTTCTCAAAAGCAGATATACAAATACGTGAGAAAATACTCAACTTCTCTGATCATCAGGGAAATTGAAAATTAAAATCTCAATAAGATACCATCCTACCCCAGCCAGAGGAACCATTACTAAAAGGTCAAAAGCAATAGATGTTGGTGCAAATATAGTAAAAATGGAGTACTTAACACACTGCCAGTGGGAATGTATATTAGTACCACCTTTATGGAAAGATGGTATGGAGATTTAAGAAATATCTTAAAGCAGATCTGTGATTCAATTCAGTAATCTCGTTACTGGGTATCTACCCAAAGTAAAACAAATTATTATATCAAAAAGCCAACTGTATGTGTATGTTTATCACAGCACTATTCACAACTGCAAAGATAACAGAATCAACCTAAATGCCCATCAACTGACAACTGGATAAAGGAAATGTGGTATATGTTTGCAACATGGAACACTACTCAGCCATAAAATAAATGAAATAATGTCTTTTGTAGCAACTTGGATGAAACTGGAGACCATTATCCTACATGAAATAGCTTAGGAACAGATAATGAAATATTGCATATTATCATTTATAAGTGGGATCTAAGCCATGTGTGTGCAAAGGCATACAGAGTGGTTATTAAACCATGGGAGACACAGAAGAGGGGAGGGGGGAGGGAGTGAGGAATGAAAAATTACCTATTAGGTACAATGTACACTATTTGGCTGAAAGATACACTAAAAGCCCCCACTTTACTCCTACGCAGTTCGTTCATGTAAGGAAAAACCACTTGTACCTCTAAAGCTATTGAAATAAAGAAAAAGAAATACAAATAATTATTTGACCTGCTTTGAACAACTATATGCCCACAAATTGGAAAGCCTAGTGGAAATAGAAAAATTCCTGGACACATAGAACCTACCAAGAATGAACCAAGAAGAAGTAGAAAGCCTGAACAGAACAATTAAGAGTAATTAAATCTTTAATCAGTAATGGGATTGAATCAGTAATAAGTTGGATAACCATATGCAGAAGCATGAAACTGGACCCCTATTTTTCATCACATACAAAAATCAACTGAAAATGGGTTAAAGGCTTAAGTGTAAGACCCTAAACTATGAAATTACTAGAAGAACACATATGGGAAAGAAGGATATTGGTCTGGGTAAAGATTTTATGAAGATGACCTCAAAAGCACAGGCAACAAAAGCAAAAATAGAGAAATGGAATTATATCAAACTGCAATGCTTTGGAGCAGAAAAGGAAACAATCAACAGAGTGAAGAGGCAACCTGCAGAATGGGAGAAAATATTTGCAAACTATTTATCTGATAAGGGATTAATACCTAAGAGGGTGATAAAGATGATCCCTAATGTCCTTGGCCTCCATTGCGGTTTCTTCCTCTCTAGAATTTCCCTGCCCTTACCAAGGGCTTTGTGACACCTCCTCCTTGACAACCCCAACCCCAAGGATGCTACTTATTGGGTTCTTCCTGGAGACACTTCTGATAGCTCTTGGCACTTTATCAAGATGTGTCTGTCTTGTGTCCTATTTTCTTAGTTTTCTATGCTCCTAACACCTGTTAATAGGTTTTAGAAATATATTTTAATATCTAAATTTCTATTGTGCATAGAAAGGATTACCGTGCTTGTTTGTGTTGTAAATAACATGTTATTAAAAGTTTAATTTAAACTTTTAAAAATATACCCTTTATTAAATTATTTGAACTCTTAGAACTGATAAATTCAGTAAAGCTTCCAGATACAAAATCAACATAGAAAAATTAATAAGTGTCTATGCACCAACAATGAACTAGCAAGAAGAGAAATCAAGAAAGCAATCTCATTTGCAAAAAATCTTACTATTAAATTTATAAAATCAAACTAGTTAATTCTATACAAAAATATGAAGTTATCACTGATTCTTTAATGAACATTCAATTAATTTGTAAATGCAAATCGATTTACCTTAGATAACACTACTTATATACTTCAGACATGTCTTATGATAGTTCAATTACAGAGGAAAAACTATGGTTCTCTCAAATACTTCAAAAGACAGAATTACACATCTAACAAGGAAGATTTTCTGAGGTTCTCAGGAAACTTCTATATCTTTAATAAATCAGACATGAAAATATATAAATCAAATTCTCTTGTTGGTTCTCAGATTTTGGTCTCAGGATTATTTTAACTCTTAAAAAAAAAGCATAGAGAATCTCAAAGAGCATTTGTTTTCCTGTGTTTTTTGTATTGACATTTACTGTATTAAAATTAAAACACAAATGTAAAATTTTTATTTATATAGTTAACATAACCCTAAACCTACTTTTATAAATATTTTTAAGACTGGAGTTACGCAGCTACAAGCCAAGGACACCAAGGAGTGCCGGCAACCACTAGGAGCTGGAGGAGGCAAGGAAGGATTTTTATCTATAGCCTTTGGAATGAGTGTGGCCCTGCAAACACCTTGGTTTTAGACTTCCAGCCCTGAGAACTACGAGAGAATAAATCTATGTCATTTTAAGCCACCAAGTTTCTGATAATTTGCTACCACAGCTCCAGGAAGGCCTCTAACGTATGGTATTTAATTGGGATAAACTCTTACCCATAATCACATGCCTCTTTGAAAACAGGGTCCTATTTTCAGAACTGTATAGATCTGTCACCATCAAAGCTCTATTTAGAAGGTACAGTCTCATGATTCAAGTGATTTTCTTGATACGGGTAACAAATCTCTCATAATGGTCTAATATTTAATCATGCTTAAATGCACATTTTAAATTTTATATCTTCTATATCTGCAAATATTTCAAGGTGGTAATGACATTTTTTTCAAATGAATTGTCAGGTTTTCGATTGGATTTGATCTCACTTATTTGTAAAATCGACTCATATTTCCTTTTGACATTGATCCCCCTCTTCCTACGGGCCTGTCATTTTTCAGTGTCTGGACTACATATTTTTTAGCACATCAATCAAACTTGCTCCTACTTTGTATAAAATATTACAGGTTAGTCATGACTGGGTAATAATAGCTACCATTTATGGAGCACATAGTATTTATGTGTGCTTAATATATGTCATTTCTAAATCCTTTGCTATAGCAATATATATATCTATCCCTATTTATTTATATAACCCTATTTACATATAACGTCTCTATAAAAATATGTCTTATATATCTTTAAATATATAAATACATATTATATCTCTCTAAATATATAAATATATATTTGTATATCTAGATATACCTTTCTACATATCTATATATCTATAGATATATCTATAATCTGGGCTTTACATATATTATATAAAAATATGTATCTATAGATATATTTAAATACATATTTATTTATATTACATATATTATATATAAATATATATCTATAGATGTAAATATATATTTATATTACATATATTTATATATCCATAGATACACAGATATCTATATTTATATATAGAGAGAGCTATATTATATATTATCTATAGAGAAGTTAAGTGACAGCAAATATAGGGCAGAATCCTAATTTACTGTCTCTTTGACGTCAAAGTCTCAAGCCTTTCTACCAGGCTATTCTGCTTCCTCAGAAATTTCCGTAAGTTAGCAATCTGAATGAACAGAGAAACCATACTTCCCATATGTTTAGTTAACCTACCTGTATAACAACATATGCAGCCATAGATAAACGTTCACATATGAATTTCAACTTGACTTAGTTGAAAATATCCTCCCCAGTCAGGGCAGCAGAGTTTGGGAACTTAAGCTCCTAATATCTGGAAACCAACTGAGTTCTTCTCGGTAGGAATTCTTGGTAGGGTATCTGATGAGGGAGGGGCTTAAGGTCTTGAAAGAGACCCCAAGAGTTTGCTCCCCATTGCCCCTCAAAGCAGTTTGCTCCCCAAACTCTTGGCTGGATTAGACCCTGGGCTCCAGACTCTCTTCCTTCTGCCTGCTAATTTCACGAAGAGTTTTGAGGTACAACGATTTTGTTTGCAGGCTTTCCAGTACATTTAATAGTTGATTCTGATGGGAATTTGCTTTCCTCTGGCCTACTGCTGAGTAGAATAAAATCTCACAGCTTTTCCTAAATAATTGAAATAAGCACAGAACCCTTGAATCATGTTTAATGATTTCTAACCATCAACAGTTATGAAGAAATACAGGGCAGAAACAGGGAAAAAGCAGCAGCTTAGAAGAAGTCTTACTAAGGCAGCTGCCCTTGATGTTCACTGGATGCTCACTCTCTTATTTTTCCTTTGCTACAAACTCATCTCTACTTTTAGGAGCTCCAAATAATCTTCTCCTCCCCCTTTCTTCCGGAATTAGGGGCTCCAGTCTCACTTTCTTCTGAAACAAAGCTCCAGCCCACGTCTTCCCTTCTCAATCGCCTGGTTCTCGATATTGAACGTCCTTTTTATTTTGGAGTTTTTTTGATTAGCCTCTTGGGGGCAGCAATCCCTCAGTACTGAGTGCCATTTTCCTGGACGGATGATGTTAATTCGAGTGAATCAGCAGCGGCTAATTTGTTTTGTCTTGTCTAATGGAGTTTGTTGTGATGTCACTGTTTTAATTCTATGCTTCAACCCACTAACTAAAATAGTAAACCTCTGAATCAAAGTCAGATGTCTTCGCAAATTAACAAAGAACAAATTTGCATGTTCAATGAAAGGAGCAGTTGATAAATTGGCTCACAGCTTAATTTAGCTCACTTTCATTTTTCTGAAAATCTATAGAGTGAAAGTCCATTTTTCATGAAATCACCCAAATAATTAGATTGTTAACTGTCTTATGTGTTTATTTCTATACCTGACTGTAACCTCCATGAGGCCGAAGGCAGTAAGATATTCTTTTCATTTATTTTTTAACTAGCCCAATGTTCATGAATGCATAGGTAATTAATAATGTGAGAGCTACTGTCTCAAATTTAAATCTCATTTGTTTGTTTGTTTTAGAAACAGGGTCTTGTTATGTTGCTCAGGCTGGTCTCGTACTCCTGGCCCCAGGCACTTTTCTTGCCTCAGCTTCCCAAAATGTTGGGATTACAGGCCTGAGCTACGGTGCCTTGCCTCAATTTTTTTAAACGAATATTTAAGTGTCTATTTTAGGGCAGGCATAATGCCAGATAATTGGGACACAAAGATAAATAAGATATAATCCCTTTATTCTCAAAGAGCTCACATGTCTTATTTATTTTTGTGTCCTAAATCTTTATTATTGATTTGAATCAGTAATAAGGACACATGATTCCAAATTAGAATGATAGCTTCTATTTATGTCTCTATCTAACCCACACTCCCAGTCCAATCAATCCCATTTGGTATCATCTTCACTAATTCCCTGGGTATCATTTTAGGATTTTTTAAAAAATTGCATTTTAGGTTTTGGGGTACATGTGAAGAACATGCAAGATTGTTGCATAGGTACACACGTGGCAGTGTGATTTGCTGCCTTCCTCCCCCTCACCTATATCTGGCATTTCTCCCCATGCCATCCCCCCCAACTCCCCACTCCCCTGCTGTCCCTCCCCTATTTCCCTCCAACAGACCCCAGTGTGTAATTCATTTTAGGAGTTTTTTATGCAGACAGAGCGTGCACACACATAGACACACACACATGCACAGCACACACACACATACACACACACACACACACACACACACACACACTCTTTTATATTTTCTTTATTTTTCTTTCTTTTACAAAAGTTAGCTGGCAAACCATCCTGACCTTGTTTTTTCACTTTATGTATTATACTCTAAAGATCTTTTAATATCTGTACACAGAACGTATTCCTATTCTATTTTGTAATGGCTGCATAATATTCCATTGTGTGATTGATTGTTTAACCCAAGATTCCTCACCCTCAGTCTTAGTGGGAATTAGGGCTGGATAGCTTTTGTTGTGGAGGCTGTGCTATGTGATATAGGATGCTTAGCAGCAGCCTTGGCCTTTACCCACTAGACACCACGAGTGGCCCTCTCTCCAGCTGTGACAACCAAAAATAAATCACTCCTGGTTGAAAACCCCTGGTTTAAACAATCTTCTAATGAGGAACATTTTCGCTGCTTTCAAATTTTTATCATCATAAACTATGCAGTAATGAGTAATCTTGTACACATGTGATTTTGCACATGTGCAGGGATATTTGTAGACTAAATTACTAGCTATGGGATTTCTGGGTTAAAGTGAAAGTATATTTTTAATTTTGGAAACATTGCAAAATTTCCCCCACAGAGATTGTGTCATTCTGTACTCCCATCAACAACGTATGAGATGCAATCACCTTTCTATGTGATAACTGAAAACACAAAGAAACATGTATGAATGAGGTATGCCAAAAGGTCATTGTACCCCTTTTGGTAAAGAAATCTCTGTTTGTGCTAAGGAAGATTGAATGACATGCAAATTTCATGTTTTTTATAGGTATCCTTCTGCCTAGGCTTACTCCATCAGCCTATTTAGGGAGAGGCCAATAACAATTTTGGGGCTTTGCCTTCCAGGGATGAATGGGATTAAGACACAAGGAGGCTTTGTGACTGGCTTTCACCAAGGAGCTATAGAACTTCTAGGCTCTCAGTCTTGAAACATAATAAAAAGAAACCCGACTTTCCTCCATTTAGGTATCAAGTGGTGGTTCAATAGATTCCCTGCAGAAGCTGAACTTTAAGCTCAGTAGGGAGAATGTTTCTCTCTACCTTCAACAAAAGTGAGCAGGCAGGACCTGCAGGATGTTCAAACAATTGATGTTTTCTTTCTGTAAACAGAGGGCCTGGAGCAAAGCTCAATATTTAATAAGGAATAAAAGGGTCTAAGGAAACTATGACTAGTTTCTTTCTTTTAGTGTTCTGACATTTCCATCTTATTGAGATCCAAGGCCTAAAATACACCAATATGTACCCAAGGAGGAGGAGTACATCAAATTGGGTAGATCCCAAAACACATTGTAAAATACAACATAGAGATACGAGAATGAACACAGTTCTAGGGGAACACAAAGAATGAACCAAAAGAGCCTGGGGAAGTGATGAGGGAGAAGGGGAGAAAGACATTCTAGGCAGAAGGGATGTTATCTTCAACCACAAGAATCAAGACTGTTGCACTCAGATACTGAAAGAGGCTCATAGAGAGAGGTGAGCAATGATTGGGAACAGTCTTTTTTTTTTTTTTTTGAGACAGGATCTTGCAGTCTCCCTCTGTTGCCCACGCTGGAATACAGTGGCACAAACTTGGCTCACTGCAACCTCTGCCTCCTGTATTCAAGCGATTCTTATGCCTCAGCATCTCAAGTAGCTGGGATTACAGATGCATGCCACCATGCCTAGCTAAGTTTTGTATTTTTTATAGAGACAGAGTTTCATCATGTTGTCTGGCTGGTCTCGAACTCCTGAGCTCAAGTGATCTGCCCACCTCTGCCTCCCAAAATGTTGGGATTACAAGTACAAGTGTGAGCCACCACACCCCGCCCAGAACAGTTTTCCATGACAAAGAAGAGGCTCAGGGTTATGATAAAGGAAACATGGTGCTAATAAGAGTTTCTGAGCACAAAAGTGGGGCAGAAAAGAGTTTGGTCTATGTGCAAGACGAAGGCGGTGGCTCACTGTCTTTGGAAGAAACACACCTGAGTGGGAAGGAACTTGTGGCCTGAACTTAGACAGTCATAGCGATGGCCCAGCAGAGAGAAGATGGAGGAGTGCCCAGAGGAGCAACCAGGGCAGAATCCTCACGGGAGAGGTTTCTCTTCACTCAGCAGGCTCCGTCCTTGTTCTTTCTCCAATGTGAGGCTAGAACTTACGTTGGATCATATTACCTCTCTGCTCAGACCTCTCTGATGGTTCCCATCTCATTTTAAATAAAGACCTAATTGGTTAAAGTTGCAGCAGGGCCCTATATGATTGGCTAGACCTAGACCCTAGAGGGAAACAGGAGCTTTCTAGGAAAGAGGGCATGTGCACAGGCTTGACTTCTTCCACACCGGCTTCCCTCCCTTTCCATCTTTTAGTTACACAGGTCTGGGAAGCACCAGGATTGTTGGTTTCTGCACCAGTCAGGACAGAATTTCACGTGAGCCTGTTGGGAGAAACAGGGAATTGGGAACTCGATGTGTGTAAATCGTTTCCACCTAGCCTTTAATGTGAGTGGTAGTGATGAATGTAGCAAATGGGAAAAAAAAAAGCAAATTAATTCTGACACTCTAATAGTTGAGCTCCTTGGTATGCTGTTACAACTAACAAAACATATTTTATTCAGACTTTGATTGCCACTAAGTCACAAACATGTGTATATTTATTTGCAGTAAGCTTCTTGCCCAGTTTTCTTTTGTGTTTGTCTTTTTTCATTCTCTTTGTGACCTTTTATCTTGGATTGTCTTAATGTGGTAGGATGAATAATGGACTGTAATGATATCCACATAGTCACTTGGGACCTGTGAATGTTACAGAGAAAAGGGACTTTGCGGATGTGCTTAAGGACCTTGAGATGGGGCGATTGTCCTGGATTACCTTGGTGGGCCCAGCGTAATCACAAGCTCCTTACGAAACGAAGGAAGGAGATGTGAGAGAAAGAAGGTGATGCGATGATGGAAGCAGATTGGAATAAGGTGCTTTGATGGAGGAAGCAGCCATGAGCCCAGAAATGCAGGCAGCATCTAGAGGCCGAAAACACAAGAAAATGGATTCTCTTCTCAGATGCTCCAGGAGGAATCAACCCTGTGACTCTGTGACTTTGGCCCAGTGGGACTGACTTCATGCTTCTGGTCTGTGTTGCTTTAAACCAGTAAGTTAGTGGTGATTTGTTATAGTAGTAATAAAGAACTAGCAACCTATATAGACAGCATTTTTTATGCTGATCTCCCTAAGAGGTATAGTCTAGTGATCGAAAACATGGTCTTGGGAGTCAGGCTCCTGGCTCTGCCATTCACTGTGTAGACTTAGCCAGGTTATTAAATCCCACCAAGTGCCATTTTCTTCCTCTTTCAGATGGCCTATTGATTTGTACTCTACAGAGATTTGTGCAGATTTTGGTCTGACACTTGAGAAAATGCTTAATCCAATATCTAGTGTGGCGTAGGCCTTCAAGAAATTCAAAATGCAAACATTAGAGGAGAATGCTTGTACTGGGAATTTGATGTGTATAAATCAAATTTTGGGCAGTTCCCAAAACACTATGTAAAATACAACATAGAGATACGAGAATGAACACAGTTCTAGGGGAACACAAAGAATGAACCAAAAGAGCCTGGGGAAGTGATGAGGGAGAAGGGGATTCTAGGAAGGCATTCTAGGCAGAAGGGATGGTATCTTGAACTGCAAGAATCAAGACTGTTGCACTCAGACACTGAAAGGACTGTCTGAGACTGATGGAGACTCTATCCAGTCTGCTGTGCATTCAAAATAGGGTTCAATTTATTAAAATTCCATTTTGACTCATGTTATCCGGGACCCAAATAACCTGCAGATGTGATATGTTTTCAAACTCTTTTATAGTTCCTTCTTTCCCTCTTTCATTAACTACGAAAACAAAACATTTTTAGTTTTTGGATCATAGAGAAGTTACAACTTCTTTTTGGGAAGTTTTTGCCTCCCTGTATGTCATTTTTTATGGCTTAAGATAGTAATCTCACTTGCAATATCCCTTATTTAAAAAACAGAAACATTTAATGGAGAACAGTAGTTTAAACACAATTTAAATGACATCTTAATAATTTCTTTATGTTTTAAGGATCCTTTCAGCTTCAAGTAACAAAAATCTCAATTCAGATAATACAGAAATGTATAATCTCACCATCACAGGACTTCCGAAGCAAGGGAACTTGCAGGGTTTGGTTCAGTGGCTCAACAGTATCATACAAGCCTTTTTTTTTTTTTTTCTTTCCTCTCCGCCCTGACCACTTCTTCGGGTGCTGGTTTCATCCCCCGGCTGGTGGAATTGATATTGCTGCAGGTCTTCCCTTCAGGCCCCCACAGAGGTCAGAATCCTGAGCCAATGGCTGGCGAGGAGAATGAGATTATCCTGAAGACAAGGGAGGAGTCAGCTCTCCCTGCGACCCCTGCGGCTGCCTGAAGAAAGGTACTCCTAAGAATTACTTTGCAGATCTATTTTCAGATCTATCTGGGAGGAAGAATGGGAGAATACATCTCCCGAGATCTTTGGAGCGTTTTTCCCTTTTTTGTTGTTTTTGTAATGGGATCCCTCTGTGGAAACTGCTTCAAGCTTTCCTTAGGAAATCTTTCTACTTGGACATGTATAAATGGTTAAGTACAACTTCTTAAATAAAAAATTTTAATCTTTTAATGTTTTTAAATTTAAAGAGACACACACGCTTTTCTAAAATTTAGGCAAATTATTTGGGTTGAAATTTACTATAGAAAGTTCATGTGAGAGGGAGATTTAAGAATACCTAAGAGCTTATTGAGGAAATATTTTATCACTGTAGATAGAGCACTGATGGTCATTGCGTAAAATAACTCCACTATTCAATAAAAAACTAAAATTTTCTCTGTGCAACTAGTAAGTAACATGGCAGTGATACACACACACACTCTGTATATGTGTATGCACATATATGTGTGTGTGTATACTATATATAGAGAATATGTATGTATGTATGTGTAGATGTATATACATCACTATGGTTTCATTACAATGACAATAGGACTCTGTGTTCTCATGTCAATAAAATATCATTTATTCTCTTCTAAAACTCTCATATGATTGACAAGTTTTAGTTTTCTACATTGTGAGTTTTTCCTCCTATTTCTTCTGGCTCTATTTGACTACATCCCAAGTCTTGGTCTCTTTGGACCATATGCTATATCTGTTATGATCCTTTTCGCTTTATTTATTGTAAAAAGAGACTAAGGAGTTAGCTGTGTTTCACTCAGAAAAATAATGTTACAATGTCAAGAAATATTGAAAGGAATTGAAGAAATGTAAAATAAAACCGTATTTTGGGATCTTGTTTTACTTAACTCTGTTAGCAGCCATGCAGCCTCAAATTATTCTTTATTTTTCCATAGAGGGATTGTTTAATTACAATAATTGAGATTTTCCATTTCCAGGGCAATTTAAAGTGTTTGTGAAGGTTTCACATTGACTCATTATTATTAACCTCAGGGAGCAGAGAAATGTAGAGAAACAATGTAGAAGTGGAGAGAGATCTTTAAAGCTGGAGAGACAAGCCTATGAGAATATAAGCTATTTCAAAAATAAGATGTTTAAAATAAACAGCTTTGGGAGATTCATAAACACAGTAGCTTAACCCACAACAAAGCTGACTCCGACAGGCCTTAAATATTGCTGGGATAAAATTAACATGTTTGAACACACCTCAGCTTCCAGGTTGTCTTTAAATTACTTTGTGTGTACTATCTCGCCTCAAAATATGAATTAGCCATGCCAATATGTATATGTGACACTCCTTCATAATCACTACTGTGAAAACATCAAGGCTAATTGCACAATTTTCATATCATACCACTGATCTGAGATCTTTCCCCACCTCTCTATGGAAACCTAACTCCCCTCAGCCATCCATCCCCTCTTAAGAGTACTTTAGGGATCTTCAACTCTGCTCTTAATGATATGTGGGCATCTTTATATGTAGTGAAAATCAACATCTGCAATGGTTGGTAATTTTCTTGTATGTTTCTTTCACTTGAACATGGAATATATGAAGGCAAAGGCTGCTTTACTCACTTATATGTCTGTCATCATGTGCACCATCTGTGACACGTGGTGTTCAGTCAACATATTGAGGAAACAAAATAGAGGAAGGTATTAAATACTTTTCCCAACTTAGTTTTCCTTTTAAACACTTCTAGGGTTGTCTCTGAAATATTTGCATATTAAATAGTAGTAGGATTTTCATGTCACTTTAGCAGGTGCTATAAAGGTGTGGCTGGATCCTTCTTTTTGTTGAATTCCTGGGGTGGAAAGAACGTGGATGTAATGCCTCTCTGGCTGTCTATAACCCCAGTGGGAATTACATAGATGTTTAAGATAGAAAGGAATTTCCCTGAAATATTCAGATGATGGAGTCTGAGCATATTCAAGCTGTTGTGGAGAGGTGTAGATTAAGCATTATTTGTTTAATTTAGGTTGAATAGAGAGCACAAATGGCTAATTCAAGATAAAGTACACTTTGGGTAATGCCCAAATATTTTACTTTATTTTGTTATCAAATAATCACCAAGCCTGGTTTCTTTTCTGTTGGCCATATACAACGGAAACCTTTGCTGTTTTTGGGTTACCCAGGTAATTGTTTTCAGGTTCCTTTTATTTTAGATCGATAATTTTTAGGGAATTAAATTCATTTTCTATGACGAAATGGTAACAAGTGAATTGGTCAAATTGGTGAGCCGGTGAGGGGAGAACCCTACAACAGACATTTCAAGAGGAAAAGAAGGAGCTGAACAATTAATGTGGAAACAGAGGTGTGACCTTAGAATGTTGGTCTGTGCTCTTGCAGTCTTTTGATGTAGGTGTTTAGGGCTTGGAACTTTCCTCTTAGCACCACCTCTGCTGTATCCCAAAAGTTTTGATGGATCATGTCATTACCGTCATTTAGTTTGAAGATTTTTGAATCTCCATCGTGAGTTCGTTTTTTACCCCATGCACGTTCAGGAGCAGGTTATTTAATTTCCATGTACTTGCATGGTTTTAAAGATTCCTCTTGGAGTTGATTTCTCATTTTATTCCACTGTGGTCTGAGAGACACCTTGATATAATTTTTTTTAATATAAACTTTTCCACTTATTTATTTTACAAACAGGTCTTGCTGGACTACAGTGGTGTAATTGCGGCTTGCTCCAGCCTCAACCTCCTAGGCTCAAGCAACCCTCTGACCTCAGCTTCCGGATACACTGGGAGTATAGGTTCGGCCCCCACACTGCTCTGAGTATGTCAGACATTCACCCTTAGGTTGGTACACAAATGGAAAATACCCAAACCCCTATCTGTCACCTGTTTCTATTTTTAAAATTTATTTTGCTACATCATTCTTTCTTTTCTTTCTGGAACACAGTCTCGCTCTGTTGCACAGGTTGGAGTACAGTGGCACAATCTCGGCTCACTGCAACCTCTGCTTCTTGGGTTCAAGTGATTCTCCTGCCACAGCCTCCTCAGTAGCTGGCCTTGATATAATTTTAATTTTCTTAAATTTATTGAGGCTTGTTTTATGGCCTATCATATGGTCTATCTTGGAGACAAATTCCATGTGCTGTTGAATAAAATGCGCATTCTGCAGTTGTTGGATGAAATTTTCTGAATATATTCAAGTTCAGTTGTTCCAAGATATAGCTTAAATCCATTTGTTGTTGTTGTTGTTGTTGTTGACTTTCTGTCTTGATGACTGTCTAGTGCTGTCAGTGAAGTATTGAAGTCCCCCACTACAAATGTGTTGCTGTCTATCTAATTTCTTAGGTCTATTAGTAATTGCTTTATAAATTTGGGAGCGCCAGTATTATGTTCATCTATCTTTAGGATTGTGATATTTCCCTGTGAATAAGGCCTTTTACCATTCTATAATGTCCATCTTTGTCTCTTTTAACTGCTGTTGCTTTAAAGTTTGCTTTGTCTAATACAAGAATAGCTACCCATGCTTGCTCTTGGTGTATTTGCATGAAATGCCCCTTTCCACCTGTTTATTTTAAGTTTATGTGACTCCTTATGTGTTAGGTGAGTCTCCTGAAGGCAGCAGATAGTTGGTTGGTGAGTTCTTATTCATTCTGCAGTTCTGTATCTTTTAAGTGGAGCATTTAGGCCATTTACATTTAATGTTAGTATTGAGATGTAAGGTGCCATTGCATTCATCATGCTATTTGTTGCCTGTGTACCTTGTTTTGTTTTTTTTTTACCTTTTAACTTGTATTTTTTTTTTACAGGTCTGTGTGCTTTATGTTTTAAAGAGGTTTTGTTTTGCTGTATTTCCAGGATTTGTTTCAAGACTTAGAGCTCCTTTTAGCGGTTCTTGTAGTGTGAATTTTCTCAGCATTTGTTTGTCTGAAAAAGACTGTATTATTCCTTCATATATGATGTTTAATTTTGCTGGATACAAAATTCTTGGCTGATAATTGTTTTGTTTAAGGAAGCTGAAGATAGGGCCCCAATCCCTTCTAGCTTGTATATCGGGTTTCTGTTGAGAAATCTGCTATTAATCTTATAGGTTTTCATTTGTAGGTTACCTGGTGCTTTTGTCTCACAGCTCTTCAGATTATTTCCTTCATCTTAACTTTAGACACCTGATGACGATGTGCCTAGGTGATGATCTTTTTGTGATGAATTTCCCAGATGTTCTTTGTGCTTCTTGTATTTGGATGTATAGGTCTCTAGCAAGGCTAGGGAAATTTTCCTCAATTACTCCCCCAAATATGTTTTCCAAAGTTTTAGATTTCTCTTCTTCCTCAGAAACACTGATTATTTTTAGGTTAGGTCATTTAACATAATCCCAAACTTCTTGGAGGCTTTATTCATATTTTTAAATTCTTTTTTGTCTCTATTGGATTGGGTTAATTCAAAGACCTTGTGTTCGAGCTCTGAATTTATTTCTTCTACTTGTTCAATTCTGTTGCTGAGACTTTCCAGAGCATTTTGCATTTCTATAAGTGTGTCCAATGTTTCCTGAAGTTTTTATTGCTTTTTTCTTTATGCTGTCTATTTCCTTGAATATTTCTCCCTTCACTTCTTTTGTCTTTTTTTTTTTTTTTTTTTTTTTTTTTTAGTTTCTTGCATCGGGCTTTGCCTTTCTCTGGTGCCTCTCTGATTAGCTTAATAGCTATCCTCTTGAATTCTTATTCAGATAAGTCAGGAATTTCTTTCTTCTTGGTTTGGATCCATTGTTGGTGAACCAGTGTGATTTTTCTGGGGGGTGTTAACAAGCCTTGTTTTGCCATTTTATGAGGTTGTTTTCTGATTCCTTCTCATTTGGGTAGGATCTGTCAGAGGGAAAGTCTAGGGCTGAAGGTTGTTTTTCAGATTCTTTTGTCCCACGGGGTGTTCCCTTGATGTTGTACCCTCCCACTTTTCCAATGGATGTGGTTTCCTATGAGCTGAGC
This sequence comes from Saimiri boliviensis, assembly GCF_048565385.1. Classification (NCBI taxonomy): domain Eukaryota; kingdom Metazoa; phylum Chordata; class Mammalia; order Primates; family Cebidae; genus Saimiri; species Saimiri boliviensis. Next base: position 11,175,909 of record NC_133464.1, read on the forward strand.
TGCAATGATTGTTATCTTTCTTCTGGGTCTAGCCACCCAGCAAGTCCACCAAGCTCTGGGCTGGTACTGGGGGTTGTCTGTACAACATCTATGGGTCTCTCTGCCATGGTTACCAGCACAGTATTTGAGATGTCTTCTGGGTCCTGCAGGAGCAGTCCACTTCCTTCAGAGGGTCTGTGATTCTTCTTGGGACGTCAGGTTTGTTCTTATAGTTGTTCTGGAGCTAAAATTCACAATGCAAACTTCCACACACTGTTCTGTTCCTCCAACGTGAAACTGCAATCCAATCCTGCCTACTGTCTGCCATGATGATCTCCTGTTTGCCTATTTGAATGCATCTAGTCAGTTAGTTGTTCAGCTTGGATCACATTGAACCAGAAAGTCACCTAGATTCAAATTCTAAAGGAAATTGTAATCAAAATAAGACCATACCTTAATACTAATTCTGTTAACTGTGATAGTCTCTACTTTGGTGTTTTCATTTTTTATTTGTTTGTTTTTGTGTTGAGTCAGGGTCTTGCTCTGTCACCCAGGCTGGAGTAAAGTGACAGAATCACAGATCACTGCAGGCTCGACCTCTCAGGCTCAAACAATTCTTTACCTTAAACTCCTCAGTAGCTGGGACTACAGGCACTTGCCACCACAGCGGGGTAAGTTTTAAACCTTTTGTACAGAAAAGGTCTCACTGTGTTTCCTGGGCTGGTGTTGAACTCATGACCTCAAGTGATCTTCCCACCTCAGCCTCCCAAAGTTTTGGCATTTCAGGCGTGAGCCACCATGTCTGGTGAAAATTCTCCACTTTGAATCTTACCCATGGCCTTTATGTATTTTTTAATTAAAAATAGTACACATGAAAAGAAAAATTTTGTTTGTTTCCAGATACTCCTCTATATAATTATTTGGTTTCTAAAAATTTAGAAAAGTTTTATATACACAACGTATCTTTCATGTACATCTAATATAACTTAAAACAACATTTGCTAACTTCTGGAATAGGTCTTGTTTTCTTCAGTTTATAAAAGGAATTGATCTTTTTTGTTCATCAAGGTTTTTTTTTTCTATTTAATGACTCTATGTTGAAGAATTGACAGGTTCATCTAGGTAGCATTCCTCATACTTTAATGGGTATGTGAAACATCTGCAACTCTTGTTAAAATGTAGGTTCTGCTTTAGAGGGTTTGGGTTGAGGCCTGGATTTCTAAGTCTCCCTGTGGTTCCGAGACCACACTTTTAAGCATCAAGGACATAGGGAAATATCTTTATTTGCATATCTTTAGGTGTTCCAGCACTGCTTGAAAACCTGCTGGCTGAACAGAGTTGATGCCAGCCTGTGAGAACTGGCCATAAAATGCAGATTATAGAAATATTTCACCTTGCCTGGACTTCCTACTATTTTAAAAGTATTGGCTATGAACACTTTCCTTATCATTATAAACTTTAAAATCTTTTAATAAAAGTCAACTCAACAGCCTTCATTAAAAAAATCATACTTTCACCTGAATTGCCAAAGCAATCTTGAGCAAAAAGAGCAAAGCTTGTGGTATCAGACTACCTAACTTCAAAATCTACTACAAAGTCTACTACAAAATTTACTATTAAGACAGCATGGTACTGGCATAAAAACAAGCACATAGACCAATGAAACAGAATAGAGGACCTAGAAATAAATACAAGTACTTGCAGTTAATTGATTTTCAACCAAAGCAGCAAAAACTCAAAATGGAAACAGACAGTTTTCTTAGTAAATAGTGTTAAGGCAGTTTAATATCTACAAGCAGAAGAATAAAATTAGATCCTGTGTCACACTGTAAAAATTAACTCATAATAGATCAACAACTTAGATGTAAGACCTGAAACTACAAAACTACCAGAAGATAATATAGGAGATAAGCTCCATGACTTGGGTCCGGATAATAATGTTCTGAATATGACTCCAAAAGCACAGGCAGCAAAGCCAAAAGTAGACAAATAAGATTACATTAAACTAAAAAGTTTCTGCACAGCCAAATAAATAATCAAGAGGGAAGAGACAACTTACGAAACAGGAGAAAATATTTGCAAACCATACATCTCATAAGGAATTAACAACCAAACTTTAAAAGGAACTCAGACAACTCAATGGTAAGAAAGCAAACAACTCAATTTAAAAATGGGCAAATGACCTTAATAGACATTTCTCAAAAGAAGACATGCAAATGGCCAACAGGAATATGAAAAAATGCTAAACATCATTAATCATCAAAGAATGCAAATTAAAACCACAATGAGATACCACCTCATGCCTGGCTGTTGTCAAATACAAGAAAGATTACAGGTGTTAGTGAGGATGTGAAGGAAGGGAATGCTTGCACACTGTTGTTGCAAAGTAAATTAGTACAGCCATCGTGGAAAGCAGTATGGAGGTTCCTCAAAAAATTAAAAATAGAACTACCGTATGATCCAGCAATCCCAAGACTAGGTATATCGTCAAAGGAAATGAAATCAGTATATTGGAGAGATATCTTCACTCTCATGTCTATTGCAGTACTGTTCATGATAACCATGGTATAAAAACAACTTAAGGGTTCATCGTTGAATGAATAGAGAAAGAAAACATGGTATATATACACAATGGAATAGTATTCAGCTATGAAAAAGGATATCGTGTCATTTGGGACAGCCTGGGTAAACCTAGAGGATGTTATGTTAGGTGAAATAAATAAGCCAGGCACAGAAAGGCACATATTGCCGATTTAACTCATATAAAAATTTCATAAAGAGATGTGGGAAGTAAGAAGTATGAGAGATTTCCCACTGAGCAGCATAAGGGTACTTTCTGTTTATAAATAATATTCAAGGGTCAAGTATTAATAATGGAAATCCCAACTGAGCTTCAACTTCAGCTTGGTGGATGTAGAGGAAGATGTATCAGAGCTGCTCTGCTGTGAAATTATTCATTTTTGTGTAATAAAATATTTTAAAATGCAAACTTTTTTATGGATATATTTTTGACTTGGCAAATAGTTTGGCCTATTGTTTCTCAAACTGCTATCCTCAAACCAACAGCATCTGCATAACGTGGGAACTTGTTAGAGTCACAAATTCTCAGGTCCCTTTCAGAAATTCCAGGGGCGGAGCCCAGCAATCCGAAGTTTAACACTCTCCAGGTGATTCTGATGTACGCTAAAGCTTGAGAATCACTGTTTAGTTAAAATAAATCTCAAAGGGATGCTTTTACCCCACACTCCCTCCTGGGGACATTTGGCAATGTTTGGAGACATTTTTGGTTGTCACAACTTGTGGGTGGTGGTGTAGGGGTGTGCTACTACCATCCAGTGGTTGAAAGCCAGGACTGCTACTTAATGACAAATGCAGTCCCCCACAATTAGCCGCCCCCAAATGTCAGTAGTGCTGAGGTTGAGAAATTCTGGAGTAAATCCTTTAGGAGGAATTTCCCAAAAGTGCCTAAATTTAGCCAACAGAAAGATTGTAGATTAACAAAGGTCTAGACTTCAAATTTTGGCTCTGCTAATTAATAGTTTTGCTGTTTCATGTAAATCCCTTAATCTCCCAGTTTCACTTGTCTTCTTTATAAAACGGGAATAATTTCTGCCTATTGCATGGATTACTATGAGGATCAAATGAGATAATGTGTATGAACACACATTGTAAACTGTAATGCTAATTAAATCGAACTGAAGGATTTTTCCAGTGGGAGGAAGATATAGACCAGAAGTGGGCGTAGGATGCTAAAAAAGGTTTGAGCATCTGATTCAGCTGTCTGAAAATAACCAGATTCTTTAATGTAAATCTGATTTGTGTTGGAGATTTTTTCCCTCAGTGTCTCTTGCTTCCTTTCCTGCAACTACTTCATCTCAGCTTTTTTTACTTTCAGTCACTGCATGATACAGAAATAACTTGCTCCTGGCTTCTCTTTATACTAGGGGTTCTCTAAGTTTAGCCTGCATCAGAACCACCAAAAGATTCTTGTTAAGGCTTGTCAAAACGAAGATTACTGGGTCCATCCTTGAGTTTCTTACTCAGTTGGTCTGGGAGGAACCCAAGAAATTGCACTTTCTGCCAAGGTCCCAGGTGATGCTGATGCTGTTGGTCTGGTGAGCACATTTTTAAGAACCACTCTCTGCCCTATTACTAACTGGAGGTCAGAAGATAATGGTTAGATTGCTAATTTCTAATTGTCACTGGCGAGCTTTTGCTATGCACATGTCAATGGTTCACTGCCCAGTGTCTTTTGACATAAGGAATAACTTTTATTTTCCTGGCAAGTGAAACCATTTCCCTTATTTATTCCTTGTCTGAAGGCCCATTTGTTTCTCTTTCCTATTCTCAATGATGTTAACAATTTTAGCGATTTAGTATTGACAATGGCTTCAGCTTGTTCTCAGTTAATTGAGGCCGCTGTGCTTTAGCAATCATAAGTAACAGCAGAGGAGGCACACTTGGCTTAAACAAAGACAGGATGTGCCAGTGTGCTTCAGATAAAGAATAGTTATTCAGTGTTTGTCCTCAATCCAGGAATTGCTGCACTGTAGGAAAAAAAAAAAAAAAGCAAAGCCGTGAAAATGAAGGGACAGGTCTGATCTGAAATCTTTGTATTTGAAATGTGCATGTGAGGAGTGTGGCTTATATACTATTTGCCTCCGAGTAAACTGGGATATTTGTTTAAATCACAGTTTCCTAGGCTCCACCCCAAAAGTGAGGGTGGTAAATATCAGATGCTATAGAGCAGGCGTCCCCAAACTACGGCCCGCTGGCTGCATGCGGCCCCCTGAGGCCATTTATCCAGCCCCCGCCACACTTCAGGAAGGGGCACCTCTTTCACTGGTGGTCAGTGAGAGGAGCACAGTATGTGGCGGCCCTCCAACGGTCTGAGGGACAGTGAACTGGCCCCCTGTGTAAAAAGTCTGGGGACGCCTGCTATAGAGGGTCTCTGAGAAAGGGCCTTGCACCTGCTGTGTCTCAAGGTGGGGAGTACAAAACGCTCCAGATGGTTTGGGGCAGTGATGACACATGGCACTGAGTGGACAACGCTTCTGCCAGCAGAGAGTCCTAGGTGACAACGGCACCATGCCACCACAGAGGAGAAAAGTGGAAACTGCTGGCCTAGTCAGAAGAGGCTTTAGAGTGCGGAATGTGTAAGGCATGGTATTCAGTCCTGGGCGTCTCTGATGTTTCTCCTCGGACACAGGCAAGCATCCAGCAGTTCCTCATTTCCAGGCAATAGCTAAGAGACACCTGCTAGGCCTGAAGGGACTTTGCCATCGAATAAAGAAACTGCCAAGGGCTGGCCAGAAGTTCGTGCCAGAGGATGTAGGTTCTCAGGGGGCTTAAATTTTGTCTTTGGGCACAGATGATCTTCCTCTGGGGGAGGCGGGGGTGGTACAAGAGCTAGAAAACACATGGCCCACCGGGGGACAAAGTCAAGTGACCCGCAGTGGTGCAAGCTGAGAATCTGCATCTAGGCTCATGCCCACATTTCTGAGCACACTGAGGACATGTGGCACTCAAGGCCACGTAGGATCTGCAAGTCCATGTTCTTACATATTTGAGGAAAAAATGATTTGTGGGCAACTTTTTCAAGGTAGGAAGTACACATAAATTAGAAGCAAATTTACAAAGATTTATTCTGATGGAGCAGGCAACTTTTGGATCAAGATTATAAACTTCCAAAGGGGGTCATCAAAGATAGCAGCAGCTTGAACGTATTACAGATAAATTGTGTATAGATTGAAAGTATCTTACTGGGCTGAACATAGCCTCGTGGGTTTAATGTTCCAGGTGTGCCCTGTTAGGTGTTACGACCCACTTGAGCCTCACACACCATAAAGAGGGATCTAAGAGAGAGGGTGTGTGCGTGAGAGGGACTCTCTAAGAGAGAGGGTGTGTGTGTGTGTGTGCACGCGTGAGAGAGAGAGAAACAGAGAGAGAATTTCTGTGACATCACAGTTGTCAAGGAAGCGGCAAGAGGAACAACGCACTTTCCAGGTATTGACACTGAGCTATGAAACTGTGTTGTTCTATTGAAAGCGAAAGATTATATTAGCAGTTCTGTGAAGTGAATAGATCTGTTACATGGGAGAGAAATGTGGCAAAGTAATGTCAGGTATTCAGAGTGTGAAATGTGTAAGGTACTCAGTGTGGCTGGTCTCCCATCGTCTTGTTTCCATGACTTTTCTCTGTGTAGACTTTGCAACATGAGGTGTGCACCCCCGGAAATGAGAGAAAGGAGAAAATCTGAATAGACTGATGTGGCAGGCAGAATAATGTCCTCCAGTGATGTCTATGTTCTAATTCCCAGAACTTGTGGACATGTTCCCTTGTAGCACAGGGGACTTAGCAGATTTGCATAAGGATCTTGAGATGCACAGGTGATGCTGGACTATCTAGGTGGGCCTACTGTAACCACAAGGGTCCTTCTGAGGGGAAGGGAGGTGAGAGACCGAGAGAAGGTGATGTGGCAGTAGAAGTTGGAGTGATGTGGTTGCTTACTCTGAAGAAGGACGTAAGGGGCCATGAGCCAAGGAACATGGCAGCTTCCAGAAGCTGGGAAAGGGAGAGGAATAGATTCTCCTTAAGAACGTTCAAAAGCAGCACAGCCCTGCAGGTGCCTTAGGCTTAACCCAGTGCAGCTCCTTTTGGGTTTCTGACTTCCAGGAGCGTAAGTTGATAAACGTGTGTTGTTTCGAGCCTCTAAATTTGTGGTAATTTGTTACAGCAGCAATGGAAAGCTAATGCAACTCAATTTCAACCTGAACTTCGAACTCACCGAGAGTATTCTCTGGATTTGAACAGAGAGATTTAACGTCGAAATTCAGTTCGTCGATAGAAAACTATCTTGAGAACTCACTTTAGAGACACTAATTTATAATAATAAATGCTGACTTGATGATTTAAAATAGAAAATACCAAGCAGGGCAGCAATCTTTCCTTATTTCTTTGAAGGTGTAGTCTGTTGTTAAGTAATGACATTTATTTTTCAGCATGCTTTATCATCTGTATTCCCAGCAAACTGAATATTTAATAATACATATTCATCCACCTGCAGAGGATGAAGGTACGCCACCACAGATGTTATTACATTATTCTGCAATTTGAAGACTTAAAAAATTATTTTACTTGTTATAGTGCAATAACTAAGTCTTCAGTTTCACTGTTTAAAATGAACTAGAATGGTACATTAATGGGTGATTAATACTTTCAAAATCATAAGCTCCTCTATGAACTGTTCCGTGATGAGAGCAGTCATAGGCAAGATAAGAGTCTATATTTTATGTAACTTTCAAGAACTAGGTTTTTTTTTTTTTTTTGCCTCATGGTGCCCCTTCCCATATGCTTCTCCAACTCCTTTGATGAATTAATAGAAATTTAGTATTAAAAAATGACTCTTGAAGACCAGCTAACCCATTTTCCCAAGTTCATAGCACAGGGCCTTAGATTAAGTATCTTCAAGTGTCCCCAACTAGAAGGTAGATATGCCAAGGGCAGGGGAGCTGCCATCTACAGAAGGAAGCAGACAGCATTTCTCCTGGCATCCAAGTTACCTTCCTGCTTTCCCACAGCACTCAAGGTAGCTTGTCTTTCAACGTCTTTTGGAGCAGTTTGGTTGGAAATGGAGGCCATTATTCTAAGTGAAGCAACTGAGGATTGGAAAGCTGAACACTGTATGTTCTCACTTATAAGTGGGAGTCAAGCTCTGGGTAGGCAAAGCCATGCAAAGTGGTATAACGAACATTGGAGACTCAGAGGAGGGGGCGTGGGCGAAGGGTGAGGGACCAAGAGCTACATATTATGTATAATGTACACTGCTTGGGTGCTGGGTGCACTAAAATCTCAGACTACATTGCTACAAAATTCATCCATGTAACCAAAAACCGTTTGCATCCTAAAGCGATTCAAAACTTAAAAAGTAGCTTGTCATTTCCTCTAGAATTTTTCTTCTTGGCTCCTCTCCATAACCTGATAAAACTGTGTTCTCTGGTGCACCAGCTGCTCCCCGTGGGTCAAGTTCTCTAAGGCGGCATGGCCAGAATGGTATTTGCATTTTAGGGGAGAGCTCTCAAGCAGAGAGCAGCCCTGCTGCCCTCCTCTCCAGCTTTGTGCCCTATTTCAGGCCCTCGTCACCCCTCACCGGTTAGAGTGGCTTTGCTTTGCTTGCTTTGACTCTGCCCTGAAAATGTATGTTCCACATTTCTGGCATTTTTTTAAAAAAATAATTATAATGGCAGGATCTTTATGTGTCAGACTTATTTCTAAGCTCATTCTATGTATTAATTCCGTTCTCATAGCCACCTGGTGGAGCAGATTTTATCGTCTCCATTTTATTCATGTTCCTCCTTCAAAATTCAGAGAAGTTAAGCGGCTTGCTCAGGATCACAAAGTGGTGATTTGAGGATTTGAACTCAGCAGTCTGACTGCAGAGACTTTGCTAAATTAGCATTCTTCTGCTCCTCTAAGTCACATCATTACTCTGCTAAAAAATCCGTGATGATTTATACGGCATCCATTTCCCCCTAACCTTGAGAGTTGGAGAGCAGGCTGACCTCACTGCATGTCTGCTCTGCTGCATTTGCTGAGCCACTGAACTGCTCTGTGCTTCTGGCTTGCGTCTGTAACATGGGAGTAATAAAAGCCATTTCAGAGTCGTCACCAGGAACTAATCTGACAACACAGGCAGAAAATTTAGTATTGTGCTTAACGTGCAGAAGAATTCAACAAACGGTTGTTATTTTAATGCTATAAAGTTGTGATGATTTCATATTTAAAATAATCCACTCTCTGCCCCAGGCAATATATTTCCTGCAGGAATGACTCTTCTGCCAGTGTTCCTAGTTAGAACTTAGTGTGAGTTACCAGCAATCTTTTCAATTTGGGATAGAGCCTGTTTAACTCATTTCTCAACTGGTATTTATTTGCCTGATTGCTGGGTAGACTCAGTCAACAGTAGTCAAAATTCTTACGGTGTGTTAGATATTTCTAGGTCCAGGTATTATTTATCTAAATTTTGGATGGGTTAATTGATGTTAAGATACACTGAAAGGAAAAAAAACAACCTTAAATGTCAATCATAAAGAGGCCTATGGAATAGGTAGTTTAGGTATCTAATAATCCATTGAAATATATTTTAGGTAGGTAGATTCACTATGTCTTTTTTGAGATGGAGTCTCACTCTGCCACCCAGCCAGGAACGTAGTGGTGTGATCTTGGCTCACTGCAACCTCCGCCTCCCAGGTTCAAACAATTCTCTTGCCTCAGCCTCCTGAGTACCTGGGATTATAGGCGTGTACCACTGCACCTGGCTAATTTTTGTATTTTAGTAAAGTCAGGGTTTCACCATGTTGGCCAGGCTGGTCTTGAACTCCTGGCCTCAGATGATCGACCTACCTCGGCCTCCCGAAGATTCACTTTTAAGTAATTTAATCATCTCATGCCATATACCTTCTTAACTTCCTTTCTCATTAATTTCCCCCCATACAATCTAGGCTTAAGCCATATTTAGTTACTAACAATTTTCTAAGCATGATGAGAAGTCTTATGTCTGTCTATATCCATGATATTATTTTACAAGAAATGAAAAATCCTGAGAAATCCTCTTCATCTGAAATGTGTATCTGTCTTGTCCCTGCCCCTGCACCCTCTTTAAAAAAACTTCATCTCCAGGCTGGGCACGGTGGCTCATGCCTGTAATCCCAGCACTTGGGGAGACCAAGTCAGGAGATCAAGACCATCCTGGCCAACACAGTGAAACCCTGTCTTTACTAAAAATATGAAAAATATCTGGGTGTGGTGGCATATACCTGTAATCCCAGCTACTAGGGAGGCTGAGGCAGGAAGGCAGAAGAATCTCTTGACCCCGGGAGGTGGAGGTTGCAGGGAGCCAAGATTGTGCCACTGTACTCCAGCGTGGACAACAGAGCAAGACTCCATCTCAAAAAAAAAAAAAAAATTCCACCTCCAGCTAGCACTTATCGTAGCATGGCAAGCATTACATTCACTGAGTTCAATACAATTGAATCCAATAATAATTTCTCTCTACCTGTCAGGCCATGCTAGTGCTGAGGGGACAAAGACAGACACGCAGTATCTTTTTCCAAGGATGTTTGAAATAAACGTTAAGCAAAGCAATTCCACATGTTGTGATAGATGCACACATACTTTTTTTGTGGAGATGAGGAGGGGTAAGTAATTCCACTTGTAGAGGCAGAAGCAGCTTCACAGAGAAGTGGCACTTGAGTCTTGAAGAATGGGCAGGAGTTTTCAAGGCTCCCAAAGACAAGAGCAGTCAAGTTTGAGGGAAACCTGTCCAGAAGCATGGAGGCATAAAGCAGCTTCAGTAAAAGAAATGTATCTAAGGGAATAGCAAGAGGTGACTCCAGAGAGAGAAGCAGGGGCCGCAAGCCAGCGATGGGCATCCCGTAAGAAACTGAAAGCCATTGAAGCAGAGTGATCTGGATGTGCCTGAGGAAGGTCATTCTGCCAGTGGTGTGTGGAATGCCTGCAGCGGGGCAGGGTAGAGGCAATTTCAGCATCTCAGAGAGAAGTGCCCTGAACGAGAGCAATGATGGCCAGTGTGACGCTGAGATTCGGAAGTAGAATTGACAGACTTTGAGGCTGCTTAGCGGTTGGCGATGAGTGACATGGCAGAGCTAGGAATAATGTTTAGGTTTCTCATTTGGATGAATGAATGATTGCCATTAATTAGGTTTGAAAATAGAGAAATCAATCAGATTTCTGGACATATGAGTTGAATTTGGTTTCTGTCAGCTTAAGTCTGATTTAACTATGAGATACTCAGGTAGGGGTGTCTGTTAGGCAGTTTGTTGAATGACTCTCACATCCTGGGACCTGGGCTGAGGATAGTTTTGGAATCATCTGCAGATTATAAATTAACAAATGCAAATTATGTAAAACTAAGGCCTGGTACATGGCAAATGCTATTATGCATGCAAGCAGGTGATAGCAAAATGCACAGTAGGGTATGAAATTCCCCACAGCCAACAAGGAACTTGCTGAGCAGACTCCAGAAGACATGTGATATCTGGGGACGAGTTTGATGACCTTGGGGCAGCTTGAGATGGAGAAGAGTTGGTCAGAGGGAAAGGAGAACACACAGGAGTCAGGTAAGTTAAACAAAACAAAACAAAACAAAACATTTTAAGAAGGGAGTGCTATGTGCCTGCGAGCTTTCATGTGTCTGCTTTTCCCACATGAGCTTTCAGGGCAAAAGCATTCTCTCCCTTTCTTCCTCTTCCTTTCTGTCTCAACCTAGAGCTTTCAACTGAAACCCATGGCAGCTGTGTGTTTCCTATAGCAAGAACTCTGGGAATGGTGTTTGCATAACAGAACTCTACTTTATAAGCTGCTAGAAGTTCTATTGGGCATAAACAGTTTTCCCATTATTTTGCATTGTTAATCCCCTGTTTTGTTGTGTGGGACTTTATTCTATATTTCTTCCTTACTGTGATTTATGAACACTTGAAGCCCCTAAAACTCAAGCATAAAGGAAATGATCTGATGTTACAATTTAAATGTTTAGTCACTATTAGCTCTCAATCAGATTTTTGGGGCATCATCTCTAAGGAGAGAAAATGATCTAATGTCTCATTTGGCAAATTAGATTTTTTTTTTTAAGGTAGGAACTCTGAACTGCTTTCTTGCTCACCATATATGTCCCCAGTGACTATACTTGAGAAGGTGATAAATAGTTAAATAAATAAGTAAATTTTGTGTTAAAATAAATTTAATGTCTTCTTACTAGTATTTTTCATGAAGGTAAGATATGGAGGTCTAAAATGGATTTTTTTCCCAGCTGGTGTAATCTATTAGAACTATGATTACTATTTATTTGTTTCAATAGCTTATTGGGGATATAAATGATATACAAAGACCTGTATCTATTTGATGTGTGCAAAATGATTAGGTTGGGCATATGCGAGCCCCTGTCAAACTGTTACCACAAATCAAGGGAAAAGACACATCCAACAGTTCCCAGAATTTCTTTTGATTTTATTTGTTTTTTAATAGTAAAGACACTTAAGATGAGCGCTACCCTCGTAGTAAATTTTGAAGTGCACAATGTGATTGTTAATTTCGGCACTGTGTTGTATCGTGGAGTTCTAAAATGTATTCATCCAGTGTAACTGAAACGTCATACTTATTGAACAACAACTCGTGCTATTTTAATATAAGGTATGCAACGTAATCAGTAACAAAGCACTTTAACTTACAAAGGTGTTTGATCGGTCTCCAAAATCAATGAAAGAAGCCCTTGGAGTGTTCCTACCTGGTTTCTAATTTTGTTCTTCTTTTTGCATTATGAAACACATATGTTATCCCGCACTGTCAGTGAAGTTCGCTACAGTAGCCGCCTGTGGTTGGAATGTGGAGACAAAGGGTTGTATCCACACTTTGGATAGAGATGTGGGAAGGTGTAAGAGCAGTGCTCAGAATGGCAGGTGAACAATGTCACCAAGAACTTACAAGAACTTAGCCTCAGAAACGTGCAAGGAAGTGCCTGAATTTCCATTGTCACACAGAATGAGGTTTAAGCTTAAAGGGCATTAAAGAACGAGCAGGTGGCTCTGGAAGAGTAGAAAACTTGGTAGTACCTTGGAGATACACGGGAAGAAATTCAAGTGCATGACATGTAGCAGGAGTGCCAGTGTTCACTAAAAGGAAGTGATTTAACAGGGATGAGCTAACACGATGATTCTCCAAAACCACAGCCTGTGTTTGGGTGGCCCCTTGCCACGTACATTGTGATGTTTCTTGCTGTAATCCCCAAATAGTCACATGGGAAAAGCAGGATTAACAGAATTATCTTGTATTTTACAGATTTTGACACAGTGACTCAGAAGTTGTAATGTAAAAGCCATGGTCACGAAACCGTTTCTTTGCAGAGAGAACTCAGAGGGTGACCTCAATCTCAATACCCTTAATGTGTTTTAGTGATGCATTAATTGAGGGAAATGTGGACTTTTTTTTGTTATTTACAAGTTCAGTTTAAGGAAGGCTTAAACACCCTCCTTGAGGAAAGGCTTGTGTTGATTTTATTCGTGTGGCCTCACTCTGCTTTGTAGATTATGACATAACGTGTATTTGTTGAGTGAATATTGGTTCTATATTAAGGTACATTTTTCATACCTTTGCCTCTTAAAATGACGGACATTTTAACATTGAAAGCTGTTCTGGAGACCATTGGCTCTCCCTTATTTCTGATATGGCGAGGACGTAGGTACACAATGATTGAGGCGTGTGTTCAAGGTCCTACATCAAATTAATGATAGAGATAGAACCAGACCCCAACGTCGCTACCTCCCATAACGTTTTGCTGTCATTTCACGGAGTATGGACACAGGATACAGTCTTTAAAAATTAGTCTTTCATTATACACTTATGTTTTAAGTAAAATGTTTCTCCATTTTTAAAGGCCTTAATAATTGTCTTGCAAATCTGTGACCCCTTTTCTTTGGGTTTTAGCCACATCGAACTACTCACTTCCAATCCCTGAACAAAACATCCTCCCACCTCTGTGCCTTTGCTTATGTGGCCCTGCTCCCCAGAAATGTCCTTCCTCTCTCCTACTCAGTCTTCAATTCCCAGCTCAGTAAAGACTTCCTGACCTAACCTGATCGATTCCTTACTCCTTCCTCTGAGTTCCTGAACATTCCAAACATAATTCTAGACTTGGTTATAGCACTAGTCACCATATTGTCTGACAGACACCATCCCCTCTCATAGCCTGCTATTGTTAATGATAAGTTGAGGTCTAGAGGGATACAGGTGTGCAAATAATTCAGGACCCTGACTCATTTATTTCTTCGTACATAGAACCAGGACCACCAAATTTACCCAAGAGAAACAGATTCTCCTTTTTTTTTAATGCTTTTGTTTTTTAGATGGAGTCTTGCTCTGTCGCCCAGGCTGGAATGCAGTGGTGCAGTCTTGGTTCACTGCAACCTCTGCCTCCGTGGTTCAAGCCATTCTCCTATCTTAGCCTTCCAAGTAGCTGGGATTACAGGTGTGTGCAACCACACCCAACTAATTTTTATAATTTTAGTAGAGACAGAGTTTCACCACGTTAGCAAGGCTGGCCTCGAACACCTAACCCCAGGTGATCTGCTTGCCTTGGCCTCCCAAAAGGCTGGTATTACAGGTGTGAGCCACTGCGACTGGCCAGATTCTCCTTTCATATTGATGTGTGGCAGATTCAGGCCTTGGAGCCCTTCTAGACCTCGGGACATAGTATTTTATACTGGATTCTTGGCTCGGCCTTTCTCCTTAAATCCAGCTAGAATAGTATCTAGTACTTAGGAGGTATTGTGTAAGAAAGTTCTGCTCTTAGTATTCAAAAGCCAGAACTTCCAACATTTCGAATCAAAAGCAGATCTTTTCCCGTAGTTTCACTGTCTCTCTGGGAGACTGTCACTTTGACCCTGACTCCTGCTTTCTGCTCCAGGCTAGCCTTGAGGAGGCAGAACGTGGGGCCCATTTCCTGGAGGAGGACGGCTGGAGCCGGTCTTGAAAAGTTACCAGGAGACATCTAGATGAAGCAGGTGGAAGGGAGAAAAGAACCCTGGTATTCCAGGCAGAACAAAGTTGTGGAGGCCTCAAAAAGTATAGTGGGATCTGGAAGCCACAAGAAGTTCAGTATAGAGAGTGTAAGAATCAAAGAGAAGCTGCTTGTGGAGATGAGGGAGGGCTGGGTGGCTGGCACTTGATGGAGGTCTAGGATTTGATCTGTAGATTACTGGCAGTCAAGAATGGACTTTAGGCAGAGAAAATATTATTAGATCAAATTTTCAACTGAGACTTCTGTCGATATTTAGCAATGATTGCAAAGAGTAGGCTTTAGTCTTTTTTTCAGTTGTGTAGTAACTTTATTTTTATTTTTTTATTATATATATATTTTATTGCATTTTAGGTTTTGGGGTACATGTGAAGAACATGCAAGATTGTTGCATAGGTACATACTTGGCCATGTTATCCCTCCCCAACTCTCCACCCCCTCCTGTCCCTCCCCTAGTTCCCCCCCCACAGACCCCAGTGTGTGATGCTCCCCTCCCTGTGTCCATGTGTTCTCATTGTTCAACACCCGCCTGTGACTGAGAACATGCAGTGTTTGATTTTCTGTTCTTGTGTCAGTTTGCTGAGAATGATGGTTCCAGGTTCATCCATGTCCCTACAAAGGACACGAACTCATCGTTTTTGATGGCTGCATAGTATTCCATGGTGTATATGTGTCACATTTTCCCTGTCCAGTCTATCATCGATGGGCATTTGGGTTGCTTCCAAGTCTTTGCTATTGTAAACAGTGCTGCAATGGTCAGTCGTGTGCATGTGTCCTTAAAATAGAATGATTTATAATCCTTTGGATATATACCCAGTAATGGGATTGCTGGGTCAAATGGTATTTCTATTTCTAGGTCCTTGAGGAATTGCCACACTGTCTTCCACAATGGTTGAACTAATTTATACTCCCACCAACAGTGTAAAAGTGTTCCTGTTTCTCCACATCCTCTTCAGCATCTGTTGTCTCCAGATTTCTTAGTGATCGCCATTCTAACTGGCATGAGATGGTATCTCAATGTAGTTTTGATTTGCATTTCTCTAATGACCAGTGATGATGAGCATTTTTTCATATGTTTGTTGGCCTCATGTATGTCTTCTTTTGTAAAGTATCTGTTCATATCCTTTGCCCACTTTTGAATGGAGTTGTTTGTTTTTTTCTTGTAACTCTGTTTCAGTTCTTTGTAGATTCTGGATATCAGCCCTTTGTCAGATGGGTAGATTGCAAAAGTTTTTTCCCATTCTATTGGTTTCTGATTCACTCTAATGACTATTTCTTTTGCTGTGCAGAAGCTGTGAAATTTGATTAGGTCCCATTTGTCTATTTTGGCTTTTGTTGCCATTGCTTTTGGTGTTTTAGTCAGGAAGTCCTTGCCTACGCCTATGTCCTGAATGGTTTGGCCTAGATTTTCTTCTAGGGTTTTAATGGTGTTAGGTCTGATGTTTAAGTCTTTAATCCGTCTAAAGTTAATTTTGGTGTAAAGTGTCAGGAAGGGGTCCAGTTTCTGCTTTCTGAACATGGCTAGCCAGTTTTCCCAACACCATTTATTAAACAGGGAATCCTTTCCCATTGCTTGTTTTTGTCAGGTTCGTCAAAGGTCAGATGGTTGTAGATGTGTGGCGATGCCTCTGAGGCCTCTGTTCTGTTCCATTGGTCTATATTTCTGTTTTGGTACCAGCGCCATGCTGTTTTGATTACTGTAGCCTTGTAGTATAGTTTGAAGTCAGGTAGTATGATGCCTCCAGCTTTGTTCTTTTTGCTTAGCATTGACTTGGCTGTGTGGGCTCTCTTTTGGTTCCATATAAAATTTAAGGTGATTTTTTTCCAGTTCTGTGAAGAAGGTCATGGGTAGCTTGATGGGGATAGCGTTGAATCTGTAAATTACTTTGGGCAGTATGGCCATTTTCATGATATTGATTCTTCCTAACCATGAGCATGGGATACTTTTCCATCTCTTTGTGTCCTCTCTTATTTTGTTGAGCAGTTGTTTGTAGTTCTCCTTGAAGAGGTCCTTCACATCCTTTGTTAGCTGTATTCCTAGGTATTTTATTCTCTTTGTAGCAATTGTGAATGGCAGTTCATTCTTGATTTGGCTCTCTTTAAGTCTGTTATTGGTGTATAGGAATGCCTGTGATTTTTGCACATTGATTTTGTATCCTGAGACTTTGCTGAAGTTACTTCTCAGTTTTAGGAGATTTTGGGCTGAGACAATGGGGTCTTCTAAATATACAATCATGTCATCTGCAAATAGTGACAATTTGACTTCCTCCTTTCCTAATCAAATACCCTTTATTTCTTTTTCTTGCCTGATTGCTCTGGCTGGAACTTCCAATACTATATTGAATAGGAGTGGTGAGAGAGGGCATCCTTGTCTAGTGCCAGATTTCAAAGGGAATGCTTCCAGTTTTTGCCCATTCAGTATGACATTGGCTGTGGGTTTGTCATAAATAGCTTTTATTATTTTGAGATACATTCTGTCAATACCTAGTTTATTGAGAGCTTTAGTCTTTAATAGGAGATCTATAGCTATAGAAATAGAAAGACTCTTTTTTGCTAGAATACATGCAATTTATTCTTACTAGAATGTAAGCTATCTAGCTTCAGAAATAAGGACAATACTTTGCTAGAATTTAGTGTATAGTCTCTTTTACTCTTGTCTCATATATATATATATATATATATATATATATATATATATATGTGTGTGTGTGTGTGTGTGTGTGTGTATATGTGTAAATTTTTTTGAGGTAGAGTCTCATTCTGTTGTCCAGGCTGGAGTGCAGTGGCACAATCTTGGCTCACTGCCACCTCCGCCTCCTGGGTTCAAGCAATTCTCCTGCTTCAGCCTCCTGAGTAGCCTGGCTAATTTTTATATTTTTTAATAGAGACTTGGTTTCATTATGTTGGCCAGGCTGGTCTTGAACTACTGGCCTCAGATGATCCAACCTCCTTGGCTTTGCACAGTGCCGGGACTACAGGCATAAGCCACCATGTCTGGCCTCTCTTTTGTAATATTAATGTGTGCAGAAAACTCTTAAGTATACTTTACTGCTATTTATTAACTATTTATGGCAGAAAATTGTTTTAAAAAAATCAATTTGTTGGGCTGAGACAACTCTCTTGTCAACCATTGCCTTGTCTATCCAGTCAAATGTTTATTAAACTCTTATAATTTATGAAGAGCTGAAGTCAATGAGAGGAATACAACAATGAATGTAAGAACAGATTGAGGCTTTGCTGTGTACCTGCATGCACTGTGCTAAATGCTTTACATGCACTTTCATTTACTCTGCATAAAATTAATTGTATACTTTATTCTGTACACATTAATTGTATACTTTATTCTGGTAAATAGCCCTTTATCTACATGCTACTTTTAAGCTCATTTAAATGCAAGTCACCTATTTGACTTCTATTTCAACAGAAGTATCAATACATTTCTGAGGACCCTGTATGTATAAAGTATGAAAGTATAATTTCTGACCATATAGGTGTTATTCGATCTATTTGAGTAGATGACATAATTACAAACACACAGGTGTTATAGGGCATCTTAACAGTGCTCTAGGTACAATTGTTGGAGAAATTCAGAGGAAAGAGATATGCATACCAGATTAGGTAATTCACTTGATTCTCACTGAGTTTGACAGGCTCCCCAGTATCACATTTAAATAATAAAGCTGTAGCTTGGTTAAAGTTTTTCTTTGGTAATATGAGTAAAATATAAACAAACCTTACTTTGATCTATAATCTGGGCCTTAGAAACATACTTTTTATCCACTGGCCTACCAGGTTTATTTTGGCATTCAAACAGAAGCCAGAAACAGTCCAGGTGGTGTTTGCTTGTAACTTACATGAGAATGTGGGGAGGACAAGAAAAGAATTTAATTTCCTTGCAAAAACAGAGCAGCTGCTCTTTGCAGTAAGAGCATTGGCTTCAGCAGGCCATAATATGCAGTATGCATTATGTACAAGACTGAAATTGCAGAACCTTATAATTTGTATGTATGTGTGTGTGCACATGCGCCTGTGTGTTTCCAATTGGCCTCCTTGCTAAATGACTCATAGTATAGCTATTGGGTGGAAAGATGAAAAGATGAATCAGATTAACTAGCTCCTTTAAGAAGCAGTATTTCTACCTATAAATATGCCAGTTATGGTGATTCTCTTTCCTCGAAGCTTTTCCTTCTTGGAAGGAATTCTTAATTCCCTGCAGCAGCACAGGTCATTAAAGTCCAGGTAGAGTTTTGAAGAGTTCTTTTGAACCTGGGACAACCTGTGTTTTGTGGAAGGTAAGTGAATGTTTTCAGCAGAGTGAAAGAATGGTTCCATGTCCCTGTGATTGGACTAGTTCAAGTGTTACAGTCAAGCAAAGTGTGGAAAAGTAGTTGCATCCTGAAATTATTCTTGCTAAAATAAGCAAACTGAATTTTTCTTTTAAATTCCTGCATTTTCTTGTTTCCTAGTTATTTTATATATTATGCTAAATGAAAGTAAGTTTCCTCAAATTCTAGTATATCCTAAATGTTCTCATTATGTTTCATGTTTTTGTTACATTATTACATTATGCATCAGAGATCAGTGAAACTCTGCTAGTTAGATAATAAAGTTTCACTGGTTTTAAATTTCTGTAAGTTTAATTTTATAATCAATGATAATGTAAGAATGCGATTTCTTCTGTAAACTGTGCTTATATCCAAGTTGTTGAAGAAGATATATGTAGAACATATATATCTTCATACATATATAAATACATATGTAAATATATGTATATCAAGATCTGAGTAGTTCCAAGACACTCCTGGATACAAGGTTGTTAACCTAAAGTCCATGAATTATCTGAAATTTTATTTATACTTGTGTGAATTTGCATTTTTATGAAAATTAAATTCAAAGCTTTCATTATATTCCTCAAAGGATTTGTGATTCAAAAAAGATTATGAATTACCATACTGAATAGTATTTAAATGCCTTGATAATGCTACCTGGAATTATCTTAATTAGGAAAATATTTTTTTCTATTAATGAAACTCAAGTATTTTCCCCCAAAGTCTGTGTTATAATAAAAACTTACACAATGAAAAATAGATTTGACATTTTCATTTCTTTTCTTCTTACAGTTATGATACCTCTATGTATTCATGATTTGTGCTGACATTTTGTAGATCAGAGCTTCAAGTTTTATGGCTCAGTAGTTAATTTAAAATAGTCTGGATTTATATTCATACATTTTATATCTTTGAATCTACAATGCCCTGATAGATTCCTCATTATTTAACCGTGTTAATAGAAGATGTCTGAAAAATTTATCAGAATATATATGCAATTTATCTGCTTCTGTTATTAATGTTGCCAAAAATAGAAGACTGACAATTTTCGCTTCAAAGTAAATTTTGCCAATACATAAACTATGTAGTGATTTTTTTCGGAAAGGGATTTTCCCAAGGTACTTTCTTAGCCGAAAATACATTTGCAGAATAGACCTGACCAATTCTGACATTTAAAGATGGTTATAAGACAGTAAAAATTTTCTACTTCAAAATATTGAAAGGGTCAGACACTTAGTTGTTTAAAATTTGAGTTCCTAGTGTATTGCTGGGCAGTTTTAGGCACTGAATACTTAGATTAGAGAAACTCAAAGGCATCTTGCTCCAAATTACCCATTTTATACAAAAAGCAATGGAGACTGTCCTAGGATGGTCCTAAGTTAGCCAACAGAATCAGAGATCACCTATGTTGGCTTTCTTTAACACACATCCATGCACCAATAGATTTGGAGATTTACCACCTGGCACTTACGTAATAAGAAAAAAGTCCCAAATATTCTGTGTGGTGAGTAACAGTAGGAGTGGGACCCCCTGTGCAATCCCATCTTTTTCAAGCCTTTGTCATAAACAAGGACACTTGTTTTCTAGACATTCTTCCGCCCTTAAGGGTCTTGGGTCATTATATGGCTATCCCAGATCTTCATCCCTTCACAATCCCTGCCCAAATGGAACTTAAATAAAACCAGAGTACTTCAGAGGCTTCACATACTATTGTTTATGAGTTGAGATTATTGGTTATCGGAGTTTCTAAATTTAAGGTCAATGAAAGAACACCAAAACTTCTGCACATGTAATTAAAGATGTTTGGAAGCTTATTTTGGAAAACATTCGGGCATATTAAACATTTAGGTGGCTAACACACCTCTTTTCAAAATGAACTTTGAGGCAAGTGTGTCATAAAATATAATGTTACCACCATGAGAATGAAGGCAGCATTCAGGCAGGAAGCAGTGACAGTGTTGGAGTTGTTCTTAAGTGGGTTAGAATCCATTTCAGTATGTAGCCTGTTTTTTCATCTGATAAACAAAAAGCTGGGATAAGTAAGGTTTAAATGGTTCTTGACTATTCAATGGTATATACATTCTTCTACATGCTATGTGGAAGGTGCATAACTCATGGCAGGTGCTCAGGGGATAGTGACCATGTCTCATTCTATATAGTGAAAAGGTCAGACTTAGGATGAGAGGAATAATTCTTTTAACATTTATTTGTATGTCATAAATTAAAATCAAAACTAGAAAGGAAAATCAGATTATTAGACTGGTATTTTCATAACACTTAAGATAATTTAAAAGTAACACATGGACTGAACCTCATTAGCAATACATCTTTTTAGCTTCTTTTAGAAGCTAGAACAGATTCTCTGTCTTGCTTAAAATTGAAAAATAATAATGGCAGCAAAACAGGCTCACCTTTATTGGGTAACTAATATGAATGTCATTCTACAACATTTGAAATTTAGTTAGATGTAAACAAAATGAGTCTTTGTAACTATAGTTCAGCAAGTAAATACAACAATTTGCAGCAGATATCATGTAAGTACTTTTGTTAAACCTAGACAATGAAAAGAAAATTGCCTAAATACATGCCTAGAAAACAAGGCTCATACCTCCTGGTGCTCTTAACACCTAGTAACATACTGTTAGGATTTACTAAATTGTGCTATGTTTGCTTTACAGTAGGAAAACTCACAGCAAATTAAAGTAATATGACTAATGACATAAACAGTTGACATTATTCTGCCTGATTTCTGTATAATCATGCCTGACATATTTTCAGAATTTTTTTGGTGGAGGGGAAGTAATGGGAATTGTTGAGACTGATTAAGAATACAAGCTTTGTTTTATGGTCAGTCATCCTTGTTCCTCTTCCCTTTCTTTCTCTTTTACTTCTCCTTCTCTGCTTTCTGCTTCTCCTCCTCCCCCTCTTTCTTTTTCCTCATCTCCTTCATTAGTATTCTAACAATCCAATGTTTATTCAAAAAAGATTATTTTATGCAATTCAACATGTACCTGGGTTCCATCTTTCTAAAATCCAGCAATGACTCTCACACGGTGTCTAGTAGGTGTTGTGTAAATAGTGTAAAGGCTGGAGGGCTCCTGACCCAGGAAGAGGTGATATTTCCACTCGAGCCTGAAGGCAGGGAAAAGCTGAAGTCCCACCTCAAGGCAGTCAGGCAAGAGGAATTCCATATTGTCTGGGGGAAGATCAGCCTTTTGTGCTATTCAGGCCTTCATCTGATTGGACAAGGCCCCCACTCACATCGGGGTGGGTGGTCTCCTTGACTCAGTCTCTCCATTGAAATGTTATACTCATCTATGAATACCCTCATAGAAACACCCAGGATAACCTTTGACCAACATCTGGGCACCTCGTGGTTCAGTCAAGTTGACACATAAAATTAACCATCACAATGACCTCTACAGTTTTAAAGAACACAGGTCAGATATTTTGTAGAATGTCTTTAGGTTTGGATTTATCTGATGTTTTTCTCATGATTAGCCTGGGATTATGGGTTTTGCAGAGGACAAATCACAGAAGCAAAGTGCCAGTCTCGTTGCATCGTGTCAAGGGCATGTGCTATCAACATTATTTATGGAGGTGGTGTTAACCTTGGTCACCTGAAAGAGGGAGGGTTTGTCAGGTTTCTCCATTGCCAAATTGCCCTTTCCCCGTTTGTCCTGCAGCCTTTGAAAGGAAGTCACTATGTGCAGCCCCCACTTAAGGAAGGAAGAAGAGTTATGCTTCAGCCCCTTGAGAGTAGAGTGGCTACATAAATTATTTTGATTTCTATCTTCCCCAATTTATTTATTTTTCAATCACTTATTTCTATCAGTATGTACTCATAGCTATGTATTTCCTACTTTGGGTTACAATCCGATGCAATTTCACTGATTTTCTTCCTCAAATTTTCCCAAGTTTGTCCATTGGGGACTGTTTTGGATGGCAATTGATTATGTTTTTAACCAATCTGATCTAGGAAAAATATTTTATTAATTTGGGGTTTTCAGGTTACAGATGAGATTGGGTAATTTTCATAGGTTTATTGTTCTTTAGTGTTTCTTCTGTAAAATAATTTTCCATCCTTTGCCCAAATAGAAATTTAATTGACTTTATATTTTTAATTTGTAACATATATTTTATATGTAGATACACATGTATATATGACTTATATAATCTTATTCTTTATCTTTTATTAAATATTTTAGAAATATATTATCCTATTTCTTGTCTTTCATCATATAGAAATTGCAAGTTTTATATAGTCAAATTTGCCAATACTTTCTTTTATGGTTATTGTTATTTTTTTTTGTATTTAAGGTTGTGAAAATGTTCTCATATTTTCTTTTGTGTTCTGCTTTATGTTAGTGTCTATATTAATTTGAAATTTACTTTCTTTGTAGATAGCGATGAAATTTTACTTCTGCTTTTCTCATGGATGTACCCAGTTGCTTCAGTATTATTCCTTGAATAGACCGTTCCTTTCCCAGTTATTCAGAATGCCATTTTTTTCCCGTTATAGGCTCAACTTTTCTATATACATGGATCTGTTGCTGCAATGGCTACTTTCTTCTGTGATCTAGTCTCTTTAAAAATAAAATGGTGCGTATTTCAACTTTGTGAAGCTGAATTAAAGCTCCTATGGCTTG
This sequence comes from Saimiri boliviensis, assembly GCF_048565385.1. Lineage (NCBI taxonomy): Eukaryota > Metazoa > Chordata > Mammalia > Primates > Cebidae > Saimiri > Saimiri boliviensis. The sequence continues at coordinate 11,199,452 of NC_133464.1, forward strand.
ACTTTGGACTGTAGGATTCTTGGCCTAGTTGTTGAATATAAGATATGGCATATGGAGTCTTTTACAGTAAAAATATTTTGGTATGGCACATTTTAAGATGACACGCAGCCTACATTTGTGAATAGCATTTTCCTGAAAAACGCAATTATTCTTGGCTTTATTTAGTGTCGGATTATGTTTAGTCAGGGTTCAGGTGGGAGAACAAAACCCGTGCCAGGAAGAGGAAATTTAGCACAGGAAACCAACTAAGGGGTTAGAAGGGCTGAGAGAGTAACAGAGGAAAGAAAGGCAACCCAAAGAATAGCAATTACAAGAATGAAAGGAAAAGGGAAGAGGTGATATTTGCTGGAAGAGCCCAAGCTACCCGGATGGTACTGGGGCCACCTGATGGTTATTAGACCTGTGGTCTAAAGGACTGGGAGAAGGAAGCTGGGCTGAAGAAGGAGAGACAGCTCCCACTGGAGACTCCTGAAGTAGAAATGTGAAGAAATGCTCAGGTTTCTTCACTCCTCTTACTCTTCAGTGTACCATCCCTGAGTATCAGAGAGCCTGCGGAGCACAGACCTGCAATGCCAAACAAGTAGGAGAAGGTTGGGAATGGATCCAGGTCTAAACAGGCACTAATCACCAGTGATGGCTACATGGTTGTATTAGTCTGCCTGGGCTACCATAACAAAAGACTGGGTAGCTTACACAACAGAAATTTTTTCCTCATGATTAGAGGATGGAAAGTCCAAGATCCAGGTGCTGGGCTTGCAGATGACCACCTTCTCTCCGTGCTCTCACGTGGTACAGAGAGAGAGAGAGAGAGAGAGAGAGAGAGAGAGAGAGAATGAGAGAGAGAGAGAGAACTCTGGTCTTTCTTCCTCTTCTTATAAAGACATTAATTTTATCAAATTAGGGTTCTGCACTTATGACCTCATTTACCCTTTTACCCTTTTTGTTTGTTTTTTAAGAAATAATAGGGCCTTCTAAATATAGAATCATGTCGTCTACAAATAGAGACAATTTGACTTCTTCCTTTCCTAATTTAATACTCTTTATTTCTTTTTCTTGCCTGACTGCTCTGGCTAGAACTTCCATATTGAATAGGAGTGGTGAGAGAGGGCATCCTTGTCTAGCGCCAGATTTCAAAGGGAATGCTTCCAGTTTTTGCCCATTCAGTATGATATTGGCTGTGGGTTTGTCGTAAATAGCTTTTATTATTTTGAGATACGTTCCATCGATACCTAATTTATTGAGAGATGTTAGCATAAAGGGCTGTTGAATTTTATTGAAGGCCTTCTCTGCATTTATTGAGATAATCATGATTTTTGTCTTTGGTTCTGTTCACGTGGTGAATTACGTTTATAGGCTTGCGTATGTTTAACCAGCCTTGCATCCCTGGGATGAAGGCTACTTGTTCATGTTGGATAAGCTTTTTGATGTACTGTTGTAATTGGTTTGCCAGTATTTTCTTGAAGATTTTTGCATCTATGTTCATCATGGATATTGGCTTGAAGTTTTCTTCCATTGTAGTAGAACCTTTAGTTTTTTTCAGTGTTATTCAGCTCTCAGACTAAAACAAAATACATGTGCTGGTCACCTTTGCAGTTAACTGAAGCTTTGAGACTACATGCCAGTCAATAGGATGTCAGCAGAAACGTCATGAAGCCACTTGTAGTAACAGTATCCCTTAAGGTACTTAGGATGTGCCCTCTTTGTCCTTCCCCCTTTTTAATCTCTTCTGTCTTGCAGCCTCCAATTGTAAATGTAATGGTTAGAGTTTTAATCCCCATCTTGGTGAGGAAGAGGAGGGCTCTACCCTGTTGATGTGGAAAGACTGGTCTTGAAGGACGCTGAAACCCAAAAATATTTCTGGAGGAGGGTCATGATAACAATCCTGGACTTTATCATGAGAGAAAAATAAGCCTCTGTGTTCTTCAAGCTACAATTATTTTGATCCTTGTAAGTGATAATGAACACAACCCTAAGTGGTACATTGCTCTTATATAACTCAAAGATAAACTGTGAAAGTCAAATGAAAAGACGTATTCAAAAGACTTTGAAAGGTAAAACCGTATGCTAATCTAAGTGGTAATTATTACAGACTTTAAGTTTTAGCCCTATTTTAGAATATCCTAATAGATTCATTTGGTTCTCTATAAAGTCAATTTTTCATGTATGTATTTTTCAGAGGACTTACTACCATATGTGTCACCCAAGTATATATTATCCAAGCAGCAGTTGAATATTTTTGTCTCTTTCATTCATATTCAGAAGGCAAAACTCTTTAGAATTTTGATGTATTTCCAAATGACCTTACCCTAGAATTGTTTGGTAACTGTGCACGGAGAGTTATGGAAGAATAGAGGGAGGATATAAATACTGGATGTCAGAGTTGTAGTATTAATTAATTACTCATTGTTCCATATTTATTAAGTATCCGTGCTCCAAGCATTCTGCTAGGAACTTAGGATAGTAAGGTAAATGAAATAGCTAAGGTTTTCATGGAGCTCATATGCAGAGTGTAAGATAGACACTATCCAAGTAATCAAACTAAAAAAGGAAGTAGCAGAGGTTTGGGGGCTAAATCAGCATAAAGCAGGGAGCCCTAATCACATCTCATGGGTCAGTGAAAGTCTTCTGTAGGAAGTGATATTTGAGTTGAGACATTAAGCAAGAATAAGAGTGAGGCAGTGAAAAAATAATAATTTAGGAATAATATTTCAGACAAATATTCTAGGTAAGAAAATAGTTTAGGTAGAAGCAGCAAGGGCAAAGAAATTAGGGCTCCTTTGAGGAACTGAAAAGTCTTGAGCATGACTGGACGTAGTGTGAGCAGAATAACAAGTCTGGATCTGGGCAAATGTGCAGAGGCCAACCCTGGAGATTTATTAGCTGTGTGACTATGTTACAGAGTTTGGATTGTGTCTTGGAGACTGTGTGGAGCCACTGAAGGGCTTTTCATTTATGAGAAGTCATTTAGTTAAAAATGGAAAGAATGGATTAGGGAGTGAGAAGGAGGGGCAGAAGATGGAAGGCAGAGAGAAGAGTTAGGAGGTCATTGTAATCAGTCTTTTACTGAGAAGGATTCATTTATCATTCATTCAGTTGAGCAAGAGGTGCCAGTCTGGAGGAAGTGAGGAGTCAGAGGTAAAAGATAAACGTAGGGGTTTGACTTGACAGAATTGGATTGTTTTAATCTGCTCTCATTCTGCTAATAAAGATATATCCAAGACTGGGTAACTTGCAAAGGAAAGAGTTTTAATGGACTGACAGTTCCACATGGCTGGAGAGACCTCACAATCATGGCAGAAGGCAATGAGAAGCAAAGTCACATCTTACATGGTGGCAAGCAAGAGAGTGTGTAGGGGAACTCCTCTTTATAAAACCATTATATCTCATGAGACTTTTTCACTATTATGAGAACAGCTTGGGAAAGACCCTCACCCATGATTCAATTACCTCCCACTGAGTTGCTTCCATGACATGTGGAAATTATGGAAGTTAACATTATGGAAATTAACAATTCCAGATGAGATTTGGGTGGGGACACAGGCAAACTTTGTCATTTCATCTCTGGTCCCTCCCACATCTTACGTTCTCACATTTCAAAAAAGTAATCATGCCTTCCCAACAGTCTTTCAAAGTCTTAACTATTTTCAGCACTAACTCAAAAGTCGACAGTCCCAAGTCTCATCTGAGACAAGTCAAGTCTCCTCTGCCTATGAGCCTATAAAATCAAAAGGAAGTTAGCTACTTCCTAGATACAATGGGGGTATACACTCATTTCAAATGTTGGCCAAAATGAAGAGACTACAGGCTCCATGCAAATCTGAAATCCAGCAGGGCAGTCAAATCTTAAAATGATCTCCTTTGAATCCATGTCTCATGCTGATGCAAGTGGTGGGCTTCCACTGCCTTGATAACTCTGCTCCTGTGGCTTTGCAGGGTACAGCATTCCTCCTGGCTGCTTTCATGGATTGGCTTTGAGTATCTGCAGCTTTTCCAGGCACATGATGCAAGTTTTCAGTGGATCTATTATTCTGGAGCCTGGAGGATGGTGGTTCTCTTCTCTTGGCTTCACTAGGTAGTACCCAAGTGGGACTCTATGTGGGGGCTTTAACACCACATTTGCCTTCTGCACTGCCTTAGCAGAAGTTTTCCATGAGGGTCCCACCCCTGAAGCAAACTTCTGCATGGATATCCAGGCATTTCCATACATCCTCTGAAATCTAGGCAGAGGTTCTCAAATCTCTCAGTTCTTGACTTCTCTGCACCTACAGGCTCAACACAACATGAAAGCTGCTAAGGCTTGGGGCCTGCATCTTCTGAAGCCACAGGCCAAACTGTAACTTGGCCCCTTTTAGCCACAGCTGGAATGGCTGGGACACAGGGCACCGAGTCCTTAGGCTGCATACAGCATAGGTTCTTGGGCTTGGCCCATGATACCATTTTTTCTTCCTAGGCCTCAGGTCCTGTGATGGTGGTGAGGGAAGGTGTTCTCTTTCCAGGTCCACAAGAGGGCCTAGTTTTAAGGGCAAGAACTTCCTAGCACCATGCCCCCTCTCCCATTTCTCTCCATCCAGGACATTTAACAGTCTTTGTTTTAATTTTTGCAGGCATGGGAAAGAATCAAAAGTCAATCACTCCAGCAGAAGTTCCAAAGAACTCCTTTCATTGGTCAGAGGTCTTAGAGAAAGTGGGAGTTCCTCTTATGTTAAGTCTCCTTCTTCCATATCCCTTTTGACTTCATGTTTGGGTCCTCTTCCATGAACACTCCCTTTGTGGAACCTGTCTTTCTCTCTTTTGGATTTCCCCTCTGGGGTCCCCTTCCACACTCTTTGTGGAAGTTTTCTCTCTTCTCTTTTTTTTCTCTTTTCTCTACCTAAATAAAATCACCTTTCTGCAACACTTCTTGTGCTCGGTATTTACGAACTTACTGAGCACCTGCAGTAGTCCCCGGGGAGCTGTGCCTCCTCCACACCCCAAAAACCTGGTTACAGTAGGGGCTGCCACGAAGTTCTCTGACATGCCCTGGGGACATTTTCCCCATTATCTTCGTAATTAACCTTTGACTTCTTGTTACTAATGCAAATTTCTGCAGCCAGCTTGAATTTCTTCTAAAAAAAAAAAAATGGGTTTTGTTTTCTATTGCATCATCACCTGCAAATTTTCCAAACTTTCATGCTCTTCTTTCCTTTTAAACATTAGTTCCAATTCCAAACCATATCTTTGTGAATACATAAAACAGAATGCTTTTCACAGCACCCAAGTAGCACCTTAAATGCTTTGTTGCCTAGAAATTTCTTCCATCAGATACTCTAAATCATCTCTCTCAAGGTCAGAGTTCCACAGATCTTTAGGGCAGGGGCAGAATGCTGCCAGTCCCTTTGCTAAAACGTAGCAAGAGTGACCTTTATTCCAATTCCCAACAAGCTCCCCATCTCCATCTGGGACCACCTCAGCCTGGACCTTATTGTCCACATCACTAACAGCATTTTGATCAAAGCCATTCATCAAGTCTTTAGGAAGTTTCAAACTTTCCCACATCTTCCTGTCTTCTGAGCCCTCCAAGTAGCTAGACAGTTCCAAACTTTCCCACATTTTCCTGTCTTCTTCTGAGTCCTCCAAATGATTCCAACCTCTGCCTAAGTTCCAAAATTGCTTCCACATTTTCAGGTATCTATACTGCAGCACCCCTCTCTATCAGTAGCAGTTTACTGTATTAGTCTATTTTCATGCTGCTAATAAAGACATACCAAGGACTGAGTACTTTACAAAGGAAAGAGGTTTAATGGACTGACAGTTCCACATGGCTGGGGAGACCTCACAATCATGGCAGAAGGCAAAGGAGAAGCAAAGGCATGTCTTACATGGCAGCAAGCAAGAGAGCAGCATGTGTAGGAGAACTCTTCTTTATAAAACCATCAGATCATGAGACTTATTCACTACCCTGAGAATAACCTGGAAAAGACCCTCCCTCATGATTCAATTACCTCTGCAGAGTTCCTCCCATGTTGCATGGGAATTATGGGAGCTGCAATTCAAGATGAGATTTGGATGGGGACACAGCCAAACCATATCATGGATGGATACTGGGATGTCAGTGTGAGGATGCAAGATTGCCCCAGATTTGTGACTATGGTAGACACTGGAGGAGAAGTAGGTCGGAAGGCTGGAGAGTTGCTGGAGGTAATTCTGATAATAACAATCAGAACTGCTGAAGGTTTCATATGTGTCAGATACTGTCTAGATGAAATGTGCAAGCCTATTTAATAGGCACCAGAACCCTGGGAGGGAGATGCCATTATTATTGACATTTTATGATAGGGGAAACTGAGGTACAGAGTCATTAAAGGCTGTGTTCTAGGTTACATAGCTAAGAGGTTTTTATTTGTCCATTCTCATGCTGCTATGAAGAAATACCCAAGACTTGGTAATTTATAGAGAAAAGAGATTTAATTGACTCACAGTTCTGCATGGCTAGAGAGGCCTCAGGAAACTTACAATCACAGCAGAAGGCACTTCTTCACATGGGTGTCAACAAAAGAATTACCAGATGCTTATAAAACCATCAGATCTCATGAGGACTTACTGTCATGAGAACAGCATGGGGGAATCTACCTCAACCTGGTTCCACCCTTGACACGTGGGGATTATTACAATTCAAGATGAGATTTGGATGGGGACACAGAGCCAAACCATATCAAGGTGACAGAACAAGAATCTAATCCAGGCAATTGGTCTAGGAGCCATGCTCAATCTTTTCTAAGTAAATGAATTGCTTTTGGAGTCTGGGTTTGGACCTCAGATTAAACCCAGGGCTGCCTGTGTGTGAATGATGAAATCACAGAGAACAGCTTCAGTCACAATCATAACATTTTAGTTTTTATTCCACCCGTTGGCAGAAAAATAACTGGATGATCCGGGGGAAAAGCATGGAACAAAAATATCAAAGAATCTTTGGTCTAATAGTGTCTTACATTTGTTCATAACATTTTGTACTTTTCAAACTGTTTCCATGAATACTATCTCATTTATTTTGCAGAATGACTAGCAAGGCAATTATTATTATTCCCATTTTACATGGATGAAGAAATTTAAGCTTGGAGGGATTAAGGAAACTCCAAGCCCAAATATAAAATGGAGCACCCAAATTTAGATTCAAGTCTTCTGATTTCTTTCTGTTCAGGACCATAAGGGAGAAAATTGTGAAGAATGCAATACTTTCTAATCTCAGTTAAAACAGTTAATTCCAGATAGTTTTATTCTCACTAAAATCATCTTCACATGGCTGCTGTGCCATGTCTACTTTATTAAATGGAATTATAGTCAGCCAAAATGATTAAACATTTCAGTATATAGAAAGGAAACTCATTTATTTTAGAGATGATCAAATCCAACTAATCATGAAAGCCATCTGGACATTGGTGTTCATTATTTTTCTTCTTTGGGTAGATATTTCTAAACTGACTTTAAACAATTGTTTTTTGGTATGTTTTTTTTTTCTTGAGTCAACATTTAAGAAACACTGTTTGAGAGTGGGATTTGGCTTTGAATTATAAAGAGAGAGTAAGGGGGAGGCAAAAAGCCTGACTCATTTTCCAGAATTATACATGTTGAGGAGAGCAGCACAATGAGCATAATGCTGAAAACATTTGCAGTGAACGCTGAAGGAAAGGACCTATGGTAGTGCGTACTGTCCACTAAGATCACCGTCATTTTTCAACTGGCTAGAGGCTGGTCTTCTTGTTCTTGATTTCTGCCAAGGTCCTATTTTTGCAGCCTGCACAGTCAATAAACATAGATAGAACAATATTAAGAGACAGCAACTTGGCATATGATTTAATGAGAGCTAGGACAGGATTAGAGTGTATTGAAAAATTGAAGATGGTAAGGTCGTGAAGTTAATATCATGTGTTTCTCTGTCAACAAGAAGCTGAACTAAGGCCTTAGCACCATTGACTCAAAGAAGGTTTATGTGCAAGTGGGTCTCAGAGAACTGATAAAGGAGGTTTTTAATTGATTGATTAAATATTTATCCCACATTTTCTGTGTATTGTACTCCACGAGGAGCTAGGGAGACAGTGGAATATGAGACAGATGTGGTGCTTATCCATATAGAGTTTACAACTTAACGGGAAAGACACACAATTAAACAAGGAAGCATCTGCTTGGTCTGCCAAACCACTGGTTATCCAGCCCTCTCATTGTTCCATCTAGTGACTGAACTATTCTCACTACATAATGTGGTGGTATAAAGCCTAAAATTGGGGCCTAGCATTATGGGTGCCTTGACTTTTGGGGAATACTGGGAGAGCCTCAAGTGGCCTAATTGTAAATTCCACTACTTCCTCTACTCCCATGCATGAGGCCCCATCGTCAAATAACCCTTCTTATTGTGGGGACTATGGACAGTGCCTATTAGTCCCTGAGTTGTGGACCCCAGTTCCCTGTCAGCCTGCAAAATTATTCAGACAAGCAGTTACATGCTCTGCCAAAAGTCAGGGGCCACCTCCCCATCTTGTTACTGCACAGCCTGCCACCCACAGCCTCCGGTTGTTCACTCGGTCTCAGAGTGCAATCCCTGTGTGACCATGCATGGTGTGGTGTCTTTTTTCTCTCAGGTTGTGAGTACATGCAGCTAATACACTGCTGTAAATCTCATCTGTCCAGTGCTGGGTGTTGTGTGTTTGGTAATAATCCTAGGGTAGGAATCCCTTCCTCAACAATGGGCTGAGGAAGAGGTGATCAAAACAAAGATACTTTAGACATTGGGTTAAAATTCAGTTTTTAAAAATAACATTTACTTACTGCAGGGAATTGAGAAGTGAATGGGAGTTCAGAAACGATTGACGTAAATGTAGATTACTCTTGGAAGTAGTTGAATTCCAAATATACAAAGGGGAACACTTAATATTGTTGTCCCTCTTCCCTCAAAACCTTATTTTCATGAACTCAGAGATGGTTCAATAACACTGAAATTTGTTTGTCGATTACTTGTATTAATCCGAGATATAAATCAATAGAATTTAGGGACATTTTAAAGGGACAGAGATTGAAATTTCATATTGTTCAATTCAATTGGTTGGCTTACTTGGAAGGTTCAACTTTTCATCTGTCAGTTTTCAATTCTAAGTTTGATTTAACAAGTCTTGCAGAAAATTATTCATCTTTGTGTCAGAAATCTGCTGGGAATGGTTGACACACACTTATAATGCATGTCAGGATAAAAATGAGGTGGCTTATGCCTGTAGCAATATTACCACTTGCTTTCCTGAGGCAATGCTTTCCTGACTAAGGACAGACTCATCACTTGTCTCATCTTAATTAACTTATATTTTCATTGCAGTTAAAAGCAAACACATCACAGTCTGGCAACCTGAAGATGAATGCTCTTCAAGTCAGATGCGTGCTGTGTTTGTTTGGCTACATGCCATGGCATCCATGATGATGGTGGTTTATAATTATCGAGGACAGTTTTTACTTAACTGGACAGTCATTGGAATAAAAACGTGTAATGGTTTTAAAAAAATAATCAAAACAGCCATACTGTGCCACAGAGTAAGTAGAGTTGGAAATGGTGAATCACTCTCATTCTCAGCCTCATATAGTCAGTGGCGACTAAGGGTCTTATTGAAAGGTAGTGAGATGACACCTTGACCTCCAGGCTGCTTCACTCTTTGAGTTCATGGATTGTGAAGTTATACTTTGAGTTGTTTCTACCCGATCCTGGCATCTTTAACATCAGGGGTATTAGAATGGTATTTTTTAAGGGAGATGGCGAGCAAGGAGGTAAGAAAGGAGGATCGTAAGGAAAAACAAGATGAAACTGAGCAGGGAAGCTCTAAAGTCAATTTGTACTCACTTTAACAGTCTGTCTGGAGACCTGCAGATAAGAGAAGGGAAAGAAAGGGCAGACAAAAAGACACGGTGAAATTTGATAGAATAGAATAGTTACAGCCATCACTTACTGAAAGTCTGTGCAGGGACAGGCAGTGTACTAGACGTTTAGATGGACAGTACTAACTCAATAGAGTTTTAAAGCTTGGCAACATCTTGGCGTCACCTGGGAAGTTAAGAAAACAAAACAAACTGGCACTGGGGTTCCCTCCTAGGGATTCTGATTTAATTGGCTTAGGGTTAGGCTTCAGCATCCGGATTTTCAAAAGCTTCCCAGGCGATGCTAATGTTCACCAAAGTTTAAGTTCTGCTCAAATTAATTCTCCAAACAACCTCAGAAAATAGGCATTATAATCCAAATTTTAATAGTGTCTCAAATAAATAAGATTCAGAAGGCAAGTTATTAAAAACCAGGCCGCCAAACAGTGTCAAGGCCAGGACTGGAAACCTCCTCTGCCTGACTCTGGCCTGTGCTTTTCCTGAGGTGATCTGCTGCTCTGATTCTAGTGGAGGGGCAGGGCAGGGAGAGGAAGGAGACCCTGCTTTGGGTAAATGAGAGCTGATGATATAGCTTTGCTACTCATTATTCATTTTTTGTATTAGGAACAGATTGTGCATGTTGAAACTAGGACTTCAGCAGCTTAAAAAATGCTACCATCATTTTACAGCCCCATGTTCCTAAGTTAAACTGATTTTTCTATATTTAGAGACATCAGAGCTGAGTTTGGTTTTCTGAGCTCCTTGTCTGCAAGAAAAGAAAGATTATATTGGAATTATGCTTCAAAGATTGAAATCGGTTCTCTTCTGTTTTATGAATGAATTGCAGTGAATATATTTGGCATTTTATAATTTGTCTTACCACTCCCATTATCTTTTTTTCTAGTTCACTTTTCAAGTGACAGAGTGATTTATTGACTGTCTTTTAAAAGTTCCATTTCACTGAGCAAATGGTGAATATAAAAATCTGCCACTTGACCTAACACTGACTCAGATATTCAAAAGCTTCATTTGATTAAAAAGAACTCACGGAAATGGAGGCCAATAAATGTGAGAATGTAAGGAAATTGAGAAAATTCCAAGATTTGTTCTTTCAAAAATCAGCAGGAGGCAATCTAAATTACATTTTCTTTTAGAGTGACCAGAGGCTAGGTTTACGTATGCCTTGTAAATTACATGTTTTATGCCACATTTTGTCTGTCTCCATTGACTTCACCTCAGGAGCCAAACCACATTACCACATTTCAAGAAACACTCTCAATAAACATACCTCCTCTATCCCTCCTGCCAAAATACAGAGCTGGTTATTTGCAGAAGGACTTGAATTTGTAGCTCTAAGTCAAAATTAAACTTCTATATTCTTTTAGGAGTTATGTAATTATGAAAGGTCTGATAGTGACTGATAAAAGCCAGACTGGAAATAACACAAATGATTCTCAGTAGAAGACTACTCTACAATTATGAAATACCCTTACTATGGAATATTATGAAACTTGCATTATGTTATGTTTCTTTAAGTGTGATAATGGTATTGTAATTTTGTGAGAAAATAGAAAATTTGTGTTACAAACTCCACAAATGTCCTAGTTTCCACTGGTCTTGCAAAAATATTACCTATAACTTTTATTGCTTAAGGTAGCCAAGGCACTATTTAACTGACATGACTCAGTTTAGACTGGCTGGGATTTTAGCAAAACAAGGTCTTGTTATTTTAATACTGTAAGTAACATTGGAAAGGAGATTTTCAAATGTCTGCAAGCTTCTAGAAAGGACTTTCTCCAGGCCAAATTTGAAAGATAGTACCAGTTTGCCTTTGGAAACTTCCTTTGATTCTCATACTATTTGTTTTCTTATTCTGCTTCTTCCAATGCAGGGAGCAGTGTAAATTTTGGGGGCACTTACCTAGGTCTACCTCTTTTGTCAGCGCTATGCCACAGGTCCAAGCCATTCAGGACTTCTGTGTTCCTTTGCTGCATTCCATCCTCTTTACTTCTGCTTATCTTTATGTTAAATATATCTATTTTTAATTGGGAGAGTAAGATGTGAAACATGCAATTTGGGGGAGCAGAATTTGAGTCTTAAACTAGGTGACACTGGAAAGGAGCTGAAGGGATCTTCAGCAGGTAATACCTCTGGCTTGCTGCAGACACAAAACATAAACGCTCTTTGAGTGAAAAAATTCTCAGTCATAGCCTCCAGTATTTCTACAGATTAAGATCAATGAAATGCGAGTTTCTATTAACCACATTATTAGATATAGAATACAAAAGTTTTATAAAATACTTAACAAAGAGTAAAATTTTAAAAAATCAATGAGGTTATTCAAAAAATGACCAGTAATATATAAATATAATATAGCATGATAGTTGGGTTGATCTTACATGTGCAATGTTAAATGGCACAAGCATTCTCTGGAATATCGTTTGGCTGTTTCATATAAAAGTAAACATACATTTACAATGCAAAGTAACAATTACATTCTTGGGCATTTACCCTAGAGAAATGAAAATTTTTATTTATACAAAAACGTGTGCGTGGATGTCCATAGCAGTTTTATTCATCATAGCTCCAAAAGTAAAATGCCCTTCAATGAGTAAATGGGTAAACATATGTACTTCTATATCATGGATCACTATTCAACAAGAAATAGAAACTATCAATACATGCAACAACTTGGATGGATCTCAAGGGAATTACGCTGAGTCAAAAATCTAATCCCTAAAGATTACATTAGGTATGATTCCATTCAGATAATAGTCTTGACATGACCACATTATAGAAATGGAGAACAGATAGTAGTTGCCAGGGCATAGGCAAGGGTTGAGGGGTATGGGGAGGAAGCAAAGCTGATATGGATACAAAAGCGCAGCCTAAGGGATTCTTGTGTTGATGATGGAATTGTTTTGTATCTCAAATGTGGTGGTAACAAAAAGCCACACATGATAAATTACATAGATCTAAATATACACAAACACACGCATGTGCACAACTATGTGTAAAATTGGTGAAATCTGAATAAGATGGGGGAATACTATCGAGGTCAATTCCTGGTTGTCATATTGCACAATGATTCTGTCAGCTGTTACCCTGGGGAAACAGTGAAGCATATGTAAATTTTTTTTGTATTATTTCTTATAATGGCATGTGAATCTATAATTATTTTAAAATGAAAAGATTAATATTACAAAAATATCTTTTTACAGTAATAAAAATGTAAGGTATGTTGACATAAGTCTAACAAAATATATACATGAGTTGTGTGGACAAAATTATTTTTTCTGTTGGATTTTAAAATTAAATTTATTTTTAATTTTTGTAGGTACATATTTGGTGAGTATATTTATAAGGTACATGAGATATTTTGATAAGGTATAAAATATGTAATAAACACATGAGGTTAAATGGGGCATCCACCTCAAGCATTGATAATTCCTTTTTGTTATGATCATTTTTATTGTATTTTCTTAGTTATTCTGAAAAGTACAACAAATTATTGTTGACCGTAGTCACACTGTGGTGCTAGCAAATACTAGATCTTATTCATTGTATCTAACTATATTTTTGTACCCATTAACCATCCCCATTCCCTCTCCCTCCTCACTACCTTCTCAGCTTCTGGTAACCATTATTGTACTTTCTACCCCCATGGGTTCACTTGTTTTAATTTTTAGCTCCCACAAATAAGTAAGAATATGTCACGTTTGTCTTTCTGTGCCTGGCTTATTTAACTTAACATGATGACCTTCAGTTTCATCCATTTCATTACGAATGATAGCATCTTAATCTTTTTAATGGCTTAATAGCACTCCATTGTGTATAAGTGTTCATCAGCAGATGAACACTTGTCTTGGCTATTGTGAATAGTGCTGCAATAAACATGAAAGTGTAGCTATCCCTTTGATACACCGATTGCCTTTCTTTGGGATATATACCTATCAGTGGGTCATATGGTAGTTCTAGTTTTAGTTTTTTGAGGGATCTCCATACTGATCTCTATAGTGGTTGTACTAATTACATTCCCACCAACAGTGTATAAGTGTTTCCCTTTCTTAACATTCTCACTGGTATTCGTTATTGCCTAATTTTTGTATATAAGCCATTTTAACTGGAGTGAGATGATATCTCATTGCAGTTTTGATTTGCATCTCTCTGATAATCAATGATGTTGAGCAACTTTTCATATACCTGTTTGACATTTGTGTCTTCTTTTCAAAAGTGTCCATTCAGATCTTTTGTTTAATAGGATTATTAGATTTTTTTCCTATTGAGTTGTTTGAGCTCCTTATATATTCGGTTAATCCCTTATCAGATGGATAGTTTGCAAATATTTTCTCCCATTCTGTGGGTTGTCTCTTCATTTTGTTGATATACTGTTTCTTTTGTTGTGCAGAAGATTTTTAACTTAATGTGATCCTAGTTACCTATTTTTGTTATGATTGCCTGTGCTTTTGGAGTATTACTCAAGAAATTGTTGCTCAGACCAATGTCCTGGAAAGCTTCCCCAATGTTTGCTTGTAGAAGTTTCATAGTTTGAGGTCTTAGATTTAAGTCTTTACTCCATTTTCATTTTATTTTTGTGTATGGTGAGAGATAGGGGTCTAGTTTCATTTTTCTGCCTATGGGTATCCAGTTTCCCCAGCACCATTTATTGAAGAAACTGTTCTTTTCCCAATGTATGTTCTTGTCCCCTTTGCTGAAAATTAGTTCACTGTAGGGGTATGTATTTATTTATGTGTTATCTATTCTGTTCTATTCATCTATGTGTCTGTTTTTATGCCAGTACCATGTTGTTTTAGTTATTGTAGCTTTGTAATATAATTTGAAGTTAGGGCATGTGATTCCTCCAGTCTTGTTCTTTTTGCTCAGAATGGCTTTACTTATTCTGGGTCTTTTGTGGTTCCATTTATATTTTGGGATTACGTTTTCTATTTTTATGAAGAATGTCATTGATATTTTTGTACAACTGCATTGAATCTGTAGATTTATTTGGTTCATATGGACAGTTTGACAGTACTGATCCTTTCAACCCATGAAGATAGAATATCTTGGTGTGTGTGCTCTCTTCAATTTTTTTACATCAATGTTTGGTAGTTTTTATTGCAGGGATCTTTCACTTCTTTGGTTACGTTTATTCCTAGATATTTTATTTGTAGCTATTATAAATTGAATTACCTTTTTGATTTTTTTCAGACTGTCTGCTGTTTGCATATAGAAATTCTGCTGATTTTTGTATATTGATTTTGTATTCTGCAATTTTACTGAATTTGTTTATCAGTTTGAATAGATTTTGGTAGAGTCTTTAGGTTTTTCCAAATATGATTATATTATCAGTAAACAAGGATAACTGGACTTCTTCCTTTCCAATTTGGATCCCTTTTATTTCTTTGTCTTGTCTGATAGCTCTAGCTAGGACTTCCAGTACTATGTTGAACAGCAGTGATGAAAGTAGGCATCCTTGTCGTGTTCCATATCCTAGACTCAAGGCTTTCAGTTCCCGCCTCCCATTCAATAGGATACTAACTGTGGGTCTGTCATATATGGCTTTTATTGTGTTGAAATATATTCCTTCTACACCCAGTTTTTAGGAACTAGACTCCCTTTTAGATTCATTTGGGATGCCAGAGTGCTTTATCCCACAGTGGGGCTAGCTGGAACTCAGACTCTGACCGCTGGGATGGACTATTCCCTTCTGGTTAGGGATGGTCTAAATGCTCCCTTCGCGGGTGCTGGTCAAATTCTACCCTTTTTTGCTTTCTATTGAAACACAGCAGCACTGGGTTCCAATGTAAAGTTCCACAATCACTTTGCTCTTTCTCCTTCAAGCACACAGATTCTCTCTGCACCTCATGGCTAATGCTGGGAAATGAGGGCAGAGTGTTGTTGTCAATTCAAGACTGTTATACTTACCCTTTTTAGTCTTTCTTTCCTTTTAATTTCATTTAAAAACTCTCTGGAGAGTTCTATCTCATCATTATTCTTCACCTCCCTCAAAATTATTTGCTGTATTAGGAGACACCATGAAAGATCTAAATAAATGGAGATAAACACATTAATCTATTAGAAAATTTAATATTATATCAAGTCACATTAATAGACACCATATATAAATGAAAATACAAATGGTCAACATTATAAAAAGATGCTCAATCTTATTAGAATTAGGAAATGCCAGTTAAGACAACAATGAGATATGATTTTCTGTTCACTGAACTGGAAAAAGAAAATAAGTCTATTAAAGTGAAGTGTCAGCAAGGAGGTAGAGTCAGGGGAGATTTTTGGACAGATTTTGCGCTGGTATAAAAATGTACATTACTACAATGCTTTTTGTTTGTTTGAGACAGGGTCTCATTCTATTGCCTAGGCTTGAGCGTAGTGGCATGATCTTGGTTCACTGCAGTCTCAACCTCCCAGGCTCAAGTGATCCTCCCACCTCAGCCTCCCAAGTAGCTGGGACCACAGGCATGCCCCATGATGCTTGGCTAATTTTGTTTATTTTTTATAGAGATGAGGTCTCACTGTGTTGCCTAGGCTAGTCCTGGACTCCTGGGTTAAATCAATCCTCCCATCTCAGTCTCCTGAAGTGCCGGGAGTACAGGTGTGAGCCACCACACCCAGCCTACAACAATACCTTGGAATGCAGTTAAGTACTGATGCAGGAACAGCCTCGAGAAACAGATCTCTTGGACACCGAACTAGGAAGGAAGAGATGTTTTATTATTATGGCCAGGAGCGAGGTGACAATTTGTCTAACAGCCAAGTTTATTTAACAAAGAGAAGCTCTGCCTTTATATAGGCTTACATTCTAGATATTACACATGAAAGGATGTTAGGTTTATAGCCTTAGAAATTGCATGTGAAAGGGTCTTGGGTTTACAGCTTTAGAAATTACATGTAAAAAGATCGGAGGTTAATGGAGGAGTGGGGTGGGGGTTTGATCTTGTTTAAGTAAAAACAATGTCTTCCAGAGAGATTCTCCCATACCATGCCTGCTATCTATAGGAAGGTGATTTAGGAGGCGCCAGTAGGCCAGCCTTTTCTTCTATTGAAATGCAGTGTGGAAGTCAAGTGGAGGTGATCCTAGATGCTTGGGTCTCCTTCCTCAGTACTAGCTGGTAAAGTTAAATATTCACATAACCTCTGATATGGCTTGAATTTGTGTCACAACCAAATTTTATACCAAATTGTTGGAGGAACTTGGTGGGAGGTTATTGGATCATGGGGACAGGTATCCCCCTAGTTGTTCTCATGATAGGACTGTTAGAAGGAAAGCTTAAAAAAAAAAAGTAACTTCAGCATCCACGAACTGGAAGCTCACTCAGAGACCCAATCTGAAAGACAGTAACTACAAAGACAACAGGTGGATAAACCCACAAAAATGGGAAGAAACCAGCACAAAAAGGATGAAAACTCCCAAAACCAGAACACCTCTCCTCCTAAAAGGGATCACAACTCCTCACTAGCAAGGGAGCAAGACTGGATGGAGAAGGAGTGTGATGAAATGACAGAATCAGACTTCAGAAGGTGGGTAGTAATAAACTACAGTGAGCTAAAAGAACATGTTCTAACCCAATGCAAAGAAACTAGGAACTTTGAAAAAAGATTGGACGAAATGCTAATGAGAATGGACAGCATAGAGAGGAATATAAGTGAATTGATGGAGCTGAAAAACACAACACGAGAACTTCGTGAAGCATGCACAAGCCTCAACAGCTGAATTGACCAAGCAGAAGAAAGGATATCAGAGGTCGAAGATCAACTCAATGAAATAAAAAGAGAAGGCAAGAACAGAGAAAAAAGCGCAAAAAGGAATGAACAAAATCTTCAAGAAATGTGGGACTATGTGAAAAGACCTAATCTAAGTTTGATAGGTGTACCTGAATGTGACAAAGAGAATGAATCCAAGCTGGAAAATACTCTTCAGGATATTATCCAGGAAAACTTCCCCAACCTAGCAAGGCAGGCCAATATTCAAATCCAGGAAATACAGAGAACACCACAAAGATAATCCTCAAGAAGAGCAACCCCAAGGCACATAATCGTCAGATTCACCAGGGTTGAAATGAAAGAGAAAATGCTAAGGGCAGCCAGAGAGAAAGGTCGGGTTACCCACAAAGGGAAGCCCATTAGACTCACAGCAGATCTCTCAGCAGAAACCCTACAAGCCAGAAGAGATTGGGGGCAAATATTCAACATCCTTAAAGAAAAGAACTTTCAACCCAGAATCTCCTATCCAGACAAACTAAGCTTCATAAGTAAAGGAAAAATAAAATCCTTTGTGAACAAGCAAGTGCTCAGAGATTTCATCACCATCAAACCTGCTCTACAAGAACTCCTGAGATGTTATCTCAATGTGGTTTCATGTATCACATATTAAATAATATGTTTTAAATAGAATACATGTCCCATACAGAAAATTTTAAAGACAAGTTCAAATGTCAGTAAAAATTTATGTTCCTATCTCATAGCATAGTGTCTATTGACTGAAAAATTATATAAGGAAAATCTATTGTGATTTTCATACACTTTTTGAATGAATTAGTATATCATCAATCATAACTATATATATATACATATACATATATATATATTTGAAAAGAACTGTGACATACAGTTAGCTCCTTATACAGTTCTTTGAGGGCTGAATAAAATAATAGATGTGGAGTGCTTAGAATGGTGGCTGGCACATATTAAATGCTCATTAAGTTTCAGTTGCCAATGTTGTTACGTATTCCATTTAAAGATTCAGTTTGGGATACCTATGGGTTCAGCAATTCTGTAAAATCATTCCAAAGTTTTAGCTCATGTGTAGGGAACCAATGAGTCTAACTCATCTGTGGTAAGCAGAATAATGGTCCCAAAAGATATCCCTGTCTTTATTCCTGGCATCCGTAACTATGTTGGGTTATATGGCAAAAAGAAGGGTTTGTTTTTTAAATCTGTTCTGCTTGTTTCCCCCATTTCAAGGTATGTAGCCTTCTAGTCATTTTGAAAATCTGTGGGGGCCCAGGGGAGCAATTGCTTTCAATCTGGTGTTCACTTTATATGGCCACATTTTTCTCAAGCAGGGCTGAGTCAAATTGCTGACCCAGTGAGTAAAAGAAGCTTCCCTAGGAGACAAGTTATAAAAGGCCATCTGCCCAGGTGCATGGTTTTTTTTTAAGTTTCCATTTCTGTGTTCTAAAATATAGGGATGTCTAGATATAGGCATGAGGGCATTTAGGGCCATTCCCAGTCAAAATAATGAAGCAGAATTTCATAGCTATTCAATCTGTGCTTACCCATGCAGCCTTCCTCCTTGCCCTGACAGTTTAATTTTGGCATTTTGGTCCCAGCTCCCTTCCAGTACTGCTGCTGCCTGTACTGCACCTTCCTTCCTCTCCCTGCCCAATTCAGATGTGCTCATCCTTCTAAGCAGCCAGGCCCACAGGCTTCACATTGGGCCTAACATTTTGGAACTTTCTGCTTTGCTTTTCCTTAATTGAGAGTTATATATACATATAAATTGAATTTAATATAACATGAGTGAATAAAAGCTGGATTTAAGTCTGGAAATGTCTCTAGTGTGGAGCTGAACTCCTTTCTACCTGCTGGAAGAGCCTGCAGGAGAAAGATAGAAGAGACTTTGCGGTGAGTTTAGAGCCCTGGCTTTAAGCATAACCACGGCTAGGAGCAGTACCGGTTACTCCTGTCATTTCTTACATGGTCAGAGAAGATTTGCTTGACCTCATGGTTAACATTTTTAGAAGGAATAGAACAGTGTTTTGGGAAAAGAAGTATTGCACTGTGTTTGAGGGCAAAATTAGGGATGGGACAGACAGAGATTTGGTCCTGAGAGGCAAATGGACTCTTCTTTGTGATGTGTTTTCCAAATTTTCTACAATGGATGTGTATTACTTTTATTTTTAAAAAACCAGTAAGTATATTTAGTGGCTGTGTATATATGTTCCAACAATGCGTTGAAGAGTGAAAGTTTCAGGGGCCCATAGGGAAGCCACTGTGGAGGGGCATCTAGCATCCTTCTTTTTCTAATTTTCCAAAGTACACCAAATATAAAGTACTTTTATCTTGAAAAATCAAATTAGAGTTGTTCTATTTGCAGTAAGGTTGCCCACTGATGTCCACTTGGAAAGCACACTTGACAATTAAAAAGTAAATGTAATATGGATTTCGTGATGACTAATGACACATCATGTTATTTACTTGGATATTAGTAAAGTACTAATAACTTGGTTAAAAGCTACCAAGTTTTCCTTTAAAATGTTATATTTATTTCTTTAAAAAGTATTCAAGAAGTCATTTTTTTATTAAATTTTTTTTTTTTTTATTTTCAAAGATTGTTGGGAAACACGTGGTATTTGATTATATGAGTAAGTTCTTTACTGGTGACTTGTGAGACTCTGGTGCATCCATCACCTGTGCAGTATACACGGCACCCAATTTGTAGTCTTTTATCCCTCAACCCCTTCCCACCATTTTGCCCTGAGTCCCCAAAATCCATTGTGTCATTCTTATGTCTTTGCATCCTCATAGGTTAGCTCCCACTTATGAGTGAGACTGTAAGATGTTTGGTTTTCATTCCTGAGTTAAGGAAGTCATTATTTTCAGTTAATTTCATAGCACTTTTACTTTATAGTCTTTTTCTTTGGTTGTTCAAAAATTAATTGTGGCATTCAGGTGAAACATTAATATTGCATAAGAAGGCAAGACACTTTGCAAATCTAAAAATAGTTTAAGTGTAATTCTTGAGTTGTCAAGAGACTTACTATTAATTATTTAGAGGCTTTTGGAATTTTTGTATTGAAATCTTAGTCATTGTTTAAAATAGACCACTTATATAATTCTTTCAGTTATTCATTTATTCATCAAATATATTTTGGTTCTCAGCTACATGCAATATATTCCTTGAGATATATGAATGGGTCCTTGTCTTCAGAAAGCTTACAGTCTAGTAGAGGGGATAGGATGCACACAAGGAATACTACAAGAATTAGAAAGTGGTAGGTGCCTTAAGACCTACCAGGTTAGGGTGGTTGCTGTATGTGGGCAGCATAGGGACAGACATACTAAGATCATTCTTAGCAAGAGGAAGAGCACAGCAAAGGAAGGAAGGCAAGAAGCCCAAGATGTGATTTGGGAACAGCAAGTAGAGGCTACATGTCTACAGAAAAACTGCTACTGGCCTCTAGCCACTATGTGTATATATAAAGTGAATGGTAAATTTGTAGGTTCTAGGATTCCTGTTTTGTAATAACCTCTAACCCATTAAATATGACAAGTAGTTTTTTGTTTGACCTGGTAGACGTATACTACTCAGCCTGCAATTTTACTTCACTGAGGAGTGAGTGTCAATGTTTCATTCCCAAGGCTGTCTCACTCTCTGACATGGTTGTTGATGAAGCAAGACCCTCTTTTTTGGTTTTCATGCCTGTAATGGTCAGCCTTGTGTGTCAAAATTGCCAGGCCATAGATCTGAGCTATTCAATCAAATATAAATCTAAGTGTTACTGTGAAGGCATTTCATAGATGTAATTAAAGTTCATTATCAGTTGACTCTAAGTAAAAGGGCATTATTCCCAGATAATCTGGGTGGGCCTGACTGAATCAGTTGAAACCCTTAAAGGAGAGCTGGCCAACTGCAGTGGCTCATGCCTGTAATCCCAGGACTTTGGGAGGCTGAGGCGGGTGGATCACGAGGTCAAGAGATCGACACCATCCTGGCCAACATGGTGAAACCCCGTCTCTACTAAAAAATACAAAAATTAGCTGGGCATAGTGATGCATGCCTGTAGTCCCAGCTACTCGGGAGGCTGAGGCAGGAGAACTGCTTGAACCTGGGAGGTGGAGGTTGCAATGAGCTGAGATCACACCACTGCACTCCAGCCTGGTGCTTGGTGACACAGCAAGACTCTGTCTCAAAAAAAAAAAAAAAAAAAAAAAAGAAAAAGAAAAAAAAAGAGGAGAGCTGAGGCTTCCCTGAGAAAAAAAGAAATTGTACTTGTGGACTAGAGCTTCGGCTAATGTCTTCCCTGCCAGCCTGCCCTGTTGATTTTGGGCTTGCCTGGCCGGCTCCTGTAAGTGTGTAAGCCAATTCCTGTCAATAAATGTCAATGAGTGTCTCCTACTGGATATACTTCTCCAGTTGAACCATGATGTAACACAAAGGTTCTTCTGCTTTTTTGAAATTACGCTCCTTGGTTCCCTTTACTGAATGTTTGTTTCCCTTTTCTCGTGGTCTAATATATGTCAAAATCTCCTTGTCTCTTCCCCAGCTTTCTTTATTACTTTCCATTGCTAACTCTTAATTCTCTTGCTTTTTACATGCTTATTTTACTCCATATGTTTAATCTTTACTCCTGTGTCAGCCCGTTCTCACACTGCTATGAAGATACTACCTGAGACTGGATAATTTATAAAGAAAGAAGGTTTAATTGACTCACAGATCTGCATGGCTGGGGAGACCTCAGGTATCATGGAGGAGGGCAAGGGGAAGCTAGGCACATCTGACATGTTGGCAGGAGAGAAAGAGTGGAGGAAAAACGGCCACTTTTTAAACCGTCAGATCTTGTGAGAACTCCCTTGCTGTCACAAGAACAGCATGGAGGAAACCACTCCCATGAGCCAGTTACCTCCCACCAGATCCCTCTCTCTACACGTGGGGATTACAGGTAGAGATGAAATTTGGGTGGGGACACAGAGCCAAACCATATCAACTCACTAGCAATCCTGGGCTCTAGTATGTTCTTTCTCTCTTTCTTTTGGCCTCTCTGTTTCATATATATCAATGTCTGTTTACCTTTAGAAAGTCAGTTCCACAAGACAGGGGGTCTTTGATTGACTCACTGATGTTTGCCAAGCACTTTAGAACAGTGTTTTACACATAAGAGATGCTTTTTTGTTTATGAAAGGATAGATTTTATTAAATTAAATAATCATTAAATGACAGATTTTATTTCCTTTTAAGTCTTTACACCTGTACATTGTTCACTGAATGATAATGACAGTGCATGAAACATTTCTCTCTGCCTCACTGTGGGGTTTGTTGGTGAAAGGCAATTATTTTGGGGGTTTCTGCTTTGAAGATTCAAACTCTCCAGGTGTGTAATCTCAATATCCAGACACAGGACCAAGTATAAGGCAGATAGATACTGACTGTACATCTGAGTTCTTCCTTCCAATTTAGCATTAGCAGTAACACAGGTACTTTAACCTCTTATCTATCTGCTGTCTGCATTTCTTTCTCAATCAGTTCCAAACTCAGAGACAGTTGGAGAGGTATGCTTAATTCTATCCCCCAAATTCTACAACAGGTACTGTGGAACAAATCTATTTTTAGTCTTCTCTGGGAAAACAATTCATTTTCCTACATATATATATATATATATATATATATATATATATATATTTTTTTTTTTTTGTTATAGTAGAGCTGCCAATCCCATGGCAGTCTTCTCTCCTCAAACATGTGTATGATTGCAAGTGAGAGTTCTTCCCAGCCAATTTTTTTTGAATTGGGATTAAGAAAAGTAAACCTATTCCTCTCTGGTATCATTTTTGATATTTTATATTTTACCTTTTTCTGTAAAATTAAAGATAATAATATGGTCATCTTTCTGCAAAATTGGTTATGAATTTTGGAAAGCCCTCTGAAGGAAATTATAGAGGGAATTGACCAAGCACTCCCTTATACTGTGTGGTATTGTATTGGCACCAATTGAAATGAGACATACTTGGTTCAAGAAGGCCCCAGTACATACTTTCATAGGGTTTTCTTCACTCATGCTAAAGGCATAAGGCAGGGAAGGAAGTTGTAGGGTGAAATTGGATGGAGGCTCCTAGAAAAATTCAACTTCTGAGTGGTTCAGGTGGTAGGTAGTAAGAGATCATTCAGCCTCAACTATTGAGAAAGAATTTGTACAGTAAAATTAATTGACACCAGTCACTGCTTCTTGTGCTCCAAATGCCTATATCTTTGTCTGCTTTCTCAGGCAAACAATCTGTGGCTACTGTCCTTTGAAGCCTTTCTAGAATTCTCACGTTGGGCATCCCGTTACGGCCTCTCCTCCTGGTTCATAAATGGAATCTGGCACCCACTCAATGTTTCCTTAATATTAACTTTTGCAAGCCACAAACCATGCTGGGTTTGTTAATATCCACTTTCTCTTACCAGACGTAATATTACTTAGTTCCTTTAGTAGTTTAAATATTTCAAATTGTTCTCTAGTAATAAAATAACAGTGCATTTTGGTTTGGGAGAACATAAAGATTTATAGTCTTTTGAAATATTGGGCTTGTCTTACTTTCATTCAGTATAATATTTATCACTTTTGGTCATTAGAACATAATGTTCATCTCAAAAAAAGTCAATACTTTTGTGTGCCTGTGAACATGAAGTGCTGTTAGATTCTAAAACTGATTCAAGTAGACAATAGGGTGACTAAGCAATGTGAGTT
Source organism: Saimiri boliviensis (assembly GCF_048565385.1). NCBI lineage: Eukaryota > Metazoa > Chordata > Mammalia > Primates > Cebidae > Saimiri > Saimiri boliviensis. The sequence goes on from NC_133464.1 coordinate 11,223,787, forward strand.
TGCCTCTTTTTTGAAAACCTCCCACTTGTAGAAATTTGTGATTTCTGAGCCAAGCTGAAAGACTTATTAATCTCTCTGGTAATCAGATAATTATGGCAAAGAGTACCATAGTTAGAACTCAGCAGAGGGATATTTGAAGTCAAGCATAGGGCAAAACCAAAGGAAACACAAACAGAACGTTAAAATCCTTTAGGTAGATGTAATAAAGTTACTTTAGTTAAGAACAATAGGCATAAAAGTGTCACCCGGCCTCATTCCTGCTACCCCTTCTCTTCCTTTTACACTGGTGAACTTTCCAGCAAATGCATTGTCAAGGCAACGTCATTGCTCATTTGTTGAATGTCTGTTGCATGCCAGGCCCCATGCCAAGAATTCTGCTAAATAGGAACATGAGTAAAACATGGCTTCTTTTGAAGGGGAGCTCATGGTCTCCTAAAGGAGACAAACAGATATGAGGTTTGTTAAGTCAGAAAGGTATAAGTATGTCGATTCCACCTTGAGGAAAGGGTAAGCCAGTGTATTCCATGCCACTGGGAGATTTTGGCCTGCGTGGAACGGGGTAATTCCCTGTTATTCTATTGATTTGCATTTGGGTAATTTTCAGTTTTTGGCTATTTTGAGGGAAATGATTGTAGTAAGTGGGCCAGGAGAAAGGCTAAGGGCTGAGTGAAAATGGCTGCAATTGGAAATCTCAATATAGGAGATAAAATTAGGGGCCAAGATCTGGGGAATGCTAAGATATATTGAGAAGTAAGCAAAATGTCGAGAAGGAGGCAGGAATCTTTAAATATGGCCATGATTCAAACTCAGGTATCAGAGGCTTTCTGTTTTGTTTTTTTTTTCTTTATGTAAACAATGTTTTCTTTACTTTTTAATTGAAGTATAACATGAAGAGAAGTATACAAATCATAAAATATATGAGTTGTTCAATGAGTTGCCACACTATAACCAACCTTACCTATGTGACTACTAGCCAGGCATATTAGTCAGGGTTCTCTAGAGGGACAGAATTTATAGGATAGAGATATATACAAAAAAGAGTTTATTAGGCAAATTGACTCATAAGATCACAAGGTGAAGTCCCACAATGGGCTGTCTGCAAGCTGAGAAGCAAGGAAGTCAGTCTGAGTCCCCATATCTCAAAAGTAAAGAAGCCGATAGTACAGCCTTCAGTCTGTGGTCGACAGCCCAGGATCCCTGGCAAACCACCAGTGTGAATCTGAGAGTCCAAAAGCTGAAGAACTTTGACTCTGATGTTCAAGGGCAGGAAGCATCCAACATGGGAGGAAGATGAAGGCCAGAGACTTAGCAAGGTCTACTTCCACCCTTTTCTGGCTGCTTTATTCGGCCGCGCTGGCAGCTGATTAGATGGTGCCCACTCAGATTGAGGGTGGATCTACCTCTCCCAGTCCACTGACTCAAATGTTAACCTCCTTTGGCAACACCCTCACAGACATACCCAGGAGCAATACTGTGTATACTTCAATCCAATCAAGTTGTCACTCAATATTAGCCATCATACCAGGTCAAAATTCGAGTATTACCAGGGCTTTACAAACACCCCTGACCTCCACCATGCACCCCTGTCCATCATTACTCACTTCTTCCCTCCCACTATTCCCACTAGTCCAACATTTACCCATTTTTGAAATCTCTTTATATATATATATATATATATATATATATATGATTTTTTTTTTGAGACAGAGTTTAGTTCTGTCACCTAGGTTGGAGTGCAGTGGTACCATCTCTCTCTCTCTCTCTCTCTCTCTCTCTATATATATATATATATATATATATGATTTTTTTTTTTTTTGAGACAGAGTTTAGTTCTGTCACCTAGGTTGGAGTGCAGTGGTACCATCTCAGCTCACTGCAACCTCTGCCTCCTCCCAGGCTCACATGATTCTCCTGCTTCAGCCTCTGGAGTAGCTCTGATTACAGGTGCCTGTTACCACACCTGGTTGTCTTATATCTTTAGTAAAGATGGAGTTTCGCCATATTGGCCAGGCTGGTCTCAAACTTTTGGCTTTTAGTTATCGGCTTCCTTACTTTTGAGATTTGGGGACTCAGACTGACTTCCTTGCTTCTCAGCTTGCAGACAGCCCATTGTGGGACTTCACCTTGTGATGTTGTGAGTCAGTTTGCCTAATAAATTCTTTTTTGTATATATCTCTATCCTATAAATTCTGTCCCTCTAGAGAACCCTGACTAATATGCCTGGCTAGTAGTAACATAGGTAAGGTTGGTTATAGTGTGGCAACTCATTGAACAACTCATATATTTTATGATTTGTATACTTCTCTTCATGTTATAAGTCAAATAAAAAGTAAAGAAAACATTGTTTACATAAAGAAAAAAAAAAAAAAACAGAAAGCCTCTGATACCTGAGTTCGAATCATGGCCATATTTAAAGATTCCTGCCTCCTTCTTGACATTTTTCTTACTTCTCATTATATCCTAGCATTCCCCAGATCTTGGCCCCTAATTTTATCTCCTAATTAGGGGCCTCACCTCCCAAAGTGCTGAGATTACAGGCGTGAGCCAACGTGCTTAGCCTGTTTATTATTTTGGAAAAATATTCCACAGTACAAATATAAAAATGTTTTAAGAAATGTGTTCTATTGATTAGCATTTGGTCAATTTTCAATTTTTGGCCCTCAAGAGTAGTACTGCTATCAAATCTTATATGTGTTTTGGGTGAACACATAGGTACTTTATACGTTGAGTAAATGCCTAGAAGTGGAATTTCTGAGTCATGGGATATGCACGTTTAATTTATTAGATGATGCTAATAAGTTATCCAAAATGATTGTAGTAGCTTATACTTCCACCAGCAGCAGATGGAAGTTCCAGTTGCTCCACATCCTCATCAATCTTTTCATTTGTTTTAGCCATTTAGGCAGATTGTAGTGATATCTAGTGATCTCATTCTGGTTGCAAATTATATTTCCCTGACAGCTAATACAATTGAGCACATTTGGCCACTGACATGTCATCTTTTGTGAAATACCATTCAAGCCTTTTGCTTCCTGCCTTTCATTTTAAAGATCAATTTCACTTTTATCTAATTAATTTGTGTTTAAAAAAATGTATTCTAGACATGAATCCTTCAGTCCTGTGTTGAATATGCAAATTCCAAATATTTCATCTCCCTATCTGGGTTGCCTTTAACTCTCTTAAGTGTGCCTTTTCAAATTGAGGTTCTTTAAATTCAAAATCTTTAACTTTTTAAAGTTAGCACTTTAACATTTTTTGTGCCTGCTTGAGAAATTGTTGCCTACACGGAGGTCATTAAGATATTCTCTGATGTTTTTGCCTAATATTTTTTGTTTTACATATAACATTTAGATCTGCAGCCTACATGGAGATAGATGTCAAATTAATTTTTTCATGTGTGTATCAAATTGATCCAGTAATAATTTATTGAAAGGATCATCCATTCTCCCCCTACATTGCAGTCACCTATGCCGTAACTGCATATGTGTGGCTCTATTTTTAGACTCTCTATTCTATTCCGTAAGTCAGTTTGTCTATCAATTTCACACTGTTATACTTCTATGTTTTTATAATAGGTCTTAATATCTGGAGGTATAAATTGTCCAGCTTTGTTGTTCTTTAAAACTGTCTTGACTATACTTGGCCCATTGGATCACTATATATATTTTAGAATCGAACTGTCAATTTCAAGAAATAAAATTCTACTGGGTTTTTAATGAATCTATTGTATTAATTATCTATTGCTGCCTAACAAATTACAAATTACCACAAAACTTAGTGGCTTAAGCAACAACATTGATTAACTCACTCTTTCTGTAGGTCAGGAATTTGGGCATGTTTTAGCTGGGTCCTTTGGTTCATGGTCTCTTGTAGACTTCAGTGAAGGTATCAGCTGGGGCTGTAGTTATTTCAAGGCTCCACTGGGGAGCAATATTGTATACTTCCAAGTTTGCTCCTGTGGTTATTGGCAGGATTCAGTTTCTTGCTGATTGTTGGCCAAAGGCTGACCTCATTTTCTTGCCATGTAGGGCTCTCCAGAATGGCATTTTGTTTCATCAAAGCATGCAAACCAAGAAGGCAATAGAGAGAGAATCTCAGCAAGATAGAAGTCTTTAATGGAAGTCACATCTCATCACTCTTGACATGTTGTATTGATTATACACAGGTCAATAGGTCCAATGCATAATTAAGGGACAAGTATTCAAAAAGAGTGAGACTAGTAGAAGATGGGGCTCATCAGGAATGTTAAGTTGTAAGCATTTTTAATATATCATGAATGCTAAACCCTAATCAGATACATGGTTTGCATGTCTTTTCACATTCTTTTTTACTGTTATTTTATGCACAAAATTTTAAGTATTAATGAAATCCAATTTATCTATTTTTTCTTTTGTTGCTTGTGCTTTTGATGTCATAGTTAAGAATCTATCAAAACTGAGAAATGGAGGCCTTCCAATTTTGTGTTTTAGTCCAAGAATATTTTAGCTATTTGAAGCCCCTTGCAATTCCATCTGAATTTGAAAATCATGTTTTCTATTTGTGCAAAAAAGGCCATAGGAATTTCGATAGGCATTGCATTGAATCTGCAGATTTCTTTGGGTAGTATAGACTTCTTAACAATATTGTCTTCTAATCTATGAACAGTAGATGTTTTTCCATTTATTCAGGTCTTTAATTTCTTTCAGTAATGTTTTAAGGTTTTTGATATACAAATGTTTTGCTTTCTTGGTTAAATTTATACCTAGGTATTTATTCCTTTGGATACAATTGTAAATGGAATTTTGTTTTTTGCTTCCTTTTCGGATTGTTTATTGTTGGTTATTCTTATGCCTTTTGAGTCTCACGAGAGCTCTGCTCAATTTGAGCCTCTCATTTGCAATCTTCAAAATTTTCAGATGCCTCTAAAGGAAAAGTAGTCCAAATGCTGCGCTTAGCACCTTGGGCTTCCCTCATCTTCTGAATTTGGGACCTGAAATTACATGCTTATGCTATAGAAAAATATGTTGTCAAGTAAGACGTAGGCCATATGGTATTTGGTTGGGTCAACTATGGTTCGGACCAAAGGGTCAGACAGAGATAATACAAGTTTAGCACATAAAAAGTGAGAAAGACAGAGCAAATAGACCTGCAACCATCCTGATTTTGTCACTCTATTAATGTTCAGTGAGAAGTTTTAAAACCCTTTAAGTGTCAACTTTGTTATCTGAATGGAAATAACTACCTCATAGAGTTGCTTTGTAAATTAATGATGATAAAATGAGTAAAACTCTTTGCAAATAGTAGTTATCATTCCCTATTGCCATGTTAGAGACAGAAAGTAGTGTGAGGATAGGCTGATAAAACCAGAGTAGGCTCAATTGATCCAATTTGATATGTGTTTTTTGTTATTTTATAATGCTGCCCATCCATCCTAAAGAATTCAGCATTTGCCAAATTGATCTAACAAAATTTATTTAAATTTTAAAAATATTATAATTTATGATGTTTTAATTAAAAATATTACATTTGATAACATTCTAAAATAATTTCAAGATGAAACTTTTTCTTTTGAACAAAACTGAATATAAATAAGTCTTAATTTGATCCTATATACTCAAATTAGTGTCAAATTGGGGACATCCATCAGATATGTGGGCATCCAGATGCTCTATACACAGCAACACATATTTAAAACAAGAAATGGAAGAAAAAAATTAAAAAGAAACATTAGCACTTGATCATATAAGCATGGATTTAGGTCTCAATTTTAATTATGATTTTTGAAATATTCTGCATATATGTTGTATATTGTGCATTAGAAGTTAGAAAATAAGTAGGCAAGCTGGAGCACAATACTTAAACATTAAATATAGACATATTTTCTAAAGCCTTCAATTATTTTTTATATTTATTTTTTTGAGACAGAGTTTTACTCTTCTTGCCCAGTGGCTTGATATTGGCTCACTACAACCTCCACCTTCCAGGTTCAAGTGATTCCCCTGCCTCAGCCTCCCGAGTAGCTGGCATCACAGGCATGTACCACCATGCCCAGCTAACTTATTATTTTTAGTAGAGATGAGGTTTCACTATATTGGCCAGGCTAGTCTTGAACTCCTGACCTCAAGTGATCCACCTGCCTTGGCCTCCCAAAGTTCTAGGATTACAGGAATGAGCCACCATGCCCAGCCAGCCCTCAATTATTAAACATTTATAAAATCAAAAATTCAAAAAATGATGCTTTTATTTCTATCTCTGCTTCTGTAAATTTTGCCTGTCTCCAAACTTTGCCATCTGTAAAAGTAAAGTCTGTCACTTGTCACATGAGCAAAGGAAGTTTAGATGAATTTGTTTATCTCCATCACTACTGGTGGAAAACAATTTCTTTCCCTGTCCAAATGGTTATTATCTCTATGTTCTTATGTAAAAGATAACACACCATTTTTTCATTAGTTCAGCTACAAGCCTTTTGAACAACTATTGATATGATTAAGTGCTTACTGACAATTTCGGCCAACAAAATAATGAGGACGTATGTCAGCCTCTGAATATTTGTTGATCAAAAGATCTGACTCAACCACACTGAAAAGGAAGTTAAGAACATCTTTAAAAATGTTTTCTTTGTTACTTTATGATTGAAGTTTTAAAAATATTTAAGCATGACACATTTTCCAAGTTTATTTGAGTTTTTGGTTGTTATTGTTGAACAGTAAAAGAGGTGTTTTTTTTTGTGTGTGTTACTTTTTATTTTTTATTTATTTATTTATTTTTTTATTGCATTTTAGGTTTTGGGGTACATGTGATGAACATGCAAGATTGTTGCATAGTTACACACATGGCAGTGTGCTTTGCATCCTTCCGGCCCCTCACCTGTATCTGTCATTTCTCCCCATGCTATCTTTTCCCACTTCCCCACCTCCCCGCCCCTCCCCCATTTTCCCCCAACGGATCCCAGGGTGTAGTGCTCCCCTCCCTGTGTCCATGTGTTCTCATTGTTCAACACCCGCCTATGAGTGAGAATATACGGTGTTTGATTTTCTGCTCTTGTGTCAGTTTGCTGAGAATAATGGTTTCCAGGTTCATCCATGTCCCTACAAAGGATGTGAACTCATCGTTTTTGATGGCTGCATAATATTCCATGGTGTATATGTACCACATTTTCCCTATCCAGTCTATCATCGTTGGGCATTTGGGTTGGTTCCAGGTCTTTGCTATTGTAAACAGTGCTGCAATGAACATTCGTGTGCACGTGCCCTTGTAGTAGAATGATTTATAATCCTTTGGGTATATACCCAGTAATGGGATTGCTGGGTCAAATGGGATTTCTATTTTTAGGTCCTTGAGGAGTCGCCACACTGTCTTCCACAATGGTTGAATTAATTTACATTCCCACCAACAGTGTAAAAGTGTTCCTATTTCTCCACATCCTCTCCAGCATCTGTTGTTTCCCGATTTTTTAATGATCGCCATTCTAACTGGTGTGAGATGGTATCTTAATGTGGTTTTGATTTGCATTTCTCTGATGACCAGTGATGATGAGCATTTTCTCATATGTTTGTTGACCTCCCGTATGTCTTCTTTTGTAAAGTATCTGTTCATATCCTTTGCCCATTTTTGGATGGGCTTGTTTGCTTTTTTCTTGTAGATCTGCTTTAGTTCTTTGTAATTTCTGGATATCAGCCCCTTGTCAGATGGGTAGACTGCAAAAATTTTTTCCCATTCTGTTGGTTGCCGATTCACTCTACTGACTGTTTCCTTTGCCGTGCAGAAGCTGTGGAGTTTGATTAGGTCCCATTTGTCTATTTTGGCTTTTGTTGCCATTGCTTTTGGCGTTTTGGTCATGAAGTCCTTGCCTACACCTATGTCCTGAATGGTTTTGCCTAGATTTTCTTCTAAGGTTTTTATGGTATTAGGTCTGATGTTTAAGTCTTTAATCCATCTGGAGTTAATTTTGGTGTAAGGTGTCAGGAAGGGGTCCTGTTTCTGCTTTCTGCACATGGCTAGCCAGTTTTCCCAACACCATTTATTAAACAGGGAGTCCTTTCCCCATTGCTTGTTTTTGTCAGGTTTGTCGAAGATCAGATGGTTGTGGGTATGTTGTATTTCCTCTGAGGCCTCTGTTCTGTTCCATTGGTCTATATCTCTGTTTTGGTACCAGTACCATGCTGTTTTGATTACTGTAGCCTTGTAGTATAGTTTGAAGTCCGGTAGTGTGATGCCTCCCGCTTTGTTTTTTTTGCTTAGAATTGACTTGGCTATGCGGGCTCTCTTTTGGTTCCATATGAAGTTTAAGGTGTTTTTTTCCAGTTCTGTGAAGAAGGTCATTGGTAGCTTGATGGGAATAGCATTGAATCTGTAAATTACTTTGGGCAGTATGGCCATTTTCACGATGTTGATTCTTCCTAACCATGAACATGGAATGTTTCTCCATCTGTTTGTATCCTCTCTTATTTCGTTGAGCAATGGCTTGTAGTTCTCCTTGAAGAGGTCCTTTACGTTCCTTGTTAGTTGTATTCCTAGGTACTTTATTCTCTTTGTAGCAATTGTGAATGGCAGTTCGTTCTTGATTTGGCTCTCTTGAAGTCTATTACTGGTGTATAGGAATGCTTGTGATTTTTGCACGTTGATTTTGTATCCTGAGACTTTGCTGAAGTTGTTTATCAGTTTCAGGAGATTTTGGGCTGAGATGATGGGGTCTTCCAGATATACAATCATGTCATCTGCAAATAGAGACAATTTGATTTCCTCCTTTCCAATTTGGATACCCTTTATTTCTTTTTCTTGCCTGATTGCTCTGGCTAAAACTTCCAGTACTATATTGAATAGGAGTGGTGAGAGAGGGCATCCTTGTCTAGTGCCAGATTTCAAAGGGAATGCTTCCAGTTTTTGCCCATTCAGTATGGTATTGGCTGTTGGTTTGTCATAAATAGCTTTTATTGTTTTGAGATACGTTCCATCAATACCTAGTTTATTGAGGGTTTTTAGCATAAAGGGTTGTTGAATTTTGTCAAAAGCCTTCTCTGCATCAATTGAGATAATCATGTGGTTTTTGTCTTTGGTTCTGTTTATGTGGTGGATTACGTTTATGGACTTGCGTATGTTGAACCAGCCTTGCATCCCCGGGATGAATCCTACTTGATCATGGTGGATGAGCTTTTTGATATGCTGTTGCAATCAGTTTGCCAGTATTTTATTGAATATTTTTGCATCTATGTTCATCATGGATATTGGCCTGAAATTTTCTTTTCTTGTTGAGTCTCTGCCGGGTTTTGGTATCAGGATGATGTTTGTCTTGCAAAATGATTTGGGAAGGATTCCCTCTTTTTGGATTGTCTGGAATAGTTTCAGAAGAAATGGTATCAGCTCCTCCTTGTATGTCTGGTAGAATTCAGCTGTGAACCCATCTGGACCTGGGCTTTTTTTGGGTGGCAGGCTCTTTATTGCTGCCTCGACTTCAGACCATATTATTGGTCTATTCAGGGTTTCTACTTCTTCCAGGTTTAGGCTTGGGAGGTTGCAGGTGTCCAGGAATTTATCCATTTCTTCCAGGTTTACTAGTTTATGTGCATAGAGTTGTTTGTAATAATCTCTGATGATGGTTTGGATTTCTGTGGAATCTGTGATGATATCACCTTTATCGTTTTTTATTGCATCAATTTGGTTATTCTCTCTTTTCTTTTTTATTAATCTGGCTAGTGGTCTGTCTATTTTGTTGATGTTTTCAAAAAACCAGCTCCTGGATTTATTGATTTTTTGAAGAGTTTTTTGTGTCTCTATTTCCTTCAGTTCTGCTCTGATCTTAGTTATTTCCTGTCTTCTGCTAGGTTTTGAGTTTTTTTGATCTTGCTCCTCTAGCTCTTTCAATTTTGATGATAGGGTGTCAATTTTAGATCTCTCCTTTCTTCTCATGTGGGCACTCATTGCTATATATTTTCCTCTGGAGACTGCTTTAAATGTGTCCCAGAGATTCTGGTATGTTGTGTCTTCGTTCTCATTGGTTTCGAAGAACATCTTTATTTCTGCCTTCATTTCATTGTTTATCCAGTCAACATTCAAGAGCAAGTTGTTCAGTTTCCATGAAGCTGTGCGGTTCTGAGTTAGTTTCTGCATTCTGAGTTCTAACTCGATTGCACTGTGGTCTGAGAGACTGTTTGTTATGATTTCTGTTCTTTTGCATTTGCTGAGGAGTGATTTATTGCCAATTATGTGGTCAATTTTAGAGTAGGTGTGATGTGGTGCTGAGAAGAATGTATATTCTGTGGATTTGGGGTGGAGAGTTCTGTAAATGTCTATTAGGTTTGCTTGTTCCAGGTCTGTATTCAGGTCCTGGATATCCTTGTTGATTTTCTGTCTGGTTGATCTGTCTAATATTGACAATGGGGTGTTAAAGTCTCCCACTATTATTGTGTGGGAGTCTAAGTCTCTTTGTAAGTTATTAAGAACTTGCCTTATGTATCTGGGTGCTCCTGTATTGGGTGCGTATATATTTAGGATCGTTAGCTCTTCTTGTTGCAGTGATCCTTTTACCATTATGTAATGTCCTTCTTTGTCTCTTTTGATCTTTGTTGCTTTAAAGTCTATTTTATCAGAGATGAGAATTGCAACTCCTGCCTTTTTTTGCTCTCCATTTGCTTGGTAGCTCTTCCTCCATCCCTTTATTTTGAGCCTTTGTGTATCCTTGCATGTAAGATGGGTTTCCTGGATACAGCACACTGATGGGTTTTGGCTTTTTATCCAATTTGCCAGTCTGTGTCTTTTGGTTGGGGCATTTAGTCCATTGACATTTAGGGATAGTATTGTTATGTGTGAATTTGATGCTGTCATTTTGATGCTACCTGGCTGTTTTGTTGGTTAGTTGATGCAGATTCTTGATTGTGTTGTTGCTTTTTTACCATTTGGTGTGTTTTTGGAGTGGCTGGTACTGGTTGTTCCTTTACATGTGTAGAGCCTCTTTCAGGAGTTCTTGTAGAGCAGGTTTGGTGGTGATGAAATCTCTGAGTGCTTGCTTGTTCACAAAGGATTTTATTTTTCCTTCACTTATGAAGCTTAGTTTGGCTGGATAGGAGATTCTGGGTTGAAAGTTCTTTTCTTTGAGGATGTTGAATATTGGCCCCCAATCTCTTCTGGCTTGTAGGGTTTCTGCTGAGAGATCTGCTGTGAGTCTAATGGGCTTCCCTTTGTGGGTAACCCGACCTTTCTCTCTGGCTGCCCTTAGCATTTTCTCTTTCATTTCAACCCTGGTGAATCTGACGATTATGTGCCTTGGGGTTGCTCTTCTTGAGGAATATCTCTGTGGTGTTCTCTGTATTTCCTGGATTTGAATATTGGTCTGCCTTGCTAGGTTAGGGAAGTTTTCCTGGATAATATCCTGAAGAGTATTTTCCAGCTTGGATTCATTCTCTTCATCACATTCAGGTACACCTATCAGACGTAGATTAGGTCTTTTCACATAGTCCCACATTTCTTGAAGATTTTGTTCATTCCTTTTTGCGCTTTTTTCTCTGTTCTTTCCTTCTCTTTTTATTTCATTGAGTTGATCTTCGACCTCTGATATCCTTTCTTCTGCTTGGTCAATTCAGCTGTTGAAGCTTGTGCATGCTTCACGAAGTTCTCGTGTTGCGTTTTTCAGCTCCATCAATTCATTTATACTCCTCTCTATGCTGTCCATTCTCGTCAGCAGTTCGTCCCATCTTTTTTCAAGGTTCCTATTTTCTTTGCGATGGGTTAGAACATGTTCTTTTAGCTCATTGTGGTTTCTTACTACCCACCTTCTGAAGTCTGATTCTGTCATTTCATCACCCTCCTTCTCCATCTGGTCTGGTTCCCTTGCTGGTGAGGAGTTGTGATCCCTTTTAGGAGGAGAGGTGTTCTGGTTTCGGGAGTTTTCATCCTTTTTGCGCTGGGTTCTTCCCATTTTTGTGGGTTTGTCCACCTGTTGTCTGTCTCTGTCCCAGGGAGTTGGAGCTTTATGCGTTTCCCTTGCACTACTGCCTTTTTTGATTTTTCTTTCAGGTCAGACCCGCCCAGCTAGCAGCACGCCTAGCCACTGCCTGTCCGCAGGGGCTTTGCTGAGCTGCTGTGGGCTTCGCCCAGCTGCCCTGAGCTCTTCCCTGTAGTCCTTTTTATAAGGGTGTAGTTAGAACTGTCTCGGCAATGGTGGCCCCGCCTCTGTTATCAGTAAAAGAGGTTTCTAAGGTTAAATGAATTTCAGAACCTTGGAGTATTCAACCAAGGTAACATTTTGTTGTTGTTGTTGTTTTTGTTTGTAACTTTAATAATCTCCACTGTGAATCTCCAGGAAAATGAGTTTGGGGTGGAACTTATTAAGTACCAGTTCCCGGAATCATAGACTATGTTTCTCAATCTCTTTTCTTGGGAACATTCAGGAAAATTTCTATAAGTACTGGAATTTAAGAGAAAGTTAGCTTAGTAATCAATCATCCACAAACTGATCCACTTCAAAATGTTTGTGCTTCAGAATCTAGCAAAAATGTTTTTTGAGATGTTTTAATTTGATTTGCCATTATCTGTTAGATTCTGTTATAGAGAAAACTCATATCTCAGGATCCCACATAGTAAGAAATTCAGCATCAATATATGATGAAATGATATGCTAAAAATTCTTTTTTAGTGAATATGTTGGCTATGACTCTTTCAATGGTAAGTAACAAAAATCACTTGAATCATATTAAACAATGCAAAGAAGGACTTATTATAATGATAAAAATTTATGCTCCATCTAATTTATTTTTTATCATTATAACCCAAAGGCAAGGATGCAGCTGGGTATCAAGATTGACTAGGACCATGCTGTCTGATAGGAAAATGCTATGAACAACAGATGTGGGCACATCTGTAATCTTGATTTTTCTAATAGCTGGATAAATTTAATTTTAACAATGTTTTATTTAATCCCATAATCAAAAATATTATCATTTTAATATGTAATCAACCTGGATATATTAATGAGATATTTTCTATTCTTTTGTTTTTGTACTAAGCCTTTAAAATGTCGTGTGTGTTTTTACACTTAAAGAACATTTTTATTTTATTTTTCAGGAAAATTTTAATTCTAAGTAGTTACATTTCAAATATTTAAAGGCCTTGTGTGGCCAGTGGCTACTATAATGCACAGTGCAAGTCTAGAACAAAGAATGACAAAAATTTAGGAAACCCAGGTAATTCTCTTTCAGGTTTAAAATTTCAGAATAATGTATTTTTATGAAAACATTCTAAATTTATTATAACTGTTCAAAGACAAGGAATGGCACACAAGATTGAAAAATAAATGAATCTATATGTTGTTATTTTCAGAGTTGCCCCTAGAATAGAGGACAAAGTTTGAAAAGTAAGAACACAGAAAAAGATTTATTAGGCAAATATTGACTAAACAAAACAGATTAGAATATCACATGACATAGGCTCTCAGGAATAAAGAGGTATGAAACATAATGATAAAGTTTTCAATTCACCAAGAATATGCAGTAACTCCATACTATGCACATAACATAGCCTCAACACTTACACAGCAAAAACTGAAAAAACAAGACATTCACGAAACAATTGTTCTAGTGGAATATTTTTAAACACTCATTGTAATTGATAGAGGAAGAGAAAATTAGAAAGTACACAAAGTATTTAAACAATGCAATCAATGCACAATCTTGATCTAATGGACATATATAGAACTCTGCAATGACAATCAGAGAATACACGTTTTTTTCAAATACACATTTAAAGCTTTCATTTGTGAAAAGGAGCAGCATATTACACCATAAATCTCAATGTAACTTAAGAAATGTTATTATACAGAATACAATTCAGTAAAAATTAGTAATGAAAGATAATTAAAAAGTACCACACACTTGAAAATGTAAATATACAGTTTTAAATAACATGTATTATAAAAGACATTTTAATGGAAATTAGAAATCATCTAGAACTGGTAATAAATATACTACATGTAAAAACTTGTGTGAGACACTTAAAACTATACATAACAAAATTTACATCCTTAAATTTTTATACACACGTTACAAAAGAAACGATAAAAATTACTCAGGTCTAACTTAAGAAATAAAAAATGAACAGTAGAAGTTCAAAGAATCCTGGGAGTCCAATTATAGCATTCAGTTTCCTTTTCTTTCCCATATAAATTCCTCACATAATATTGTTGATTCTACTTCCTCATTTTCTCTGGTAACAGTCTTTCTTCTTTATTTCCCATGCTGTGTATAGGTTCAGCCTTCCTCATGGCTCCCTCGTTTCACTGGCTATTTTTTCTTTATCACCTGCACACCCCATGCTTTTAACTCAGTCTCCATAACACCAGAGGATCTTTCTAGATCATAAATCTGATAATTTTAATCACCAGTTTAGATTTAGTCTTAGTATAAATTCTTTGTGTATCTACACACTAAAGAGCTTTACTACCTTGGCTCCATGGGGTTATATCGTGATCAGTCTAATCATAGTCTAATCATAATTATTCTCCTGTCCAGAGATTGATTAATTCATAGACCTGTGACCAGCTCTGGCTAGATACTGCTTAGGGTAGTCCTCGAGGGACTTTTGGGAAATATGCAGATCTAATAAATAAGCTTGGAAGAAAATACTTCTTTTTCTTTGACGGATACATCATGTCTGCTTGACTTGGGAGCTCTTGCCGCCCTATGGGATTATAAAAAAATTGTGCTGATATGCTGAAGATGGCAGGCTGAAAAACATAAAGCTCTCTTGTTCAGTGACATTTTTGTGGTGCTGAATTGCCCTATTTCTGAGCAACTGACCATGTTCAAACCACTCTTAGTTGAAGCTTCTGCTACTGGAAGCTGAAAGCATGCTAACCAATCTAGGTTCTCAACAACTTACAGGTTAAAGTAGATATTTCTTAAAACTGTATGTGAAGACCTGAACAGCCCTATTTTTCTAGCCTAATTTCAGCTCTCTAATTGGTTTTATTGGTCTATTTGTTTGTTTTTATGCCAGTACTTTAATGTTTTGATTACTATAGCTTTGTAGTCTATTTTGAAATCAGATAGTGTGATGCCCCCAACCTTTTTCTTCTTGCTCAAGATTGCTTTGGCTATTCAAAATCTTTCATGGTTTTAAACAAATTTAGAACTTTAATCTATTCAAATAAAAAATGTCTTTGGAATTTTGATAGAAATTGCATTGAATCTGTAGATTTCTTTGGGTAGCAAGGACATTTTACAATATTAAGTCTTTCAATCCATGAACAAGGGGTGTCTTTCCATTTGTTTGTGTCTTTTAAAGTTTCTTTGATTAATATTTTGTAGACTGAGTGTACAAGTCAATTGATTTTTGACAAAAGTGCCAGGAACACACAATGGGAAAGGGTATCTCATAGTTTTGGGAAAACTGAAAATCCACATGCAGAAGAGTATTAGACCCTTATCAAATACCATATATAAAAATTAACTCAAAATGAATGAAAGACTTACATGTAAGACCTGAAACTGTAAAACTACTAGAAGAAAACACAGAGGAAAATCTCCATGACATTGATCTGAGCAATGCTTTTTTATACGACCCAAAAAGAACTCCAAAGCATAAGTTAAAAAAAGCAAAAATAGACAAATAGAAAGACATCAGATTAAATAGCTTTTGCACAGCAAAGGAAACAATCAAGAGAATGGAGAGATAACACATGGAATGGGAAAATATTTACAAACTATACATCTGACAAGGAATTAATATCCAAAATATATAAAGAACTCAGACAACTCAGTAGCAAGAAATGATAATCCAATTTAAAAAATGGGCAAGCGATCTGAATAAACATTTCTCAAAAGAAGGTATACAAATGGCCAATAGGTATATGAAAAAATACTAAACATCACTAATCATCAGATAAATTCAAATCAAAACCCCAATGAGATATTATTTCACATTTGTTAGGATGGCTATTATCAAAAAAAAAAAACAAAAGATGGCAAGTGTTGGCGAAGATGTGGGGAAAATGGAACCCTTGTACACTGTTGGTGGGAATGTAAATTATTAAAGCCATTAAGGAAAAACAGTATGGAAGTTCCTCCCTAAAATAAAAATGGAACTATTTTATCATTCAGCAATTCCACTATTTCATGTATATCCAAAGGAAATGAAATCAGCATGTCAAATAGCTATATACATTCCCATGTATATTGCAGCATTATGCACAGTAGCAAAGATATGAAACCAGCCTGTGTCTATTGACAGATGAGTAGATAAAGGAAACATGATTATGTAAATATCACCCTCTACATATATGCCAAATATGGTATGTATATGAAATATATATATATACACACATATATGATAAAATATTATTTAGCTTTAAAAAGGAAGAAAATTCTGTCATTTTTAGCAATATGCATAAAACTGGAGGAGACTATAGTAAGTGAAATATGCGAGGCTCAGAAAGATAAATATTACATAATCACACTTATGTATATTATCTACGAGTTGAACTCAGAGATTTGGAGAGTAGAATGGTGGTTATGAGGGGCTGGGGATGTGAATGATGGGGAGATGTTGGTCAAAGGGTACAAAGTTTATTAGAAGGAATAAATTCTGGAAGTCTATAATATATTATTATTAACTGTATTGACAATTGTTAATAATAATGTGTGGTACATGTGAAAATTACTAAGAGAATATATTTTAAGTGTTCTTATAAAAAATGTGAGGTGACAGACACATTAATTAGCTTGATTTAATCATTCCACATGTATACATATATCAAAACATCACATTGTACAACTTAAATATTTATAATTTTTATTAGTTACACCTCTGTAAGTTTGGGGAAATAGTTCTAAAAAAGTTTACTGTGGTGGGTTTTAATATTTTTACATTCTTTATATTAAAGGAGAAGTATCAAATTAAAAAAAAAATTTTCAATCCTTGTTCTAGAATTTTCTTTCTCAAGGACCTGGGCAAGAAACCCTTTCTTTTTGGTAGCTGATATAGTTGGGCTCTGTGTTCCCACCCAAATCTAATTCAAGTTGTAATTCCCATAATCCCCATGTGTCAAGGTTGGGACCTGGAGGAAAGAGATTGAATCATGGAGGCAATTCTCATGCTGTTCTTGTGACAGTGAGTGAGTTCTCAAGAGATGTGATGGTTTTGTAAGTGTTTGACAGTTCCCCTTTCACGAGCTCTTCTCTCTTGCCTGCTGCCATGTAAGACATGCCTGCTTTCCTTTCTGCCGCAGTTGTTAAGTGTCCTCTTTCATGAGTTCTTCTCTCTTGCCTGCTGCTGTGTAGACACACTTGCTTTCCTTTCTGCCATGGTTGTAAGTGTCTTGAGGCTTCCTCAGCCGTGTGGAACTGTGAATCAGTTAAACCTATTTTCTTTATGAATTGGGCATTTCTTTACAGCAGTGTAAGAATAAATTAATACAGTAGATATTCAGATTTTATTTTTCACTGTTAGTGTGGAGTTCTATCACAGTTATTTCCTAGATTAGGTTTGGTTTTTCTTCTGTTTCTCCTGGACATAATTAGTGGGCTTGTTTCAACTGAAAACTTAGGTCTTGTCCCAATTCTTGAGAATCTCTGCTTACAGTACTTTGAACACTGCTTCCTCTACATTCTCTCTAGTGTTTCCTTTAGATGTCACTAATAGATGGATATTGGAAATTCTAAAGTAATATCTTTTATGTCTGTTAACTTCTCCCTCTCACTCTTTACTTCTCTTTAATTCTGTGTACTGTGTACTTGAGTACTTCCTTGATTTGATTTTCCAGATAGCTAATTCACATCTTATGTCCAGCCAGCTCTTCATTTGTTGAGTTTTTATATTTAAAGTTTAAACAGTTAGGTTTTTTTTAGTCTTTTTTATTGTAGTAAAATATATATAACATAAAATTTCCTATTTGAACTATTTTTAAGTGATCAGTTCAGGGGCATTAAGTACATTCACAATGGTATGTGACGACTACCACCATCTAGTTTTGGTACTTTTTACCCTAAACAGACAACTCTCCCAGCCTCTGGTAACTTCAATTCTACTTTCTGTCTCTATGCTTGTTCCAGGTACCTCATATAAGTGGCTTCATACAATATTTGTCCTTTCTTGTCTATGCTTATTTCACAAAGCATAACGTCTTCAAATTTCATTTAGATTGTAGCATGTGTCAGAATTTTCTTTTCATAAGTAAATAATATCCCATTTTTTGTATATACTGCATTTTTCTCAGCCATTGATCTGTTGGTGGACATTTGTGTTTTCACTTTTTGGCTATTGTAAATAACGTTGCTATGAACATTGGTGTACAAGCATCTGTTTGAATCCTAAACAATTATTTTTTCAAAGAAATATTAAGATCACTAAGGTGTTACTTTTCCATGAAAATCTGCTTTTGTTTAATAACTTCCTGTTCTTATTTATTCTTTGACTTTTTGTTTTTATAATCTAAAGTATACTTACTTTAAATCTTTTTTTGTTCTCTTATTTCTGTTCAGATGTAAGTTCTTCAATTTATTTCATGTTGTTTCACTATTGTGGTTTTACATACATGCCTTTCATGGTATAGGCATCCCTTATAGGCTTTTTGGTTCTTTTGAGCTCACCTTATGCAATGGAGTTTTCCAACAAATGTCCTAGTCTGTGTCATTTCAATGGCTTATCTCGCAGAAATTTTCTAGTTATGGTCATTAAAAGTATGGTTTCCTGCAAAGAAAATGACATATTATTGGGTGAGAATATCCTGGAGTAGTTTGGATTTAGCTCTGAAGCTAATGTATTATTACTCCCTCTGAGGTTGCCACAAAGCTTCTGGTATAAGAATTCCTTTCTTTGAATTGTGAAAGTAAGTGTGCATTGATTAATGAAGAATTTACACATATATTTTTCTTTCTCTAGGTGTAGAGCAGAAAGAGATTTTGCCTTGTTCATATCTTCATTTTGAAGCTGTCATCCTTTTGCTTTATTATGCCAGACCTTTCTTGCATTATTTTCTGCTCCACTTTCTTAGTGACTGTATCTTCTTGAACTTCATCCAGGTGTGCTGCTTACTCATAAAGTTTCTTCTGAAGTCTGCAGGAATGTGCTTCTAGGCGACTGCTCTTCCCCAGAATCCACAGATTGGATGTTGTTAACTTTCTCTTGATCTGCAGTATGATTTCATGAGACTTTTGCTTATCTATTTTCATATGCCAAGATCGGCTTAGACCCAATGATTGTAGATACAAACAAATGGATTGTTCTCTGCACTACTTTCCATCTGTTGATATTCAGATAAAATTCTCACCTTAAAGCCCAGGGCCATGAATGGCAGCAGGAGGCAGACAGATTCCCAGATGGAAGCGGGAGGGTCCCAGTAAGGCCCCACCTTCAGGCCGGGGAGAGCCTTAAGGCTACTGGTCGGTCTGCCAGTCCCAATGGACTGGAATGGGGACCTGTGTTACCTCTTCCAGGTTACCCATGACTGACCTATTGGAATGCACCTCCTCCCCTTTGAGGTCCATAAAATCCCCAGGCTCAGCTAGAGCAGGGCAGAGGACAGAGAGGATGAAGAGATGTTTGCAGAGTGTAGCTACCCACTACTCCAAGAGCTGGGATGTCTATGGTGACCTGCCTGCAGAGAAAAGCCACCCTTTCCATGGCCTCCTTTCTGCTGAGAGCTGCAGAGACAACAGGGAAGACCTGCCTCCAGAGAGGAGCCACCCTCTCCAGGGCCTCCTCTCTGCTGAGAGCTGAACACTGGATAAGAAGAGCTGCCCCCTGTGGTCTCCTCTGAGCTGTCCTAACACTCAGTAAAGCTTCTCTCTGTCTTACTCACTGTTTTCTTTTCTGTGTACCTCATTCTTATCCTGCATGCAGGACAAGAACTCAGGCAAAGGCACCACTGGCCACTAGCCAGAAAAATGACACCCTAAAGATCCCATATGACAATCCCATAACATAACAGCCTCGAGTGTCTCTTTAGCAGTGGGTGATGTGAATGACTTCTCTTGTTGACATAAGTTGATTTTGAATTTTCAATGAGCAGTAATGAGTTGCCATTCCTTGTGTTCCCTGAGTGCCTGGCTGGTTTATCTTTTAGAGAAGCAGCATAGCAGAGTAAGGAGAAGATGTGGGGGACAGGGCTCTCTATCTTCTGGCCATGTGACCTTTAAGAACTATCTCATCTCTCCGATGCCATCTCCTTGCATGTAAAATGAGATTAATAATAGCCACCCCAAGAGATTGTTGAGAATTTAAGTGAAATAATGTATGTAAAGTGCAATGCATATATATATAGAGTAGACATTATTGTAAACATATTTTATTTTTTGTTTTAGAACTAGTTATTTTATTAAATGATATTAATACACATTTCAAAGAGATTTCATTGTTGTTGCTTCCAAAGCATGTACTTGCTTCATTTTCTACATTGAACACATGAGAATATGAATTCAACGTATCTAATTTTAACTTTAACAGGCATCCCTGCCCATTTTTCAAAAGAGGGAGGAAAGTGAGGTGGTGAGGGTGAGGGGGATGGGAAGCAGTAATTTACAATGGCTTCAAAACAATAACAGCTGAAGCTGAATTCCGCATAAACTGATAACTTCAAGACTGACAGTGAATTTTAATTATTGTTTTTCCTTTAATGTGTGATTTTTTTTTCTGCTTGACCTACACTTTGTGCCATGACACTCTCTGATAGTTACCAATGTATTTCACTTCTTTTGTTAACAACAACTTCCTCTTCCTCCTCCTCTTCCTCTTCCTCCTCCTCTTCTTCCTTCCTTCCTTCCTTCCTTCCTTCCTTCTTTCTTTCTTTCTTTCTCTTTCTTTCTTACTTACTTTCTTTCTTTCTTTCTTTCTTTCTTTCTCTCTCTCTCTCTTTCTTTCTTTCTTTCTTTCTTTCTCTCTCTCTCTCTCTCTTTCTTTCTTTCTTTCTTTCTTTCTTTCTTTCTTTCTTTCTTTCTTTCTTTTTCTTTCTTTTAAAAGTGACTCTCAAGACACAGGTTGCCACACATAAAGTCAGTGCTCAGGAGATATTTCATTCACCAGAGTTCCTCACAAACACATCCTCAGGGGCTTTGGCTGAGGCCATCTGCAAGTTTTGAAGAC
Organism: Saimiri boliviensis; assembly: GCF_048565385.1. NCBI lineage: Eukaryota > Metazoa > Chordata > Mammalia > Primates > Cebidae > Saimiri > Saimiri boliviensis. The sequence goes on from NC_133464.1 coordinate 11,244,832, forward strand.
CAGATTTCAATATGTTGGTGACTGGACTCATGCACATTCTGTCCTGTGTTTTGCAGCTCCTCCTATAACAAAGAATCTTCCTCTTAGAATTGAGAAAAAAGTCCAAGTTACACCAGTTCTGCTTTGGCTACATTCCTTTTGTTTCAGCTGCTGCTGTCTCCTGGGTGAGACAGGGAAGTGCACCCATTCTTTCATCATTATTTATTGAGAAATGCAGAAACATTTGTAGAGAAAGCACTATGGGTTCAATAGACTTCCTGGTAGAGAAGTAGATAAATCAGCCAGACAAAGACATTGAAATGAGATGTTATCATGTAGCCAACAACTGCAAATTTCCAAGAGCTCTCAGTTGAAAATGTAATTTTGGCTTTCAAAAATCTCATAAGAAACATCTGAGCTAGAATGATTTTCAGAGGGCTCTCTCAGAACGCTAAGATTTTGTTTGGATGATCTTGGCCAACTCCTGAAAACAAAAATAAAAGTTTCTGAAATATAATAATTTATAATGATATATTAATAACTTTTAATATAAATAACATGTTAAATATAAAGTATATTATATATAAATGATATATATTTCTATAAAAATTATATACAAACTCATATAGATGTGAAAAAGATAAGCTACTATGAGTAAATGAAAGCACCTATTATACCATAGATATTTCAGGGTAAGATTGGTCAAACTGCCTCACAGACCAAATCTGACCCACAGCCTGTTTTTGTATTGCCTGCAAAGAGAGAATTGATTTTTGCATTTTAAATAAACTATTAAAAAATAATATTTGACTATATGTGGCTCCCAAAGCCAACATGTTTAATAGCTGTCTCTTTACAGAAGGTCTGCTGAGAATTCATGTAAAAGGTAGTGTAACTAAAGCAGCGATTATCTTTTAAAGAAAATATTATATTTTTCAGAAACATGAAGTAGAAGCTTAAAGATAGCTTGCTCAAATGGGGAAAGGATTCCCTATTTGATAAATGGTGCTGGGAAAACTGGCTAGCCATATGCAGAAAAGAGAAACTGGACCCCTTCCTTATATAAAAATTAAGTCAAGAAGGATTAAAGACTTAAATGTAAAACTCCAAACTGTAAAAACTCTAGAAGAAAACCTAGTCAATACCATTCAGGACAAAGGCATGGGCAAAGACTTCATGACTAAAACACCAAAAGCAATTTTAACAAAAGCCAAAATTGACAAATGGGGTCTAATCAAACTAAAGAGCTTCATGGCAAAAGAAACTATCATCAGAGTGAACCTACAGAACAGAAGAAAATTTTTGCAATCTACCCTTCTGATAAAGGTTTAATATCCAGAATCTATGAGGAACCTAAACAAATTTACAAGAAAAAAACAAACAACTCCATCAAAAAGTGAGTGAAGGATATGAACAGATACTTCTCAAAAGAAGACATTTATGTGGCCAACAAATATATGAAAAAAAGCTTATCATCACTGGTCATTAGAGAAATGCAGATCAAAAACACAATAAGATACCATCTCACACCAGTTAGAATGGCAGTTATTAAAAAGTCAAGAAACGACAGATGCTAGAGAGGATGTGGAGATACTAGGAATACTTTTAAACTGTTGATGGGAGTGCAAATTAGCTCAACCATTGTGGAAGACACTGTGGTAATTCCTCAAGAATCTAGAACCAGAAATACCATTTGACCCAACAATCTCACTACTGGGTACATACTCAAAGGATTGCAAAGCATTCTACTATAAAGACACATGCACATGTATGTTTATTGTGGCACTATTTACAATAGCAAAGACCAGGAACCAAGCCAAATGCCCATCAAGGATAGACTGGATGAAGAAAATGTGACATATACATACCATGGAATACTATGCAGACATAAAAAAGAATGAGTTCATATCCTTTACAGGGACATGGATAAAGCTGGAAGCCATCATTCTCAGCAAACTAACACAGGAACAGAAAATCAAATACCACATTTTCTCACTCATAAGTAGGAGATGAACAATGAGAACACCTGACGGGTTGACAGGTGCAGCAAACCACCATGACACATGTATATCTATGCAGCAAACCTGCACATTCTGTACATGTATCCCAGAACTTAAAGTAAAATATATTTTTTAAAAAAGCTAGCTCAAAGTTTTCTCATTGATAATAATCTTGTATCTGTGCCTTTAACATTTCACTTCATGTAACTTCTATGAGAGTCAAATAGTGAAATGTTATTAGTTCTGAAGGAGTAAATTGTGACTGATGGGAAAGAGACTTGCAATCTGATTTAAAAAATGTCAGTTCAGGTCAAGAAAATAGCTAAAGTAGCATTGTTAAAGTAATGTATTATGCTCTGGTGGATTGCTGATTTTTGGATGAGGTTATAATCAGATATATTTAATTTGACCATCGACCAAAACGTGTTGATGTAAGATGACAATCTTGCTCAGCTCAGCTTGGATGCTGAAGTCAGTAGGTCTCTGCTTCCCACCAGCTGCCCATACTTAACAACTGTCTCTTTCCCCACCTCACTTGACCTCTTTGCAGGACTCCCTTCTTTCTTCTAAAAATTCTCTTTTCTTTTGTCATCACAGCAAATGATAAGAAGGAGAACCATAACCCTGGTTCTCCTTCTACTTATCAGTCTTGGACTGTGTAACCAGCTTCCTTTCCTTGGCTGGACCTCTACGCACAGGAATCCATCAGCCTTTGCTCTCTTTTCTGCTCATTCTCGCCTGGTTGACCTGAGCCAGACAATCTGGTGCATCCCACTTCTGTCTATGCTTCCATCCACTCTTCTCAGCTTCAAATCTACTAACTGTAATATTTAGAACATGTGTGAATCTCTTTGGTGTCTTTTTTTTTTGATCATCACTCATATAGTCTTGTCTTTTTCCATGTCTGGTAATTTTTTGTTGTATGCTTAACATTGTGTATAAAGAAAGTTCAGAGGCTCTGGATGACATTCTATCCTACAGGAGAAGATTCTTCTTTCTTCTGTTAGGTAGGGTAGAAGCTTGATCATTTCATCCCAGCAAGAATTTAGGTGATCAGCCAGGAGGCTGAGGCAGGAGGATTGCTTGAGGCCAGGAGTTTGAGACTACCCAGGGCAACATAGTGAGACCCTGTCTTTAAAAAAAATAAAGAAAAATCTGGGCATGGTGGCATGCCTCTACAGTTTTAGGTATCTGAAGGCTGAGGTGGGAGAATTGCTTGATCCTAGGAGGCAAGTCTGCAGTGAACTATTATCAACCAAACTATTATCAACCATCACTGTGCTTGGCTGACAGACCAAGACCCTATCTCTAAAAAAGAGAAAAGAAAAAAGAAGAAAAAAAAAAAAAGAAAATAGAAATGAGGTGGGTTGAAGCGGGATTGCAGTTTTGGCAAAACCCAGCCTACTTCTGGCTTGACTCCAATTTTAGGGGTTGGCCTCCCAGACTTTATTAGAGGTTCTCAGCTTAGTTCTATAACCTTTCATTCCACATAGTTCAAACGTTGGAAAATATATTGAGAGGGCCTCCAGTTGTGTGTTGCCTTCCACACAGCCCACAGCTCAGCAAATGCCCTGTTGTGCATGTGTTTGAGGCTCCCCATGTCCCAGACCTTGTAACTGCCAAACCTTTGCTGAGTTCTTTCCGCTATGAGATCTCTTCCTGGATTCCAGACACTCTGCAGTTTATGCACAGAAACAACAGATATCTTTAGCGGAAAAATTTCTAGAACATGTTAGATCAATTGGAAATGGGTCTCCCTCTCTTATGCATATAACAATATGATAATTGTCATTTATCAGGCTTTTTCTCATTGGAGTGTTGTTGCCATGAACGCTACATCCCCCATAGAAGCAGAAAGCTTCTGGGAATGATATTTACAATTTAAGCTTTCCTTTTCCCTCATCTCCCCACATGCAAGAAATTACCAAGTTCATCAGCTTTACTTCCAATAACTCCCCAATCTGTTCACATCCTTCCAATTTCAATTTTATCACATTGTGCAATGCCTTCATATCCTATCTGTGCCTTCATATCCTATCTGGATTCTGTAATACTCTCCATAGTTTTTCACATCTTCCTTCAATATGGTGCATTCCTCACTCTTCATTGAGAGCTGTTCTTTAAAGTACAACCCTTTACATCACTTCCTTATTTAAATCCCTTCAGCAGCTTCCTGTTCACCAAAAGTCGAAAATCCTTAAAAGTTCCTACCGATGTGGCATCTTCAAATCTCTAGGGCCTCAACTTGCAACTTGTGACCCTTCTCTTTTCTGTATTTTCTAACCATGGCAGCTAGGCCCTGTTCTGATTCATATGCAGATTCTTTGACATATGATTTTCCGTTTGTCTTGAACACTCTCCCCACCCTAGCCTTTTCTCCTAGCTAACGCTCGCTTATCTTTCAGTCCTGCTTTAAACATAAATTTTATAGGGAATCCCTTGTTAACCCCATAAAATGAACCACATATTCATAATATATGCTCTCATAACACTGTATATGTTTCCATTTTAGAATTTATTATGATCGTAATATATTAATTATGGAAATATGTGATCCATTTCCTTAATTTCACAAAGAAAGGGACCATACCCGTGTTGTCCTCCACTAGTACCACTATTACAGAGTATCTAGCACTGATTAGGCATTCAATAACTCCTGGTAGAATGAGGGAATAAAGAAATAATCAATGAATACATTCATAAATATTATAGAAACACATCCAACTATATATTAAATCAAATCAACTTGTGGTGATGAAATATATTATTTGAGGGTTTTTAAGACCTTAATATTACTCATATATGGACAGCCATGTTTGCCAGGAAGAAAGCCACTTAGTCTGTTCCTCTTTATAAAATGCTTGTTCCCACCTCTTCACCTATGATGTTCAATGTTCTCACAAGCACACACACACACACACGCATGCACGCATGCACACATACACATGCACACACCCCGTGTCGTACAGACTGTAGAGGCTGCAGGTAACTCCCTATTCTGCTCTTCACACCTGACTGGCTACCTCGTCACTCCCTCTCACTGATGCTGGGGATCTGTTACGCTCTTCCTGCTACTTCCTATTTTTGCAGATGTTAAGGCTCTCCTTCCTCTCTCCTCACAGTAGCCAGTTTTGTATACAGAATAAAAGGAAAGAGAAGCCTTCCGTCTAACTGAATTGTAAAAATCCATGGTCTCCTAGTTGAATTCCTGCAAGCACAATGTTACAAATTGTTGTTAGGCCTAAGAGTCATAGAGTTTAGTGACAGGAAGAAATGAAGGGTCTGTGGTGGAAATTCTGAAATACATTGCTAACAGAAATCTTACCCTCTCTTTGAATGTTTGCGGCAGCACTCATTCACAGCTTGAAGCCTCATAACTAGAGAAACTCACTTAGTCTGTTCGCTGTATAAAATACAGGATGAAGAATGTTCTATTTTATTGTATACTTGAAAATCACAAAGAAAGATTTTACGTGTTCTCATCATAAAAAAACAAGTATGTGAGGTAATGTATATGTTCATTTGCTCAATTTAGCCATTCCACAATGTGTATATATTTCAAAACTTCACATTGTATACCACAAAGATAAACAATTTCTATTTGCCAATTGAAAAAATAATTTAAAAGAATTCCCATTTCATGAGATACATTTGAAGGTCTTCTGCCTGTTCTCAGATTCTCCATTCTCTTGGCCCATATAGTAAAATCCTCCCTATGTATTATGAAAACCCTGGCCATAAAAACTATATGGAGGCCTGCTATCTGATCGCTGACCCTGTACGTGTTATCTTCTATTCCGTCTTTGGCACCCATGGCCAACGATCAGCTCAATCTTATTTTTGGTCTTGGCCAGGGTTGTAGACATCTACAACAATGATACATATCACCACTTTCCTTCTCTTTTTAATAATCTGATAGGTAATCACAAATCTCAGTGGAACAAGGAACTTAAAAAAATGCTAATCACAGCTAAATTGAAACTTCAAGAATGAGGAATGTTTCTAATTTTGACTGCCAGAGACTCCTTACATCTCTCGGTCTTTGTACATTTAACATTACCAAAATAATTTTTTGAACATTTTTATTTCTTAAAAAAAGTGTCCTGTACCCATGAGCAATTACTGTCCTTCTTCCCCCAACCTCACCAGACCTAATCAGCCACTAATCTACTTTCCGTTTGTATGGGTTTCCCTATTCTGAAAATTTTGTATCAGTAGAGGCATACAAGATGTTGTCTTTTGTGTTTGGCTTCTTTCACAGAATAATATTTTCAAGGTTCATCCATGCTATAACATATATAAACACTTCATTCCTTTTTATTGCTGAATATATTGAATGGACATACCACATTTTATTTTTCCATTCATCAGTTGATACACATTTGAGTTGTTTCTCTCTTTTTCCCCTTGTGAATAATGCTGCCATGAACATTCATGTACAATTTTTTGTGAGGACATATGTCTTCATATCTCTTGGATACATATATATATATATATATATATATATATATATATATATATGAGTGGATATTTATATATACAGATATCCACTGTTTGGTAGAGACATGTATCTCTATGTAGATATAGGTATATTCATGTCTCTCTCTCTGTATACTATATATGTATATACTGTCTATAATCTATCTATCTATCTATCTATCTATCTATCTATCTATCCTAAGAGTAGAATTGCTGGGTCACTTGACAACTCTATATCTAGCCATCTGAGGAATTGCCAGACTGTTTCTTTCCTTCCTTCCTTCCTTCCTTCCTTCCTTCCTTCCTTCCTTCCTTCCTTCCTTCCTTCCTTTCTTTCCTTCCTTTCCTTCCTTCCTTCCTTCCTTCCTTCCTTCCTTCCTTCCTTCCTTCCTTCCCTCTTTCTTTCCTTCCTTCCTTCCTTCCTTCCTTCCTTCCTTCCTTCCTTCCTTCCTTCCTTCCTTCCTTCCTTCCTTCCTTCCTTTCTTGGAGTCTCACTCTTGTCACCCAGGCTGGAGTGCAGTGGTATGATCTTAGCTCACTGCAACCTCTGCCCATTCAAGTGATTCTCCTTCCTCAGCCTCCCAAGTAGCTGGGATTACAGGCGCCCACCACCATGCCTGCTAATTTTTGTATTTTTAGTAGAGATGGGGTTTCACCATGTTGGCCAGACTGGTCTCAAGCTCCTGACTTCAGGTGAGCTGTCTGGCTCCGTCTCCCAAAATGCTGGGATTACAGATGTGAGCCACCGCACTTGGCCCAGACTGTTTTCTAAAATGGCTGCACCATTTGACATTTTCACCAGAAAAGTGTGAGCTTTCCAATTTTTCCACGTTCCCACCAATACTTATTCCTGAATTACTCTTGTTAACAGCCATCCCAGTGGGTGTGAAGTGGCATCTCATGATGTGCATTTCCCTGATGACTAAGGATCTTGCTCATCTTTTCATGTGTGTATTGGTTATTTGTATATCTTCTTTGGAGCCATGTCTATTCAAGTCCTTTGCTCATTTTATGAATGGGTTGTTTGCCTTTTTGTTGCTGAGTTGTAATAGCTTTTTATATTTCTATATTCTGGATACTAGACCCTTAGTAGAGGATTTTCAAATATTTTATCCCATTCCATGGGTTGTATTTTCACTTTCTTCAGGGTGTCCTTTAAGGCCAAAAGTTTAAAATTTTATCTTTTTTTTTTTTTTTTTGTCACTTGTGCTTTTGGTGTCATATCTAAGCAGGTTTGTCTACCTACAAATAATCTTACAAAAAGCAGCCAGAAGTAACAACACACTATCTCCCAGAAATGTTTTCCATTTTTGGATACATGTTTCCTTCTTTCTGGCTTCTTGCAAAATTCCTGATGAGGATTCTAATTTTATAGCCCCTATTTTGAAACCTCCTCCAGTATCCACTGCATCAGCATCGCCCTTCCCCTCTCCCTGTGTGTCATCATGCTGCGAAAACCTCTTCTGTTCTTCTCTTCCCAGGTCCAACCCCTAGTAAGCCTTCTTCCAGTCTTTGATTGGCTTCCTACCAATAGTAGAGACACCAGTCAACCCACACAAATCATCTCCCCAAATGCCATCCTGACCACCAGCATAGGCAACCTTTCCTATTACCTTGAAAAGTGATTTGACTCTTCTTTGTCCTCAACTCCTCTTTCTATACCAGGCTCTGGATACTACTTTGTATAATAAAAATGGCCATTAAGTTATTTCCTGTAAACCCCACATATCAAAAACCCAAACATTCGCTCTTAGAATGGGAAGAAGATGACAATTTAAAAAATAGTAGCCTAATTTTTTAAAATAGACCACGTGTATTTTGGTAGGAAGGAGGGGATATATGGTAAAAAGAAAGGAGTATTTTTTCCCCCATCACAATAGAGGTGTCATCAGTGCAATGTGGCTTTGATACACTGTCTCATCCACTTGAAAGTAACAGCAACAGTCGAATAGGACATCAGGCACAGTGGTAGCAAACCTAGTTAGTGTTTTGTAGGCATCGTGAAAATCTCTGTAAGACATTTTTATATTTATCTGAATATAAGGGAAAAATATGTTGGACAAGTTAAAGGAGAGTTCTTGTTCAGAAACGCATGTGAGACACCCCATTGTAATTTGGAGAAAGAGTTGGGGAGAGTGTGGAAGCAGAATTGCAGATTCTAAATGACAAGTGGGGTCAAATAAAGAGGAAAAGAGGGCAATTTCTACAACACTTCTGAGCCTGCAGGTGGCTGGCTTCATGCAGAAGTGAGCCCTTGGATGAAGCTGAGAGGTGGATTGTGGTTATTTCTAATTTAGAGAAATAATCAAATGGTAACTTTAATTTTTTACACTGACTCCCTATAAAGCTGGAAATAAACTTTGTAAGTCCCAGGACAATAATTCATTAATTGAATCTGACAGTAGCACCTTGCAGAGCATATTTATTGATTTCTCAACTTTTTGAAGGACAGTTGCATTTACTATGATGCTTTCAAGGCAAGACAGAATATTAAAGACTCACAACTGAGAGAACTTACATAAAATTAAGTAAGTCAGGCCAGGTGCAGTGGCTCACTCCTGTAATCCCAGAACATTGGGAGGTTGAGGCGTGTGGATCATGAACTCAAGAGATTGAGACCATCCTGGCCAACATGGTGAAATCCCATCTCTACTAAAAATACAAAAAAAAAATGCAGGGTGTTGTGGTGCCTGCTGTGGTCCCAGCTATTTGGGAGGCTGAGGCAGGAGAATCACTTGAACCCGGGAGGCAGAGGTGCAGTGAGCTGAGATCGCATCACTGCACTCTAGCCTGACAACAGAGTGAGACATCTCAAAAAAAATTAATAAATCAGTATGTGCTATCATACACTTGAACACTTGCTAAAACGACAAATTAACTGACATTAGAAGCATTCTACTATTTCATATTATTTTAAGAAAATCATATTTTGTGTGTGTTTTTGTGGAAAAATAAGAAAATCATAGAGCTATAGGCATTCCTATTTACTGACTCAAACATGGGCCAGTTTAGAAGTGTTGTTTACCTGTTATGGCAAAAGGCAAATGTTTTGAGTAATATGATCTGTCTTGATTTCTGTCTTACTATCGTTTTATGGAGTATTATAGATAAATAACAATTCAAACTCAAGTGAATCAGGACCCCTGATGGTACCATCTAATTCAGTAGTCACCAGCCACATGTGTCTCTTGAGTACTTGAAGTGTGACTGATTGAGAGATATATTATGAGTGTGAAATGGCCTCCAGGCTTCGAAGAAATAGTATTTAAAAAGATAGAAAATATAACATTGATCATATTTTTATATTGATTACATTTTGAAAATATATTGGCTATATGGGGTTAAATAAAGTCTATTATCAAAATTACTTTCACCTGTTTCTTTTTATTTTTGTTAATGTGGTTACAAGATCATTTCAGATAACTTAATGGCTTGGATGATATCTGTTGGACAGGCTGCCTGCAAGAATACCAAATGTTTTAAGTATCGTTAGGAACCTGAGGGTGCAGCAGGCCGGTGTGGCTCAGGCGTTGCGGCATCTGTGAGTCCTTCTGCCTCGGTTATTTGGTGGAGAGGCGCTGCCTGCCGATTATATCAACCCAAGCTGTAGATGTAGTTTTATCCAAGACCTTCCAGAAGGGACCAGGAATGCATTGGCTCCACCCCCGTCCAGTGGACCAGAACAGGCCACCGTTTGAGGACCTCGATCAGCACCTGCTCAGGCTGCTTTTGCGTCTTTGCCAACAGCTTCAAAACGCTCACATCTGGAGGGAAGCCCAAAGATGGCAGTGTTTGCAAGTGAACAAAAAAGTCTACAAATGGACATATTTGTATCAATCTGAGAAGAATTTTGAGAATATTAAAGGAAATTATATGTAGAAATTCTAGATCAGGTAATTCACTTTTGATAGCATAGTAGGAAGTATTAGAAACTTTGGAAAAGAATAGTAAAGAATCCAGGGTGGTGAAGATATTGTGAGCTATTCAGTAATGAAGTGATGTTTAATGTATTGTGCAGAGCTGCCCAGTCCGTGGAGTTGCTCCAGGAGCTCTGAGAGCCTGAATGAGAGTCTGAAATGGAGAATGAAGGTCACACCTGCATCAGTCCCAGTGCAACCGGGAAATCTGCTCTTACTGGTTTATATTTAAATGCATGCGGTTTATGGATTTCATCAAATATCAACTAAAAAGTCCTCTGCTCTTTAAAAGGTTGGACAGCCATTGATATCAAGAGGTTAACATGTATTTGATGTAAACTGAACTGCATTTTTAAGTTTAATAATGTCATTTTGCCTCTTTCTTAATCTCTGGGTGGAAATATTTATTTAAGGACACTGAAACCTGGCATTAAAATGTAAAAGATCAAATGTTTTTACCGTAACACTAAGAAAGCACTTTTATTTTATTTTGTGTTTAGTTTAAGAAGAAAAGGAGTTTATCTAGGGATAGTTCACAGTTCTTGGGATTTCTGAGAAGTTCTCAAGAGCACAATGAAGGTGGGGCGTGTCCACCCCATAAAGCCTCCAGCTTCTGCCACTCAGGATCACCACCCCCACAATGGCTGCTGAGTGTAGGGTTCTCTGCCACCCTTCCCTGGAGTGCACCATGCCAGACCCTCCTCCAAATTCTCCAAACTGGCCTCTGGAGCAGGTGTGTCTGATTGGAGGAGCCCATCCTTGGGCCTGTTGTAACTGCGATGGAGGTGGGGAAGATTCCAGCTTCTGCATTGGTGCCCTGTAGCTCATAAAACAGAGTTGCCCAAACATGGGAGAGGCTTCAAAACCTTCTTCCATACCCACAAAAGCACCTTCTCCTCCACATTTCTGTATTTCCTGTGCAGAGCCTTGCTTGCCCTCTGGATCCCACAATATTTTGCATGGACCTCTACCACATTATTCATCAAGCTGTTGGTAAAGTGGTCTGCAGCAGTCTGTGAACTCCAACTATTCATGTTTGGATCCTCATTCCATAGCATTGTGTCTGGCACAAAGATATTTAGCTAGTGTTTGCCAGTGAACAAAAAAGTGAATTAACTGCAATAGATTAATTTTCCTAAAATAACTCTGCTCGCTTCACTGCCAACTTACCATCAAAAATGGTAGGGTACATCAAACAGGTGCTTGGAGAGAGGGACGCATTTGTTCACCCAGAACTGCAAAAAGATTTCTTTGGGGAGAGACGAAGAAAATTCTGTGAAAGGTTGATCATACTTTCTCATTACTATTTGAAATAAATACACATATTTCACTATTACCAACATAACAGCTTCCAAACCACGAAAGGGGTTGAGTCTTAGCCCTCTTAGATTTGGCATCTTTCAGGGTCCCCAGTGAATAAAAATCAAGGGAAGAAATAGAACTTTGCAAGTTTCAGACTCAGGGTGGCATCCCCTAGTACATGGCCAAGAACAGCTAGAATGTGGCCAACAGGTTGAAAGGCTGTGTCCTCCCTTGCCTTCCCTCCTTCTTTCACAGACCCAACCTCTTTCTCTGTACATTTATCTAAAGTTTGGGGACATAAGAAAGAGAAGAGGAAGCCCCAGTCTCACAGAAAAGTAGCTGAAATTACACAGAAAAAACCAAAAAGCAGTGCTTCTATTTCGTTTCATTTTTAAAAGGCTTTACCTTATGAATATAAAATCTGAAGATGTTTCTCTCCCCAAATTAGAATCCCATGAACTACAGAGATGAGTTATTAAGATTTTTTATTTTTTTATTTTTATTTTTTGAGACGGAGTCTTGTTCTGTTTCCCAGGCTAGAGTGCTGTGGCGTGATCTCGGCTCGTTGCAACCTCCATCTCCTAGGTTCAAGTGATTCTCCAGTCTCAGCCTCCCGAGTAGCTGGGATTACAGCTGAGCACCACTGTGCCTGGCTAATTTTTGTACTTTTAGTAGAGATAGGGTTTCACCATGTTGGTCAGGCTGGTCTCGAACTCCTCAGGTAATCCACTTGCCTCATCCTCCCAAAGTACTGGAATTATAGGCATGAGCCACCACGCCTGGCCAAGTTATTAAGATTTTTATATTTCTTTTAAGCACCTATTTTAATGCCCTTTGAATTCCATATAGAAGGCATAGATTTGGATATGAATACTATATGTAAATATATAAATATGATGCTGGTTAATGACACACGATGTGAGGCTTGATGTGCTGCCTTTTTCACTAAATATTCTGTCAGTGCTTTCTAATGTCACTGAAATGTGCTGAAGACTTCATTCTTAATGCCTGCGTAGTATTTCAGAATATGAATTCATCATATTGATTTATTTCCCTTTCATGTAATTTATTCCAAATTTGTCATTGTTATAAACATTCAGAGATGAAGCCAGTTGCAACCTTGGCTGTAAGCTTTTATGCCGACAACCAAATCAACAAATCAACATATCCTGAGAAGAGGAGAAAGAACGTGAAATTTCTCACTGTCGTGGCACTTGGTGGCTGTAATTATGACATTGATCCTATGTCTCATCTCCATTGGTAGATACGGAAACTGAGGCTCAGATTGTTAAGAGAACATGTCCCAAGTCACACAATCAATGGAAGAAGTGAGATTTGAACCCAAGTCTACCTCACCTCAAAATCTACACCGTTTCCTCTGTGGCATGCGTTCTTATCCTGACTTAGGAAATTTCCCTCTGTAACTCCAGTGGGGCTACTGAGTGTAAATGGGTATTGTGAAGGAAGATTCATCTTAGAGCTACAGTCAGTATGCGCTTTTCCACGTGGGGTACAAAACAGTTAAATCCCTATTATTTGCCAAATCAAAGGAATCAGGCCCTCCTCTTACAATCATCCAAGATCTTTTTTTTTCTTACCCATGGTATTTTACTTCTATCAATTTTCACACCTGGAGCACACACGCAAGCACGCAACCCACTTCCCCCGACACACACTCCTCATGACAGGTCCAGAATCTCAGGCTATCCCAGTTGAAGTATCAATCGCCTTGCACAGAGGAAAAGTTTAATGGTTGTCTGCCGTCCCTGTAGCCATTGCTACCACATGGTGTCACTGTTGAAGCATAGGCCCACTAGCTGCCCCAGCACCATCTCCTTTGTCCCCAGAGCTGGGCATGGGCCTCCGTACCTCCGTGTCCTCTCTCTAAACAACCTGGTGACCTGGGAATCCGATACAATCCCTGGCTGTCTCTGGTTCAGATACTTCTTTCCATGGGGCAGACTCATCATCATTCATTATACTTATAAACAAGACACACAGGTATGTGAACTTCCTATCTCAGGTGTGCAAACTTGGCGCATAGCCTCTTGGACTTTACGTACTGGTGATCTAGGTTCAACTTCATCCATTGGTAATGTGGCTACTTGAGTTAAGACAAGTAGTGGGGGTGACCTGCCAAAGATAGTGCTATCAGTATTTTTCCTCCTTCAGCCAAAAAAAAAAAAAAAAAATGTTCTTTTTTGTTGTTGGCTATGTGGAGAGCTGGTTTCCTCATTCATATGGAATGAAGGATGAAGATTTTTCCCTTCAGCCCTTTCTCAGAGAGGGGATAAAAGCCTTGTTTTTGGGGTCTACGTCCTACTTTCTTTTAGAGAAGAGAAAAAATATTTCTTTGTGTCCCAAAAGTCCAGGTTCTTGTCTTGGGCAAATATTTAACTTTTAGAGAGAAAAAGTTGGTGTTTGAGGAGTTGAAAAGAAAAGCAGTAAATGCTGTTTTGTGAGAAATAAATGTCTGCTGTTTCAGAGACCCAGTCTGTGGTTCAGGCGTCCCCAAACTTTTTACACAGGGGGCCAGTTCACTGTCCCTCAGACCGTTGGAGGACCGCCACATACTGTGCTCCTCTCACTGACCACCAATGAAAGAGGTGCCCCTTCCTGAAGTGCGGCGGGGGGCCGGATAAACGGCCTCAGGGAGCCGCATGTGGTAGTTTGGGGATGCCTGCTGTGGTTTGCTATAAAATTCCAGGAAAATGGGCAAGATGGTGTGGATTTTGTTATGGGCAGGTGACATGCATGTTCTGGCACAAAACCGCTGATCACTGTGCCTAGTGCTGTGGCTAGGGTACCTGATGCAGGTACCATGTAGGAGAGGAGGTGGAGACATGAGCCATCAAAGAAGCCGAGTGCTCTGAGCATGCAGCTGGTGACAGCCCCATTTTGTTGTGATCGGGAAGGCAGTTTGCAAAATCAGAGAAAGAAGGGGCTGTAGCATCTGTGGGAGCTGAGTGACATCCAGACATTTCCCTTCTTAGGAGTGCATGTTTGGAAGGAGCCAAATAGTGTCTGGAAGCCAGAGGTGTCTGGGACATGGAAGATATTCCTTTTCATTGAAAATCTAAGGGGAAGTGGGAGAATCCCCAAGAGTTTAAAAGTGGACTTTGTGTCAATCTGCCATTGGGATGCCAAGCCAGAGTAAATGTAATGTGGAGACATTAAAGTGATGTGAAATTGCGCCCCAGTGCTGAGTAGTAGTCTGTAGAATTACCCCACATGATACGGCCACCTATCCAGATTCAAGCCTCCACTCTAGTGAGCAATTTTACTTACCTCTTGTCAGAGTGGAATAGATCAGTCTCATCACTTATGTTCAGGATCCCATCCTGTCCAGCTGGCTCAGGGACTTCTCCACGATGACCTTCTCTTTCTTCTGTGTCTTCAACCCCTTGCTTTGTCTTGATCTCTTTCCCATCAGCTTTTTAAATACACCCTAGTCTCTTCCATCTTAATACACTTTCATCATTCGCCAAATTATCTTGGCATTAGCCCCTCATTTGTAGCTACAACATGTACCAAAGCCTTCAGGAATGGTCCTGCTCTGTTGTCTGCCAGAATAACTGCTTACAACCTGGATAACCAGTAGCCATATCAATATTAGAAATGTTTGGGAGCATAATGGAATGCTAGAACCCAAAACTGATCTGCTTTTAAGACATAATCAAGAGTCGCCATAGTATGCCTCTATCCACAGTTTGCTTCGGTTATCCCAGAAGTCGAAACCTCTGAGAACATTCGCTACCACTTGATATTCCATTTATGTTCCTCTCTGTATACCCCTAATGTGTCCCAATCCCACAACTTTCCTCATCACCTCAAACCCCATCACTGTGCCTTCTGGAATTCCTGCTCTGTGACTGGCTGACTCCTCTTTGTCTTGGTCACCTCAAGTTGCTGTAACAAACCATAGACTGGGTCTCCGAAACAGCAGACATTCATTTCTCACAAGTTCTGGAGTCTGAGAAGTGCAAGATAAAGGTGCTGGCAGATCTGGTCCCTGGCGAGGGGTCCCTTCCTGGCTTGCTGATGGTTGCTTTCTCGCTGTATCCTCACATGGTGGAGCGAGAGCGAGCTCCAGCCTCTTCCTCTTCTTACATGGACACTAACGCCATCATAAGGCTTCACCCTCATGACACTGTGTAAGCCCAGTTACCTTCCAAAGGCCTTATCTTCATGTATCACCACATTGGGGATTGGGACTTCAACGTATATATTTTGAAAACATTATTTGGAACACATGCATTCTGAAAAACATTTAGTGTGTAACATTCTGCCCTGGCCAACCCCTCGAATTCATGTCATTCTTGCATGCAAAGTACATTCATTCCATCCCAACAACCCCAAAGTCTGAACTTGTTCCAGCATTAACTCTAAAGTCTGAAATCCAAAGTCTCACCTAAATATCATGAAAATCAGATATAGGTGAGCCTTGAGGTACAATTCATCCTGAAACAAAATTCATCTCCAGCTGTGAAACCGTGAACCTGCGTAAGTTTTGTGTTTTCGAAATATAATGGTGGAGAAGGCATGGGGTTAGACGTTTGCATTCAAAAAGAGTTAAATAGTGAAGTAGATGATGATGGGTCCCAAGCTAGTCCAAAACCTAGGAAGGCAAAATCCACTGCATCTTTAGATGGAGAATAATCTTCTGGTTTGATATCTGCCTTCTCAACCCACAGGAGCCAGTGGGGCTGCTATCCTGCCTCCTCAGCTCTGCCAGGGGGCATGGTGGAGGTTGTGCTCCAAGACTTCCAGTGGCCCCACCTTCAAGGCTCTGGGTGGCCACAGTCTGACCTGTTGAAATAGAAACTGAGGAGATTCCCTCCACTGCCTCCCTTTGAAACAGGAGGGGGTAGCCCTGATGATCTCAAAGCCTTCCTTCATTTCCTCCCATTTTCCCCTCCATCCTCAAATATTTTTCCACTGTTCCTTCCAATCAGGGCCTCTCACAGAAACGTGGCTGTTATCTCGGCACACAACTTCCCCTAAAGCCCTTCAATTGGAGGCATTTTTCCCCCTTCTTAATTCTCATCACCACTTCTGAACCATTAGGCTCTCTCTCTCTCTCTCTTTTTTTTTTTTTTTTTGCAAAATTTCATGCTTATAACATCTGATTGATTCTATCATGGTATCAGTCAGAGACCCAGCTAGGAAACAGGTGGCACACTTAAAGTAGAAAAATTCGAAGAGGGATTTAATAAAGGAGCACTCACACAGATACAAGTAGGCTATAGAGAAACTACAAGGAATAGCGCAGGAACCTGGAACCAGTAAGAGCCGCCATTGCAAGGGAGGCAACAGGGAGTTGTTATCAAAATCTAGAGTAAGAGACCCATGTAGAATTGGCTGCTGTATCGGTCTGTCTTCATGCTGCTGATAAAGACATACGTGAGACTGGATAATTTATAAAGAAAATGAGGTTTAGTGGACTCACAGTTCCACGTGGCTGGGGAGGCCTCACGATCATGACAGAAGGTGAAAGGAGCCTCTTCCATAGCAGCAGACGAGAGAGAAATGAGAGCCAAGCAAAAAAGGAAACCCCCTATAAAACCATCAGATCTTGTGAGACTTATTCTCTATCACGAGAACAGTATGGGGGAAACTGTCCCCGTGATTCAATTATCTCCCAACGGGTTCCTCCAACAACGTGTGGGAATTAGGGAGACTACAATTCGAGATGATATTTGGGTGGAGACACAGCCAAATCATATCAGCTGCCTTGAGCATTTAATGACCTGGAGCTGGGAAACAATTTGACACAATCCAGGGAATAAATAATCAGACCTTCTTCCTTTCAGTCTCCCAAAAGGCTCCCTACCGGCTGAACCCCACCAGAAACCAAGGAGCAAGGGAGCTTTTTGAGGTGTTCCATGGGGGATTCAGTGGGGCACAGAGCAAGGGCAGAGCTGATCTGATGAGCACACAGACATGGCCCACATCAGTCATTCGCTTCTTTTCCTCACTGCTGTGGTCTACCGACTTCCCGTTCTATTAGATATTTAATAACTTATTATTACATTTTAAAACCTTCTTTTCTCTCCTTCTGTCATGTTTTTTTTTTTTTTTGACCTGGCAAAACCCCAGTCTGTGATGACTCAACGATCCAAACACATTGCAGTGCTTACATACAGACAGCTGAACATTGCAGAAGGAAATCAATGCGGCCAGGCAGACTCGTCGCTTCCCTTTAAAGAAATCGCATAAAAATCCAGGGGCCACTCATCCCTGATTTACAACTCACCTGCATTTTTCTTGTCAGTTGCTTTTCTCGCTCTTTAAGTGAACTCTTTTCTGCTTTTACTCCTCAAACGTCTCATTTCTCCTTCCTATACTTTCATCCCTACTCTTAACTTCGCCTCCTATTTCACTTAAACACAGAAATTGTCAGCTCGAAGTCTCTTCATCTTTATACTTCCAAGTCCAGAAACCTAACTGCACTGAAATCCACGTCCTTCTCTCTAGAGGGAGGAAGACAGTTTTATAAAGGCACAGGGCCCACATTTACCTATGTAACAAACCTGCACATCTTGCACATGTATCTCAGAACTCAAAATTTAAATTTAAATTTAAAAAGCGCAATGCCTCTACCCTTTCATTTGGGTTCTGAATACCATATCCTTTTAGCCTTCTTGCAAGCTCTGATTAGTTCTCCGCCTTCAGCTTTACTTCTCTCTCTTTCAGCTGGAACCATTTCTGCACAAATATTAACACTCTTTTGTACCTTGTATCTGAAGGAACTAGAGTCGATCTTCTGATTTGCCCTTCCTTCCACTCTAACTTTATTTCTCTACATCACTTCTTCTGAGTTAGTTTTTTAAATAGTCCTCTCCTTGATTTCCTTTCACATAATTGACAGCTTTTCCTCAGGCTCCTTTCTTGGAATCTCCTGCTCTATCCACCCTCTAACTGGTGGCATATCCCAGAGACAATCCTGTAATTTCTCTTCTTTGGAGCCCCCATTCATTCTTTTAAATACAGATAGTCGCTGACTTGCCTTGGTTTGACCTAATGACTCTTCCACTTTGTGATGGTGTGAAACTGATATGCGTTCAGCAGAAACACTACTTCAAGCAAACACACAACCATTCTGTTGTTCACTTTCAGTACAGTATTCAATAAATTACATGAGATATTCAATACTTTATTATAAAATAGAATTTGTGTGAAATGATTTTGCCCAACTGTAGACTAACATAAGTGTTCTGGGCACATTCAAGGTAGGCTGAGCTAAGCTTTGATGTTTGGTAGGTTAGATGTACTAAATGCATTTTTTATGTACAGTATTTTCAACTTAATGATGAGTTTATTGGGGCATAAGCCCATGGTAAATCAAGTAGCATCTGTATCAACATACCAATGATATTTTTTCCTCTAAGATTATGCAGTGGCACAGCGACAGGAAGGAGAGGAGGAATACATGAACTTGAAAACTTGTTTTCCTGAGAACTTCTGCACACTTCCTGCCTTTCTGCATCCCAAAAAACCCCCTCGTGAATGAGGAGTCTTACAAAAATCCAACCATTTTCCTGGAGAGAACAGTTTGCATTCTCATTGGCTAATCTTCATGACTGAGGGCACAGAGGGCAGACCTGGGTCTCACCTGCTCCCAGTCTTTCCTCCCATCATGGCAGGCACATGGCAATACTCTTTCCCAGCTCATTGGAACACAGTCACATAAGGTTTCCCCAAAGAGCTGTCACATCACTTCCAATTTATTTGGTCTGTCATACCAGATGAACCTAATTTCTGTCCTTGGCACAATTTCCTAAATTTAATGATCTTTTCATTAAAGAAACTTTCTACTTCTCCAATTTAGGGAGTCCATTGAAGTAACACTTGTTTTAATATTATGAGTAATTGCATGGAACATCTCTAATGTCTACATCAACTAACCAGTCTTCTTATTTAGGTTGATAATATGATTTTTTTCTCTATATCTTTTCCTTTCTGAAGGCTTAAGTTCACAGTTTATAAAAATCTATAGTCCTTTCTATCATAAAAGGGATCAGTCACTGTTTTAGTCCATTTTCATGCTGCTATGAAGAAATACTCGAGACTGGGTAATTTAGAAAGAAAAGAGGTTTAATCGACTCACAGTTCAGACTGGCTGGGGAGGTCTCAGGAAACTTACAATCATGGCAGAAGGGGAAGGGGAAGCAAAGCACCTTCTTCACAAGGTGGCAAGAAGAAGTACAAGAGGGAAATGCCAGACACTTATAAAACCACCAGATCTCATGAGAGCTCACTCACTATCACAAAAATAGCATGGGGGAAACTGCCCCTGTGATTGAATCACTTTCCATGGAGTCCCTCCCACAACATGTGGGGATTATGGGAACTACAATTCAAGATGAGATTTGGGAGGAGACACAGCCAAACTATATCAGCCATACAATATCTTAGTTAAGATGTACGAGGTTTGCCTACTGTAAGTCTTAGCACAGCACTAAAAGCAATATGCTGGGTGTGGTGGTTCACACCTGTAATCCAGCCCTTTGGGAGGCTGAGGGGGGCAGATCACGAGGTCAAGAGACTGAGACCATCCTGGCCAACATGGTGAAACCCCATCTCTACTAAAGATACGAAAATTAGTTGAGTGTGGTGGCACGTGCCTGTCCCAGCTACTCAGGACGCTGAGGCAGGACAATTGCTTGAACCTAGGAGGCAGAGGGTACAGTGAGCTGAGATCATGCCACTGCACTCCAGCCTGGCAACAGAGCAAGACTCTGTCTCCAAAACAAAACAAAACAAAACAAAACAAAACAAAACAAAACAAAACAAAACAAAACAAACAAAAAGCAAAAGACCCAATAGATCCATGTAACCTAAACTATACACAGGTATGGAATTTTGTTTGCTCTGTTGGATTTCCTTGGAGTAAATGCAATTCTCTATCTTAATGAAGAACTAAGGAGTCTGAAGCAAAAAGTCCAAACTGCTGCTTATCTTTTGGGTTATCAAAAATGTTTCTAGAAATAGATTCTAGAAAATAACTTTTTTTCATTTCTCAGCCTCAGATCCTCTTTCCAATTACATAAGAAAATATTCTTGGCAGGGATAATATTTGGTGAGCTCATCAATTTCAGTTAACAAAAAAAGTTCAGGGAATAATTATGGAGCTCTGTCCTCATGCAATAAGAAGTCGTTTGTCTCTATTTTGATTAAATCCCCGTTTTCTCCTTAAAATCGATGTGTTTTAAAACTCATTCACTCAATAAGATACACTTGAATTCTTTGGATACTAGATTTAATAATTATTGTCTCTTATATTCTTAGCACTTTAGGTCTGAGAACAAAGATGTTTGCAAATCCATATGCCAGGATAATAGTGGTAATAGGCTTCCCAGAAATGAATAGGGGTTTTTACTTTACAACTTCTATTTCTGATGTCATGACATGAAAATTAATATCCTCAAATTTATTTGCATTTTTCTTTTCTTATCTACCTTAATACGCACTTCCACTAGTACTTTTTTTAAAAATGTATTTCTCCATAGGTTATTGGGGTACAGGTGGTATTTGGTTACATGAGTCAGTTTTTTAGTGGTGCTTTGTGAGATTTTGGTGCACCCATCACCTCAGCAGAACTGCACCGTATTTATAGTCTTTTATCCCTCGCCCCTTTCCCACTTTTCCCCCAAGTACCGAAAGTCTATTGTATCATTCTTATGCCTTTGCATTCTCATAGCTTAGCTCACATGTATCAATGACAACATACGATGTTTGGTTTTCCATTCCTGAGTTACTTCACTTAGAATAATATTCTCCAGTCTCATCCATGTCACTGTGAATGCTGTTAATTCGTTTCTTTTTATGGCTGCATAATAGTCCATCATAAATATATAGCACAGTTTCTTTATCCACTCATTGATTGGTGGGCATTTGGGTTGCTTCCACGATTTTGCAATTGTTAATTGTGCTGCTGTAAATATGTGTGTTCAAGTATCTTTTTCAAATGATGATTTCTTTTCCTCTGGGTAGATACCAAGTAGTGGGATTGCTGGATCCAGTAATAGTTCTATTTATACTTCTTTAAGAAACCTCCACACTGTTTTCCATAGTGGCTATACTGGTTTACATTCCTACCAGCAGTGTAGAAGTGTTCCCTATTCACCGCATCCATGTCAACAACTGTTTATTATTTTTTTATTATGGCCATTCTTTCAGAAGTGACATGGTATTGCAATGTGATTTTGATTTGCATTTTCCTGATCATTAGTGATGTTGAGGATTTATTCAAATGTTTTTTGGCCATTTGTATATCTTCTTTTGAGAATTATCTATTTATGTCCTTAGCTCACTTTTTGATGGGATTGTTTGTTTTTTTCTTACTGATTTGTTTAAGTTTATTGTACATTCTGTAGTCCTTTGTCAGATGTGTATAAATTGTGAAGATTTTCTCCCACTCTGTGAGTTGTCTGTTTACTCAGCTGACTGTTCCTATTGCCGCACAAAGCTCCTTACTTCAATTAGGTCTCAGCTATTTGTTTGCTTTCATTGCGTTTGCTTTTGGGTTCTTGGTCATAAAATCCTTGCCTAAGCCAATGTCTAGAAGGGTTTTCCAATGTTATCTTCTAGAATTTTTATGGATTCTGGTCTTAGATTTAAGGCTTTAATCCATCATGAGTGGATTTTTATATAAGGTGAGAGATAAGGATCCAGTTTCATTCTCCTACATGAGACTAGCCAATTATTCAGCACCATTTGTTGAAAAGGGTGTCCTTTCCCTACTTTATGATTTTGTTTGCTTTGTCAAGGATCAGTTGGCTGTAAGTATTTGGGTTTATTTCTGGGTTCTCTATTCTGCTCCATTGGTCTGTATGCCTATTTTTATACTAATACCATGCTGTTTTGGTGAATATGGCCTTATAGTATAGTTTGAAATCAGGTAGTGTGATGCCTCCAGATTTGTTTTTTTCACTTAATCTTGCTTTGGCTATGCAGGCTCTTTTTTGATTCCATGAGAATTTTAGAATTGTTTTTTTCTAATTCTGTGAAGAATGATGGTAGTATTTTGAGGGGGATTGCATTGAATTTGTAGATTGCTTTTGGTAATATACTCATTTTCACAATATTGATTCTAGCCATCCGTGAACATGGGGTGTGTTTCCATTTTTTAGTGTCATCTATGATTTCTTTCAGCAATGTTTTGTAGTTTTCCTTGTAGAGGTCTTTCACCTTTTGGTTAGGTATATTCCTAAATATTTTATTTTTTGCAGCTATTGTGAAAGGGATTGAGTTCTTGATTTGATTCTCCACTTGGTCTCTGTTGGTATATAGAAGAGCTACTGATTTGTGTACATTAATCTTGTATATGGACACTTTGTTGAATTCTTTAATCAGTTCTAGGAGCTTTCTGGAGGAGTCTTTAAAAAAAAAATTTCGAGGTAAATGATCATATCATCAGCAAACAGTGACAGTTTGACTTCCTCTTTACTTATTTGGATGCTGTTTAGTTCTTTCTCTTATCTGATTTCTCTGGCTAAGACTTCCAGCACTATGTTGAAGGGGAGTGGTGAGAGTGGGCATCCTTGTCTTGTTCCAGTTCTCTGAGAAAATGCTTTCAACTTTTCCCCATTCAGTATTATGTTGGCTGTGCACTTGTCATAGACGGCTTTTATTATTAAGGTATGTCCCTTGTATGCCAATTTTGCTGAGAGTTTTAATCAAAAAGGGATGCTGGATTTTGTTGAATGCTTCTGCATCTTACTGAGGTGATCATGTAATTTTTGTTTTTAATTCTGTTTATGTGGTGTATCACATTTATTGACTTGTGTATGTTAAACCAGCCCTACATCCCTGGCATGAAACCCACTTGATCATGGTGGATTATCTTTTTGATATGTTGTTGGATTCAGTTAGCTAGTATTTGTTAAGGACTTTAGCATATATGTTCATCAATGATACTGGTCTCTAGTTTTCTTTTTTGTCTGTGTCCTTTCCTGGTTTTGGTATTAAGGTGATGTTGGCTTCATAGAATGCATTAGGTAGGGTTTCCTCTTCATCTTGTGGAATAGTGTCAAAAGGATTCGTATCAATTTTTATTTGAATGTCTAATAGAATTCTGCTCTGAATCTGTTCTGGCCTTTTTTTTTTGGTTGGTAATTTCTAAATTGGCATTTCAATCTCACTGCTTGTTATTGGTCTGTTCAGGGTATCTAATTCTTCCTGATATAAGCTAGGAGGGTTGTATTTTTCCAGGAATTTATCCATCTCTTCCAGGTTTTCTAGTTTATGTGCATACAGGTGTTCATAATAGCCTGGAATGGTCTTTTGTATTTCAGTGGTGTCAGTTGTAATATCTCCTGTTTTGTTTCTTAGGGAGGTTATTTGGATTTTCTCTCTTCTTGTCTTGGTCAGTCTTACTAATGGTCTATCAATTTTATTTATTGTTTCAAAGAACCCACTTTTTAAATTTATCTTTTGCATTGTTTTTTCATTTCAATTTCATTTAGTTGTGTTCTGGTCTTGTCTTTTTTTTCTGTTGGGTTGGGGTTTGGTTTGTTCTTGTTTCTCTACTTCCTTGAGGTGTGATCTTAGATTGTTTGTTTGTGCTCTTTCAGGCTTTTTGATGTGGGCCTTTAGGGCTATAAACTTTTATCTGTATTCCAGAGATTTTGATAGGCTGTGTCATTATTGTCATTTAGTTTGAAGAATTTTTTATTTCCATCTTGATTTTGTTTTTGACACAATGACCATTCAAGAGCAGGTTATTTAATTTCCATTATTTGCATGGTTTTGAAGTTTCCTTTTGGAGTTGATTTACAGTTTTTTTTTTCCATTGGTGTCTGAGAGAGCGCTTGATACAATTTCAATTTTCTTAAAATTATTGAGACTCATTTTTGGCTTATCACATGGTCTATCTTGGAGAAAGTTCCATGCACTGTTGAATAGAGTGTGTATTCTGTGACTGTTGGATGAAATGTTCTGTATATATCTGTTAAGTCTTGTTCAAAGGTATAGTTTAAATCCATTGTTTCTTTGTTGACTTTCTAACTTGATGACCTGTCTAGTGCTGTCAGTGGGTATTGAAGTCCTCCACTATTATTGTGTTGCCATCTATCAGTAATTGTGTTATAAATTTGAGAGCTCCAGTGTTAGATGTATATATGTTTAGGATTGTGATACTTTCCTGTTGGACAAGGCCTTTTACCATTATATAATGTCTCTCTTTGTCTCTTTTAACTGCTGTTGCTTTAAAGTTTGTTTTGTCTGCTATAAGAAGAGCTACCCCTGCACACTTTGGGTTTTCATTTGCCTGAAATGCCTTTTTCCACTCCTTTTCTTTTTAAGTTTGTATGAGTCCTTATGTGTTAGGTGAGTCTCCTGAAGGCAGCAGATGGTTGGTTGGTGAGTTCTTATCCTTTCTGTGATTCTGTATCTTTTAAGTGGAGCATTTACACCATTTACATTCAATGTTACTATTGAAATGTGAGGTACCATTGCATTCATCATGCTCTTTGTTGTTTGTGTACTTTGGATTTTTTTTTGTTTTTTGTTTCTAACTTGTGTTTTTGTTTTATAGGTCCTGTGTGATTTATGCTTTATGAAGTTTCTGTTTTGTTGTGTTTCCAGGATTTGTTTCAAGATTTAGGGCTCTTTTTAGCAGTTCTTGTAGTGGTGACTTGGTAGTGGTGAATTCGCTCAGCATTTGTTTGTCTCAAAATGACTATATCTTTCCTTCACACATGATACTTCTTTTTGCTGGATACAAAATTCTTGGTTGATAATTGTTTTGTTTGAGGATGCTGAAGATACAGCCCCTATCCCTTTTAGCACGTAGGGTTTCTGCTCAGAAATCTGCCGTTAATCTAATAGGTTTTCCTTTATAGGTTACCTGGTGCTTCTGTTTCACACCTCTTAAGATTCTTTCCTTCATCTTAACTTTGGATAACCTGTTGACTGTGTGCCTAGGCAAAGATCTTTTTGTGATTTATTTCTCAGGTGTTCTTTCTGCTTCTTGTAGTGACATGTCTAGGTTTCTAGCAAGGCTGGGGAACTTTTCCTTGTTTATTTTCCAGGTTTTAGAATGGTCTTCTTCCTCAGAAATACCAATTGTTATTAGGCTTGGTCATTTAACATAATCCCAGACTGACTTCTTGGAGGCTTTTTTCATGTTTTCTTATTTTTTTCTTTGTCTTTGTTGTATTGGGTTAATTTGAAGTCCTTGCCTTTGAACTCTGAATTTCTTTCTTCTACTTATTCAATTCTATTGCTGAAATTTTCCAGAGCATTTTGCATTTCTAAAAGTGTGTCTAATGTTCCCTGAATATTTGATTGTTTTCTTTTCTATGGGTTTTGTTAATATTTTTATTTTATTGTACTTTAGGTTCTGGGGTGCATGTGCAGATCATGCAGGGTTGTTGCATAGGTACACATATGGCAAGGTGGCTTGCTGCCTCCTTCCTCCCACTGTCTATATCTGGCATTTCTCCCTACGTTATCCTTCCCCACCCTCCTCACCCTCCACTGTCCCTCCCCTAGTCCCCGCAATTGACCCCAGTGTGTGATGCTCCCCTCCCTGTGTCCATGTGTTCTCATTGTTCAACACCCACCTATGAGTCAGAACATCTAGTGTTTGATTTTCTGTTCTTGTGTCAGTCTGCTGAGAATGATGGTTTCCAGATTCATCAGTGTCCCTACAAAGGACACAAACTCATCATTTATTATGGCTGCATAGTATTCCATGATGTATATGTGCCACATTTTCTTTGTCCAGTCTATCATTGATGGGCATTTGTGTTGGCTCTAGGTCTTTGCTATTGTAAACAGTGCTACAATGAACATACGTGTGCATTTATCTTTATAATAGAATGATTTATACCTGGTAATGAGATTGCTGGGTCAAATGGAATTTCTATTTCTAGATCCTTGAAGAATCGCCACACTGTCTTTCACAATGGTTGAACTAATTTACACTCCCACCAACCGTGTAAAAGTGTTCCTATTTCTTCACATCCTCTCCAACATCTGTTGTCTCCAGATTTTTTAATGATTGCCATTATAATTGGCATGAGATAATATCTCAATGTGGTTTTGATTTGCATTTCTCTAATGACCAGTGACAATGAGCATTTTTTCATATGTTTGTTGGCTGCCTATTTGTCTTCTTTTGAAAAGTGTCTGTTTATATCCTTCACCCACTTTGATGGGGTTGGTTGTTTTTTTCTTGTAAACCTGTTTAAGTTCTTTGTAGATGCTAGATATTAGCCCTTTGTCAGATGGGTAGATTGCAAAAAATTTTTCCCATTCTATTGGTTCCCTGTTCACTCTGAAGATTTTTTTTTTTTTCTGTACAGAAGTGCTTAAGTTTAATTAGATCTCATTTGTTTATTTTGGCTTTTATTTCCATTGCTTTTGGTGTTTTGGTCATGAAATCCTTGCCTATGCCTATGTCTTAAATGGTTTTGCCTAGGTTTCCTTCTAGGGTTTTTATGATGTTAGGTCATATGTTTAAATCTTTAATCCATTTGGAGTTAATTTTACTGTTATGTGTCAGGAAAGGGTCCAGTTTCAGCTTTTTGCATATGGCTAGCCAGTTTTCCCAATACTATTTATTAAACAGGGAATCCTTTCCCCATTGCTTGTTTTTGTCAGGTTTGTCAAAGATCAGATTGTTGTAGATGTGTGGCATTACTTCTGAGGCCTCTGTTCTGTTCCATTGGTCTATATCTAATTTTGGTACCAGTACTATGCTGTTTTGATTGCTATGGCCTTGTAGTATAGTTTGAAGTCAGGCAGCATGATGTCTCCAGCTTTGTTCTTTTTGCTTAGGATGGACTTGGCTATGCGGGCTCATTTTTGGCTCTATATAAGCTTAAAGTGGTTTTTTCCAGTTCTGTGAAGAAGGTCATTTGTATCTTGATGGGGATAGCATTGAATCTATAAATTACTTTAGGCAGTATGGCCATTTTCACATTATTGATTCTTCCTAACCATGAATATGGAATGTTTTTCTATCTGTTTGTCCTCTCTTATTTCCTTGAGCAGTGGTTTATAGTTCTCCTTGAAGAGGTCCTTTACATCTTTTGTTAGTTGTATTCCTAGGTATTTTATTCTCTTTGTAGCAATTGTGAATGGAGTTCTCTTTTGATTTGGCTCTCTGTTTGTCTGTTATTGGTGTATAGGAAAGTTTGTAATTTCTGCACATTACTTTTGTATTCTCAGACTTTCCTGAAGTTGCTTATTAGTTTTGGGAGATTTGGGGCTGAGATGATGTGGTTTTCTAAATACACAATCATGTTGTCTGCAAATAGAGAAAATTTGACTTCCTCCTTTCATAATCGAATACCCTTTATTTCTTTTTCTTGCCTCATTGCTCTGGCTAGAACTTCCAATACTATGTTGAATAGGAATGGTGAGAGAGGGCATTCTTGTCTAGTGCCAGATTTCAAAGGGAATGCTTCCAGTCTTTGCCCATTCAATATGATATTGGCTGTGGGTTTGTTGTAAATAGCTTTTATTATTTTGTGATACATTGATACCTAGTTTATTGAGGGTTTTTAGCATAAAGGGCTGGCTGTTGAATTTTATTGAAGGTCTTCTCTGCATCTATTGAGATAATCATGTGGTTTTTGTCTTTGGTTCTGTTTATGTGGTGGATTATGTTTGTAGACTTGTGTATGTTGAACCAGCCTTGCAACCCTGGGATGAAGCTTATTTGATCATGATGAATAAGCTTTCTGATGTGCTGTTGCATTTGGTTCACCAGTATTTTATTGAAATTTTTGCATTGATGTTCATCTCTCCCTGCCTCAACTTGCCCTCGTTCAGTTATATTCACTGTCCAACCAGACCCACAAAATGAACCTGGTACCTTGTTTGAAACTGTGGAGACCACTTGGCTTCTGCGTCTCTCTTGTTAGGAACTGCATTCCGGAGCTGCCTCTATTCAGCCATCTTGAACTATCCTGTTTTTTCTTTAAGCTATCTATTTCCTTGAATATTTCTCCCTTCATTTCTTGTATTATTTTTTGGATTTCCTTGCACTGGGCTTCCCCTTTCTCTGGTGCCTCCCTGATTAGCTGAATAACTAACCTCCTCAATTCTTTTTTGAGGTAAATCAGGAATTTCATTCTGGTTTGAATCCACTGCTGATGAACTAGTGTGATTTTTGGGAAGTGTTGAAGAGCTTTGTTTTGTCATATTACCAGTATTGGTTTTCTGGTTCCTTATCATTTGGCTAGGATCTGTCGGAGGGAAGGTCTAGGGCTAAAGGCTGTTGTTGAGAAATTTTTTTCCCCACGAAGTGTTCCCTTGATATAGTACTCTCCCCCTTTTCCTATGGATGTGGCTTCCTGTGAGCTGAGCTGCAGTAATTATTGTCTGTCTTCTGGGTCTAGCCACCCAGTGAGTCTACCCAGTTCCAGGCTGGTATTGAGTGTTGTCTCACAGAGTGAGCTGCCTATGGGTCTCTCAGCTGTGGATACCAGTGCCTGTTCTGGTGGAGGTGGTGGAGCGTACTGTGGATTCTATGACGGTCCTTAGCTTTGGTGGTTTAATGCTCTATTTTTGTGCTGGTTGGCCTCCTGCCAGGAAGTGGTGCTTTCCAGAGAGCATCAGTTATGGTAATGTGGAGGGGCATCAGTGGTGGGTAGGATCCTAAAACTCCCAAGATTAAATGCCCCTTTTTTCCACTACCAGTGTGGATAGGAAAGGACCATCAGGTCGGGGTGGGGTGAGGTTTGTCTGAGTTCAGACTCTTCTTGGGCAGGTCTTGCTGCAGCTGCTATGGGGGATGGGGGTAAGATACTCAGATCACTGGAGTTGTGTACCTAGGAGGATTATGGCTGCCTCTGCTGAGTCATGTCAGGGAAGTGGGGGAAAGCCGGCGGTCACAGGCCTCACCCAGCTCTGATGCAAACTGAAGGGCTGGTCTCACTCCCACCATGCCTCCCCCAGCAGCCCCGAGACTGCTTCCAGGCAGAGGGCTATACAGACTTGAAAACTTCCCTGAGGCTTTCCACCTCCCAGCTACAAAAGAAAAGGGCTTCAGTTCTTCCCAGCATGTGAAGTCTGCATGCTGGATTTCTACCCTCTCCCGTGTTCTGGCCAGGAGGCTTCTTTCCTGTTCAAATTGTTACAAAGGCCAACTAGAGAACTACTTCTTCCTGTGGGGTTTTACCCCCTGCTCGTCTGGCCACCCGCCCAAAGGATCCCTCTGGTCCCAGCAGGAATGGGCTGCTTGGGGACCCAGCAAGCTCCCAGCATCTTTCTGCTGCGTCCACTACCCCTGTATTTTGCTCGGCTCAGCTCTTTAACTTGACTCAGCTCCAGGTAAAGTTGGAAACTTCTCCAGTGGGGGTGTGTGTTCAGGAGAGGAGGGTCTCCCTTGCCTACTTCTGCAGTTGGGGCACTCACAGTATTTGGGGCGTCTCCCATGTCCTGCAGGAGTAGTCAGCTTCTTTCAGAGGGTCTGTGAGTCCTCTCAGGATTGCTGATTTGTTCTTGCAGTCTATCTGGAGCTAAAATTCACAATGCGAGCCTCTGCATGCTGCTCTGTCTAATCTAGTCCTACAGTCTAGTCCTGCCTCCCGTCCACCATGATCCCTGCAAATCTCCACTAGTATCTCCTAGTTTAAAATTTGTCTTGGCCATATGAGGTTTAAAAAACAATGTAACCAAATGATTTGTGAATATCCTATTTTATACGCTGTCTTGTTTAGTATGTCAGAATTTATTCTTATTTGCCACTCTTTCCCCACAGCCTGAAAGAATGGAAGAACAGATTCCACATGGTGCCTATGAGACATACTCATGATCTATTCAGTTATCAATAATGTCTGGCACCAGATGTTGGGTTGCGGGTGGGACGAGGCTTCTATAGTAAAGCTATTGAAGAGATGTAGAAAGAAAAACAATGTTAATAAGATTAAGTCAACTTAACTCTTTAATTTCACTTGTTGAACTGTCAATATAAAGAAATTTGGATCTGACATGTTAAAGGTTAAGATGAATAGCAACCAATCTATTTCAAGATCTAATATTTTCATACCAATATTAGAATAGAAGGTGAGCAAGAAATAGATACTAGATAACCTGTAGCATTAATCCTTGATTAGAAAAGATTTTTCTCCTAAACTACCACTCAGTAATAGTAATTTATGTTCATAAATCAATGTGGGTGGTTTTCTTGTTTGATTCATTGAGCCATGTCCTTACGATTTGACACAGAGAGAAATAATTCCAAAGTTTTTCCAGGTAAGACTTCAATAACAGTAAGGATTTGTCTAACTATTCGTCTGGTTTTGGACACGAATTAACAATTTCCCCCTTTAAAGTTATAAAACAAAAATATTTTAACTTTTTCTAGTTAAATAACACAACAATGAGCGTCTTTGCTTATAAAATCATACTTTGTGTAAATTATTTTCTTGACAGTGCAATTTCAAGTAAAAAGTTAGGACAGAAAAAAATCCTGCAGGAAAAAATAGGTCAAGATAATAGTAAGGCAGGAAAACAAGTAAGAAAAAAACCCAAAACAAGGTGCTATTTAAAAAATCTCATAAAAACAAGAGAAGAGAAAATTTCATGAGCTTGGAAAAAAGTTAGTAAAGCTAGGTAACCAATCATTCTTCTAAAATTTAGAAAAATAAAAAGAAACAATGAGGAATTATTGTGATAGATCCCATGCTATAACAAAGAGGAAAGAAGGCTCATGCTGGAAAGACATGTTTAGGAAAAGAAAAAGGAGTGTGTGTGTGTGTGTGTGTGTGTGTGTGTGCAATTTCTAGCTCTATCCATAAAGAGGTCAAGAAACAATGACCAGCCCACTATGAACACACATCCACAGCATCCAGACTGTGGTCTTAAAGATTGTTTTATGAAAGAGGAGTTCTTGGAAAATTGTGGATAGGGAACATACAAAATGAAACTGGGACATTTTGACATACCAGATAAAAAAGAAGCTATAAAAAGCTACTAGGTTTGTGTCACAAGGACACAGGAGTCAATTCAAAGAGGCTTGTATTCACCAAGGGTAGGAGAATTTGAACCTTAATAAGGATACAAATTTCAATGGGTTGAAACTATCAAATACGTTTAAACCTGTGAGTTTGTAATGACTGTCAACGAGAGAATATCAATCATTTATCCTGCCTATTCTACATGACCCCTATCCCTCAGTAACCAAGTAGCAGATGAGGGGAAGTGTCCTTTTACAAAATTATTACAGCCAATAAGTGAAAAATTATGATAGAGTTAAAATATTACCATTTGCAAATTCCAGTGAATTAAAGGGTCCTAAGCAAAAGGGAAAGACATAATGTGCCTCTTGATAAATGGACACACCACTACTCTTACCTTGCCAAAGGGATCAAATTGATTCTGATCAAGACTCTGCATCCAGCTGCTGATGTACAGGAAAGAGCAGCATGTTGCACTGAAGCACCAGTATGCCCTTAGCAAAAGCCAGACAATGGGGAACTACAGCTCACAAGATTAGGCTCGTCCAACAAATGAGTTAGAAGAGAAAAAAAAGATAGAGTGAAAGGAAGTTAAAGGTATCAATTTTAAGAAATTAGAAGGCTGAACTATAGTCTCTAGGGGTGTAGATTAGGGTGACAATACAATACAGAAATAATGTAAGGAAGTGAGTCCTCTAAAAGCCGTGAGAGTAATTCCTCATGAAGGGAGAGAGCTGTGGTTGGTCCTGGACACTCTGGGGGCATTCTTGAGTGGCTGGAGGGTTCTTTTTCTTTTTCTTTTTCTTGTTCTTTCTAATTTACTTTTCTTTCTTTCTTTCTTTCTTTCTTTCTTTCTTTCTTTCTTTCTTTCTTTCTTTCTTTTTTTTTTTTTTTTGAGACAGGATCTCACTCTATCACCCAGAGTGTAGGGCACTGTTACAATCTCAGCTCACTGCAGCCTCTGCCTCCCAGGTTCAAGTGATTCTCCTGCTTCAGCCTCCCTAGTAGCTGGGATTACAGGAGTGCACCACCATAGCCAACTAATTTTTGTTATTTTAGTAGAGACGGGGTTTCACCATGTTGGCTAGGCTGGTCTTGAACTCCTAGCCTCAAGTGATCCACCTGCCTTGGCCTCCCAAAGTACTTCTTTTTACTATGGAGTCTCACTGTCGCACAGGCTGGAGTGCAGTGGTGGAATCTTGGCTCACCGCAACCTCAGCCTTCTGGGTTCAAGCAGTTCTCATGTTTCAGCCTTCCAAGTAGCTGGGATTATAGGCCCTGGGATTACAGGTGCCTGCTACCTCGCCCAGCTAATTTATTTTTATTTTAGTCGAGATGGGGGTCTCCTCACGTTGGCCAGGCCGGTCTCCAACTCCTGAACTCAAGTGATCCACTAGCCTTGACCTCTTAAAGTGCTGAGATTACAGGCGTGAACCACCGTGTCTGGCCTGGATAGTTATTTTTCTTGATCTGCAAAGTGGGTGCAGAGATCTTAAAAATGACAAAATCAGAACAAAACTGGCCGATTTGCAAGCAAGAATGGAAAAAAATAGAGGTAATGTAAATTCAAGTACTTGTAGGATTGAAAAGAGAACTGTTTCTCAAATCTAATCACTAAAAGATAAAATTGAGGATTTTCTTTCTTTCTTTCTTTCTTTTTTTTTTGGCTTCATCATGTACCGACTCAGAAACCTAGAGGGATTTTTTGAATACAACCTAACTTTGCGTCTCAAGGAACTAGGAAAAGAAGAGCAGACTAAATTCAAAGTTAGCAGAAGGAAGGAAATAATAAAGATTAGGCAGAAATAAAGACTAGAAAAGCTATAGAAAAAAATCAACAAAAATAGATTTTTTTTTTAAACTGGGGAAATCGTCAGCTAGACTAAGAAAACAAAGAAGAGTTGTAATTAAATACAGTAAAAATAAATGTGGACACTAATTAAAACTTAGCATTAAGATGAGAATCAAATAAGAGTATGGTTGTCACATTCAAAATTTTTGAACAGATTAAAGTTTTCCCGGCAAATTCTTTTAGTTGGATAAAATGGCTCAAGAGAAAGAGATTAAATATGTAACTCTCCCGTCTCTGTCTTGTAAACACACTATATATGCATGCATATTAGGTGTGGGACATGGAACAAGAAAATTGATTGGAATGAAATAGGTAATAAACTACATTTCTGAGAGAATTTTGTTGTGCAAAGGGTCACCATTTGTACTGAAAGAGACGGTAGCTGGTACTTAAAAAGCCACACAGGGACCCATACTTCTACTAGAAGGAAGCTGGCTAAGAAAGCTGCTCAGCTCTCAGGGAAGGCGTTTTCTTTAGTGCTCTCTCAAGCTGTGGTCAAGGAGGATAATGGACAAAAGGAGGATCCATCAGAGATCTGAACAAAGGGGCACAAAGAACAATGGGCGGGGAAGGTCGTGTCAGAGAAGGGAGCATATCTCACCCTGAATACGAGCCCCCTCAGCACATATACTCAGCACAACTTTGGGATTGTTCTTTACTGGTGACTTCTCCTATTTTTGCTCTCTCAGGAGATGGTATACTGGTGTTATCCCTTCCTGTTGCCTTTTCGGAGTGGAGTGTAAAGGGCAGACACCTTATCTCTAGTTATTGAACCTCCAGATCAAACGCCAGGTCTAGACCCAAGATAGAAGCTGTTGTGCGTCACTTGGAGATCCTGGACTTAGAGAGTAGCGATCGGATGGAGATTTTGGATATGTCCTTTGGGTAGAGGTTGAGGGCAAATTGCACTGAGAAGGGAGAGGAAAATAAATATTTGGCAGGCCCTGAAAAATTACACAGTTGCTTATCAGTTTCTGGTTTTCTATAGCATAGGAGAAATCGCATTTCTTAACTATAACGAGCTCAAATGCGGTTATGAGATTTACTTTAGGCAATGTAGTATGAGTGGAAATGATGTGTTTCACATTTAAGAGTAAGACTTTAAAGCTAGTGTATGCTTCTCCGTATCCTCCCTTCCCCTCCTGCTGTAATTACGGAAAATATTCCAATAGTCTGTCGTACTGCGTTACTGATGGAAGACACAAGTGATGAAGTTATCTAAAAGATATTTTGAGGGAAAAGATAACATTATCTTCATCTGGAGAGGGTTTTTTTTTTTTTTCTTTTTCTTCCTTTTTGGGGGCATTAGAAACAAGGATTCCTTTAATCAGTTCCAAGACTTGAGATTATCCGCCCATCCAGTTGATCTGGGTGCTAACTTAGAGCCAACCCTTGGCTGGCTGGGCAATCTCTGACATTGCCCTACAGCTCTGGGTTGTTGCCACAAGCATGACTCAGTCCATTAATAACTATGTTTTGATGACAAATGCTTCTAGAGGAAGAGGTGCCATATAGAGAGCTAAAGTCTCTTGATTCTTTTTAATACTCTTGACCTAGCGATTCTTTACATGTTGTTATTTATTAAAAGGAAGTTGATTCTACAAAATATACATATTTCAAAAGAATATGTTGTACATGATAAATAATATATATATAATTTTTCCTTGTCAATTTAAACAATTTTTTAATGTCTAAAGCAACAAAGATACCTTTAGCTGGAGGGTTGGAATGACTTATCTAGTCTTCTGTTACTGTTAGCTGAAGTAAACTTTTACTATCTGTATTTCCAAGTTCTCTTGGAGGCACTCAGTATGTTATCCAGGTAATGACTATATTTGGTTTTCTTAATAATCTCCTGTGCTTTATTATTTACTATAACAAATATTTTTCTAATTTATCATGGTTCTGTCTTTCCTTTGGCTTTCTAAAAACTCAAATTTGAAGCTTAATCACATTGGTCCAACTGTGTCATCGTTGATTTTAAACATAATTTCATTGTCCCATGTTCTTGCAAGTGTCCTGAAATAAGTTAATTTTAAATACAAAGAGAAAGAGGCAAGGCACCAATAATTCACCAGAAACACAAGGTGCAAATTAAAAAATGGAAATGGTTGATTTTATTTTGAGGGAACAGGATTATACATCACACAAATAAAATGAACATGCAAAACATAACTCTGAATATTCAAGAGATCATTGATAATATACCAGACATTACTCACTGTCAGGCCTCCTCCATGTGCAAGCCCAGACCCAGAAAGTCTGAAGTCCTGCCTGCCTTGGCTGATCATCCCCCACCCCCATCTGTGTTTGTCATTATCCCTGATAGCCCAGCCAAGCTTCCCCTCTTTAAGATGGCTTACCCCACCCTGCCATCTTAACTGTCATTATGAGAATGTGAATACTCATCACCCCACCCTGCCATCTTAACTGTTATGAGATTGTGACTACTCCTCACCCCACCATCTTAACTGTTCTTGCTCTGTGAATAGCCCTCCGCCTCACCCTACCATCCTCACTACTCTTATGCCTTAACCCACCTGCCGTTGCAACTGAACTTATGGTAATGTATATTTCTTGCCCCTACCCCCACCATGGTAACTGATCTTACTCCATAACACCCCTGCCCCCACCCCAAAAGATTTGCCCCAACTGGTAAAGCACACTCCTATCCCACCGCCCTTTGCTGACACCATTTTCAGCCTCAGCCCACCTGTACCCAGGTGAATAAACAGTCATGTTGCTCACACAAAGCCTGCTTGGGGGTCTCTTCATTCAAAGCGTGCATTTTAACACTCAATTTAATTTTTATCTGAGTAACTCCCTAGCTGCATTTGTTTCTTCTTAATTTTTTGACAGAAAATAGGGAGTTTCTGATAATACTTTATTAATTTGTGCATTACCTAGAGAAATGACACTAGCGGTTATCATGAAATCATAGTCTAAATTTTTAGTCTAGATTGTCTAACACTTACATAACTCATTGTCCTATTTGTCCCTGAAGTCAATAGTTCAATGCCAGCTCCAGTGATGTCAGTTATTCCATCTCTTTCATGACTTTGGAAGCTTCTAATTGCCTATATTAAATTCTTAATTCACCCAGAGTGATTTCTCTTTCCTGAATCAAACATTGACTGATATAATCTTTGTTTCCTCTGAATTTACTTTAATGTTCATGATAGAAATCTATTCTTTTGCTTGCCAATACTAATACTCATTTTTTAACCCCTTCCCCCATTTTATCCATGTGGTTTGTACGAGTGTTGCCATGTTATTAGATATCCCATACCCAGGACTATTTTTAGCTGGAATTTCCAAATTCGGGTCTGGAGAACAAGTCTTGAGTTTTCTCTGTTGGTAAAGCTGTGGGATATAAGACTTAGGAGTTTCCAGCAGCCATTTCCCCCACCCTTGTGAAGGAAGCTGCTCTGATACAATAAAGCTGACACATTGAGAGGAATGGAGATAAAAGGCAGAAAATTCTTTTGCTTTCAACTTTGAGATCAGTGAAATTTTTGCTCTTCTCAGATGTAATGGAGTCAACAGAGTTGTGTTTCTTATCACTTACAATCAAAAACGCCTTGAGAATTAAAAAAAGTCAGATCATGTGAAACCACTCAGCAGAAATGACTATTCTACAGTTGGCCAATATATGGATGCTAGAGTTTTAGGAAAAGGAGTTTATTAAGTGATAGAAATTACTCAGCAGTCAGTAGAGATGTTAGAGCTAGTATTTTTCATCTTAGAAAAAAATAGATGCACATCCCTTGCTGCTTCTTCCATTTAATCTTTATTGGCGAACACTCATGATTAAAGGTAGGTGAAATTAAAATGGTAGAGTTTAGATGGTTAAATATGGCACAGCAAATTACATCTTAAATTATTCTTTCTGTCCCAATCACATGATAGTGATGGATGTAGTATAAAAACCAGAAACCAAAAATTACATAGCCAAGATAAAAACTTAGTATTGAAAATTTCACAGACCATCGCAGGATGTGGTGGTTCACGCCTGTAATCCCAGAACTTTGAGAGGCCCAACTTTGTGAGGAACAGTCTGCAAATCTTACCCACACCAAACCTACCCTTGTGGTGACCAAATACCCTTCCCAAGCAAGATGAGTTCCTGTGCACCTGACCCACCCTCAGGTCAGTGGAATGGTTACGTGCTAACTCATGGGACCTGAAAAACAGCCCTGCAGTGCCCCCATCCCCTGAAGACATGCCTCTGGACTTCCCAATGGACCTACACTTCCAATATGGACCTGAGAAAGTCCTGCAGGCCATCCCAAGAGGACTTGTCCCCAAGATCATCCAAGAGCTAAAAGCCCACGCTCCAGATCTGAGAAACAGCCCCATGGGCCACCCTTGGCAGGCATGCCTTTGAGCTAGTGAGCAGCCTTGAATCTATGTCTCAGACCTGACAAGCAACTCTGTATGATGCCCCTAAAAGATATGTTCTCAGGCCAGCTGAGCAGCCCTGTGTCTATATTCAGGTCCTACTAGAAAAAAAAAAAAAAAAAAGTGTGGATCACCCTTGACAGAAACATCCCTAGGACAGCCAAGACGCCATGCAGTTATGTCCTGGACCTGAGAAATAGCCTACAGGCTAACACCAGCAGACATGTCTGCAGGCTAGTTGAATTGCTGTATGTGTATGTCCTGAGTCAGAGGAAATGCCCATCAACCACCCCAAATAGACACACATCAGGCCAGTTAAGAAGTATGTGATTACATTCTAGGACTGACGAACACTCCTGTGGACTGCTTCTTGCAAATACACCCCGAGGCCAATTGAGAAGTCTTGTAGATGCATCCCAGGCTTGAGAACTTCCCTGCAAGCTGCACCTGGCAGGCATGTCTTCAGGTCAGCTGAGTAATCATATGCCCATGTTCCTGGCCAGAGTAACAGCTCCATGATCCTAATCCTAGTGATCTGGACCCTAAGTTGACCAGTACACTGTGTGCTTGCATGTACCCCCAGTCTGAAAAAACAGCCTACCCAGCTTGCTCCTGGCAAAGATACACCACCATTGCCACAAGTTCTCTCAGTCTAGGCCACTGAGAAACACATAAATGCCATTAGTTGAGTGGATTACAGCTGAAGATATTACATGAAGACTAACTACTGCATCCACCTAGAACTAATGCCAAGGCAGTACACTGAAGTGACACCCTAAGACTCGTTTACACAAATAATTCTTTTCCTATAAAACATACTCCATAAAATTGGAAGAGCTGACTATACCACCAGATGTGTAGAAATCAACATAAAAACACATCAATCATGAAAAAGCAAGGAAACATGTAACCTTCAAAGAAAAACAATGTAGACCCCAATCATAAGGAAATACATGAAATGTCAGAAAAAGAATTCAAAACAATAAACAATGAAACTCAGTGAGATACAAGAGAATGAATGCAATCAATTCAATGAAATCAGAAAAACAATTTATAATTGGAATGAGAAATTCAACAAAGAAATATTAAAAATAAACAGAAATCCTATTGAAGAATTCAATAAAGAAAATTAAAAGTGACAATTGAGAGCTTCAACAACAGACTAGACAAAGCCAAAGAAAAGGTTTCTGAACTTGAAGAAAGGACTTTTGAAATCACACAGAAGAATACAAAAAAGAATAAAAAAGAATGAAGAAAGCTTACAGCACTTATGAGACACTGTTAAGTGAAGAAATACTGGTATTATGAACATTCCAGAAGAAGAGGGGGAAAAGTTAACAAAAAATTGTTTAATAAAATTGTAGCAGAAAACTTCTTAAGTCATGGAAGAGAGATGGATATCCAAGCCCAGGAAGCTCAAAGAAGTCCAAACAGATTTAATGAGATCCTTACCATAGCACATTATTGTGAAAAGTCAAAAACAAAGAAAAACATTAAAAGTGCTATGAGAAAAGCATCAAATCATGCATATGGGAATCTCCATTAGATGAACAGTGGATTTCTCAGCAGAAACCTATACAGGTCAGGAGAGAATAAGATGATATAATCTAAGTACTGACCAAAAAAAAAAACCTTCCAGCAGAAATATGCCCAGCAAAGCTATTTATCAGAAATGAAGGAGAAATAAAAGCTTATACATGCAAGCAAAACCAGAATTTATCACCACTAGACAAGCCTTACAAAAAACATTCAAGTGAATCTTATATCTGGAAGTGGAAAAACAATAGCCGTGATCATAAACACATCTAAAACTATAAAACTCACTGGTAAAGCTGATGCACAAAGAAAAAAGAGAAAGAAATAAAAACTTATCACTACAGAAAACCACCCCACTGCAAATGCAAACAATGAGAGAGGAAATAAGGATATACAAAATATACAAAACAGCCTGAAACAATTAACAAAATGACAGGGATAAATCCTCACCTATCAATAATAACCTTAAATGTAAATAGATTAAATTTCCCATTGAAAGATACAGACTAACTAGCTGAATTCATGAAAAAAAATAAGACCCAATTACATGCTGCCTACGAGAAATTCAATTCACCTTTAAAGATACATACAAACTGAGAGTGAAGGGATAGAAATAGATATTCGTTGCAAATGGAAACCAAAAGTGAGCAGGAGTAGCTACACTAATATGAGACAAAATAGACTTCAAGTTAAAGCTGTATAAACAGACAAAGAAGAACATTATATAGTAATAAATGGATCAATTCAGTCAGAAAATATAATTGCAAATATATATGCATCCAACATTGGGAACACCCAGATGTATAAAGCAAATATTGTTAGATCTAAAGGGAGATATAGACCCCAATTCACTAATAGCTGGAGGTTTCAACATTCCACTCTCAGCATTGGACAGAGCACATAAAAGAAGATTAACAAAGAACCATTTTCTTTAAACTGCACCATAGACCACATGGACCTAATAGACATCTATAGACCATTTTGCTCAACAAGTTAAGAATATACAGTATTTTCATCAGCACATGGAACATGATTATCCAGGATAGACCTTATGTTTAGACAGAAAACATCTCTCACTTTTTTTTTTTTTTGACTTTATGTTCTGGGATACATGTTGCAGAATGTGCAGGTTTGTTGTATAGCTATACATGTGCCATGGTGGTTTGCTGCACCTATCAACTTATCATCTAGGTTTCAAGCCCCACATGCATTAGGTATTTGTCCTAATGCTCTCCTTCTCCTTGCCACCACCCCCCCTACACACAGACCCCAGTGTGTAATGTTCCCCTCCCTGTGTCCATCTGTTCTCATTGTTCAACTCCCACTTATGAATGAGAACATGCAGTGTTTGATTTTCTGTTCCTGTGTTACTATGCTGAGAATCATGGCCTCCAGGTTTATCCACGCCCCTGTAAGGACATAAACTCATTCTTTTTTATGACTTCTGCACAGTGTTCCATATAGTCTGTTCAGGTTTTCTACTTCTTCTTGGTTCAATCTGATGAGTTGTATCTGTCCAAGAGTTTATCTATTTTCTCTACATTTTCAAATGTATTTATGTATAGTTGCTCACAGTAGACTCTAATGATCCCTTTTATTTCAGTGGTATCTCTTGTGATGTCTCCTTTTCCATTTCTGATTTTATTTATTTGAGTTTTCTCTCATTTTCCTTAGTCTAGCTAAGGAGAAAATATAACTTAAAACATCTTACTAGGAATAAAGTGAGATATTAATTAACTATAAACGAACAATTTGACATGAAGTCATAAAAGTCATAAACTTGTATATACCTAATAATAGTCTGTTTTAGTATGTGTTGAAGTTTCATCTAAAGTGTATACAATGGACTGGGCACATTCTCCCATTCCCATAATCCCAGCACTTTGGGAGGCTGAGGCAGGAGGATCATGTGAGCCCAACAGGTCAGAACAGACCAGTCTGAGCAATGTAATGATATCCTATTTCTATTTAAAAAAAAGTTTAAAAAAGTAAAGTATATATAATAAGAAGGAAACATATACTGTTCTCAAGTGCACGTAAGATATATACTAAAGTAAACCACATACTCTCTTTATGATGGAATACTAAACAGCAATAAAAATGAATGAACTACTCATTCACACAACCATGGGATGGAATCCTGGAAATATTATTGAGTGAAAGCAACCAGCAAAAGAGTGCTCACTGAGTTAGTTCACATATGTTCAGTTTAGGAAAAGGCAAAACCAACTGTAAGTTAGAAAAGTGGTTATTTCTGAGGACAGGTAATGATTAAAATGGGCTAAGGGAGTTAACATTCCATATCTTGACTAGTGTGTTGGTTATGAAAATTCACTGAAATTTTCATTATCATCTGTGCCTTTTATGCATGCTTGTTATACTTAAAAAAAAGTTCAGTAAGAAAATTACTATTTACCAAGCCCTAACAGAAGTTTCAACACATCATATTCTCTGAGCGTAACACATTTAGATAATAATAATAAAATATGGTCATCAGAGATAATAAAATATATAAATAATGCTAAAAAGATAATTAGAAGGTTATACATTACTGTGAAGAACAGCTTAAAAATAAAAATATACTTAATGATTTCCTCCCACAAATTAGTCTAATTTTTAGTATACCAATATAACATTGAACAATGTGAAAGATGAATAAGGTGTTTTGCAGAGAACTTGCTAGTTAACTTTCTTATTTTTTATAGTTTTATTGTAGTTGGAGGTGGTAGAAAGGAGATAATAGAAATAATTTGTTGGCCTTGGGAAACGGTGCAAAAGCCAAACTCCATGGGATTTTATTCAGCTCCATTTTGCAGAAGTGATCCAAACCTGTATCATGTCCTTACATCCCAATGCCAAGGTTTCCAGAGAGACATCAGTGAAAACACTTTCTGCAGACAGCTTCATGCCTCTTTTTTTTTTTTTTAGATGAGAAAAACAAATTGTCACCTTAGGAAAAATTAAGTTCAAAGAGCTGTGTTTGTGTGTGTGCTCATGCAAGTTACAAGTTACAGGGGGAGAGATGATCTGAGTTTCAAAACATTCATTGGTTGGTGTTATGAACTGAATGCCTGTGCCTACCCCAGATTCATAGTTGAAGCTCTGATTCCCAATGTATTGGTATTTGGAGGTGGGGTCTTGGGAGATAATTAGATTAAATGAGGTTATGAGGAGGGGTCCTGATGATGGGGGAATGCCCTTTATAAGAAGAGACACCAGAGAGTCCTACTTTCCCCCAACTCTATGCACCAAGGAAAGGTTATGTGAACTTACCTCAATCATATGCAAGCCAGGCCTAGAACTGTCACCAGAAACCAAATTGTCTGGAACTTTGTCTTGGGCTTCCCAGCCTCCAGAACTGTGAGAAAATAAGTTTCTCTTGTTTAAGCCACCCAATCTATGTATTTTGCTATGGCAGCTTGAGCAGACTAAAATAGCTGGTCTCATGTAGACAAAGCCAAAATCTTCTAAAGCCTCAGAAACAGATTTTCTAATACTCCCAGAGGCTTGCCAAATTTAATTCTAATGAATTGGCTGGCTAAATGTTGGAGATAAAATCGGCAGGCATGGGTGATACAGATTTGCAAAATTAAAAAAAATTAACTATTAGAAATATTAATTCTCTAATACTTTAGTTACAGATAAGTATTAAACTCTACTTTGGGTTAAATGCCATTCGATGCTGATTTTTATATGTTTAAGATAAATATTCTTCACATGCAGAAGATGGCATATCACAGGTTGGAGAAATGTGATATTTGATAATAGACTCACATACAAAGATTTAAAAAATTTTCAGTGAGTAGTACCCACTTTTTAAAGAATGACAACATACCTAGAATATTATTAGGCACATTATCTGAACTCTATGCTTTATCTTCAAGGCTCATCTTTGTAAATTGATTGAAAATAGCTGCTTTATTTAAGTAGCTGCTTCCTTGTGACATCTGAGCACATTAGTGTGCAGAGAAATATTCTGAAAGCCAAGTATTTCTCCATTTTCAAAGTAATAAAGAGCATCACCTTTGGAATTTAGTCTTGGGTAGAGTCTCTGCTCTACTGCAATGAGTGACGTTCGGGTAACTCTGAACTGTGGTGTTCTCAGTGAGAAAAGTGTAGTAGTTTTAGTGTTGTTGAAATTTTAAGTCAGCGTTTCATACAAATCACTTACCATTGTACCTGGTACTTAGTAAATGCTCAAAAAGATTTAGCGATTATAATTCCAACATCATCATCACCATCAAGTAGGAAATCTCTGAATTATAATAGTTATGTATTCTCCCTCCTGAGGAAGTAAATTTCTAAAATATTAGACACCAATATAGTAATATTTAAATATAAAAATCTCCCAAGGCTAACTTATCTATTAAAAATGATGTTTCCTCTTTGAGACATCTTTTCCATTAGAGTGATATTATTAAATTGGTTTGATGAAATATATATTGCTATTTCAGGTATGACCACATCCAGTAATCCTCCATGAAGTCTTTGAGAAGACACCAGTTCATTGTACTCACCAAAGGGGCTTTGGGAAAATAACCTATCCTGGACGATGGCTCTTCCTGGGAGCTTTGTTACTTTCCTATTTTGACTTTCAGGGCTCTGCCTCCAAAGCTGTTTTCCATGGCCAGCTGTGTTTCAGAGGCAGAATATGCCAAGAATGGTTCCTTCTTTTTTATGGTTCAGTTAATTCCAATGACTTCAGAATAAAGATTCCAGCATAGGTTCAGGATGTGGGACACAGGAGCATTATTGGACATCAAGATATATATAGGGTTTCCAAAGGTTTTTTCTTCTTGTTTTTGCTTTTGATTTAATTTTTTGTT
Organism: Saimiri boliviensis; assembly: GCF_048565385.1. Lineage (NCBI taxonomy): Eukaryota > Metazoa > Chordata > Mammalia > Primates > Cebidae > Saimiri > Saimiri boliviensis. Next base: position 11,289,043 of record NC_133464.1, read on the forward strand.
TTATATATATGCCTCTTTAACCAGTACCCAGATACCTTTCTTTCTTTGTTAGTTTTTTGAAGTAAGACATCTTACCTTCTAACAACATAGATTGGGTTTTTTTTGCTTTGATGTTTAAATAAATGCAATTATACAGTATATACCATTTGTATCTATTTTGTGTTCTTCTGAACATGATTTTTGTGAAATTTACCCAAATGTCCACATTAACATAGTTGTAGTTTTCCCTTGTTATTGCTATAAACTATTCGACTATGTGACTATAACAAAATGTATTTATTCATTTTGCTCTTGATGGCCATTCAGATAGCCTCTTGTTTTATGCTATTTCAGTTGGCGTTGTTAAGAATGTATTATTAGGTGGTTGGTGCAGAAGTATCGTGGTTTTTATCATTAAAAGTAATAACATTAAAATCAATGGCAAAAACCACAATTACTTTTGCACTAACCGAATAGTTGCACGTTTCTTTTGGAAGACACATAAGCACATTACTTCTGAGTATGTATGTAGGTACGGAATAAGCAAACTATAGGTGTACCTGTGTTCTACTTTAGCTGCTGCTGACAAGCAGTTTTCCAGAGTAGGGTTTTCAATTTCTGCTCCCACTCATTGTATGAATTGGTATTTTCTCAATTTTCTCTGTCTTTTTATTTTCATACTCATATAAAATCATTTAAACTATTTTGGGGGAGTGTATATGATCTCAAAGCCCTTTGAATGCCGAGTAGTTCTTTTGAGTATATTTTCAAATGTTCATTGGCCATTTAGATGTCTTCTTTTGTTAAGTGACTGTTCAGATGTTTTGCCTACTTTTCTCTTGGGTTATTTATATTTTCTGTATTGATTTGCAATAATTCTTTATGAATTCTGGGTATGAGTCTCTTGATAGGTACATGTTTTGGATATAACTTCTCTAACATTGCTGGCTGTATTTTCACTCTTAATAGTGAGTTGTTGACAGGAGCTACTATCATTATCATTTATATTTTTCCCGCATGGTTATTTGTCTTGTTTAAAAAACTGTTGTGTACACCAAGGTCATAAAAATATTTTCCTGTATTTATTCAGAAAGCTTTATTCTTTTACATGTTACATAAAGATTTGCAGTAAATCTGGAATAATTTTTGTGTAAAGTGTGATGTATGGGTCAATCTATACTTTTTAAAACATTTATACAGTTGATCCAGCATAATTTTGTGAAAAGATCATCTTTTTACCTTGTAGGACAGTACCACTGGTCATAAATCAGGTAATAGTATGACTGTAGGTCTGTTTTTGGATTCTTTGGTTTGTTCTATTGGTCTGTTTGTATGTCATTGCACTGATGCCACTTTGTCTTAATTGCTATGGCTTAAAATAGGTCTTAATTACTGGTAATATAATTCCTCATTTATTATTCAAGATTCCTTGATTATAGTTGCTCCTTCATATTTTCATATAAGTTTCAGAATCAGCTTGATCATGTTAGTTAAAATGATGCTAAAGTTTTATTTGGGATTGCCGTTAAACTTTGTATAGAATTGACAAGTTTACAATTTGAGTCTTCAATTACATGAATGCAATATATCTCTCAGTTTATTTAGGTCTTTAATTAAATCATTTGACATGATGTGTGTAGAAGTTTTGCCTATCTTTTACTAGATTTATTCCTACATAACTGATCCTTCAGGAACTATTGTAAAGAGTATTGTTTATTAAATTTTATTTTTCATTTAAAAATATATCCACCTTAAATTTAGAGACCTTGCTAAAATTACATATCAATTTTAACATCTATATATATGTGTACAGAATATTTCTTATGCCTTTTATGTGTAATCACAGTTTTACATTTTCCCTGTAAAAGTTTTTCCTTAAGTCTCTCTTTACATTCTACAAGCCCATAACTAATGCAACTTCCTCTTGTCTACTATAACAATTTGCACCTTGTGAAATGCAGCAGGTGCATTATCAGGAAATAGAAGACAAATGAAACTTACAGTGACATCTCTGACCTAAATTCAAAACATTTATTTTGGTAAACGCTGATTTTTTTAAACTTTTTTTTTTTTTTTTTTTTTTTTGAGACGGAGTTTCGCTCTTGTTACCCAGGCTGGAGTGCAATGGCGCGATCTCGGCTCACCGCAACCTCCGCCTCCTGGGTTCAGGCAATTCTCCTGCCTCAGCCTCCTGAGTAGCTAGGATTACAGGCACGCACCGCCATACCCAGCTAATTTTTTGTATTTTTAGTAAAGACGGGGTTTCACCATGTTGACCAGGATGGTCTCGATCTCTCGACCTCGTGATCCACCCGCCTCGGCCTCCCAAAGTGCTGGGATTACAGGCTTGAGCCACCGTGCCCGGCCTTTTTTAAACGTTTATTTTAGATTTAGGGATACATGTGCAGGTTTCTTATGTAAGTAAACTTGTGTCATGGGGATTTGTGGCACAGATTATTTCATCACTCAGGTACTAATTCTAGTACCCAATAATTATTTTTTTGATCCTCTCCTTCCTCCCACTCTCCTCCTTCAAGAAGGTCCCAGTGTCTGTTTTTACCCTCTTGGTGTCCATGAGTTCTCATCACTTAGCTCCCACTTGTAAGAGAGAACATGTGGTATTTAATTTTCTTCTCCTGCATTGTTTTGCTGAGGGTAATGGGCCTCCAGTTCCATCTATATTCCTGCAAAAGACAGGATTTTATTATTTTTTATGGGTGTATAATATTCCATGATGTATATGTACCACATTTTCTTTCACCAATCTGTCCTTGATAGGCATTGAGGTTAATTCCATGTCTTTGCTATTGTGAATTGTGCTACAATAAACATTCACATGCATATGTCTTTATAGTAGAATGATTTATATTCCTGTGAGTTTATAACTAGTAATGGGATTGCTGGGTCCAATGGTAATTCTGTTTTTAGCTCTCTGAGGAAGTGTCACACTATTTTCCACAATAGTTGAACTAACACTCCCATCAACAGTGTGTAAGTATTACATTTTCTCTGTAACCTTGCCAACATCTGTTATTACTATTATTTTTTACTTTTTAATGATAGCCATTCTGACAGATGTGAGATGGTATCTGATTGTGGCTTTGATTTGCATTTTTCTAATGATCAAAGATATTGAGCTTTTTAAAATATGCTTGCTGTCTGCATGTAAGTCTTCTTTTGAAAAGTGTCTGTTCATGTCCTTTGCCCACTTTTTAATAAGGTTTTTCTTTTCTTTTTTTGAGACAGAGTCAAACTCTCTCACCAGGCTGGAGTGCAGTGGCACAATCTTGGCTCACTGCAACCTCTGCCTCCTGGGCTCAAGGGATTCTCCTGCATCAGCCTCCTGAATAGCTGGGACTATAGGAGTGTGCCACTATGCCCAGCTAATTTTTGTATTTTTAGTAGAGATGGGGTTTCATCATGCTGGCCAGGATGGTCTTGATCTCCTGACCTCGTGATCCGCTTGCCTCAGCCTCCCAATTGTTTTTTTCTTATAAATTTGTTTACATTACTTATAGATGTTGGATATTGGACCTCCGTCAGATGTATACTTTGCAAATATTTTCTCCCATTTTGTAGGTTGTCTGTTTACTCTGTTGGTAGTTTCTTTTGCTGTGCAGAATCTCTTTAGTTTAATTGGGTTCCACTTGTCAATTTTTGTTTCTGTTGTAGTGGCTTTTGGTGTCTTCATCACAAAATCTTTGCCTGTTTCTATGTCCAGAATGGTATTGCCTAGGTTGTCTTCCAGGACTTTCATAGGTTTAGGCTTTACATTTAAGTCTTTAGTCCATCCTGAGTTGATTTTTATATGGTATAAGGAATGGGTCTAGTTTCAGACTTCTGCATATGGCTTACCAGTTATCCCAGTACCATTTATTGAATAGGAAGTTCTTTCCTCATGGCTTGTTTTTGTCAGATTTATTGGAGATCAAATGGTCGTATGTTGGAGATCAAATGGTCATATGCGTGCAGCCTTATTTCTGGGCATGAAATAGAGTTTGTTGCATTAGTCTATATGTCTGTTTTTGTGTCAGTACTGTGTTGTTTTGGTTCCTGCAGCCCTGTAGTATAGTTTGAAGTTGGGTAACGTGATGCCTCCAGCTTTGTTCTTTTTGCTTAGCATTGCCTTGGCTGTTGGGGCTCTTTTTTGGTTCCATATGAATTTTAAAATAGTTTTCTCTAGTTCCATGAAGAATATTATTGGTAGTCTGATAGCAATAGCATTAAATCTGTAAATTTCTTTGGGCAGTATGGCCATTTTAATGACATTGATTCTTCATAGCCATGCACATGGAATGTTTTTCCATTTGTGTGTGCCACCTCTGATTTATTTAAGTAGTGTTTTGTAATTCTTCTTGTAGAGATATTTCCCCTCCCTAGTTAGCTGTATTTGTAGGTATTTTATTCTTTTTGTGGTGGTTTTGAATTGGATTCTGCTTCTGATTCAATTCTCAGGTTGGCTGTTGCTGATGTATATAAATGCTAGTGATTTTTATGCATTGATATTGTATCCTGAAAGTTTGCTAAAGTTGTTTATCAGCTGAAGGTGCTTTTGGGCTGAGACTATTGGGTTTTTTAGAAATGCAATCATGTTGCCTGCAAACAGAGATAGTTTGAATTTCTCTTTTATAATTTGGATGTCCTTTATTTCATTCTTTTGCCTGATTGCTTTGGCCAGGACTTACAATACTATGTTGAACAAGAGTGGCAAAGAGGTAAATGCTAGATATTTTCATTTATAACACATATTCACAACTATCAAAACATTTCCAGTCAGTGTCATGTTTTCTAGACTTTTTATTACCAATGGCATTGCTTATGTCTTTCCATGGGTATATATACAATGTGTCATTCAATTAAAATACAAAGCATGGAACAATGCACTTGAAAGCAAGAGAAATACCCAATTATAGAAACAGATCCAGAGAAGATTTACTTACTGGAGTTTACAGACAGGTATGTTTGAATAATTATGCTTCACACATTCAATATAACAGAAGAGAAGAAAATTCAGCAGAGAACTGGAATCCATAAAAATGCAAAACTAAAATTCTATAACTAAAACATAAAATAACTGAAATTTAAATTTCAAGACATGAGATTAATAGCAGTATGAAAACAATAGAAAAATATTTATTATCTGAAAGATGGGTTAGTATCAAGTTTTCATAGTGACACAGAGAAAAAATATGTAAAATATAGAAAAGAATTTGAAAGAAACATGAGATATTGTGAAAAGAAGTAGAAAATCTGTAATAGGAATTCTAGGAGAATAGAAGAAAATTAATGGGATAAAAGCATCATCTAAAAATTTTTCCAAATAGTTTAAAAGACATCAATTACAGGTTTAAGAAGCCCAAGTTAAATCAATGCAAAGAAAAGCACATCTAGTCACATCATGTTCAAATGGAAGAAAATAAAACACAATGAGAACAATGTCAAAGCAGTCACAGAAAATAAAACACATTACCTTTAGGGAAACAGCAATAAGGATATTCCTAACTTGTCAAACAAATAGAAAAAGCCCAGGGAACATAAAAAATAGTAACATCATATTTAAATCATTTAATGAAAAACTTGGCCTATAATTTTATACCTAGCCAAAATATTCATAAAAAGGAATGTGAGATAAAGACATTTTCAGACAAAAAAAACTAAATAATACTGTGCAGAAAAGAACAAAGATACCCCTGAAAGATAAATGGAAATAAACATTGATTATACTTACAATACATAATTTAAAACCTATGTAAAGGTAAACTATATGAAACAGTGCAAAAGATGAGAATGAGTTAATGAATTTAAACTGTTGTAAGTTTCTTGTATTGTTAGTGAAATCACTAATAGTGTACTTTTAATGCACTTAACTGCTTAAAATTAGAAGTAAGTATCTTGAAACAAGACATTGTGTTACAAGTGAATCACTTGAGGTTGGAAGTAAATGTGTAAAACTTTTTTTTAGTTTTGCTCTTATTGCTCAGGCTGGAGTGCAATAGCATGATCTCAGCTCACTGCAACCTCCGCCTCCTGAGTTCAAGTGATTCTCAGCAACACACCTGTAATCACAGCTACTTGGGAGGCTGAGGCAGGAGAGAATCACTAATATTATACTGCACTATAATGAGCTAAATTTGAAGTTCCAAGGAAAGGAAAAGCTAATGTCTGACTTAACTAGACAAAAGCAAAAATATATGTTGAAATTAAAACTTTTCATTATACAAGTGAACAATAATTATTTCAGATATTTTAGCATAAATCAACATAAGAATATTTTAATTGTTATCAACAACATTTATGTAAACTGGCTTCAAAATCTTTAAGAAAAATGCAAAGAACTTTTTTGAAATTCATTAATTTAGAATCATCACTCAATTTATGCAATACTCTTTGAATTAAATATTAATAATACTGTATTGACATAAGATTTAGTAAATTGGAAAACACAATTTTGAAACTAATATACTTTTGCTTCAAAGTCAAATCAATTTTTATAGAAAGAACCACAATATATGCTGTAAATGTGAGTGAGATTATTAAAGAAAAATGATTCTTAGTAGTTGAGTTACTGGAAAGTAAGTATATTTTGAACATCTTGGGTGTATGAATCTACTTTTTCAACTGTCATTTTATGAATCAATATAAATCAAATAATTCAGAGAAAGTTAGCATTTTAAGTGAGATATACTGTAAGTGTAAAACACATCCTGGATTTTAAAGACAGGACAGGGAAAGTAAAATAATTTTTAATAACTTAAAATTGATCAAGTATTGAAATGATAATATTTTGAATATATTATTTCAAATATAACATATTATTAAAATCAATCTCTTTTTTTATTTTACCTTTTAAAATATTGGCACTAAGATTTTAAAATTATGTATGTGGCCTCACATGATATTTCTATTAGAAAGTTCCAATATAGATGTTTTATGACAGTATTAAAGGACTGAACCTAATCAACAATTAGAGAATACTTCACCCAACTACTGTAGAATATACTATTTTTTAATGGGTTCATGGAACACTTACCAAATAGAACATATTCTGAGCCAAAATCACTCTTGACATATTTCAAAGGATTCAGTCATATAATGTGTTTTACTGACCAAAGTGGAATGAAACTAGAAATGAGCACCAGAATATAAATAATGCTTGAAAATTAAACAATATACATATTAATAACCAAAAAATCAAAGAGAAAATTAAAAATAAATTAGGACATTTTTTAAATGAATAAAAATAATATGACTTCAAAAACGATAGGACATAGGATGTAGGAGATGTCCTTAAAGTGGAATTTATAGCACTAAATGCATACATTAGAAAAATAAAAGGTTGATAATCAGTAGCCTAAGCTTATCTTTTAGAATATTAGAAAAAGAACATCAAACCAAACAAAAAGGTAAATGGAGATAAGAGAAGATATCAATGGAAACTAAAAGTTGACCAACAATAAAGACAGTCAACAAAAATTGCTTTAAAAAAAGACATTAATAAAATTAGTAAACCTATAGCAATAGTGATTTTTTTTTGAAAGATAAAACTTCTAAATATACAATCATGTCATCTGTGAATAGAAACAATTTGACTTCCTCTCTTCCAATTTGAATATCCTTTATTTCTTTCTCTTGCCTGATTGCCCTGGCTAGAACTTCCAATAATATATTGAATAGGAGTGGTGAGAGGGCATTCTTGTCTTGTGCCAGATTTCAAAGGGAATGCTTCCAGTTCTTGACCATTCAGTATGATATTGACTGTGGGTTTGTCATAAATAGTTTTTATTATTTCGTGATATGTTCATTGATGCCTAGTTTATTGATTTTTTAGCATAAAGGGCTGTTGAATTTTGTTGAATGTCTTTTCTGCATCTATTGAGATAATCATGTGGTTTTTGTCTTTGGTTCTGTTTATGTGATGGATTACACTTATAGACTTGTGTATGTTGAACCAGCCTTGCATCCCTGGGATGAAGCCTACTTGATCATAATGAATAAGCTTTTTGATTTGCTGTTGCATTCTGTTTGCCAGTATTTTACTGAAGATTTTTGCATCTATGTTCATTACTTGCTGCCTCAACTTTAGCCCTTGTTATTGGTCTATTCAGGGATTCAACTTCTTCCTGGTTTAGTTTTGGAAGAGTGTAAGTGTCCAGGAATTGATCCATTTCTTCCAGATTTACTAGTTTGTGTGCATAGCGTTGTTTGTAGTAATCTCTGATGGTAGTTTGTATTTCTGTGGAATCGGTGGTGACGTCCCCTTTGTTTTTATCGCATCTATTGGATTCTTCTCTCTTTCCTTTTTTATTATTCTGGCTAGTGGTCTATCTATTTTGTTGATCTTTTCAAAAAAACAGCTCCTGGATTTGTTGATTTTTTGAAGGGTTTTTTGTATCTATCTCCTTTAGTTCTGCTCTGATCTTAGTTATTTCTTGTCTTCTGCTAGATTTTGAGTTTTCTTGATCTTGCTCCTCCAACTCTTTCAATTTTGATGATAGGGTGTCAATTTTAGACCTTTCCTTGCTCCTCATGTGGACATTTGTTGCTATGAATTTCCTTCTAGATAGTGCTTTAAATGTGTCCCAGAGATTCTGGTATGTTGTGTCTTCATTCTTACTGGCTTCAAAGAACATCTTTATTTCTGCCTTCATTTCATTATTTATCCAGTCTACATTCAGGAGCTCGCTGTTCATTTTCCATGAAGTTGTGTTGTTTTGAGTGAGTTTCTTAATTCTGAGTTCTAATTTGATTGCACTGTGGTCCGAGAGACTGTTTGTTATGATTTCCATTCTTTTGTATTTGCTGAGGAGTGATTTACCTGCAATTATGTGGTCGATTTTAGAGTAAGTGTGATGTGGCGCTGAGAAGAATGTATTTTCTTTGGATTTGGGGTTAAGAGTTCTGTAAATGTCTATTAAGTTTGCTTGTTCCAGATCTGCATTCAAGTCCTGGATTTTCTTGATTTTCTGTCTTGTTGATCTAATATTGACAGTGGAGTGTTAAAGTCTCCCACTATTATTGTGTGGGAGTCTAAGTCTCTTTGTAGGTCATTAAAGGACTTGCATTATGTATCTGGGTGCTCCTGTATTGGGTGCATATATATTTAAGATCATTAGCTCTTCTTGTTGTATTGATCCTTTTACCATTATGTAATGCCCTACTTTGTCTCTTTTGATTTTGTTGGTTTAAAGACCATTTTTATCAGAGACTAGGATTGCCAACCCTGCTTTTTTTTTTTTTTTTTTTTCTCTCCATTTGCTTGGTAAATCTTCTTCCAGCCCTTTATTTTGAGACTATGTGTGTCTTTGCACATGAGATGGGTTTCCTGAATACAGTGCACCGATGGTTCTTGGCTTTTTATCCAATTTTCCAGTCTGTGTCTTTTGATTGGGGCATTTAGTCCATTTACATTTAATTTTTTTTTTAATTGCATTTTAGGTTTTGGGGTACATGTGATGAACATGCAAGATTGTTGCATAGGTACACACTTGGCAGTGTGGTTTGCTGCCTTCCGTCCCCTCACCTGTATCTGTCATTTCTCCCCATGCTATCTCTTCCCACTACATTTAATGTTAATATTGTTATGTGTGAATTTGATGCTGCCATTTTATTACTGGTTGGTTGTTTTGCCTTTTGGTTGGTGTAATTTCTTCATTGCATCATTGGTCTTTACCATTTGGTTCTTTTTTTGCAGTGGCTAGTACTGGTTTTTTCTTTCTGCATTTAGTGCTTCCTTCAGGAGCTATCACAGGGAAGGTCTGGTAGTGACAAAATCCCTCAGCAATTGCTTGTCCATAAAGGATTTCATTTCTCCTTCACTTATGAAGCTTAGCTTGGCTGGATATGAAATTCTAGGTTCAGCCCAAAATCTCCTGAAACTGATAAGCAACTTTAGCAAAGTCTCAGGATACAGAATCAATGTGCGGAAATCACAAGCATTTCTATACACCAATAACAGACAAACAAAGAGCCAAATCAAAAGTCAACTCCCATTCACAATTGCTACAAAGAGAATAAAATACCTAGGAATACAACTAACAAAGGATGTGAAGGACCTCTTCAAGGAGAACTACAAACCACTGCTCAATGAAATAAGAGAGGACACAAACAGATGGAAAAGTATCCCATGCTCATGGTTGGGAAGAATCAACATTGTAAACATGGCCATACTGCCCAAAGTAATTTATAGATTTAACGCTATCCCCATCAAGTTACCTATGACTGTCTTCACAGAACTGGAAAAAACCACTTCAAACCAAAAGAGAGCCCACATAGCCAAAACAATCCTAAGCAAAAAGAACAAAGCCAGAGGCATCACACTGTCTGACTTCAAACTATACTACAAGGCCACAGGAATCAAAACAGCATGATACTGGTACCAAAACAGAGACATAGACAAATGGAACACAGCAGCGGCCTCAGAAGCAACACCACACATCTAGAATCATCTGATCTTTGACAAACCTGAGAAAAACAAGCAATCGAGAAAGGATTCCCTATTTAATAAAAGGTGTTGGGAAAACTGGCTAGTCATGTGCAGAAAGCAGAGACTGGACCCCTTCCTGACACCTTACACTAAAACTAGCTCCAGATGGATTAAAGATCTAAACATAAGACCTAACACCATAAAAACCCTATAAGAAAACCTAGACAAAACCATTCAGGACACAGGCATAGGCAAAGACTTCATGGCTAAAACACCAAAAGCAATGGCAACAAAAGCCAAAATAGACAAATGGGATCTAATTAAAGTACAGAGCTTCTGTACAGCAATGGTAACAATCATTAGAGTGAACTGGCAACCAACAGAATGGGAAAAAAATTTTGCAATCTACCCATCTGACAAAGGGCTAATATTCAGAATCTATAAAGAACTAAAACAGATTTACAAAAAAAAAAAAATCCATTCAAAAGTGGGCGAAGGATACAAAGAGACACTTTACAAAAGAAGACATCAATGAGGCCAACAAACACATGAAAAAATGCTCATCATCACTGGTCATTAGAGAAATGTAAATCAAAACCACATTGAGATACCATATCCTACCAGTTAGAATGGTGATCATTAAAAAATCTGGAGACAACAGTTGCTGGAGAGGATTTGGAGAAATAGGAGCACTTTTACACTGTTGGTGGGAGTGTAAATTAGTTCAACCATTGTGAAAGATAGTGTGGCAATTCCTTAAGGACCTAGAAATAGAATTACCATTTGATCCAGCAATTCCATTACTGGGTATGTACCGAAAGAATTATAAATTTTTCTATTATAAAGACACATGCACACAAAATTCATTGCAGCACTGTTTACAATAGCAAAACTTGGAACCAACCCAAATGTCCATCATTGATAGACTGGATAAAGAAAATGTGGCACATATACACCATAGAATACTATGCAGCCATAAAAAACAATGAGTTCATGTCCTTTGTAGGGACATGGATGAATCTGGAAACCATTCTCAGCAAACTGACACAAGAACAGAAAACCAAACATCATGTGCTATCACTCATAGGTGGGTGTTGAACAATTAGAACACATGGACACAGGGAGGGGAGCATCACACACTGCGGTCAGTTGGGAGGGGGGTAGAGGAGGGACAGCACAGGTGGGTAGGGTGGGGAGGGATAATGAGGGGAGAAATACCAGATATAGGTGATGGTGGGATGAAGGAACCACCTTGCCATGTATGTACCTATGCAACAATCCTGCATGATCTGCACATGTACCCCAGAACCTCGATTGCAATAAAAAAAAAGATAAAACTTGAGTGAAATATTTATTACTAGAAATAAAGTGGGACATCATTACAGATCCTACAGATAGTAAAACCATAAGAAGATGTTTTAAATAACTTCATGTCAATTCATTTAGTGTGAAAAATCCCTTAAAAACATAGGAAAACAGAAATAGAAAAATGTAAATAAATAAAAAAAATTGAAGTATTTTATATTTGTTAATTATATTGAACCTGCAATTTAAACCTGTTCACAAAGAAAATTGCAAGTTTAGATGAGTTTGCTAGTGATCTTTTTTCATGCATTCTTAAAAATAATATCAATCTTACATAAATTTTCCCAGAGAAGAAAAAAGAGTTCTCACTTTCTAATTCATTTTATGAGGCCAGCATAACCCAATACAAAGATTGAAAGGTGGTATTTCATTAAAAATTAACAACTTCTGATAATTAAAATACAACCTTAGAAAACTGAAAAGTCAAGTCACTAGCTGGGAGAAAGTATTTGCAATACATATACATAATGAAAGATATTGACCCATAATGTAAAGGACTCCCACACATCAGTAATAAATAGTAGACAACCTAATAAAAAAACAATCATATGACTTGAAAAGACATCTCGCAAAAGAAGATAAATGAATGATTAATAAGCATATGAAAAAGTGACACACATGATTACTCATCAGGGAAATATAAAATAATACCAAAATGGGGTACCACTACACTAGAACGCCTAAAATATAAAAAGAGATTATTCTGTTGTTGGTGAGAGTATAGAAAAATTGTAACCCTTGGATGCTGCTGGTGGGAATGTAAATTGATTTCAGAGTCATTTTGAAAAACTGGTAGTATTTATTAAAGTTGAATATATTGCTAATCTGTAATCTAGGTAACTACTTAAAGAAAATGGGTTATCATGCCCACCCAGACATAAACAAAGATGTTCATAATCCTGATATGGAAAATACCCTAAAGTCCATCAATAATAGAGTGGGCAAACAAATTGTGGCATATTGACAATGGATTAGATCACAGCAATACAAATAATGAACCACTACTACATGTAACAATATGGATGGTTCTCACAGATATAATATTGAGCAAAATATGCCATCCCCACGAAGACTACATTTATGATTCCATTTGCATCAATCTCAAGCAAATGTAGTCCTTGGTAAAGGAAATCAGAATAGTATTTCCAGTGGGAGTAAATTTACTGGAAAGACACACAAAAGAGCCTGTGGGGTACTACAAATGTTCTATTATGTGTATCGTGGATGCCCAAATATAAACACATGTAAAAAGATCAGTGTACATTTAATATTGTACACTTTTCTGTGTGTATGTTATGCTAATTTAAAAAAGATGAGAATAGTAATCATTCCCAATTTTGAAATTAAAAGAGTAAAAAATGCTAACCAAACATTTTTATTCTCAAACTTGGCCATTTACAGAGATATTCCAGTGTGGCTTTTTCAGTTTAGCATTTGCCCTGCTCTATACAGTATTCTGTAAGTCCATGCAGCTTTTACAATTAAATGACCATTTTGGGTCTGGCTCTTTTCTCCAGAATCCCTTCCTATTGTGGATTACTTGGGCCACAGAAGAAAACTTCCACCATATCCTGCCTCTTCCCTTTCTTCATCTCCTTCATTCTGCAGCTTTTCTGCAAGGTTACCCCAAGTTCTGAGCCATCTTGCAACTTCCGTCTGCTTCCCAGACTCAGAGAACTCGTGACTCAAAGACTCAGAGCAGGGCAGCATAAAGTGAGTCAACACTGTGGAATGAGAGCACGCACACGTGAAATTCTGGCCATATCACTTATTGGCTGGAATTCTGTGGGTAAACGTTTAACCTCGTCAAAATTCACTATCCTCAGTTATAAAATGGCTTCCAATTTCATAGTTATTGTGAAGTATCAATTTATACTTGGCAAAATGCCTGACATGTATTAACAGTAAATAAATGCTCAATAAATATTAGCTATTGCTTCCTAACATTGTGATGTAAACTTGACAACAAGGGAGATGAAAGCTGAAGATATGCACTAAGCAGATCCATGACGTAACAGTTTGTGAGGCTCACATGTCAGGGCTCAGGGATTATTATGGATTCTCCGTGGCACAGACCACCACCCTCCAGGATAAAAATAAGGTCACAATCAAAGCCTATCTTTAATAATGACTAGAATTTTCCTGAGGGTACCTTGGAAATGATCCTTAGTAAAGTCTACTCGGGGCCACCTATGTTATTTCTTTTGCAGCCATCTCGAACTGATAAAAGAGACACAAGGAACCAGGGCTATGCTGTGTTTCCTCATGAAAAGGGATGGCATGTTCCATAACTTTGCATTATTCTGTGTAACGTGCATCCCAAGGTGGTACTTACTGGCTGAGTCTCAACCACAAAAGGGTACTTACTGGCTGAGTGCCACTTTGGACAAGTTACTTAACTTCTCTGTGCCACGATTTCTTCATTTTTGTAGGATGAAGAGTACCTATCTAATGAAGTTATGGTGAGAACAACATCTGGCACAAATGAAGCCCTTGCTAAATCTGTCATCACCATCATCTTTCTTATTGTTGTCATCATATCTTGTGGCAGTAAAATCCCACACTGTAATTTCTTCTGTTAGCTCTGCAGACGTGTTATCCATCTTTCTCTTCTCTGTGGTCCGAGAGCTTTGACCAGAAAGACTCCGTCAGCTGGGCGCTCCTGTCTTTTATTTTCCAGTTGGGTTTGACAAGGGGAGGCAGTAGCTGGAAGGAAAATATCAGAGTATTTTTTTTTCCTATGTCCTCTCCTCCCTGTTCCTCCATTTCAGTCTTGGAAGTAGACTTTTCCCTTGATTCATACAGCTCATAATGTCAGTCTCTTCTACTATTCTGGCTCTCCCCGCAATCCTTGATTTCCCCTTTGAGCAGGGTAGGGGTAATGATTTTCTACTGTTGCTGGTGTCTGGTGCACCTCAGCATCACTTGCTGTTTCCTTAATCCTGCTCATATTGCTATAGATAGTCTCTTCAATAAATTCTCAGTGGGCAAGCCCTTCTGAATGGAACTGACTTCTTACTGAGATTTATTATGAATATAGTGTTAAAAATAAAACTACTCTGGTGTCCCTCTCTCTGCAGCCTCCACATTCAGCCATGAATCCATGGAAAATGGGCCACAATCAATAAATTTCCAACTTCATACTGTATTCAAAAATCACCATTCCTTGTGAATCTGAGTGTGTCTTCTTTGATCCAGCTTATGTGTCTAAACAAATTTTCTGAGGATGGATCTCCTGGGTCTCATGGGTACTTCCTGTGGGCCTCCTTGGCCCACAGGCACATAGCCAGGGAGGCCAAGCATCCAGCACTCTATGTGAATTAGAAAAAAAGTCTTTTCTGGAAGAACCAGTTTTTAAAAGGTACATTTTCTAGGTTGACCAACGAGAAAAAGAATATCCTTTGGGCTGACCAATTAGAAAATGGCAGCCAGACAGCCACTTTGGGATGCACCAGTTAGAAAACGGGAGCCCCCTTTAGGGTGAGCCTATTAGAAAAAGATGCCTTTCCTAGCCTAGGCTTTTGCCATCCCGCCAGGGCAGTGGCTGGGCAAATGGATGCAGGATGCATTTTAGTTATAATTCATGCCCCGTTGGTCAGCTGATGCCTTTGAAGTTTCAATGTTCAAGAGTTAAACTTCAGTGCTTTGCTGTAAATAGTTGTCTTTTCCCCAATACTGCAAAAAATAAAATAGAAATATTATTGATGGATTTTAAAATTTTCAATTTTAAGTTTTCTCCTAAATTCTACTTGATATTTTGGCATCTGCTGCTGCTAATGTTCATACCAAAATCTGATAAAGATGGTGTAAGTTTTATCACAAAAGTGTATTTGATAACTTTAATTTTATCCTAACACTATTCCACATGGAGTTACATTGAGCACCATTACATCCAATCCTCCACTACTTGAACATACTTGAAAACCTTTACTTTAAAATGTTACCTTAATGCAATAAAATCAGACCCAATTGATATGGGTCTGATTATATCTATATAAAGCATGTGCCTATTTTAAAGGATAAAATGACGATAAACCAAAACACATATCTTAATGTGTATCGGAGTTTGAGAAATATATATTGATTAAGGGAAAGTAATTGATATTGAGGTTAAATATAATTTTTGTCTACTTTTATTCCAATGTTACCCAAATTATAAATTCCTTAAAAATAACCTTATATATGAGTCTAGATATCCTTGACTACTTATATATTGTTTATTTTAATATTAATTAAAACTAAGTTAGTGCTAAGTAGCATTCTGTGTCCTCATACATATGTGTTTGCATTCTATTATTTATCTCATTCTAACCAGTAATAAAGTAAAAGTGCATTGTTGTCAAGATGCCAATACTACATTAAACCCAATTAATGTTCAAATGCAACGTTTTAAGCATTTTTCACACCTTCATAGACAATTCAGTTATGTGCATTTAAATCTGCAATATTATAAATGCTCAGGGATATCTCTGTTGACATGATATAGGATTTTTTTTCTCATAATGTAATCATCTGAATCTGAATTGTAGAAATTAAATATTTTGGACATGAGTAATTAAATGTGTATATATCTGAGATTACTAAGGTGCTGCATTAAGCAAGTTCAATAACCTTAACTTTTGACCTTTGGAAATTTACTGTCCAACAGACTTGTACCATTTATTTTTTTGAGTATAAACTCTCTCTGAGTTGGCATTTTTCTTCATTAAGTTTGTAACCTAAGTGGTACAATATATGACACAGTTTTCTGAATTGCAATTTTTACATTTATTTTGAACAATAGCTTTATGAATGACTCATTTTAACTTTATGACAGGAAATGTGAGTTTACAAGTGCAATGATTTTCATGTTTTTTTAACCACTTGTCCTCAAGTTCTGATAAAATGGTTTTTAGATTTTCTTATGTGAGAGTTGAATTTGATTTTGTAAGTCTCTTATTTGAAGAAATATGAAAAATAAATCCAAATAAGTCATTTTCATTCAATTCAAGTGAAAACTGCTACAGGTTCAACTTGATTCTCTCCAAAACTGGCCTTTTAGAAGCCTATACTAGGGTGCTAGGTAAGCACTTATAGAAGGAGATAATCCCTGTTTATTAAATGTTTCACAGTGTGTGGTAATACATGTGCATATTGAAGGTCTCATTGTCCTACTAGATGTTTAGGGATCAAGTAAACCATTGCAAACTCAAAGCAAATTCGTTATCAGTAAGCTACCAGCTATTTATAATAGCTTAGAACCTAGGCAGAGAAAACACTGTGTATCCATCTGGGATCAGTTAGGAATACCAAAGTTACTTGATGTTTTCCAGTTTCAAAGTGTTTTAATGGAGGAATTAGAGACTTAGAACTGTTGGGAAAGCTGGGTAATGAAAGTCAGGGAAACTATCATTCATGAGCTAAGCCTGAAGCACTGAAAGTGGATGCTCCTAAGAGTTATTTGGGAAGTGGATGAGATTTTTGTCTGCAGCAGCAAAGCTATTGTTTTTAAGAATGTGCCAAGAATTGACTGCGAATCTCACACTTCCTTCAGAGAATAATGACTTCTCTTCTGCCACCCAAATCCCTTGTTTGAGGGCCTCTCATTGGGGAAAATGATCCTGTAAACACAAAGAAAGGGTATTCTGGGAGGTTTATTCCTGGCGTCTTCAAGTGAGCTTGGAATGAGGTGTTGGTGCAAAATTCATCAACCGTGAAATTTTCAATTGTGGAAAACTCATCATTTGGAGGGAGGCTCCTCTTCCATTTAGGTACATATTCAATAATGTTATTTGTATTCTCCAGTTATCCAAGTTTTATAACCTATTGCCCAGGGTAAATAATAGTCTAAATTTTGGAATATATAAATCTCCTCAAATTGAAAATTTTTTAGCTGACAAATTTCTCCTGTAATTTAAAAATGATATATCCAAAGTTGTCCTATTCAATGGCTATATAAATTAAGAAACTGGATTCTATGTATGTAAAATATTGTCTGCCCTTAGAATACTTCAAATCACAGTCAACAATTATTTTCAGCTGGGAGCGTACTTGCCTTGAATAAGGCATCAGAAAAATTTGGATGAGTGGGAAGAAAGTAGAGTGTAGTTCGAATTAGTTTGTAAAAGTGACCATTGCTTTTATTTGGTTTTAGTTAAGGCGTTAAAGTCGTATTGAAATTTAAATCACATTCATGAAGGTTTATTAGGTTTATTAATAGGAGGCATGCATTATAAAGATCTAGAGGCATTGATACAAAGAGATATGCTGCAAATGTCCAGAGATTGTTTAGGGCCAATTCAGCTTGTAAAAAGATCCTCTCACCTGCCTCAGAGGATGCAGAGGGTCCTCTGAACTCTTGCTGGGCTATACAAGGAATGGGGTTTTTATTGTCAGTCATATCTATATAGACTGTGATAAAGTTCCTTTCAGTTAGAAGTGAAGCCTTGTGGAACATTGCCAAGAGAAGCTCATATTTCTGAGGACTCAAGGGAATTCACCTGCTTTTATCTGTATCTCTTGGCAGGTTCTTCACTGTTTTATTATACGTTCTGAATTTAATTGGAACAAAGGAGGATTTTTTTTCTTATATTATTTTCTAGTATTTGGGGGTCTTAAGAAGTGCACATTAATTTTGCCTTTTCCTCCTACTTCTGAATTGAGATTCAATTAAGAAAAATGGCTACACAAATTAGAGAGATGAAAATAAAAATATTATTAATATTACTGATAAGTATTGTTGTGGGCTGGACACTTTCCTTGAGGACAAGAATTTGACTCTCTAGATATTTCTACCACATCTGGAAATTGCAGTGCCATCTAAGGAACGGTTTGGATTTGGAGAGCGGATACGTTTATCCAAAACTCCTATTGTATCTGTTTAATCTGAAATTGTGTCCTTTGCAACAATATGGATGCAGCTGGAGGCCATTTTCCTTATGGGACAGATTATAGTGCAAGTAATTTACTTGAGAGGGAATACAGCAGTTGAGTCTGGAGTGGATCTAGGGAAGAGGAGAAAGTCAATAGTGTGATGATAAGCCAGCTACTCCAGTGGGAGACTGTGTCTTTATCCCACAGGGAAACTGTGGATGGATGTAAAACACATGATTCATCATTATCCCTCCCAAAAGACAAAGGAGCTGGAATATTTAGTGATGGAGAAATTCTCCTAGGGAGTGTTAATCCCCGGTCTTTACTTTGAGTGCCTAGATAAAGGGGCCTTCTGTGGTTTGAATAAAAAACCCTGGAGATCAGATGATATTGAGTGTATTCAGGATGGTATGGCGGTCAAAGCAATTGCAACAAAAACAAAAAAAACTGACAAACGAGACTTAATTAAACAAAAGAGCTTCTGCACAGCCAAAGAAACAACCAACAGAATAAACAGACAGCCTACGGAATGGGAGAAAATATTTGCAAAGTGCATCTGACAAAGGACTAATATCCAGAATTATAAGGAACTTAAATCATCAAGAAAAAAGACAAATAACCTATTAAAAAGTGAACAAAGGATATGAACAGATACTTCTAAAAAATATTAGCAGCCAACAAACATGAAAAATGCTCAAGAGCACTACTCATCAGAGAAATGCAAATTAAAACCACAATGAGATACCATCAAACACTAGTCAGAATGGCTATCATTAAAAAGTAAAAAATGGCCTGGTGTGGTCGCTCACACTTGTAATATCAGCACTTTGGGATGCCGAAGCAGGTGGATTATGAGGTCAGGAGATCGAGACCATCCTGGCCAACACAGTGAAACCCCATCTCTACTAAAAATACAAAAATTAGCTTGGTGTGGTGGCGCGTGCCTGTAATCCCAGCTACTTGGGAGGCTGAGGCATGACAATTGCTTGAACCCAGGAGGCGGAGGTTGCAGTGAACCAAGATCATGCCACTGCACTCCAGCATGGTAACAGGGCGAGACTGTATGTCAAAACAAAACAAAACAAAACAAAAAACAAAAAAGAAGAAAAAAAAAGAAAAGAAAAAGAAGAAAAAAGAGAAAACCAAACAAAACAACAGTTGGAGAGGATGTGGAGAAAAGGGAGCAGTTACACCTTGTTGGTGGGAATGTAAATTAGTAAGACTTCTATGGAAAAGAACATGGAGATTTCTCAAAGAAGTAAAGACAGAACTACCATCCAACACAGCAATTCCATTAGTGGGCATATGCCCAAAGGAAAAGAAATTGTTTTATCAAGAAGATACCTGTACTCCTGTATTTATTATGGGACTCTTCACAATAGCAAAGTCATGGAATCAACGTTAAGTGTCCAACAGCGGTGGACTGGATGAAGACAATGTGGGACATGTACACCCTGAAATACTATGAAGCTATAAAAAAGAAGGAAATTGTGTCCTTTGCACCAATATGGATGCAGCTGGAGGCCATTATCTGAAGCAAATTAATGTAGGAACAGGAAACCGAACACTACATGTTCTCACTTACAAGTGGGAGCTAAAAAATGGGTCCACGTGGTGATAAAAATGGGAACAGCAGACACCGGGGACTCCAAAAGAACAGAAAGGCCAAAGGCTGAGAAACTACCTATTGGGTGCAGTGGTCACTATTTGGGTGATGGATTCACTAGAAGCCCAAACCTCAGCATCACCCAATACACCCATGTATCAGACCTGCACGTGTACTCCTGAATCTTGGTGGGGGGGTGAAGAAAGAAATCTCGAGCTCAGAGACAGAGATACTGGCAGTTAGAGGTGACTCAATGCTTCTCAAATGGAGGAGCTGAGGCTGAGGAGTATAGAAGCTTCTTGCAGGCAGGAAAACTTCTTGCAGATAGAGCTAAAAAAAGGGGCTGGGCCCTTAAGTTGTTTCCCGTTCATTGAGAAGTTGGGAGGGGAAGAGAGACAGACTCAAGTTACCTTCCCAGACTGTTCCCTCCAGGAGAGAGGAGCAGAGGTTTTTTACATCGTGGGTCAATGTAGGAACATGGGGAAAGGAAGAACAGGGTACTAATGAGCAGTATAGAGAAGTGAAATTTAGGATTATTCCTTAAAAGGTGGAAATAATTGTTAGCAACAAAAATAGAGAAGGAATAATTGTGCAAACACTATAAAGCTTCATCTTTTTGAAAACGTTTACAAGGAATATATAGACACTGAGTCATTATATACACATTGGTCTTCTTTTTCTGTCGCTAGTCCCTTGATGACCAACTCTTTCAATCACTTTGCCCTTCTACTTCTTTCAGTGATCAAAGCTTTTTTGTCACAGTTACAGGCTCTAAACTGCCATAGGTTATATTTGATGAGCAGGGCGCAGGGCAGAGAAGGAGACAGGAAAAGTAAAATCTGACAGTGGGATGTTTACACTGGTGCTGTGAGTAAGCAAGGGTGGTTTGCAGGAGGCAACTAAGAGATAAGCAGCTGCTGCAGTGAATGGAAAGAAGAGGGGCAGGCTCTGGATAAAGCCATAGGTGTATGTTATGTACTTCCGTTCTTTATTCTTCTAAAATAAATAGCTACCCCCAATATAAGTGTGTTGTTATCAACACAAGGCCAGCCCATAAGAGAGTAGAGAGAATAAGCTGCTGTAACAAATTCATACAAAAACACATGGTCTGCTATGTTGAGAATGGTTATGTTCCCCGAAATCCAGATGTTAAAACTAAACGTCCAAAGTGATAGTATTGAGAGGTGGGTCTTTTTGGATGTAATTATATCAGGAAGGTAGATTCCCATGAATGGGATTTTTGTCCTTATAAAAGAGACCCAAGAGAATTTGTCCCCCGCCACCATGTGAGGACACTGCTAGAAGGCATTGTATATAGGAAGCAAGCCCACACCAGACATTGCCGGCGCCTTCATCTTAGTCCTCCTGCCTCCAGAACTGCGAGAAATAAATATCTATTGTTACTATGTTACCCAGTTTAGGGGGTTTTGTTGTGGCAGTGAGAACGAGCTAAGACAACCTCAAACAAGAGAAAAAGTTGCTTTCTGTGTCAACGCTGCAGAGCCAGGTTGGCAGGGTAGGTTGGTGGCTCTGTCCAAGGTCCTAGCTTTCTTGAACCTTGACACTGCACCACTCTTGGTGGGTGTCCCTGTCCACGCCGTCAAAGCTACTCACTATTTTCTTTCCAGCTCACAGGAAGGATAGAAGAGAGACACGGCAGGCAAGCAGCTTCCTTTGAAAAATATGACCAAGAAGTTGAACATGTCACTGCTGCTCACATCCCATTGGTCAGAACTAGTCACATGACCATACTTAACGATAAAGGGGCTGAAAATTATATCTCCATCTGAGCACCCATGTGCCCCTCGAGAACTGTGGTGGAGGTGGGGTTCAATACTAAAAGGAAGAGTAATAGAAGAGCAACAATTAGAAGCAAATAGTAAAAGCATGCTGCAACAGTTTTACAGATTTTTTGCTGACTAATTTCATGAAAGTTCGCATGTCCTACATTAAAATAAAATGCATATGCTATTGTGTCATGAAATTCTGGTAATTACACTTACTTTCAGATTTGTTTACTATAATATGCTGAAGGGAAATTTAATTTTTAAATGAACTTGTTTATGAGTACTGCATTTATTTTACTTTAGCCTTATGAAAACAGTCTTATTTCTCCTGTATACTACCGAGTTTACTATCAATTCTTATTGTTTCAGTGAGGTTTTTAAATCTTATTTCTACTTGTATGCATTTCAAAACTTGCATTTTTCCCCGTAGTTTTTATTTTTGGTCATATAATATTGATTTGAATGTAGCATGGCAAAAGGTAAGCAAATATTTTGATATCTTCCAAAACAAACCTTAAATAATTGTCTGGAACTCAGGTCAGCATCTTAAGTATCTTTGAATCATCCCTATCTGGAGTCCCCAGAAACCTGGGCTAACTCTTGGACCACCCTTGGTCTTTATTGTATAACTGGAAGTCTGGTTCAAGTTCATGACTTAATATCCAGCATGGAATCTTCTGCAGTTATTTTCACTGAGCAAATGCTTAATAAATATTGTTTGAATGACTGAATTGGCCTACTCAGAAAACATAAAAAATTGAGGATCCTTTGGACTAAAAGTAACCTGGATTGGTGTTAGTCATCTTTTCCAGACAAAAACAATTGCTTTTGGTGGGGGGGGGGGGGGTTAATAATGTGAATAGTAGCCTATGTAACCTAAGCAAATAATATAACAATAAATATAGAAAAGAAGTAAAGAAAGAGCAAAATGTTATACATTATAAAAAAATTTCTTGCTCCTTTAAATAGTATAAAACATGAGAAGCAGCTAATACCTTGCTTGGCATAATAGATTATCAATAAATAGTAGTCACAGTTAATTATCTTATATGTTTTTCCTTAGGTCATGAGACAAAGAAGTTTTCCACCAACATGTAGCAAAGGAAGTGATAGTTTTCTGGCAGTTATTCTTTATTTCAATAGGTAACAAATTCACTGTCAGAATGTAGAGAAGAAAGTCAAATTCTGATATTCAAGAAGAGCTGGTTTGAGACATACTGTCCTTATACAAATTAGCATTTAAGAAGATCCAATAATTATAGAACATCTCCCCAAATTTTACTCTACTTGTGAAATATTGCAGGGAACTCAGAAAGTTTTAACATAACATCAGAGCCTGTGAGTTTGGAAGGCCATATTTATATTTCAACGGTTTCTCTGGCATTTGCCAAGTGATAATATATTGGGATATTCTGGAACCCCCCCTAGGGGACACCAATATGTTATAGAAGCAGCATATGGTATCTGTCTCTGATTGATGTCAAAAATTATTTTCTAATTATTTGGCAATCTTATTCCATTTTTCCTCTTTCAAAAAAGAATTCCACTCTTCTTTTTTTTTTTTTTTAGTCTGTTTCTTCTTAGTAAGTCATTGGCATTAAATTCAGGTCTTTTTAGTATTCTCTTTTTAGTTCACAAACCTTTATAGACCATATTTAAATCTTAGTAATTTTTAAAAGCTTTATGATATGATCCTTTTGGCACATCAAGGCCATCACAATATAGCTTTCCAATGTCTTAACCTTAATAGGATTTACTGGTTTTAAATTCTTCTATCTTATCTAGAGTTGACTGATGTTTCCCAAAAGGTTAGAATATTAACGCTAATTTTAGCATCCTAACTAATAGAAAACCCTAGAAGTGGTAAAGTTGTTTACTCCATTTTCATTTTTTGACAACTGATAATCAAGGAGTTAGTTGATTTTCTTTAAAATCAAATCAGTCTTTTCCATCAATCCTCAACCATAAAAATCTACATCTAAGATCTAAGTTTATATACCATGAAATGGAGGCAGTAGTTTTAATTTTTTGAAATTATGATGAAACTTCTAAATATATATTTTTGAATTAGAGTCAAAATTTTTATGTCAATTTGCCTATAAAAATAGAAATAAGCTGGCGTAAGTTTAATTCACTTACCTACGGAGAATGAGAGTGGTCAGTTTTACTTCTCTAAATCCTTATCTCACAAATAAGATGAAATAAGAATTTTTCAGTTAATTTTGAGCAGCGGGTACACTGGAGTTTGTTATATTATTTTCTGTAATTGTTTGTATTACTTTGCACATTGTATTTTCCTCCAAATAGAATAAAATAAAGTAACAGCTTGGTCCTAAACCCGTTGATTTTCTGGGCAAGTAGGAAGCTGGGTTACATCTTGATGAAAATAGAAAATTTGCCTGTTTTGTTAGGTTAGATTGCAGTGTAGGTGAGATGTATAGATGAGAAGTAAGTGAGGGTAAATTTAATGTAGGCTTAATTAATGAGTGCAGAAACATGCAAAGAATTAGGGCGTGATTTAGGCAGGGACTTTCTGCACAATTATTTAAAGGTAATGTGTTGTCTGTCTATAAAAGGCATATATGATCCTCCACACAAAAGTACAGTTTGCCACCTAGATTTTAGTGGTTGTCCTTTTAATGGCTGTTTCTGGTAATATTTGTTCTATACCTAGTTATATTGTTTAAACAGCCCATTAAGTAGGAGTCCAATAATAAGAATTAAAGGAACTTGAGTTTTCCTTAATGTATTTAGATGCATTACGTGCTGCTTTTGAAAATGTGAAGGTGGAACTAATTTTGGCTGGGTGCGGAAGTTTTAAACCCCTGTTTCTCTTTATTTTCCCCCACCTCCAACCTCCCAACATGAATTTTCTAAGGTTTACTCATTACAATTGTTAATTTTTCTTTTCAAAATTCACTTTTAACAGAAGACTGTTAGATTGGCTCCAAAAGCAAACAGCAGGCCGACCTGTGCTTGGTGGAGGAGGGAGAGGGTCGCGCGTTGGCTCGGGCTGGGGCTGGGGCCGGAGCTGGCGGGTGGAGAGACTTCAGGAGGGGCCCTAGCCGAGAGACTGCAGTGACACTGCCCTCCCTGGTGACGGGTCTGAAAGCACGTGGCTACGTCTGCGATGCTAGACTTTTGAAATCACACAGAAGAATACAAAAAAGAATAAAAAAGAATGAAGAAAGCTTACAGCACTTATGAGACACTGTTAAGTGAAGAAATACTGGTATTATGAACATTCCAGAAGAAGAGGGGGAAAAGTTAACAAAAAATTGTTTAATAAAATTGTAGCAGAAAACTTCTTAAGTCATGGAAGAGAGATGGATATCCAAGCCCAGGAAGCTCAAAGAAGTCCAAACAGATTTAATGAGATCCTTACCATAGCACATTATTGTGAAAAGTCAAAAACAAAGAAAAACATTAAAAGTGCTATGAGAAAAGCATCAAATCATGCATATGGGAATCTCCATTAGATGAACAGTGGATTTCTCAGCAGAAACCTATACAGGTCAGGAGAGAATAAGATGATATAATCTAAGTACTGACCAAAAAAAAAAACCTTCCAGCAGAAATATGCCCAGCAAAGCTATTTATCAGAAATGAAGGAGAAATAAAAGCTTATACATGCAAGCAAAACCAGAATTTATCACCACTAGACAAGCCTTACAAAAAACATTCAAGTGAATCTTATATCTGGAAGTGGAAAAACAATAGCCGTGATCATAAACACATCTAAAACTATAAAACTCACTGGTAAAGCTGATGCACAAAGAAAAAAGAGAAAGAAATAAAAACTTATCACTACAGAAAACCACCCCACTGCAAATGCAAACAATGAGAGAGGAAATAAGGATATACAAAATATACAAAACAGCCTGAAACAATTAACAAAATGACAGGGATAAATCCTCACCTATCAATAATAACCTTAAATGTAAATAGATTAAATTTCCCATTGAAAGATACAGACTAACTAGCTGAATTCATGAAAAAAAATAAGACCCAATTACATGCTGCCTACGAGAAATTCAATTCACCTTTAAAGATACATACAAACTGAGAGTGAAGGGATAGAAATAGATATTCGT
The DNA here is from genome assembly GCF_048565385.1 of Saimiri boliviensis. Lineage (NCBI taxonomy): Eukaryota > Metazoa > Chordata > Mammalia > Primates > Cebidae > Saimiri > Saimiri boliviensis. The sequence continues at coordinate 11,315,149 of NC_133464.1, forward strand.
TGCAAATGGAAACCAAAAGTGAGCAGGAGTAGCTACACTAATATGAGACAAAATAGACTTCAAGTTAAAGCTGTATAAACAGACAAAGAAGAACATTATATAGTAATAAATGGATCAATTCAGTCAGAAAATATAATTGCAAATATATATGCATCCAACATTGGGAACACCCAGATGTATAAAGCAAATATTGTTAGATCTAAAGGGAGATATAGACCCCAATTCACTAATAGCTGGAGGTTTCAACATTCCACTCTCAGCATTGGACAGAGCACATAAAAGAAGATTAACAAAGAACCATTTTCTTTAAACTGCACCATAGACCACATGGACCTAATAGACATCTATAGACCATTTTGCTCAACAAGTTAAGAATATACAGTATTTTCATCAGCACATGGAACATGATTATCCAGGATAGACCTTATGTTTAGACAGAAAACATCTCTCACTTTTTTTTTTTTTTGACTTTATGTTCTGGGATACATGTTGCAGAATGTGCAGGTTTGTTGTATAGCTATACATGTGCCATGGTGGTTTGCTGCACCTATCAACTTATCATCTAGGTTTCAAGCCCCACATGCATTAGGTATTTGTCCTAATGCTCTCCTTCTCCTTGCCACCACCCCCCCTACACACAGACCCCAGTGTGTAATGTTCCCCTCCCTGTGTCCATCTGTTCTCATTGTTCAACTCCCACTTATGAATGAGAACATGCAGTGTTTGATTTTCTGTTCCTGTGTTACTATGCTGAGAATCATGGCCTCCAGGTTTATCCACGCCCCTGTAAGGACATAAACTCATTCTTTTTTATGACTTCTGCACAGTGTTCCATATAGTCTGTTCAGGTTTTCTACTTCTTCTTGGTTCAATCTGATGAGTTGTATCTGTCCAAGAGTTTATCTATTTTCTCTACATTTTCAAATGTATTTATGTATAGTTGCTCACAGTAGACTCTAATGATCCCTTTTATTTCAGTGGTATCTCTTGTGATGTCTCCTTTTCCATTTCTGATTTTATTTATTTGAGTTTTCTCTCATTTTCCTTAGTCTAGCTAAGGAGAAAATATAACTTAAAACATCTTACTAGGAATAAAGTGAGATATTAATTAACTATAAACGAACAATTTGACATGAAGTCATAAAAGTCATAAACTTGTATATACCTAATAATAGTCTGTTTTAGTATGTGTTGAAGTTTCATCTAAAGTGTATACAATGGACTGGGCACATTCTCCCATTCCCATAATCCCAGCACTTTGGGAGGCTGAGGCAGGAGGATCATGTGAGCCCAACAGGTCAGAACAGACCAGTCTGAGCAATGTAATGATATCCTATTTCTATTTAAAAAAAAGTTTAAAAAAGTAAAGTATATATAATAAGAAGGAAACATATACTGTTCTCAAGTGCACGTAAGATATATACTAAAGTAAACCACATACTCTCTTTATGATGGAATACTAAACAGCAATAAAAATGAATGAACTACTCATTCACACAACCATGGGATGGAATCCTGGAAATATTATTGAGTGAAAGCAACCAGCAAAAGAGTGCTCACTGAGTTAGTTCACATATGTTCAGTTTAGGAAAAGGCAAAACCAACTGTAAGTTAGAAAAGTGGTTATTTCTGAGGACAGGTAATGATTAAAATGGGCTAAGGGAGTTAACATTCCATATCTTGACTAGTGTGTTGGTTATGAAAATTCACTGAAATTTTCATTATCATCTGTGCCTTTTATGCATGCTTGTTATACTTAAAAAAAAGTTCAGTAAGAAAATTACTATTTACCAAGCCCTAACAGAAGTTTCAACACATCATATTCTCTGAGCGTAACACATTTAGATAATAATAATAAAATATGGTCATCAGAGATAATAAAATATATAAATAATGCTAAAAAGATAATTAGAAGGTTATACATTACTGTGAAGAACAGCTTAAAAATAAAAATATACTTAATGATTTCCTCCCACAAATTAGTCTAATTTTTAGTATACCAATATAACATTGAACAATGTGAAAGATGAATAAGGTGTTTTGCAGAGAACTTGCTAGTTAACTTTCTTATTTTTTATAGTTTTATTGTAGTTGGAGGTGGTAGAAAGGAGATAATAGAAATAATTTGTTGGCCTTGGGAAACGGTGCAAAAGCCAAACTCCATGGGATTTTATTCAGCTCCATTTTGCAGAAGTGATCCAAACCTGTATCATGTCCTTACATCCCAATGCCAAGGTTTCCAGAGAGACATCAGTGAAAACACTTTCTGCAGACAGCTTCATGCCTCTTTTTTTTTTTTTTAGATGAGAAAAACAAATTGTCACCTTAGGAAAAATTAAGTTCAAAGAGCTGTGTTTGTGTGTGTGCTCATGCAAGTTACAAGTTACAGGGGGAGAGATGATCTGAGTTTCAAAACATTCATTGGTTGGTGTTATGAACTGAATGCCTGTGCCTACCCCAGATTCATAGTTGAAGCTCTGATTCCCAATGTATTGGTATTTGGAGGTGGGGTCTTGGGAGATAATTAGATTAAATGAGGTTATGAGGAGGGGTCCTGATGATGGGGGAATGCCCTTTATAAGAAGAGACACCAGAGAGTCCTACTTTCCCCCAACTCTATGCACCAAGGAAAGGTTATGTGAACTTACCTCAATCATATGCAAGCCAGGCCTAGAACTGTCACCAGAAACCAAATTGTCTGGAACTTTGTCTTGGGCTTCCCAGCCTCCAGAACTGTGAGAAAATAAGTTTCTCTTGTTTAAGCCACCCAATCTATGTATTTTGCTATGGCAGCTTGAGCAGACTAAAATAGCTGGTCTCATGTAGACAAAGCCAAAATCTTCTAAAGCCTCAGAAACAGATTTTCTAATACTCCCAGAGGCTTGCCAAATTTAATTCTAATGAATTGGCTGGCTAAATGTTGGAGATAAAATCGGCAGGCATGGGTGATACAGATTTGCAAAATTAAAAAAAATTAACTATTAGAAATATTAATTCTCTAATACTTTAGTTACAGATAAGTATTAAACTCTACTTTGGGTTAAATGCCATTCGATGCTGATTTTTATATGTTTAAGATAAATATTCTTCACATGCAGAAGATGGCATATCACAGGTTGGAGAAATGTGATATTTGATAATAGACTCACATACAAAGATTTAAAAAATTTTCAGTGAGTAGTACCCACTTTTTAAAGAATGACAACATACCTAGAATATTATTAGGCACATTATCTGAACTCTATGCTTTATCTTCAAGGCTCATCTTTGTAAATTGATTGAAAATAGCTGCTTTATTTAAGTAGCTGCTTCCTTGTGACATCTGAGCACATTAGTGTGCAGAGAAATATTCTGAAAGCCAAGTATTTCTCCATTTTCAAAGTAATAAAGAGCATCACCTTTGGAATTTAGTCTTGGGTAGAGTCTCTGCTCTACTGCAATGAGTGACGTTCGGGTAACTCTGAACTGTGGTGTTCTCAGTGAGAAAAGTGTAGTAGTTTTAGTGTTGTTGAAATTTTAAGTCAGCGTTTCATACAAATCACTTACCATTGTACCTGGTACTTAGTAAATGCTCAAAAAGATTTAGCGATTATAATTCCAACATCATCATCACCATCAAGTAGGAAATCTCTGAATTATAATAGTTATGTATTCTCCCTCCTGAGGAAGTAAATTTCTAAAATATTAGACACCAATATAGTAATATTTAAATATAAAAATCTCCCAAGGCTAACTTATCTATTAAAAATGATGTTTCCTCTTTGAGACATCTTTTCCATTAGAGTGATATTATTAAATTGGTTTGATGAAATATATATTGCTATTTCAGGTATGACCACATCCAGTAATCCTCCATGAAGTCTTTGAGAAGACACCAGTTCATTGTACTCACCAAAGGGGCTTTGGGAAAATAACCTATCCTGGACGATGGCTCTTCCTGGGAGCTTTGTTACTTTCCTATTTTGACTTTCAGGGCTCTGCCTCCAAAGCTGTTTTCCATGGCCAGCTGTGTTTCAGAGGCAGAATATGCCAAGAATGGTTCCTTCTTTTTTATGGTTCAGTTAATTCCAATGACTTCAGAATAAAGATTCCAGCATAGGTTCAGGATGTGGGACACAGGAGCATTATTGGACATCAAGATATATATAGGGTTTCCAAAGGTTTTTTCTTCTTGTTTTTGCTTTTGATTTAATTTTTTGTTTTATATATATGCCTCTTTAACCAGTACCCAGATACCTTTCTTTCTTTGTTAGTTTTTTGAAGTAAGACATCTTACCTTCTAACAACATAGATTGGGTTTTTTTTGCTTTGATGTTTAAATAAATGCAATTATACAGTATATACCATTTGTATCTATTTTGTGTTCTTCTGAACATGATTTTTGTGAAATTTACCCAAATGTCCACATTAACATAGTTGTAGTTTTCCCTTGTTATTGCTATAAACTATTCGACTATGTGACTATAACAAAATGTATTTATTCATTTTGCTCTTGATGGCCATTCAGATAGCCTCTTGTTTTATGCTATTTCAGTTGGCGTTGTTAAGAATGTATTATTAGGTGGTTGGTGCAGAAGTATCGTGGTTTTTATCATTAAAAGTAATAACATTAAAATCAATGGCAAAAACCACAATTACTTTTGCACTAACCGAATAGTTGCACGTTTCTTTTGGAAGACACATAAGCACATTACTTCTGAGTATGTATGTAGGTACGGAATAAGCAAACTATAGGTGTACCTGTGTTCTACTTTAGCTGCTGCTGACAAGCAGTTTTCCAGAGTAGGGTTTTCAATTTCTGCTCCCACTCATTGTATGAATTGGTATTTTCTCAATTTTCTCTGTCTTTTTATTTTCATACTCATATAAAATCATTTAAACTATTTTGGGGGAGTGTATATGATCTCAAAGCCCTTTGAATGCCGAGTAGTTCTTTTGAGTATATTTTCAAATGTTCATTGGCCATTTAGATGTCTTCTTTTGTTAAGTGACTGTTCAGATGTTTTGCCTACTTTTCTCTTGGGTTATTTATATTTTCTGTATTGATTTGCAATAATTCTTTATGAATTCTGGGTATGAGTCTCTTGATAGGTACATGTTTTGGATATAACTTCTCTAACATTGCTGGCTGTATTTTCACTCTTAATAGTGAGTTGTTGACAGGAGCTACTATCATTATCATTTATATTTTTCCCGCATGGTTATTTGTCTTGTTTAAAAAACTGTTGTGTACACCAAGGTCATAAAAATATTTTCCTGTATTTATTCAGAAAGCTTTATTCTTTTACATGTTACATAAAGATTTGCAGTAAATCTGGAATAATTTTTGTGTAAAGTGTGATGTATGGGTCAATCTATACTTTTTAAAACATTTATACAGTTGATCCAGCATAATTTTGTGAAAAGATCATCTTTTTACCTTGTAGGACAGTACCACTGGTCATAAATCAGGTAATAGTATGACTGTAGGTCTGTTTTTGGATTCTTTGGTTTGTTCTATTGGTCTGTTTGTATGTCATTGCACTGATGCCACTTTGTCTTAATTGCTATGGCTTAAAATAGGTCTTAATTACTGGTAATATAATTCCTCATTTATTATTCAAGATTCCTTGATTATAGTTGCTCCTTCATATTTTCATATAAGTTTCAGAATCAGCTTGATCATGTTAGTTAAAATGATGCTAAAGTTTTATTTGGGATTGCCGTTAAACTTTGTATAGAATTGACAAGTTTACAATTTGAGTCTTCAATTACATGAATGCAATATATCTCTCAGTTTATTTAGGTCTTTAATTAAATCATTTGACATGATGTGTGTAGAAGTTTTGCCTATCTTTTACTAGATTTATTCCTACATAACTGATCCTTCAGGAACTATTGTAAAGAGTATTGTTTATTAAATTTTATTTTTCATTTAAAAATATATCCACCTTAAATTTAGAGACCTTGCTAAAATTACATATCAATTTTAACATCTATATATATGTGTACAGAATATTTCTTATGCCTTTTATGTGTAATCACAGTTTTACATTTTCCCTGTAAAAGTTTTTCCTTAAGTCTCTCTTTACATTCTACAAGCCCATAACTAATGCAACTTCCTCTTGTCTACTATAACAATTTGCACCTTGTGAAATGCAGCAGGTGCATTATCAGGAAATAGAAGACAAATGAAACTTACAGTGACATCTCTGACCTAAATTCAAAACATTTATTTTGGTAAACGCTGATTTTTTTAAACTTTTTTTTTTTTTTTTTTTTTTTTGAGACGGAGTTTCGCTCTTGTTACCCAGGCTGGAGTGCAATGGCGCGATCTCGGCTCACCGCAACCTCCGCCTCCTGGGTTCAGGCAATTCTCCTGCCTCAGCCTCCTGAGTAGCTAGGATTACAGGCACGCACCGCCATACCCAGCTAATTTTTTGTATTTTTAGTAAAGACGGGGTTTCACCATGTTGACCAGGATGGTCTCGATCTCTCGACCTCGTGATCCACCCGCCTCGGCCTCCCAAAGTGCTGGGATTACAGGCTTGAGCCACCGTGCCCGGCCTTTTTTAAACGTTTATTTTAGATTTAGGGATACATGTGCAGGTTTCTTATGTAAGTAAACTTGTGTCATGGGGATTTGTGGCACAGATTATTTCATCACTCAGGTACTAATTCTAGTACCCAATAATTATTTTTTTGATCCTCTCCTTCCTCCCACTCTCCTCCTTCAAGAAGGTCCCAGTGTCTGTTTTTACCCTCTTGGTGTCCATGAGTTCTCATCACTTAGCTCCCACTTGTAAGAGAGAACATGTGGTATTTAATTTTCTTCTCCTGCATTGTTTTGCTGAGGGTAATGGGCCTCCAGTTCCATCTATATTCCTGCAAAAGACAGGATTTTATTATTTTTTATGGGTGTATAATATTCCATGATGTATATGTACCACATTTTCTTTCACCAATCTGTCCTTGATAGGCATTGAGGTTAATTCCATGTCTTTGCTATTGTGAATTGTGCTACAATAAACATTCACATGCATATGTCTTTATAGTAGAATGATTTATATTCCTGTGAGTTTATAACTAGTAATGGGATTGCTGGGTCCAATGGTAATTCTGTTTTTAGCTCTCTGAGGAAGTGTCACACTATTTTCCACAATAGTTGAACTAACACTCCCATCAACAGTGTGTAAGTATTACATTTTCTCTGTAACCTTGCCAACATCTGTTATTACTATTATTTTTTACTTTTTAATGATAGCCATTCTGACAGATGTGAGATGGTATCTGATTGTGGCTTTGATTTGCATTTTTCTAATGATCAAAGATATTGAGCTTTTTAAAATATGCTTGCTGTCTGCATGTAAGTCTTCTTTTGAAAAGTGTCTGTTCATGTCCTTTGCCCACTTTTTAATAAGGTTTTTCTTTTCTTTTTTTGAGACAGAGTCAAACTCTCTCACCAGGCTGGAGTGCAGTGGCACAATCTTGGCTCACTGCAACCTCTGCCTCCTGGGCTCAAGGGATTCTCCTGCATCAGCCTCCTGAATAGCTGGGACTATAGGAGTGTGCCACTATGCCCAGCTAATTTTTGTATTTTTAGTAGAGATGGGGTTTCATCATGCTGGCCAGGATGGTCTTGATCTCCTGACCTCGTGATCCGCTTGCCTCAGCCTCCCAATTGTTTTTTTCTTATAAATTTGTTTACATTACTTATAGATGTTGGATATTGGACCTCCGTCAGATGTATACTTTGCAAATATTTTCTCCCATTTTGTAGGTTGTCTGTTTACTCTGTTGGTAGTTTCTTTTGCTGTGCAGAATCTCTTTAGTTTAATTGGGTTCCACTTGTCAATTTTTGTTTCTGTTGTAGTGGCTTTTGGTGTCTTCATCACAAAATCTTTGCCTGTTTCTATGTCCAGAATGGTATTGCCTAGGTTGTCTTCCAGGACTTTCATAGGTTTAGGCTTTACATTTAAGTCTTTAGTCCATCCTGAGTTGATTTTTATATGGTATAAGGAATGGGTCTAGTTTCAGACTTCTGCATATGGCTTACCAGTTATCCCAGTACCATTTATTGAATAGGAAGTTCTTTCCTCATGGCTTGTTTTTGTCAGATTTATTGGAGATCAAATGGTCGTATGTTGGAGATCAAATGGTCATATGCGTGCAGCCTTATTTCTGGGCATGAAATAGAGTTTGTTGCATTAGTCTATATGTCTGTTTTTGTGTCAGTACTGTGTTGTTTTGGTTCCTGCAGCCCTGTAGTATAGTTTGAAGTTGGGTAACGTGATGCCTCCAGCTTTGTTCTTTTTGCTTAGCATTGCCTTGGCTGTTGGGGCTCTTTTTTGGTTCCATATGAATTTTAAAATAGTTTTCTCTAGTTCCATGAAGAATATTATTGGTAGTCTGATAGCAATAGCATTAAATCTGTAAATTTCTTTGGGCAGTATGGCCATTTTAATGACATTGATTCTTCATAGCCATGCACATGGAATGTTTTTCCATTTGTGTGTGCCACCTCTGATTTATTTAAGTAGTGTTTTGTAATTCTTCTTGTAGAGATATTTCCCCTCCCTAGTTAGCTGTATTTGTAGGTATTTTATTCTTTTTGTGGTGGTTTTGAATTGGATTCTGCTTCTGATTCAATTCTCAGGTTGGCTGTTGCTGATGTATATAAATGCTAGTGATTTTTATGCATTGATATTGTATCCTGAAAGTTTGCTAAAGTTGTTTATCAGCTGAAGGTGCTTTTGGGCTGAGACTATTGGGTTTTTTAGAAATGCAATCATGTTGCCTGCAAACAGAGATAGTTTGAATTTCTCTTTTATAATTTGGATGTCCTTTATTTCATTCTTTTGCCTGATTGCTTTGGCCAGGACTTACAATACTATGTTGAACAAGAGTGGCAAAGAGGTAAATGCTAGATATTTTCATTTATAACACATATTCACAACTATCAAAACATTTCCAGTCAGTGTCATGTTTTCTAGACTTTTTATTACCAATGGCATTGCTTATGTCTTTCCATGGGTATATATACAATGTGTCATTCAATTAAAATACAAAGCATGGAACAATGCACTTGAAAGCAAGAGAAATACCCAATTATAGAAACAGATCCAGAGAAGATTTACTTACTGGAGTTTACAGACAGGTATGTTTGAATAATTATGCTTCACACATTCAATATAACAGAAGAGAAGAAAATTCAGCAGAGAACTGGAATCCATAAAAATGCAAAACTAAAATTCTATAACTAAAACATAAAATAACTGAAATTTAAATTTCAAGACATGAGATTAATAGCAGTATGAAAACAATAGAAAAATATTTATTATCTGAAAGATGGGTTAGTATCAAGTTTTCATAGTGACACAGAGAAAAAATATGTAAAATATAGAAAAGAATTTGAAAGAAACATGAGATATTGTGAAAAGAAGTAGAAAATCTGTAATAGGAATTCTAGGAGAATAGAAGAAAATTAATGGGATAAAAGCATCATCTAAAAATTTTTCCAAATAGTTTAAAAGACATCAATTACAGGTTTAAGAAGCCCAAGTTAAATCAATGCAAAGAAAAGCACATCTAGTCACATCATGTTCAAATGGAAGAAAATAAAACACAATGAGAACAATGTCAAAGCAGTCACAGAAAATAAAACACATTACCTTTAGGGAAACAGCAATAAGGATATTCCTAACTTGTCAAACAAATAGAAAAAGCCCAGGGAACATAAAAAATAGTAACATCATATTTAAATCATTTAATGAAAAACTTGGCCTATAATTTTATACCTAGCCAAAATATTCATAAAAAGGAATGTGAGATAAAGACATTTTCAGACAAAAAAAACTAAATAATACTGTGCAGAAAAGAACAAAGATACCCCTGAAAGATAAATGGAAATAAACATTGATTATACTTACAATACATAATTTAAAACCTATGTAAAGGTAAACTATATGAAACAGTGCAAAAGATGAGAATGAGTTAATGAATTTAAACTGTTGTAAGTTTCTTGTATTGTTAGTGAAATCACTAATAGTGTACTTTTAATGCACTTAACTGCTTAAAATTAGAAGTAAGTATCTTGAAACAAGACATTGTGTTACAAGTGAATCACTTGAGGTTGGAAGTAAATGTGTAAAACTTTTTTTTAGTTTTGCTCTTATTGCTCAGGCTGGAGTGCAATAGCATGATCTCAGCTCACTGCAACCTCCGCCTCCTGAGTTCAAGTGATTCTCAGCAACACACCTGTAATCACAGCTACTTGGGAGGCTGAGGCAGGAGAGAATCACTAATATTATACTGCACTATAATGAGCTAAATTTGAAGTTCCAAGGAAAGGAAAAGCTAATGTCTGACTTAACTAGACAAAAGCAAAAATATATGTTGAAATTAAAACTTTTCATTATACAAGTGAACAATAATTATTTCAGATATTTTAGCATAAATCAACATAAGAATATTTTAATTGTTATCAACAACATTTATGTAAACTGGCTTCAAAATCTTTAAGAAAAATGCAAAGAACTTTTTTGAAATTCATTAATTTAGAATCATCACTCAATTTATGCAATACTCTTTGAATTAAATATTAATAATACTGTATTGACATAAGATTTAGTAAATTGGAAAACACAATTTTGAAACTAATATACTTTTGCTTCAAAGTCAAATCAATTTTTATAGAAAGAACCACAATATATGCTGTAAATGTGAGTGAGATTATTAAAGAAAAATGATTCTTAGTAGTTGAGTTACTGGAAAGTAAGTATATTTTGAACATCTTGGGTGTATGAATCTACTTTTTCAACTGTCATTTTATGAATCAATATAAATCAAATAATTCAGAGAAAGTTAGCATTTTAAGTGAGATATACTGTAAGTGTAAAACACATCCTGGATTTTAAAGACAGGACAGGGAAAGTAAAATAATTTTTAATAACTTAAAATTGATCAAGTATTGAAATGATAATATTTTGAATATATTATTTCAAATATAACATATTATTAAAATCAATCTCTTTTTTTATTTTACCTTTTAAAATATTGGCACTAAGATTTTAAAATTATGTATGTGGCCTCACATGATATTTCTATTAGAAAGTTCCAATATAGATGTTTTATGACAGTATTAAAGGACTGAACCTAATCAACAATTAGAGAATACTTCACCCAACTACTGTAGAATATACTATTTTTTAATGGGTTCATGGAACACTTACCAAATAGAACATATTCTGAGCCAAAATCACTCTTGACATATTTCAAAGGATTCAGTCATATAATGTGTTTTACTGACCAAAGTGGAATGAAACTAGAAATGAGCACCAGAATATAAATAATGCTTGAAAATTAAACAATATACATATTAATAACCAAAAAATCAAAGAGAAAATTAAAAATAAATTAGGACATTTTTTAAATGAATAAAAATAATATGACTTCAAAAACGATAGGACATAGGATGTAGGAGATGTCCTTAAAGTGGAATTTATAGCACTAAATGCATACATTAGAAAAATAAAAGGTTGATAATCAGTAGCCTAAGCTTATCTTTTAGAATATTAGAAAAAGAACATCAAACCAAACAAAAAGGTAAATGGAGATAAGAGAAGATATCAATGGAAACTAAAAGTTGACCAACAATAAAGACAGTCAACAAAAATTGCTTTAAAAAAAGACATTAATAAAATTAGTAAACCTATAGCAATAGTGATTTTTTTTTGAAAGATAAAACTTCTAAATATACAATCATGTCATCTGTGAATAGAAACAATTTGACTTCCTCTCTTCCAATTTGAATATCCTTTATTTCTTTCTCTTGCCTGATTGCCCTGGCTAGAACTTCCAATAATATATTGAATAGGAGTGGTGAGAGGGCATTCTTGTCTTGTGCCAGATTTCAAAGGGAATGCTTCCAGTTCTTGACCATTCAGTATGATATTGACTGTGGGTTTGTCATAAATAGTTTTTATTATTTCGTGATATGTTCATTGATGCCTAGTTTATTGATTTTTTAGCATAAAGGGCTGTTGAATTTTGTTGAATGTCTTTTCTGCATCTATTGAGATAATCATGTGGTTTTTGTCTTTGGTTCTGTTTATGTGATGGATTACACTTATAGACTTGTGTATGTTGAACCAGCCTTGCATCCCTGGGATGAAGCCTACTTGATCATAATGAATAAGCTTTTTGATTTGCTGTTGCATTCTGTTTGCCAGTATTTTACTGAAGATTTTTGCATCTATGTTCATTACTTGCTGCCTCAACTTTAGCCCTTGTTATTGGTCTATTCAGGGATTCAACTTCTTCCTGGTTTAGTTTTGGAAGAGTGTAAGTGTCCAGGAATTGATCCATTTCTTCCAGATTTACTAGTTTGTGTGCATAGCGTTGTTTGTAGTAATCTCTGATGGTAGTTTGTATTTCTGTGGAATCGGTGGTGACGTCCCCTTTGTTTTTATCGCATCTATTGGATTCTTCTCTCTTTCCTTTTTTATTATTCTGGCTAGTGGTCTATCTATTTTGTTGATCTTTTCAAAAAAACAGCTCCTGGATTTGTTGATTTTTTGAAGGGTTTTTTGTATCTATCTCCTTTAGTTCTGCTCTGATCTTAGTTATTTCTTGTCTTCTGCTAGATTTTGAGTTTTCTTGATCTTGCTCCTCCAACTCTTTCAATTTTGATGATAGGGTGTCAATTTTAGACCTTTCCTTGCTCCTCATGTGGACATTTGTTGCTATGAATTTCCTTCTAGATAGTGCTTTAAATGTGTCCCAGAGATTCTGGTATGTTGTGTCTTCATTCTTACTGGCTTCAAAGAACATCTTTATTTCTGCCTTCATTTCATTATTTATCCAGTCTACATTCAGGAGCTCGCTGTTCATTTTCCATGAAGTTGTGTTGTTTTGAGTGAGTTTCTTAATTCTGAGTTCTAATTTGATTGCACTGTGGTCCGAGAGACTGTTTGTTATGATTTCCATTCTTTTGTATTTGCTGAGGAGTGATTTACCTGCAATTATGTGGTCGATTTTAGAGTAAGTGTGATGTGGCGCTGAGAAGAATGTATTTTCTTTGGATTTGGGGTTAAGAGTTCTGTAAATGTCTATTAAGTTTGCTTGTTCCAGATCTGCATTCAAGTCCTGGATTTTCTTGATTTTCTGTCTTGTTGATCTAATATTGACAGTGGAGTGTTAAAGTCTCCCACTATTATTGTGTGGGAGTCTAAGTCTCTTTGTAGGTCATTAAAGGACTTGCATTATGTATCTGGGTGCTCCTGTATTGGGTGCATATATATTTAAGATCATTAGCTCTTCTTGTTGTATTGATCCTTTTACCATTATGTAATGCCCTACTTTGTCTCTTTTGATTTTGTTGGTTTAAAGACCATTTTTATCAGAGACTAGGATTGCCAACCCTGCTTTTTTTTTTTTTTTTTTTTCTCTCCATTTGCTTGGTAAATCTTCTTCCAGCCCTTTATTTTGAGACTATGTGTGTCTTTGCACATGAGATGGGTTTCCTGAATACAGTGCACCGATGGTTCTTGGCTTTTTATCCAATTTTCCAGTCTGTGTCTTTTGATTGGGGCATTTAGTCCATTTACATTTAATTTTTTTTTTAATTGCATTTTAGGTTTTGGGGTACATGTGATGAACATGCAAGATTGTTGCATAGGTACACACTTGGCAGTGTGGTTTGCTGCCTTCCGTCCCCTCACCTGTATCTGTCATTTCTCCCCATGCTATCTCTTCCCACTACATTTAATGTTAATATTGTTATGTGTGAATTTGATGCTGCCATTTTATTACTGGTTGGTTGTTTTGCCTTTTGGTTGGTGTAATTTCTTCATTGCATCATTGGTCTTTACCATTTGGTTCTTTTTTTGCAGTGGCTAGTACTGGTTTTTTCTTTCTGCATTTAGTGCTTCCTTCAGGAGCTATCACAGGGAAGGTCTGGTAGTGACAAAATCCCTCAGCAATTGCTTGTCCATAAAGGATTTCATTTCTCCTTCACTTATGAAGCTTAGCTTGGCTGGATATGAAATTCTAGGTTCAGCCCAAAATCTCCTGAAACTGATAAGCAACTTTAGCAAAGTCTCAGGATACAGAATCAATGTGCGGAAATCACAAGCATTTCTATACACCAATAACAGACAAACAAAGAGCCAAATCAAAAGTCAACTCCCATTCACAATTGCTACAAAGAGAATAAAATACCTAGGAATACAACTAACAAAGGATGTGAAGGACCTCTTCAAGGAGAACTACAAACCACTGCTCAATGAAATAAGAGAGGACACAAACAGATGGAAAAGTATCCCATGCTCATGGTTGGGAAGAATCAACATTGTAAACATGGCCATACTGCCCAAAGTAATTTATAGATTTAACGCTATCCCCATCAAGTTACCTATGACTGTCTTCACAGAACTGGAAAAAACCACTTCAAACCAAAAGAGAGCCCACATAGCCAAAACAATCCTAAGCAAAAAGAACAAAGCCAGAGGCATCACACTGTCTGACTTCAAACTATACTACAAGGCCACAGGAATCAAAACAGCATGATACTGGTACCAAAACAGAGACATAGACAAATGGAACACAGCAGCGGCCTCAGAAGCAACACCACACATCTAGAATCATCTGATCTTTGACAAACCTGAGAAAAACAAGCAATCGAGAAAGGATTCCCTATTTAATAAAAGGTGTTGGGAAAACTGGCTAGTCATGTGCAGAAAGCAGAGACTGGACCCCTTCCTGACACCTTACACTAAAACTAGCTCCAGATGGATTAAAGATCTAAACATAAGACCTAACACCATAAAAACCCTATAAGAAAACCTAGACAAAACCATTCAGGACACAGGCATAGGCAAAGACTTCATGGCTAAAACACCAAAAGCAATGGCAACAAAAGCCAAAATAGACAAATGGGATCTAATTAAAGTACAGAGCTTCTGTACAGCAATGGTAACAATCATTAGAGTGAACTGGCAACCAACAGAATGGGAAAAAAATTTTGCAATCTACCCATCTGACAAAGGGCTAATATTCAGAATCTATAAAGAACTAAAACAGATTTACAAAAAAAAAAAAATCCATTCAAAAGTGGGCGAAGGATACAAAGAGACACTTTACAAAAGAAGACATCAATGAGGCCAACAAACACATGAAAAAATGCTCATCATCACTGGTCATTAGAGAAATGTAAATCAAAACCACATTGAGATACCATATCCTACCAGTTAGAATGGTGATCATTAAAAAATCTGGAGACAACAGTTGCTGGAGAGGATTTGGAGAAATAGGAGCACTTTTACACTGTTGGTGGGAGTGTAAATTAGTTCAACCATTGTGAAAGATAGTGTGGCAATTCCTTAAGGACCTAGAAATAGAATTACCATTTGATCCAGCAATTCCATTACTGGGTATGTACCGAAAGAATTATAAATTTTTCTATTATAAAGACACATGCACACAAAATTCATTGCAGCACTGTTTACAATAGCAAAACTTGGAACCAACCCAAATGTCCATCATTGATAGACTGGATAAAGAAAATGTGGCACATATACACCATAGAATACTATGCAGCCATAAAAAACAATGAGTTCATGTCCTTTGTAGGGACATGGATGAATCTGGAAACCATTCTCAGCAAACTGACACAAGAACAGAAAACCAAACATCATGTGCTATCACTCATAGGTGGGTGTTGAACAATTAGAACACATGGACACAGGGAGGGGAGCATCACACACTGCGGTCAGTTGGGAGGGGGGTAGAGGAGGGACAGCACAGGTGGGTAGGGTGGGGAGGGATAATGAGGGGAGAAATACCAGATATAGGTGATGGTGGGATGAAGGAACCACCTTGCCATGTATGTACCTATGCAACAATCCTGCATGATCTGCACATGTACCCCAGAACCTCGATTGCAATAAAAAAAAAGATAAAACTTGAGTGAAATATTTATTACTAGAAATAAAGTGGGACATCATTACAGATCCTACAGATAGTAAAACCATAAGAAGATGTTTTAAATAACTTCATGTCAATTCATTTAGTGTGAAAAATCCCTTAAAAACATAGGAAAACAGAAATAGAAAAATGTAAATAAATAAAAAAAATTGAAGTATTTTATATTTGTTAATTATATTGAACCTGCAATTTAAACCTGTTCACAAAGAAAATTGCAAGTTTAGATGAGTTTGCTAGTGATCTTTTTTCATGCATTCTTAAAAATAATATCAATCTTACATAAATTTTCCCAGAGAAGAAAAAAGAGTTCTCACTTTCTAATTCATTTTATGAGGCCAGCATAACCCAATACAAAGATTGAAAGGTGGTATTTCATTAAAAATTAACAACTTCTGATAATTAAAATACAACCTTAGAAAACTGAAAAGTCAAGTCACTAGCTGGGAGAAAGTATTTGCAATACATATACATAATGAAAGATATTGACCCATAATGTAAAGGACTCCCACACATCAGTAATAAATAGTAGACAACCTAATAAAAAAACAATCATATGACTTGAAAAGACATCTCGCAAAAGAAGATAAATGAATGATTAATAAGCATATGAAAAAGTGACACACATGATTACTCATCAGGGAAATATAAAATAATACCAAAATGGGGTACCACTACACTAGAACGCCTAAAATATAAAAAGAGATTATTCTGTTGTTGGTGAGAGTATAGAAAAATTGTAACCCTTGGATGCTGCTGGTGGGAATGTAAATTGATTTCAGAGTCATTTTGAAAAACTGGTAGTATTTATTAAAGTTGAATATATTGCTAATCTGTAATCTAGGTAACTACTTAAAGAAAATGGGTTATCATGCCCACCCAGACATAAACAAAGATGTTCATAATCCTGATATGGAAAATACCCTAAAGTCCATCAATAATAGAGTGGGCAAACAAATTGTGGCATATTGACAATGGATTAGATCACAGCAATACAAATAATGAACCACTACTACATGTAACAATATGGATGGTTCTCACAGATATAATATTGAGCAAAATATGCCATCCCCACGAAGACTACATTTATGATTCCATTTGCATCAATCTCAAGCAAATGTAGTCCTTGGTAAAGGAAATCAGAATAGTATTTCCAGTGGGAGTAAATTTACTGGAAAGACACACAAAAGAGCCTGTGGGGTACTACAAATGTTCTATTATGTGTATCGTGGATGCCCAAATATAAACACATGTAAAAAGATCAGTGTACATTTAATATTGTACACTTTTCTGTGTGTATGTTATGCTAATTTAAAAAAGATGAGAATAGTAATCATTCCCAATTTTGAAATTAAAAGAGTAAAAAATGCTAACCAAACATTTTTATTCTCAAACTTGGCCATTTACAGAGATATTCCAGTGTGGCTTTTTCAGTTTAGCATTTGCCCTGCTCTATACAGTATTCTGTAAGTCCATGCAGCTTTTACAATTAAATGACCATTTTGGGTCTGGCTCTTTTCTCCAGAATCCCTTCCTATTGTGGATTACTTGGGCCACAGAAGAAAACTTCCACCATATCCTGCCTCTTCCCTTTCTTCATCTCCTTCATTCTGCAGCTTTTCTGCAAGGTTACCCCAAGTTCTGAGCCATCTTGCAACTTCCGTCTGCTTCCCAGACTCAGAGAACTCGTGACTCAAAGACTCAGAGCAGGGCAGCATAAAGTGAGTCAACACTGTGGAATGAGAGCACGCACACGTGAAATTCTGGCCATATCACTTATTGGCTGGAATTCTGTGGGTAAACGTTTAACCTCGTCAAAATTCACTATCCTCAGTTATAAAATGGCTTCCAATTTCATAGTTATTGTGAAGTATCAATTTATACTTGGCAAAATGCCTGACATGTATTAACAGTAAATAAATGCTCAATAAATATTAGCTATTGCTTCCTAACATTGTGATGTAAACTTGACAACAAGGGAGATGAAAGCTGAAGATATGCACTAAGCAGATCCATGACGTAACAGTTTGTGAGGCTCACATGTCAGGGCTCAGGGATTATTATGGATTCTCCGTGGCACAGACCACCACCCTCCAGGATAAAAATAAGGTCACAATCAAAGCCTATCTTTAATAATGACTAGAATTTTCCTGAGGGTACCTTGGAAATGATCCTTAGTAAAGTCTACTCGGGGCCACCTATGTTATTTCTTTTGCAGCCATCTCGAACTGATAAAAGAGACACAAGGAACCAGGGCTATGCTGTGTTTCCTCATGAAAAGGGATGGCATGTTCCATAACTTTGCATTATTCTGTGTAACGTGCATCCCAAGGTGGTACTTACTGGCTGAGTCTCAACCACAAAAGGGTACTTACTGGCTGAGTGCCACTTTGGACAAGTTACTTAACTTCTCTGTGCCACGATTTCTTCATTTTTGTAGGATGAAGAGTACCTATCTAATGAAGTTATGGTGAGAACAACATCTGGCACAAATGAAGCCCTTGCTAAATCTGTCATCACCATCATCTTTCTTATTGTTGTCATCATATCTTGTGGCAGTAAAATCCCACACTGTAATTTCTTCTGTTAGCTCTGCAGACGTGTTATCCATCTTTCTCTTCTCTGTGGTCCGAGAGCTTTGACCAGAAAGACTCCGTCAGCTGGGCGCTCCTGTCTTTTATTTTCCAGTTGGGTTTGACAAGGGGAGGCAGTAGCTGGAAGGAAAATATCAGAGTATTTTTTTTTCCTATGTCCTCTCCTCCCTGTTCCTCCATTTCAGTCTTGGAAGTAGACTTTTCCCTTGATTCATACAGCTCATAATGTCAGTCTCTTCTACTATTCTGGCTCTCCCCGCAATCCTTGATTTCCCCTTTGAGCAGGGTAGGGGTAATGATTTTCTACTGTTGCTGGTGTCTGGTGCACCTCAGCATCACTTGCTGTTTCCTTAATCCTGCTCATATTGCTATAGATAGTCTCTTCAATAAATTCTCAGTGGGCAAGCCCTTCTGAATGGAACTGACTTCTTACTGAGATTTATTATGAATATAGTGTTAAAAATAAAACTACTCTGGTGTCCCTCTCTCTGCAGCCTCCACATTCAGCCATGAATCCATGGAAAATGGGCCACAATCAATAAATTTCCAACTTCATACTGTATTCAAAAATCACCATTCCTTGTGAATCTGAGTGTGTCTTCTTTGATCCAGCTTATGTGTCTAAACAAATTTTCTGAGGATGGATCTCCTGGGTCTCATGGGTACTTCCTGTGGGCCTCCTTGGCCCACAGGCACATAACCAGGGAGGCCAAGCATCCAGCACTCTATGTGAATTAGAAAAAAAGTCTTTTCTGGAAGAACCAGTTTTTAAAAGGTACATTTTCTAGGTTGACCAACGAGAAAAAGAATATCCTTTGGGCTGACCAATTAGAAAATGGCAGCCAGACAGCCACTTTGGGATGCACCAGTTAGAAAACGGGAGCCCCCTTTAGGGTGAGCCTATTAGAAAAAGATGCCTTTCCTAGCCTAGGCTTTTGCCATCCCGCCAGGGCAGTGGCTGGGCAAATGGATGCAGGATGCATTTTAGTTATAATTCATGCCCCGTTGGTCAGCTGATGCCTTTGAAGTTTCAATGTTCAAGAGTTAAACTTCAGTGCTTTGCTGTAAATAGTTGTCTTTTCCCCAATACTGCAAAAAATAAAATAGAAATATTATTGATGGATTTTAAAATTTTCAATTTTAAGTTTTCTCCTAAATTCTACTTGATATTTTGGCATCTGCTGCTGCTAATGTTCATACCAAAATCTGATAAAGATGGTGTAAGTTTTATCACAAAAGTGTATTTGATAACTTTAATTTTATCCTAACACTATTCCACATGGAGTTACATTGAGCACCATTACATCCAATCCTCCACTACTTGAACATACTTGAAAACCTTTACTTTAAAATGTTACCTTAATGCAATAAAATCAGACCCAATTGATATGGGTCTGATTATATCTATATAAAGCATGTGCCTATTTTAAAGGATAAAATGACGATAAACCAAAACACATATCTTAATGTGTATCGGAGTTTGAGAAATATATATTAAGGGAAAGTAATTGATATTGAGGTTAAATATAATTTTTGTCTACTTTTATTCCAATGTTACCCAAATTATAAATTCCTTAAAAATAACCTTATATATGAGTCTAGATATCCTTGACTACTTATATATTGTTTATTTTAATATTAATTAAAACTAAGTTAGTGCTAAGTAGCATTCTGTGTCCTCATACATATGTGTTTGCATTCTATTATTTATCTCATTCTAACCAGTAATAAAGTAAAAGTGCATTGTTGTCAAGATGCCAATACTACATTAAACCCAATTAATGTTCAAATGCAACGTTTTAAGCATTTTTCACACCTTCATAGACAATTCAGTTATGTGCATTTAAATCTCCAATATTATAAATGCTCAGGGATATCTCTGTTGACATGATATAGGATTTTTTTTCTCATAATGTAATCATCTGAATCTGAATTGTAGAAATTAAATATTTTGGACATGAGTAATCAAATGTGTATATATCTGAGATTACTAAGGTGCTGCATTAAGCAAGTTCAATAACCTTAACTTTTGACCTTTGGAAATTTACTGTCCAACAGACTTGTACCATTTATTTTTTTGAGTATAAAGTCTCTCTGAGTTGGCATTTTTCTTCATTAAGTTTGTAACCTAAGTGGTACAATATATGACACAGTTTTCTGAATTGCAATTTTTACATTTATTTTGAACAATAGCTTTATGAATGACTCATTTTAACTTTATGACAGGAAATGTGAGTTTACAAGTGCAATGATTTTCATGTTTTTTTAACCACTTGTCCTCAAGTTCTGATAAAATGGTTTTTAGATTTTCTTATGTGAGAGTTGAATTTGATTTTATAAATCTCTTATTTGAAGAAATATGAAAAATAAATCCAAATAAGTCATTTTCATTCAATTCAAGTGAAAACTGCTACAGGTTCAACTTGATTCTCTCCAAAACTGGCCTTTTAGAAGCCTATACTAGGGTGCTAGGTAAGCACTTATAGAAGGAGATAATCCCTGTTTATTAAATGTTTCACAGTGTGTGGTAATACATGTGCATATTGAAGGTCTCATTGTCCTACTAGATGTTTAGGGATCAAGTAAACCATTGCAAACTCAAAGCAAATTCGTTATCAGTAAGCTACCAGCTATTTATAATAGCTTAGAACCTAGGCAGAGAAAACACTGTGTATCCATCTGGGATCAGTTAGGAATACCAAAGTTACTTGATGTTTTCCAGTTTCAAAGTGTTTTAAT
Source organism: Saimiri boliviensis (assembly GCF_048565385.1). NCBI lineage: Eukaryota > Metazoa > Chordata > Mammalia > Primates > Cebidae > Saimiri > Saimiri boliviensis. The sequence goes on from NC_133464.1 coordinate 11,336,442, forward strand.
GGAGGAATTAGAGACTTAGAACTGTTGGGAAAGCTGGGTAATGAAAGTCAGGGAAACTATCATTCATGAGCTAAGCCTGAAGCACTGAAAGTGGATGCTCCTAAGAGTTATTTGGGAAGTGGATGAGATTTTTGTCTGCAGCAGCAAAGCTATTGTTTTTAAGAATGTGCCAAGAATTGACTGCGAATCTCACACTTCCTTCAGAGAATAATGACTTCTCTTCTGCCACCCAAATCCCTTGTTTGAGGGCCTCTCATTGGGGAAAATGATCCTGTAAACACAAAGAAAGGGTATTCTGGGAGGTTTATTCCTGGCGTCTTCAAGTGAGCTTGGAATGAGGTGTTGGTGCAAAATTCATCAACCGTGAAATTTTCAATTGTGGAAAACTCATCATTTGGAGGGAGGCTCCTCTTCCATTTAGGTACATATTCAATAATGTTATTTGTATTCTCCAGTTATCCAAGTTTTATAACCTATTGCCCAGGGTAAATAATAGTCTAAATTTTGGAATATATAAATCTCCTCAAATTGAAAATTTTTTAGCTGACAAATTTCTCCTGTAATTTAAAAATGATATATCCAAAGTTGTCCTATTCAATGGCTATATAAATTAAGAAACTGGATTCTATGTATGTAAAATATTGTCTGCCCTTAGAATACTTCAAATCACAGTCAACAATTATTTTCAGCTGGGAGCGTACTTGCCTTGAATAAGGCATCAGAAAAATTTGGATGAGTGGGAAGAAAGTAGAGTGTAGTTCGAATTAGTTTGTAAAAGTGACCATTGCTTTTATTTGGTTTTAGTTAAGGCGTTAAAGTCGTATTGAAATTTAAATCACATTCATGAAGGTTTATTAGGTTTATTAATAGGAGGCATGCATTATAAAGATCTAAAGGCATTGATACAAAGAGATATGCTGCAAATGTCCAGAGATTGTTTAGGGCCAATTCAGCTTGTAAAAAGATCCTCTCACCTGCCTCAGAGGATGCAGAGGGTCCTCTGAACTCTTGCTGGGCTATACAAGGAATGGGGTTTTTATTGTCAGTCATATCTATATAGACTGTGATAAAGTTCCTTTCAGTTAGAAGTGAAGCCTTGTGGAACATTGCCAAGAGAAGCTCATATTTCTGAGGACTCAAGGGAATTCACCTGCTTTTATCTGTATCTCTTGGCAGGTTCTTCACTGTTTTATTATACGTTCTGAATTTAATTGGAACAAAGGAGGATTTTTTTTCTTATATTATTTTCTAGTATTTGGGGGTCTTAAGAAGTGCACATTAATTTTGCCTTTTCCTCCTACTTCTGAATTGAGATTCAATTAAGAAAAATGGCTACACAAATTAGAGAGATGAAAATAAAAATATTATTAATATTACTGATAAGTATTGTTGTGGGCTGGACACTTTCCTTGAGGACAAGAATTTGACTCTCTAGATATTTCTACCACATCTGGAAATTGCAGTGCCATCTAAGGAACGGTTTGGATTTGGAGAGCGGATACGTTTATCCAAAACTCCTATTGTATCTGTTTAATCTGAAATTGTGTCCTTTGCAACAATATGGATGCAGCTGGAGGCCATTTTCCTTATGGGACAGATTATAGTGCAAGTAATTTACTTGAGAGGGAATACAGCAGTTGAGTCTGGAGTGGATCTAGGGAAGAGGAGAAAGTCAATAGTGTGATGATAAGCCAGCTACTCCAGTGGGAGACTGTGTCTTTATCCCACAGGGAAACTGTGGATGGATGTAAAACACATGATTCATCATTATCCCTCCCAAAAGACAAAGGAGCTGGAATATTTAGTGATGGAGAAATTCTCCTAGGGAGTGTTAATCCCCGGTCTTTACTTTGAGTGCCTAGATAAAGGGGCCTTCTGTGGTTTGAATAAAAAACCCTGGAGATCAGATGATATTGAGTGTATTCAGGATGGTATGGCGGTCAAAGCAATTGCAACAAAAACAAAAAAAACTGACAAACGAGACTTAATTAAACAAAAGAGCTTCTGCACAGCCAAAGAAACAACCAACAGAATAAACAGACAGCCTACGGAATGGGAGAAAATATTTGCAAAGTGCATCTGACAAAGGACTAATATCCAGAATTATAAGGAACTTAAATCATCAAGAAAAAAGACAAATAACCTATTAAAAAGTGAACAAAGGATATGAACAGATACTTCTAAAAAATATTAGCAGCCAACAAACATGAAAAATGCTCAAGAGCACTACTCATCAGAGAAATGCAAATTAAAACCACAATGAGATACCATCAAACACTAGTCAGAATGGCTATCATTAAAAAGTAAAAAATGGCCTGGTGTGGTCGCTCACACTTGTAATATCAGCACTTTGGGATGCCGAAGCAGGTGGATTATGAGGTCAGGAGATCGAGACCATCCTGGCCAACACAGTGAAACCCCATCTCTACTAAAAATACAAAAATTAGCTTGGTGTGGTGGCGCGTGCCTGTAATCCCAGCTACTTGGGAGGCTGAGGCATGACAATTGCTTGAACCCAGGAGGCGGAGGTTGCAGTGAACCAAGATCATGCCACTGCACTCCAGCATGGTAACAGGGCGAGACTGTATGTCAAAACAAAACAAAACAAAACAAAAAACAAAAAAGAAGAAAAAAAAAGAAAAGAAAAAGAAGAAAAAAGAGAAAACCAAACAAAACAACAGTTGGAGAGGATGTGGAGAAAAGGGAGCAGTTACACCTTGTTGGTGGGAATGTAAATTAGTAAGACTTCTATGGAAAAGAACATGGAGATTTCTCAAAGAAGTAAAGACAGAACTACCATCCAACACAGCAATTCCATTAGTGGGCATATGCCCAAAGGAAAAGAAATTGTTTTATCAAGAAGATACCTGTACTCCTGTATTTATTATGGGACTCTTCACAATAGCAAAGTCATGGAATCAACGTTAAGTGTCCAACAGCGGTGGACTGGATGAAGACAATGTGGGACATGTACACCCTGAAATACTATGAAGCTATAAAAAAGAAGGAAATTGTGTCCTTTGCACCAATATGGATGCAGCTGGAGGCCATTATCTGAAGCAAATTAATGTAGGAACAGGAAACCGAACACTACATGTTCTCACTTACAAGTGGGAGCTAAAAAATGGGTCCACGTGGTGATAAAAATGGGAACAGCAGACACCGGGGACTCCAAAAGAACAGAAAGGCCAAAGGCTGAGAAACTACCTATTGGGTGCAGTGGTCACTATTTGGGTGATGGATTCACTAGAAGCCCAAACCTCAGCATCACCCAATACACCCATGTATCAGACCTGCACGTGTACTCCTGAATCTTGGTGGGGGGGTGAAGAAAGAAATCTCGAGCTCAGAGACAGAGATACTGGCAGTTAGAGGTGACTCAATGCTTCTCAAATGGAGGAGCTGAGGCTGAGGAGTATAGAAGCTTCTTGCAGGCAGGAAAACTTCTTGCAGATAGAGCTAAAAAAAGGGGCTGGGCCCTTAAGTTGTTTCCCGTTCATTGAGAAGTTGGGAGGGGAAGAGAGACAGACTCAAGTTACCTTCCCAGACTGTTCCCTCCAGGAGAGAGGAGCAGAGGTTTTTTACATCGTGGGTCAATGTAGGAACATGGGGAAAGGAAGAACAGGGTACTAATGAGCAGTATAGAGAAGTGAAATTTAGGATTATTCCTTAAAAGGTGGAAATAATTGTTAGCAACAAAAATAGAGAAGGAATAATTGTGCAAACACTATAAAGCTTCATCTTTTTGAAAACGTTTACAAGGAATATATAGACACTGAGTCATTATATACACATTGGTCTTCTTTTTCTGTCGCTAGTCCCTTGATGACCAACTCTTTCAATCACTTTGCCCTTCTACTTCTTTCAGTGATCAAAGCTTTTTTGTCACAGTTACAGGCTCTAAACTGCCATAGGTTATATTTGATGAGCAGGGCGCAGGGCAGAGAAGGAGACAGGAAAAGTAAAATCTGACAGTGGGATGTTTACACTGGTGCTGTGAGTAAGCAAGGGTGGTTTGCAGGAGGCAACTAAGAGATAAGCAGCTGCTGCAGTGAATGGAAAGAAGAGGGGCAGGCTCTGGATAAAGCCATAGGTGTATGTTATGTACTTCCGTTCTTTATTCTTCTAAAATAAATAGCTACCCCCAATATAAGTGTGTTGTTATCAACACAAGGCCAGCCCATAAGAGAGTAGAGAGAATAAGCTGCTGTAACAAATTCATACAAAAACACATGGTCTGCTATGTTGAGAATGGTTATGTTCCCCGAAATCCAGATGTTAAAACTAAACGTCCAAAGTGATAGTATTGAGAGGTGGGTCTTTTTGGATGTAATTATATCAGGAAGGTAGATTCCCATGAATGGGATTTTTGTCCTTATAAAAGAGACCCAAGAGAATTTGTCCCCCGCCACCATGTGAGGACACTGCTAGAAGGCATTGTATATAGGAAGCAAGCCCACACCAGACATTGCCGGCGCCTTCATCTTAGTCCTCCTGCCTCCAGAACTGCGAGAAATAAATATCTATTGTTACTATGTTACCCAGTTTAGGGGGTTTTGTTGTGGCAGTGAGAACGAGCTAAGACAACCTCAAACAAGAGAAAAAGTTGCTTTCTGTGTCAACGCTGCAGAGCCAGGTTGGCAGGGTAGGTTGGTGGCTCTGTCCAAGGTCCTAGCTTTCTTGAACCTTGACACTGCACCACTCTTGGTGGGTGTCCCTGTCCACGCCGTCAAAGCTACTCACTATTTTCTTTCCAGCTCACAGGAAGGATAGAAGAGAGACACGGCAGGCAAGCAGCTTCCTTTGAAAAATATGACCAAGAAGTTGAACATGTCACTGCTGCTCACATCCCATTGGTCAGAACTAGTCACATGACCATACTTAACGATAAAGGGGCTGAAAATTATATCTCCATCTGAGCACCCATGTGCCCCTCGAGAACTGTGGTGGAGGTGGGGTTCAATACTAAAAGGAAGAGTAATAGAAGAGCAACAATTAGAAGCAAATAGTAAAAGCATGCTGCAACAGTTTTACAGATTTTTTGCTGACTAATTTCATGAAAGTTCGCATGTCCTACATTAAAATAAAATGCATATGCTATTGTGTCATGAAATTCTGGTAATTACACTTACTTTCAGATTTGTTTACTATAATATGCTGAAGGGAAATTTAATTTTTAAATGAACTTGTTTATGAGTACTGCATTTATTTTACTTTAGCCTTATGAAAACAGTCTTATTTCTCCTGTATACTACCGAGTTTACTATCAATTCTTATTGTTTCAGTGAGGTTTTTAAATCTTATTTCTACTTGTATGCATTTCAAAACTTGCATTTTTCCCCGTAGTTTTTATTTTTGGTCATATAATATTGATTTGAATGTAGCATGGCAAAAGGTAAGCAAATATTTTGATATCTTCCAAAACAAACCTTAAATAATTGTCTGGAACTCAGGTCAGCATCTTAAGTATCTTTGAATCATCCCTATCTGGAGTCCCCAGAAACCTGGGCTAACTCTTGGACCACCCTTGGTCTTTATTGTATAACTGGAAGTCTGGTTCAAGTTCATGACTTAATATCCAGCATGGAATCTTCTGCAGTTATTTTCACTGAGCAAATGCTTAATAAATATTGTTTGAATGACTGAATTGGCCTACTCAGAAAACATAAAAAATTGAGGATCCTTTGGACTAAAAGTAACCTGGATTGGTGTTAGTCATCTTTTCCAGACAAAAACAATTGCTTTTGGTGGGGGGGGGGGGGGTTAATAATGTGAATAGTAGCCTATGTAACCTAAGCAAATAATATAACAATAAATATAGAAAAGAAGTAAAGAAAGAGCAAAATGTTATACATTATAAAAAAATTTCTTGCTCCTTTAAATAGTATAAAACATGAGAAGCAGCTAATACCTTGCTTGGCATAATAGATTATCAATAAATAGTAGTCACAGTTAATTATCTTGTATGTTTTTCCTTAGGTCATGAGACAAAGAAGTTTTCCACCAACATGTAGCAAAGGAAGTGATAGTTTTCTGGCAGTTATTCTTTATTTCAATAGGTAACAAATTCACTGTCAGAATGTAGAGAAGAAAGTCAAATTCTGATATTCAAGAAGAGCTGGTTTGAGACATACTGTCCTTATACAAATTAGCATTTAAGAAGATCCAATAATTATAGAACATCTCCCCAAATTTTACTCTACTTGTGAAATATTGCAGGGAACTCAGAAAGTTTTAACATAACATCAGAGCCTGTGAGTTTGGAAGGCCATATTTATATTTCAACGGTTTCTCTGGCATTTGCCAAGTGATAATATATTGGGATATTCTGGAACCCCCCCTAGGGGACACCAATATGTTATAGAAGCAGCATATGGTATCTGTCTCTGATTGATGTCAAAAATTATTTTCTAATTATTTGGCAATCTTATTCCATTTTTCCTCTTTCAAAAAAGAATTCCACTCTTCTTTTTTTTTTTTTTTAGTCTGTTTCTTCTTAGTAAGTCATTGGCATTAAATTCAGGTCTTTTTAGTATTCTCTTTTTAGTTCACAAACCTTTATAGACCATATTTAAATCTTAGTAATTTTTAAAAGCTTTATGATATGATCCTTTTGGCACATCAAGGCCATCACAATATAGCTTTCCAATGTCTTAACCTTAATAGGATTTACTGGTTTTAAATTCTTCTATCTTATCTAGAGTTGACTGATGTTTCCCAAAAGGTTAGAATATTAACGCTAATTTTAGCATCCTAACTAATAGAAAACCCTAGAAGTGGTAAAGTTGTTTACTCCATTTTCATTTTTTGACAACTGATAATCAAGGAGTTAGTTGATTTTCTTTAAAATCAAATCAGTCTTTTCCATCAATCCTCAACCATAAAAATCTACATCTAAGATCTAAGTTTATATACCATGAAATGGAGGCAGTAGTTTTAATTTTTTGAAATTATGATGAAACTTCTAAATATATATTTTTGAATTAGAGTCAAAATTTTTATGTCAATTTGCCTATAAAAATAGAAATAAGCTGGCGTAAGTTTAATTCACTTACCTACGGAGAATGAGAGTGGTCAGTTTTACTTCTCTAAATCCTTATCTCACAAATAAGATGAAATAAGAATTTTTCAGTTAATTTTGAGCAGCGGGTACACTGGAGTTTGTTATATTATTTTCTGTAATTGTTTGTATTACTTTGCACATTGTATTTTCCTCCAAATAGAATAAAATAAAGTAACAGCTTGGTCCTAAACCCGTTGATTTTCTGGGCAAGTAGGAAGCTGGGTTACATCTTGATGAAAATAGAAAATTTGCCTGTTTTGTTAGGTTAGATTGCAGTGTAGGTGAGATGTATAGATGAGAAGTAAGTGAGGGTAAATTTAATGTAGGCTTAATTAATGAGTGCAGAAACATGCAAAGAATTAGGGCGTGATTTAGGCAGGGACTTTCTGCACAATTATTTAAAGGTAATGTGTTGTCTGTCTATAAAAGGCATATATGATCCTCCACACAAAAGTACAGTTTGCCACCTAGATTTTAGTGGTTGTCCTTTTAATGGCTGTTTCTGGTAATATTTGTTCTATACCTAGTTATATTGTTTAAACAGCCCATTAAGTAGGAGTCCAATAATAAGAATTAAAGGAACTTGAGTTTTCCTTAATGTATTTAGATGCATTACGTGCTGCTTTTGAAAATGTGAAGGTGGAACTAATTTTGGCTGGGTGCGGAAGTTTTAAACCCCTGTTTCTCTTTATTTTCCCCCACCTCCAACCTCCCAACATGAATTTTCTAAGGTTTACTCATTACAATTGTTAATTTTTCTTTTCAAAATTCACTTTTAACAGAAGACTGTTAGATTGGCTCCAAAAGCAAACAGCAGGCCGACCTGTGCTTGGTGGAGGAGGGAGAGGGTCGCGCGTTGGCTCGGGCTGGGGCTGGGGCCGGAGCTGGCGGGTGGAGAGACTTCAGGAGGGGCCCTAGCCGAGAGACTGCAGTGACACTGCCCTCCCTGGGCTGGTTGAAGCATCTCACTGGTGACGGGTCTGAAAGCACGTGGCTACGTCATGGAAAGCCAGTCTTTTCAATGCAAACTTCAACTCCTCCTCCTCCTCCCTCTAATGCCTGTAACTCACATCCGAGGCTGTGCGAGGAATCCGGAGGGGAGATTTTCCTCATGCTCACGGTTGTTGGAAACTGGAAGAGTGAGAGGAAGGAGGAAGGGGATTTGTGGCGCTCTCTACCTACTACAAGACTGACAAGGGGAGGGGGCACCTAAATTTGCATCTTTTCTTCGTGGTGATTGAGAACTGCAGGTTCAAACCGATCCCACTGAGCACTGGCGATTGATTATAAAAAAAAAAAAATCGACCCTGGGAGAAGGGAGGCTCTGTCTTCGGCTGTCAGACTCAATCTCGGAGGTGGTATTGGTGTGTGAGTGTGTGTGGTGTTTTTTTTTTTTTCTTTTTTTTTTCTTTTTTCTTTCTTTCTTTCCTTTTTTTTTTTTTTTTTTTCCTTTTCTCCTAGGGGCTACACAATGGCAGTCTTCTCTCAGTAAGATGAATCCTGCTTTGCCTTCTGCAGATCCACCCATCCTCATAGCGATCAAGTAAAAAGGCTATGGTTTTCTCTTTGGGGATCTTTTGTGCATTACTGTTCTCCCTGATTAGTTTTGATCTCAGTTGGGATTTCTTTGCTTTTTTGTTTGGCTTCATGCTGAAAAAGGATTTTTTTTCCAACCTTTTGGTAATAATCCGGTGGTGATCGAGGGGGGATAAATCATTCACCCTGGCCGAAAAAAAACAATCACTGAGAAGTCTCAAAGAAATATACCACGTGAGGGGAAAAAACTGGGAGAAGATCCGGAATATTATCGTTTTTCCTATGGTAAAACCGGTGCCCCTCTTCAGGAGAACTGATTTCAAATTATTATTATGCAACCACAAGGATCTCTTCTTTCTCAGGGTGTCTAAGCTGCTGGATTGCTTTTCGCCCAAATCAATGTGGTTTCTTTGGAACATTTTCAGCAAAGGAACGCATATGCTGCAGTGTCTTTGTGGCAAGAGTCTTAAGAAAAACAAGAACCCAACTGGTAAGCAAAACATGCATCGTGTTATGTTTTTCCTCATAATAACCTGTCTGTTGCTCATCGAGCTAGATCTGCATTTCTGCTATGCAGGAAGGCAGGGGAAACATACCAGGAACCAGGACAGTGTTGCATATAGAGGTGTTGCATGAATAAACAAGTAACAGCTGGATCGGCGTCTGCGAACCCCAAAACCATTATCAGCATCTTTTGGCTGTGACACAATCCATCACTAGGAGGGAGGAGGAAACTTTTTTTTTTTTTTTTTTCCCTAAATGTATTTGGTTGCTTAGGTTTGGTGGAATAGTGAAGGGCTATGGCTTAAGGTTGTGCCCTAGGCAGCTGAAGCTTCGGTAGTTGCCAGGAAAAAGAACCGCGAGCCCTCCGTACTTCTGCAGCAGGTTCAGGGGACGTAGCTGGGTGTCGAGAACCTGCTCGAGACTTTCTGATTAGCTTGCACAATATTCGCCACCACGATCACCTTTACCAAAGTAAAAGAGGCCCCCTCCCTCGCGGCCCCGCTCCTCCGTCAGCCCCCGCGTCCCTCCCCCGTCCAGCTCCGGGTGCCCGAGCATTAACTCATTCCCCCTGTCTGCCTCTGACACATCCTGCCACTGGGAATACTCGAGCAAGGCTTGCGCCAGGAGGAAACCCCAGACTGAGAAGACAAGCCCAGCCCCTCTAATATTTGTAACTGAAGTCCCCCTTTAGAAAGCGGCATCAAAGCCCTGCGTCGGGGTCCCACAGGGCCGGGGGTGGGGGTGAGCCAGGCCGTGGGTTCCTGCTTTGAAGCCTACTGATGATCATGCGCCCCGATTCCAGAGGGCTCCAACAGGGAAACTTGCAGTACATTACATAAGGAATGCAAATGCATCTGATCTGGGGAGTCGGATCCCAGGGGTTCCCGTCCCCACGTCTCGGCCTGAGGCAATGGGGGGCGGCCGCGGAGCTGTGAGCTAGCAACCCAGGGGAGGCCAGGCCGGAGGGCTGCATGGTGGTGGCGGCGGCGCTGGCGAGGAGGCTGGACGCAGCCTTCCTCGGAACCGCTCACCCTGGCAGCCGGGCCTGTGGCGTCCCCCGGCTCCATCAGGGTGGGGAAGGACCCAGGGTCGGGTATTCGTGTCTGGGGTTGTGTCTGAAGGAGGGAGCAGGGAAACCGGCCGTCCCGCAGTGGCAGCCCGGGCTCCCGAGGCTCCGGACGCTGGCACTGCGGTGCAGTAGATCACGGCTCTCCACGGCCTCCCTGACACCCTGGGCTCAGCCGGGGGCCGCACTGGCACCCAGAGCCCCCCGACTGGGGCAGCAAGTGGCCGCTGCCCGCCAGCCTCCGAAGCTTACCAACGCCACGTAGCTGGGGTGGCGCGCTCCGAGGGGGCTGCCGCCTGCGGGTGCCGCGGGATGCAGAGGGGGACGAGGAGGAGGTGTGGGTGGGCGGGGACCGAGGCGGTGGGTGTGGAGGCTGAGACCGTTTGCGGCCACCATTCCTGCAGCAGAGGAGAAACTGCGAGTTGTTAGACAGTCCAAAAGGGCAGGGGCTCCCGCGCTGGGGCGGAGAAGGTTGTTCCTCGCTGGTACTTCGGGGTGGCAATTGAGGCTCTCGTAGTAGCCTCTGGCTGCTCGGTGGACTCTGTGCTGCAGTGGGCTCTGGGCTCTGCCTCAGTCCTCCTCCCTGTGTTCTGGCTCTTACACCTTTTCTATTCACCCCCTCTGTTTCCTCCGCCTCCGCCTCCGTCCTTTTACCCTTCTCTCTTCTTAACTCCTGAGCGTTTAGCAACTCTGCAACGACACACCAATCTGAGACTTGCCCAAGGAGAAAACGGTGTTGTCACCTTTCCACCCGCATGTCTAATTCAGCTATCAGATGTACCCCAAGATGTACCCCAAGTCCCCGATATCAAACCTGAAACTTGCTGATGCTTGGCTCACACAAAACCAACCTACATCGGCAACACGATCTCACAGCCTAATATGAAGACCCTTTTTGCAAGACTTCCCAAAGTGAGACAGGCCAAGGGCTGCAGTGGGAAGGGGAGGCATCACTGCTTTACACCGTAAAAACAGTGGTCTTCTGAACCCTTCCTCCTGTGTTCTGTGGAAAGATTTAACTCTCTTCTGAGAAAGGAATACTGTAAAAGCAGTTTTTATTTAGATGCGATCGTTTGTCTTAGGGACCTTGAAATCAGTCCTTCCATAGTACTGGAGAGTGGAAAATAATTTAGCGCAGAACAGTAAGTTTCTTTGTAGGCCTTTATAATTTTTTTTTTTTTTGGTAAACATTTTTACTGTAAACACTAATTTCTCCCTATACACAATTCACAATCTTTTTATTACACTTCCTTCATCCCAACCACTTTCGTCTCTCTGGAATAGTTTTTACTCCCTTCCAAGGCATTTTTGGAAACTGTTGAACAAATGACAGTTTATTTTTAGAGCAATTTATTTTACAGCTTATGAATGCTAAAGTATTTGGGTACGAATTGATGGGTTAACTCAAAGTGTGTCTAAGAACATCACCAACTATTCTAATAGGATAATTTAGTCTTAGATAACCAGGGATATGGGTTCTAACCTGGGAGTTGGCACATGTAATATATGATGTATATATATATATATATATATATATATATATATATATATATATAAAATATATATATACACACACTATATATACATATATATAAAACAATGTATGTAATATATTACATGCATTTAAATAGAACTTTAATGCACCACGATTTATCTTCCTTCTAAAACTTTTAGCCTGCTAAGTTTGAATCAAATCCATGCCTAGCCATTCTCTTTCAGTATTTTACTTTCTGGGTTCCATTCTCCTGCTATTAACATGAAACCTAAAACCTTTTGCAGGTTTTTGATCCCAAGATAGCAGTAGAACTAAAAAGTTAATTGGGTAATGAAAATAAAACAAACATGAAAATTCTCTTAACTATTACAGCCAAAAGGAACAGATCGACTACTACTTATTATCTTAAATTTAAAAAGAGGAAAATTAACTGGTTTAAAACTAAGGAACTTGGGAGAATATTGACAAATACCAGTGAATTTGGTGTAAAGCACCTATTATTATTTCAGAGATAAACATTTGGTTAATTTTGCTTACTAAACCTTTGAAAGTTATGAAATAACTTACCGATTACTTTCAATTGTTTAAATTGTCAACAAGTGTAGGTAATTTGGTCAGGCGTTCCTGGGAGGAATTTCAGAGCATTGCTATATAATTATTCAGGTTGGTGTGAAAATAAGCAGATAATAGAGTTATGAATTTAAGGACAAAGTTATTCATCTACCCAAAAGTTATTGATTAGCTCTTTATTAATACTTAAATAAGAGGCATTCATTAAATAGTGCTTTGGGTTTGTTTTATGTAAAATTTAACTGGAAGAGAAGAGAACATGAAAAATGCGTTTGCACAATATATGCTTTTAAAAATAAATCTCAATGGCTTAAAAGCCCTGGATATAAAGTAAATCTGCTATCTTCATAAAAACACCCAGTCTAACAACTATTATCAGAGAACACTCTCTCTCTCTTGAATGTCCTACTTTCCTAGCAGAACAACAGCTATGCATTTAGAATAAATGTTACCTGCTTCAACTTTCACTGTATGAGTCATGCAAGGTGACTGTATTTTAGGCAAATCATTAAATAGGGAATACTAAGCCCAAGGTATTTATTTTTCCTGAAGGATACTTCATGGGTTTCTTTAAACCAGTATGATAGTTTGGATTGACCTATGTCTATAACAGGCCCCTTTTGGAAATAATCTGGGTCACTGCACTTTAAGCCAAGGGTACTAAGGAAAGAAATGTGTTTGAAAAAAGAAAATACACAATAAAGATAAATACTAAGGTCACGTTATTGTGGTCTCTTCAGGCACATAATGTAAAACAAGCAAAGGAAGCCACAGACCCTCAAACAGATACACCTAGGCAACCACACACAGGACCCTCAAATAGATATACCCGCTCAACCACACATAGGACCCTCAAACAGATACACCCAGGTAACCACACACAGGATTCTCAAACAGATACACCCACTCAACCACACACAGGTTACCCCCAAACTTCCATGGCTTGATTGGATTTTGGAAAGCATAGATTTTAAGATAAATCATGATCTAAGAGGATTTTACTGAGTACAAATGTCAGTGCCAAGTGTTAGTACGAAGCAGATGCCCTAGACCCAGTTCTGCACAGCACACTGAGAACATTCCATAAACTCTCTTTTTCTGAACTCAGTCTCCCGCTCTATCTTGTAACTCTGAGATGGAACATGCAGGGCTTGGCAGGACTCATGATCACTGTCTATTTCCTACTTGTCTGGCTGTCTTTCAGCTATGCTTTTGCCTTTCACTAAGCTGTTTTAGGTGCCAAAACACCTGGTATGCCCCTGTTACTCATTTAAATATATGTTATTTTAAAAAGCTACTTGCTTTACATCTAGGGCTGCCATGGTGTTTGGAAGTGAGAAAACAGGAAGAGAGGAAAGAAGAGTAAGCACTTTTTACCCCTCCACCTTCTTAGCCTATCGACTCATCCTAGGTTCCAGTAGAGCTGGGTGAGCCACACATGGGCCACAACCTCTGCATGTCTAAACACCGACTATATTTCAAACGAAAACATCAAATTCAGACTGCACCGCTGAAACACCAAACAGATGTAAGCTGCTGCTTCTAACATGCTTGGCTTTGAGTGGGATTCAATGTAGTATGAGTTGGCCTTGGACTCCATCCAGGAAGCTTTAGTTACTGAGGTAGCAAAATGGGTTTTGCAGAGCGGTGCCACTCCAGGAACCAAAGGATGGCATTTTAGGTAGGCTTCCAAGTACTGCCTTGTTGGGAGAGTGGATTTTGCTTTTTTGAAATGCATAGCCCAGTTAATAAATGTAAAATTCAATGCGTGATAATCTAAACTTAGTTTTAACAATGAAGATGACTTTGGCTGTACAACTTGTTCTCATCTTAGACAGCATCCATAACTGAGAAAATTTGTTCAAATGCTGCATTGCTTTCTGAAGGTGCTAAAGCTAATTCTATACTATACTTCACATTTCCCACAATGAACCATTCCTTTAAAATGTTCGAACCCAGTCTTCCATGTTTTAGCAACACAAACATTGGAGACTTTTGTGAAGTGTTTTTATACATATGGTAACAAGGACAACAACCAATGTTTTCACTCCTTTGCACATTTTGGCATCATACCTCACTCAAATTGACTCACAAGCTTTCTATAAATACCACGTAGATGTCTCAAAATGGAAGCATTTATTCAAAATAGTTTCTTTTGCCTTAAGGGGAAACAGTTGGGATGTTTGAACAGTCTAACAGGAGCTCTTCTATTCAGTGTTAAACTTAAGCCATTGCACTGTGCCTATATTTTTAATAAAACCTTTGAGCCCAACTCAGTATTACCTCCAGGAGGAATGTGGGACAGGGAAACACCGATTTACACATCTGCCTGCTCAGTGCCATAGCCTGTGTGGTGTTCCTTTGGACTTGTGTACCATGTACCAGGTTTAGTTATGTGTTTGACCTGGGTATGAAGGGCTGGGAGTTTTCTGAGAGAGACTTCTCAGCTCCTCCGTATACCTCTAGAGATGCAATAGCTCTTTTGTTTCTGGACCAACTATGTCCTGATGTTTTTTTTCTGTGTAGTTCTCTAGTTGCCACTATTGTTTTTTACTTTGGTCAGAATGTACAAGGTAGGATGATGAAGGGAACAAAAGGAGGGATTCTTGGGGACTTCCTAAACGTGAAGGCAAAAAAGGATGAATGTCGCAGACATGTTTTACAGGAAACAGTGAAGTTCTTGTTTGATCAATCCAGTAACATCATGTAAGAGTCACCCAACAACTGCTGGGCCCCACTTTGTCACTGTGTCGTGACAAAACCTCTGCTTATGACACATGGTAGGTTTTCAATACACTTTAATGAAATGAATTAAGAGTGAAAAACAGGTGTCTCTGGGAAAGTGAACTATGGGACTACAATGGGCAGGACTGTACATTTTACTTGGTTAAATTCGCTTAATGCTTACTCCTTCCCCAAAGTGCCAACCAAGAATTTGACTACTATAAAATGGAAAGAAAAAAGCTGTTAGTGGCTCTTCTTCCGCCACGATAGGGTGCCCTGAAACCCGGTCCTGCAGACATTCCCTTGGCCCACATTTCACTGCTTCCTTCTCAGTCTGAAGGCCTTAGTCTACTCTTCACTCCCGAGCTTCTCGCAAAAGACACCAGCTCAAAAGCTCACGGCCTTCCCATCTGGCACTCTCGGCCTCAGAATAGCAAACGTTAGGACACCATTAGGTTCACGGCTGCCAGACCCTTTATTTTCTTTTCCAATCTTTAATTTTCTTCTTAATAAGGAAAACGTTCCGTAAAGAATAAACTGTTCCTCATTTGAGGAGCTCCTTTCTCTGAAGATGGTCACTGGGAGCCTCCATGGCAAAGAACCTCGAGTTCCAGTTGCTTCGGAAGGAGTTTCTCGCTTAGTATTTTGTTCTTTTCCAGTTCGAAAACCAGTCATCCTCCAACCTCACAGCTTCCGGCACTCGCGCCCACCACCCTCATCTATTTCGCTTCTTCCTTTTTGGTGCCACTTTCCAAGGTGCAGGGTGCTGGGCCGCTGTGGCCTCGGGCTGAGAGGCGGGGACTTGCTACCAAGGACCAGAAAGTTTGGCAGAAGCCAGGAATCGGGGCCCAGGCCCCGGGCTTCCGGAGAAGTGTGTCATTATTCGGGTTCTGCAAAGCCGGGAGCCGGCCCATGCTGCAGCTGTGCCTCCAGGCGCGGAGCCCCTCGGTAATCCGGCTGAAGCTGGCTTCCGAGTCTGAGCTGCTTTGGTCCTGAAAAGTGGGGAGCCCAACGGGGAAAGCGGGCTTCCTCCCGGCTTTACCCGTTGGCCCAGCGCCCCGGTCCCGCCGACGCCCTCTGCTCCCGGGGATCAGCCATCACCGCGCTCCCAGCCTTGGCGCGCGGGGGTCTCCGCTACGCAATGCGGCGGAAGCGGCCCGTTGGAGCCGCCGTAGTGCGGGAACTTTCCGTTGCCACGGAGATGACCCCTGACCCTAGGGCGTCTCTGGGACCCGGCAGCCGACGATGTTGTTGCTATGGAAATCATGGCGGCCGGAAGCCGCCGCGCGGGAGCGAGTGGGCGCGTGGGTCTGGGCTAGGGCTCCTGCCCGGGCACTCTTCCCTGGTGGCCGGCAACCCAGCAGTGAGCGGCCGGCTCTACCGCCCGCAGGGCGCGCGCTTGCAGGTCACTCCGTCGGCGTTGACGCGAGGGCACCCCGTGGGCACTGCGGGACCTGAGGGAGGGGAAAGCCACAGGTGGCGGCCTCTGCCCGCCCCGTCGCGCCTCGCGCTGGGAAGCGCCAGCTCTGGACCCGAGACCGATCTGAAGGAAAGGGAAAGGAGCTGGCGTTTCTGGTGATTTTGCCTAAGCTCAGGACTGGGAGAGGACAAGCCGAATTCTGGTCTCAGCTTCCCCACTAGCTACTGGGAGACCCTTGGCGGGTCCCGAAATTTTCTGAGGTTTAGTCCCCTCGGCTTCTCTAAGAAGGATATTGATTCTATTGATTAGAATAATCCCAGATCAGCCCTAGCTCTGATATTCTAGGTTCCTATAACGTTCACACCCGGTCCTGATTGTAAGTGAACTTCCCTCACCCCTTCGCCGTATCTCTCGCGGCCTATGTTGACTGTGTTTAAACTGTGTTCTCAATTCAGAGACTATCAGAGGGTGACCTTGGCGATCACGAACGACCTGTTCCCTACAGGTGTGGCAACTCCTTCCCACTGGAGGAAGCAACTGTTCCAAGAGCCAGCTTTGGAATTGTAGGCACAAACACAGGTAGACCGCTTTGAGCCTTGGGTGAAGAAACACGTATTTTACTGGTGACACTAGGAAGAGTTCCTCATGCCCTTCATAGAATTGTGTGGTTGGTGCTGAAATAGATGGCGTTCCATTTATCCGTTATATCCCCCAGATATCTTTTCCTTAGAGAGTTTTTAGATTTTCGGGGTAGGGGAGGGTGTCTCCACTGGTTTGTTTTTCCTTGTCTCATCTCCGTGCTATTGGGAAAAATCTTCCCTTTTTTTTAATAAACTTCATTTGTTCTAAGTTAAGAAGTTGAAAAGATTATTTTCAGAGCTCATTACAACTCTGAATTTCTGAAGCATTTCTTTTAGGACATATGCTCTATATCACTTTGTCAGTAACTACAGTCTCTCTTAAAACAACAACAACAACAACAACAACGTGCTACTGTGTTTGAACTGTTGATGCTGGAGATACAGGGGTGAAGAAGGGTTCTTCCTTCAAGGAATTGGCAGGGAAGACAAAAAACAGGATCAATTATGATGTGAACAGTTCTGTGTAGGTGGACCAAGGTGCTATAGGGCCAAGGAAGTGGGGCATGGAAAGGTTTCTAGAGGGAATATAACTCAGACTGAGTCATGAAGAAGGACTAAGAGTTAGCCACGTGGGAAAGGCAATGGTTAGGCTGTCACGGAAGAGAAAAAAACATACTTTTAGCTTTGAGGGAGTCAGAGATTGTGGTGCAGACTGAGAATACCAAGTACTACTGAGAAACAGAGAGTGTTTGTAGGGAGTGGCAGGTAGTGGGGTTGCAAGGTAGTGAAGCACAGATCGTGAGCTTCGTTCTGTGACGTGAACATACCTACCCTTGAGACAATCATTATGGCTACAGTGTGGAAAACAGCTTTGGTTTGGGCAAGGTTGAGGGTAGAAAGGCCAGGGAGGAAGAGCAGTGAGCAGTGGTGAGACGTCCAGAATAAGGCACTGGCAGGCACTAGAGAGGAAGTGAAGTCCATTTGTCTTAGTGGCCAGTTTGAATTTGGGAAGGAAGTTGAAAGAGGAGTCTGAAATTTTCTGATTCCAGGTTTTTGATTTGGACAGTTCCTGTTGAGCTAGTCTTCTGGCTATTTGCCAACAGAACACTTCCATTTCCTTGAGACATGGAATACAAACTTTGCTCTCTTTTGTCTGTTTGTATTGAGGGGCTGAGGTAGCTTTTAACAGCAAGTAGGAGACTTAGACAAGCTTCTCTTTCTAGATTAAAATTTAAATGGACAGTTCTGGGAGAGTTACAGTGGGATAAGAAGTTCATCTTGATTTCAAACCTGAAAATCCTTGGGACTGGGAAAAAATGCTTTGCGATAAAGATAAGCCAAAATGATTTTTTAAAAAATGATCATATACAATTCTTTGTTAATAGCAGATTTTTTTATGCACATGATACTTTGTTTAGTTTGAGGAGTCAAGTAGTGCAATTAGAAGCCAAGTTTTCAGATTAACTATTCAGGTCTGGCAAGTCAAAAGAGAAGGAAGTGCGAACTTTATTGAATTTAGATATGTAAGTGTGTGCACCTGCTTTTTAGATAGAAATGAATGTAGTTGTAATTAAAATGCCTTTTTTTTTCTCCTGCAACATTTTGTTGTCTGCACAATTATAGTGGATCACTGAAGTGTGTGGTAACCTTATCTGTAATGCTGCCTCTTAAAGTGTAGCTTGGGAGGGATTGTAATATCTGTTCCTTCCACTTCCTGTGTGAAGCACACGGTATAATATGGTACTATAAAAAGTTAGAAATGTGAAAATAAGAAGGCTTAAAGACAAAAACAAAAATAATCCCTTAATTGTAGTCTTTTTTGTTTTAATAGCCATTTATTCGAAGTCTGAAACTCATCCTCTTTAGTCGTATTACTGCCGTATACCAGGTGACTGTAATATTTAAGCAAAAAAAGGACCCTGTTTGCCTTAGACCTGGGTCACATTTCTATGCAAGCACTCAGCAGTAACCATCATTTGGCCACAGCATTTTATTGTTGGAGCAAACTGAAAGCAGCAACTCAATAGCTCTTTCCTCCCCTATCACTAAATGACTTGATTTGTTTCCTGAGAATTTATGTTTCTCATTAACTGATTATTTTTCTTATACCTTTAAACTTTTTTCAACTCACATGACAAGTAACGTAAAATACCTCACATCTCGGACAAATAATAATGACTGCTAAATACTGAAATACTTTTAATAAAATCGATAGTAAATGTTAGAAGTTTTTCAATGATACAGTTAAATCTGATATAGGATACAAATTGTACATCATTATTGCTTATTATTATCTCTCTTATAATTTCCTTTTAAAATGTTGGGAATAATTTTAAAGAACACAGTGCTGAGGCCATTCTGGTACATGTGTGGCAGATGTGCCTCTGTATAGGAGATACTGTGACATGAATGCTACAGGGAGTGTGTGGTCCAACATGCAGGCATGACGTCCACCCAGCTTTGTCAGACCCTTGCCCTTTGTGGTAGCAAAGTGCTTTTCCAGCACTGATATTTCACCCCTTTTTCTCCTTTTCTCTGTATTTGTACTATCCGATTCTAGATTTTGTCCTTCTACCTTTTTGTAGTCATGTTTTTCAAAAATTTTTTCATCAACTTACTCTTCAGGCAAGATCAGGATTAGTATTCAATTGGATTTACCTCCTTTACATTCATTACATTAGGAAAATAGACCTAAAATAGTTGTCACAAAGTAAATGAGAAACATCTGTCTGAACTTGAAACATTTACCCAAAGTGATGTTTATTTGACTTAAGTTTTTTCTTTAGGTACTTCAAATTCACATGTAGCAGAACGTGATGTGAATCTGTTGCTTTGATTATATAACTAAGTCACTTTTAGGCCATTATAAATATCCCACCTAGTTTTCTCGTTAATGAATGTATATTATACTTACTAGATTTTAAAAATTATATGACTCCTGCTTTAACAGAAATGTCCTGAATTATTTTGAATCCTGTGTTATTATTAGTTGGTAACAACTAATCTTTAGAGAATGCTTCTATATGCTAGGCACTCTACCTGTACTATCTAATTTCATTCTCAAAATCACATATAGGAAATTCTGCTATACTTCTGTTAAAAGTTATGAAGCCCAAGCATGAAAAGATTAAGGAAGTTACTGGAGAGTACCTAGCTAGTAACTGAAAGATCTGAGTATAAAACCAAGTAATCTGTCTCCACAATACATACACTTAAATTCCTAAATTGCAGCTACTTCCCTAGGAAAGATGTTGAACAGAATGCTTGTGGAAGTGATCAGTATTTCTGCTAATGACTTTATGAATTATTCTGTCCTGAAACTAAAAGGGACTGTAACATATTCAGTGTTTAGCTATCTCAAATTTTTAATGCTTTCTTATTGAGATATAATTTATACACGTTCCAGTGCACAGTCTTAGCTTTATGGCTTAATGTATTCTAACAGTTGTGTGCATCATTGTAACCACTACCCTAGTCAAGATACGGAATATTCCTATTGCCCCTCAAAATTTTCCTTATTTCCATTCAGTTCCTACCTGTCCCCCCTCTGAGAAGCAACCATTATTCTGATTTCTCTCTCTTTAGTTTGAGCTGTAGTAGAACTTCATATCATTAAATTATGAAGTCTTCACACTTTTGAGTTTGCCTTTTTTGCTCAACATATTGTTTTTGGGATCTGACATTGCGTGTTAGATATGTAGAATTCAATGTGGTAGCCTCTGTTTTATTTTGTAAACTGGAAACCCCTAACATCTAAAAATTGTCAAGAACTACCAAGGGTCTGAGAGTTTACCCAGCTTGCTAGTCTGCCGCAGTTACATGATGCCGACAGAAGACAGGAGACTCCTGGGTCAGAGACAGGGGACTTTATTATTCAGAGCATAGCAGGCAGCATGGGCTTCATGTGCTTGTCAGTTCCCTGTATGTCCCCAAAGCCTTTCAGGGGCAATGCTGAGTGTCCCAGGTAGATGCTTGCTCACAGTGGATTTGTGTCATAGCACAGGAACACTGAGTTTAGGAAACTCCCAGTCTTTTAAGGGGCTCTGGCAAAGCTGCCCAATCTTTCTCTGCAGGGAGGTGTTATCTTTATTATCCTGGTCACGAAACAAATCTGTCCTCTAACCTGGAGCGAGGTACCATCTCTAAATGACAAGGTGGTTTGCTATGCAAATATTTTTGCAAAGACAGTCTGGTACAAATGCGGTTAGAAGACAAGCAGAAATGACATGAGAAAATTCTCATTTAAATCTCTTTCCGCAAGGCAACTGTGTTTTCCTTTTCTATTTCTCTTGGTACTGCCATGCTTACTGCTCTATTGATGTATTTACTTATTGGAAAAATAACTTATTTGGAAATTATCTTGAAAGGGATCATGAAGTTTTGAGAAGATAATATACAATCGCATATGGCAAATTTCTCTCCATTTATTAAGTAGCTAATATGTGGTATGTTAACATTACATGTTAGTTACTGAGAGAGATTTAAAACATTCTATAAGGGTTTGGTCTTTGACCCATAAGTAATGAAACTAAATTTATGGAGGATACTAGACATGAGAAAGAATTCTGCTAGAAGACTCATCTGGGATAAAAGGGGAAGAAGGGGAAATATTTTAGAGAAGCGTGACCTCAGTTGACTCTTGAATGTGTGTTTCCATTGGTAGGAGAGATAAGCATATTCTTGGCAAGGGGAGTAATGTGAATGAAAGTCAAAGGCTGGGATTATTTATTGATAGAGTGAAAGGTACCTGATTGGGGATTTGTGGGAAGTTAATAGAATCATATTTTAGAGGATTAGTGAAATCATATTTTAGAGTCCAAAAGCCTTGTAGAGGAGTTAGCCTGGATGCGGTGAAAATTAGTGAACTAGGGAACTTTTCCAAAAAGAGAAATGATGTCTTTGAGAATTGCTGAATTATAATTGGGGAGTGTAACTGTGGGGAGGGACAGTACTGGGCTGAAGGAGAGATTTTTGTATTAAGAAAGCAATCAAATGAAAATGTCCTTCTGTTAGTTTGAAATGCAGAACAGGAGCTTGGATGAAAGCATGGTTCTGGATATGTAATATGGGCAGGAGAGAAATTGCTCAGTAATTAGGAAGGGATGAATTGAAGGCATACGTTGAGAAATTGTGGGCCAGGAAGAGCACTGCTTTGTTGGAATGTAGAAGGATGGGTGAAACAAAGTGTAAATGAGAGACATAGGAGTCACTGTGGTCACTGTGGTGCCTCATGCGAGAAAGAGGCCTCCATCGACACTTGGAAGTCATAGATAGTTTGTTGAGAATATGAGACATGTAGTTAGCAGTGACATTTATGTTATTGTTACATGTAGTTGATAGTTGCCTGATTATATAATATAGATCTTTCCATACACCTTGAGCCCACTTTGCAGTCTTAATTTTCTTATGTAATTTGAAGTCATTTTGCTGGCCCTGATGACTTTATTGGCTTTCTAAATAAGGGGAGAATGGCTTTGACTACTTTCTTCAAGATGTACTGAACAACTTTGTAGTACTGACATGCTCTTCTTAGTAGCATTTTATTTCCCTGTAAAATGATGTTTTCTACATTGAGTACACATGGACACAAAGAAGGGAACAACAGACCCTGGGGACTGCTTGAGGGTGGAGAATGGGAGGAGGACGAGGATCTGAGTATCAAAGTAGTACCTATGGAGTACTATGCTTATTACTTGGATGACAAAATAATCTGTACATCAGATCCCAGTGACACACTATTTACCTACATAGCAAACCTGCACATGTACCCCTGAACCTAAAATAAAAGTTAAAAAAAAAAAAGAAAGATAATGTTTTCTAGTAAGTTTGGACCATGTTTTCTGTAAGAATTCCAGTATGCTGCTGTGGCTCTAGTATATTGATCATACGTTTTAGTAACCCGTATGATCATTGCTTAGAGGAGATATGCATTAAGGAACAGTTGGCTAAAAGCACAACTTTTAGAAATAATTGTTGGTTTCCTACTCTTTTCTGTTATAAAATTTGAATTTGTGTTTTAAGGGGTCAGTATCTGTCTCCTGGATGTTTAAATGGTTAAGAATAACACAAAATTTATAAAGTGATATTTTAAGGAAGATAACTTTTGTGAAAGGGAGAGCAATTAAATACTTACTGGCTATTCAAACTTTATAAAAATGTAACCAGTAATGCCTTATTCTCAGCAGTTGCAGTTTTTTTGATTTAGACCTAGGATCCTTATTAGAAATCTAGTTTATAAGACTGATATTTATAGGGCCACAAGCATGATTCATACAAGAAGGGGAAGGGTCCATTTTAGGTGGATAGCAGTAGTAGACATACTGTGGTGAGTGCAAATTGGCAGCATAGATGCAAATTCTGTCATTTTAGTTGGTGAGCGAGTAGTAATTTAATCAAACTTTTTGCAACTGAGGGTGAATGCAATAGACAGCTGCACAGTACTAAATCTGCAGCATTAAGTAAAAGGTTTGAATTTTGTATGAACGTAGCTTTGAATAAAAAAGTAAAATGTACACCCTTTGCATGTAAAGGTGCCATTTTGGAGTCCCAGGCCAGTCTGTGTCATATGGAAATGTGCACACTTTCCTACCCAGCTTCTCTGGTGCCAATTCACTTGTATCCGTGAGAGCCTGAGGAAAGGAAGTTAGGGTCATTCAGTTCACTCGGTGTCTCACAACCTTACTCTCACTTTTATTATTGAAAGCAGAAGGAGGCATTATGTTGCGCATCTTGATAACAATTTTTACTTAACTATGCTTTTTCCTTTCAGTGTTACAGTTTTGATATAAGAGAAATCTTTGGCCATTTTTCAAATATATCCTTTCAAATTTATATTTGGTAGAAATACTTTTAAATATTACGGTAGGGGCTGAGTGCGATGGCTCATGCCTATAATCCTAGCACTTTGGGAGGCTGAGGTGGGTGGAGCACTTGAGGTCAAGAGTTTGAGACCAGCCTGGCCAACATGGCAAAACCCTGTCTCTACTAAAAATATAAAAAAATTAGCCTGGCTTCGTGGCACACACCTGTAATCTGAGCCACTTGGGAGGCTGAGGGATAAGAATCTTTTGAACCTAGGACGTGGACATTGCAGTGAGCTGAGATTGCTCCACTGCACTCCAGCCTGGGTGACAGAGCAAGACTCCATCTCAAAAAAAAAAAAAAAAAAAAAAAATTGTATATTTTGTTAGGAGCTATTCTTGTCTCTCTCCCCTTTAGAATTCAAGAAAATTAAGGAAGATTATAGGAGTTAATACTGTTAATAAATATGCCAGTATAAGTTCAAGGAACTTCAAAAATTTTGTAAAAGTGATGTTCAGATAATATACATTGTATTTATTTCCTAAATGCTGTATTACATTATGGCAAAATGCCTGTATTTTAAGCTGCTAAATAGTGAAATAGTGCTTTAACACAGTACTTCACAGGTTAAATTGTGGTTTGAGTTTTCCCAGTTTTAAAGGCAAATTCAAAGCAAGTTGAATGTATTTATGGGTGTGTATGTATGCTAGACATTTTGGCCATTAGAATCTTTCACCCAAGAGAGTCACTCAGAAAGGATTGATATTACCAGTAATTTGAAAACAGAAATAAATAGCTGGGAAGTGGGTTCAGTACAAAAATAACTTTTCATGTTTTAAATTTGTGATTTTGAAAATAAAGATGATATTTCATATTCATACCAGTTCATTTCATGGATTCAAGTAGCTTTTGTTGAGATTATTTTAAATTAAAATTTAGATGCTGAGATCTATAGCATAGGATGTAATAACAGAACAAGACATTTAAAAATATATCTATTTCCTATATCAGGCTTACTAGTCAGGCTTCTTGGTTATTGGTATTTATTTATTGGTACAGTATAACCAGCACTTTAAAATTCTCACAAGTAAGTAAGCCACGTGGACAACTTAGAAGTAAGAATTGGAATCTCAAAATGTGGTATGTTTAAGTCACACTATAGGTTCTTCTATTGGATCAGGTTGTCTGATAGCATGATTTATCTGTATACTAACAGGATTTTAAAGTTGAGAAGATAGTAATATGATGAAAATACTAATAGCTGTTACAGCTATAAAGTCAGTTATGACTGGAAATTAATTTATTGTCCAAGAAAGCTGACTGACAATGCCTTTAGGGTCTTTGTGCAGTTTTTGTTCTTTTTAAGGTAGAAAATAAGATGCAAAAGAAAAAATATGTAGTCAGTAGGTCTTTAGGCTGTTCAAAACTTCAAAGGGAGGAAACAAAACGTTCCTAATAATTCTGTTGGCTGCTGTCTCTATATGGTCTTTGCAGTAGTTTTAACATATCCCATATAATTGATTTCCATTGTATGTGGTTAGACATACTTCACAATAGTTACGAATACTTTTACTTTATAATCTCCCAAGAACTGCTATAACTCTTCCATATCTCCTTATTAATCTTTTATTTAAAAGAACAAAAGGTAAAAACCTCTGGTTTAGGTGCTGTCCTGCATTATGTTTTGTTTATTTTGTTTGTTTGTTTTTAGTTTTCCTTTAGATAATTTGTAAGCAGGGAGGAGATTCCAAGGCTTTGATTCCAAGGCTTCCTTAAAATTAATCAACTTGTGATCACTTTGAGAGCTGATCTCCAAGTTGATATGTAGACTTGTGGTGTGTATCTGTAAGGGTAACATTTAACAATTTTTTTTTCTGATTGGTATTGTAGGGTACAGTAATATCATAGAGTAATCTTTTATTTCTGTAGCTCTGACACTATAGGGCCCAGGACGAGGGCATGGCAGGCTTCCTGCAGGGAATAAAATTCTGACTGAGTCACAGAGAATGACTGAGAATTAGGTAGGAAAAGCACAAGGTAATTGTTCAAGGAAGAGAAAAGAGTAAACCTTAAACATTTTTAGGGGCATGAGAGATTGTGGTGAGTAACAAGAATGACAAGTATAGATAAATGAGGCATAGGAATTTGAGTTGATTTGCCTTCCAGTAGACATAATGGTATGTGAAATCTGAGAGTTTTACCTTATGAAGAATATTTATTCTTTGTACCTCCCAAATATACCTCTAGTACTCCTTTGTCATATAATACAAGAGACAGATTTTCAGCCATTTTTAAATTTACCACACATGATAGATAATATTCTCATGTCTAATACATTTTTATAAATATGTTTTCTACCCACAAGTTTTAACTTCCCTTTTTCTCTACATCTCAAAAATAGTATTATAAATCATGTAACAAAAACATTACTAGAAGAATAGTTTCAAATATATTTTGATTATAGAAAAAGCAAACATTGAAAAACACTGGAAGTTTTTTATTATTAACAACTTACTTGAATACCACTGTGTCTGAATATGGCATGTGAGTGATGGGACACCATGGCTGAGAACTGGTATTAGATTTTAACATATGAGAGTTGGTCTCCTTAAAAAATATACATATTAAAACTTTTCATAACATTTTTAATGTGTGATATCCCATTTCAGATAGTTGATTCAGTACCCAACCCTTCCTGAATTCCTTCTACATGAAGGATGGTGTACTTAGCCCCATGGGTGATACATGAATAAGACAGGATCTTAGTCTTTCCAAGGGAATTACAGGCACCAAAAAGTTGGATAAAGTTGAAAGAATTGTTAGGGATGGTCAGTCGTGGAGCTGAAGCAGTGATTGATAGAGGTGGGAGAATAAATGGATCCATCCTCCTTCACTTTTTTCTCCCATTCCCTTTCTCCCCTTGACAATGCCGGTCATGTCAGGAGATTCTGTTCATTGGAACAAATTAGAAATAGATTTGGACTGGAATATTCCAAACTGAAGTTGGGTACATTTTTAAGTTGAAAAAATAGTAATATGATAAAAAAATAGTAATATGATGAAAATAGTAATAGCTGTTACTACTATAAAGTAGGTTATCACTGGAAATTGGTTTACTGTCCAACAAAGTTGATTGACAGTGCCTTTAGGGTCTTTGTGCATTTTTTGTTCTTTTAAATATGTTGACCACAAATAAACATATTTGTCTGAATAATAAGACAACTTTAAAGAACTTTTTTGTTATATAAGAAATCTAAAATAATTTGTGGTAACAATTCAATTATAGTTGTAATTACATTTCTTAAACCCAGATTATGACTTATAAACCTCACTTTTATAACAGCTTTATTGAAATATAATTTGTATACCATAATATTTACACTTTTAAAGTATACAACACAACAGTTTCATGTGAATGGAATAATTCAGTATGTGGCTTTTTTCATTTAGAATGTTTTCAAGGTTCAAGCATGCATAAATATTTCACTTCGTTTCATTATTGTATAGTATTCCACCATGTGGATATACCCCTTTTTTGAATTCATTCTTCAGTTGATGGACATTTAGGTTTTTTCCATTATTTTGCTGCTGTAAATAATGCAGCTATGAACATTTATGTATAGATTTTTACATGGACATATGTTTCAGTTCAGAACTAGCAATGGAATTACTAGGTCAGATGATAATCAATATTTAACATTTTGAGTGACTACCAAATGTTTATTGAAACAGCTACACATTTTACATTCATTCTGGCAATATATGAGGGTTGTAATTTCTCCATATCTTTGTCAACACTTATTATGATCTGTTTTTTTGATTGTGCTAATGTTGGTAGATGTGCAGTATATATTGTGGTTTTGATCTGCATTTCCCTAATGACTAGTAATGTTGAGCACCTTTAAGGTAATTACTAGTTGTATATCTTCTTTAGGAAAATGTCTACTCAAATTGTTTGCCCATTTTTAATCAGGTTGTCTTTTTATTTTTGAGTTGTAAGAAATCTTTTTAAATTTTGGATACAAGTTTCTTATCAAGTATATAATTTAGAATTATTTTATCCCGTTCTCTAGATTTTCTTTTCACTTTCTCAGTGGTGTCCTATAAAGCACAAAGTACTTAATCTTGTTGAAGTCCAGTTTATGTATTTATTCTTTTATCACTTACATAGTTGATGTAATATCTAAGAAATAATTTCCTAACCCAGGATCGTAAAGATTTGGTCCTAAGTTTTTCTCTGAGGGTTTTGGCTCTTATATAGGTATGATCTGTTTTGAGTTAATTTATGATCTGCTGTATGAGGTAGGGGTAAAACTTCATTCTTACGCCTGTAGACATCTAATTTTTCAAGGAAGGTTTGTTGATAATCTCATAAAACATGGAAATCTCATTTTGAATTGACATATAACCAAAATACCTTTTTACCGTTATTTGTTTTACCAAAGAACAATCTAAAAAGGTCCTGGTATTTCAAAGAAATAAATTATTATGTACTGCATGAAATGATAATAGACACTGTAAACATTTTTGCTAACAATGCATGCCTACTTTTACTGTAGCTTAGCCTAGAACTTTTAAAAAATTAATACTCTTGTGAAACATATAAGCACTTTCAGGAAATTAATACCCTCCTGAAACTAGAACATCTTCAGCCCATTCAGGCTGCTATAACAAAATTCCTTAGACTGGGTATTTATTAATTGCTCATGTTTCTGGAGCTTGAGAAGTCCAAGATTAATGCACCAGCAAATTCAGTGTCAGGTGAGGGCTTGCTCTCTGCTTCAAAGGTGGTGCCTCCTCACATGGCGGAAGGGAAGAATAAGCTCCCTGAAGCCTCTCTTACAAAGACACTAATTCAATTCCTGAGAAGAGAGCCCTCATGATCTAATCATTTCCTAAAGGCTCCACCTCTTAATATTAATTGTATTGGAGATTAGGTTTCAACATATTAATTTTGGGGGAATGCAGACATTTAGACCACAGCAAACACTTAGACTATTTGTAGATAATAGTGAACAATTTTTACATACAGATGATTCCTGACTTAGAATGGTTCGATTTACTGTTACTCAGCTTTACAATGCTGTTTATTTGGCATTCAAACTGCCCATACAACCGTTTTGTTTTTTACTTTAAGTACAGTATTCAATAAATTGCATAAGATATTCAACCCTTCATTATAAAATAGGCATTGTGTTAGATGATTTTGCTCAACTGTAGGCTAATATGTGTTCTGAACATGTTTAAGGTAGACTGGGTTAAGGTAAGATGATTTGTAGATTAGGGGTATTAAATGGATTTTTGACTTACAGTATTTTCAGTTTACAGTAGGTTTATTGGGACATAACCCCATTATTAGTTGAGGAGCATCTATATTTATCTTTGATTTAAAAATTGCTCTGGCTCTTTATCTGTGTTTATTTTTCAAAGCATAGGCATTTCATTAATACACTGACAATATGGTGCTATATTTACTTTTAATTTGTCTACTTAGTTTTAAAGTTAAATGTAATGAAAGTCAGGATTCACTGTGAGATGTAAATTACACTTCTTGTATTTAAATTTATTCTGGTTTCCTTATTAAATATCTTTTGCAAAACGTAAACATTCCTTGATTTGAATGTCATCTAAAGTTGTAACAGACCAGCCTCTCCTGCTGCAGTTCTCTGTGCTTTGTTAGGAAAATACCCGATTCAGTAGATTAAAGCCCTGTTGTCATAAGTAGGCAGAGCCTCTCCTGAAGTAGGTGGACTCTCTCAGGCTCAATCTTGTGAGGAGACTTGCAGACGTGAACTTGAACCCCGAAAGTGGGAGTAAACTAGATAGCAAAATGGACTTCGTGCTCTATCTCATATATTTCTTGAGTTTGTATATTTAAGTTGCTAGATATAATTGGGCATTTGGGACAGGTTGGAGCTGAATAGGGAGGCACTTATGTGCTGAACTTTAAACTGAAAACAGGTAAACTATATGCCAGATTATTCAGTTCCATGACTTTCTATGTTTACTTCCTTTGCATTATATCCAAATATTTGGTTAGCTTGTGTTTAAAGATTTCAGCCTTGCCTTGGCTGTGCTCTGAAAAATTAAGAAAAGGGACACTTACCTTTGCTTAAACCAGATTGTTAAATTCAGAGAGTATTAAATTCAGAGCCTCACTCAGTCTTCTCTCTTTTGAAGCCATCATTGGTGAGCTATCTAAAGGGAAAGATGAATCTCGGGAGGCTTGAGCAAGGCTTTCAGAGGCCTAGCTGGCTTTCCAGTGAAAACTTTGGAGGCTCTTGGTTTATCTTCTAAAGGAATATGGCAGTTTTTCTCTTCAAAGGTAAATCTTTTGTTTTATGATAGCAAAAATATTTTCGATTACATTGCCAGAGAAAAGTAGAAATTATGTGAGATGACTTTTGCTTTACCTTTCTTGTTTACTCATTAGCTAAGTAAACAAAGTTTGGCCTCAAACTTTAAAAGAGGGTAGATTTGTTAACATGAACATGTTAGCATGTTGGTATTCTTTTTGCCTTAATCTGTATGCACATGTTACAATCAGAAACATAGCAAATGTTTGACCATTGAGTTATCTCTTTCTTTGTATGTTGGATGTGTGTGTGTATGTGTGTGTGTGTGTGTGTGTGTGTGTATGTGTGAACTAGAGAGCAAAAGGTACTTCATACATACATTCATATATGCATATATATACGTATGTATATATATGAGTATATATAGAAATGTGTGTATATATTCATATTACCTAGGTGTACAGGTAAATCAAATGTAGAGAATAAAACATATTTACCTTTGCTGTTTCTTTTCCTTTAATATCAAGACATACTGCTTGATGCCTTGGGGTTTGCTGAATGAATATAGAGTAAGATTGATTTCACTGAAAATTATAGTGGCATGTTTCTAATGCCTTTAATTTAGATATCTCCAGCCCAAACTTGAAAGTAGAGCTCTAAGTACAAATAACCACTTTATAGAGATTTTTGATGATATTACTATAATGTTAAAAAAGAAAATGTTTCAAAGTTGGAATTTTTGATTTGCCTCAATATTTCCCTTTAATAGAAAATGTCCTCTGGAATGAATGAAAAAGCTCAGTCTCTTATGGCCTCCTTCATAGGATAGATAGAACTTTTGGTACAACTCCTAGACAGATGATTCTATCTTCTTTTGGCTTGTACTGGTCAAAGTGTCCCCAGTCTTGTTGATATAGATGGGTTAGTTTTGTGTAACCCTGTCTAAAGGCCACTAAATGCCTCTGTGTTCTTATTCTCTTACTTTGACAATTATTTTTAGATAGTTGTCTGTTTTAAAAATCAGTTTTGTTGCTGTTATTTTTCTTATTGCTAAAGACAGAACTCTATGAACTTTGGGGTTGAAGATGAAAATCCTAGTCGTGGTTTCTCTGTGCCTCAGGATTGTTTTTGTTTCATTTGTTTTTGGTAGTCTTAAATATGTTGTGCTTAAAAGAGAAAAAAATACACACACACACACACACACACACAGGCACGCACACATATATAACATTAAGTATGGTGATTTAAGTTGTTATATATATAACATACTTAATGCAATGCCTAGAATGTAGACATTTATTTATTCTTTCCTGTTCAATTCCTTGTCAGAAACAATGTTAGTTTCTTTCCTTCATTCTCTGGTAAATGATCTATGCTGAAAATTAATATTTTAATTAATTTATATAGTATTTAAAGCTTTTACCTCTAGCTAGTGGTATAGGGTTTATAAATCAATGAAGTTTTTAATTTTTAAAGACTTTATTTTTTTGGAGCAGTTTTTGGTTTGTAGCGAAATTCAAAGGAAGACACAGAGATTTCCCATAAACCCTCTGCCCTCACAGATGCATCACCTCTCCATTACCAATATACCACACCAGAGTGGTGCATTCGTTAC
Source organism: Saimiri boliviensis (assembly GCF_048565385.1). NCBI lineage: Eukaryota > Metazoa > Chordata > Mammalia > Primates > Cebidae > Saimiri > Saimiri boliviensis. The sequence goes on from NC_133464.1 coordinate 11,368,113, forward strand.
AACTGATGAGTCTACACTGATACATCATCAGAGTCCATAGTCAGAGTCCATAGTTTACATTAGGATTCACTCCTGGTGTTGCATGCTCCATGGGTTTGGACAAAAGTATAATGTATTCACCATTATAGTATCATGCAGACTATCTTCACTGCTCTAAAAAGCCTTGTGCTTTTTTAAAGTGTCCAAGTTAAGGTTGAAGGGAGACATATTTAGAGGCCTAGTAAGAGCCTTGTTCTGTCACTGAATCCTCATTTGTACTTTATAGGTCTAACCAGTTCTTGACTTGCAAACCTTTAGGACCTAAAGGAGCTTAGAACATTTTGTGTTTTGCCTACAGTGAGACTGGCTATAGACAGACAGTTCCATAGTCTTATATTTTCTTGGATTTTAAAGAACATTGTCAAATATCTGTGATAGAATATTAAAATGCCTGATTGTGTGCACTCGAGTATTAGTCATGTGTATATGCCAAAATGGATATTTAAAAATATTTTCTAGGCTTTCATAATATATGTATTTCACCTAATTTTTATTGTTCTCTTCCCCAATTATTTACACCTAAAAATAATTATCTCAAAAACTTTGAGGTAAATTTTATAGTCATTCCCATTCTCTGATGCTTTTTGCTCTAGTTATAAATGAACAAAGCACATATTAAAGCAGCCTAAGTATTTAAGCCTTAGCTTTGCTATTGGTGATTCTCCTCACACCTGAACACTATAAATAGTCTGTCCTGTCAATTTTTTATATTCATGCAAATCGTAGCCTTTCCTTTATTCCTACTTGGCTACTTTGTGCTCTGTCATTCACTTCTTTTCCTTAGGAAAAAAAAAAAGTGACCTAGATATTTGAAGTCTAGCTTGAATTTGCCTTTTTCAAGGACCTTGTAGGAAACTCTCTGCTCCATAAATAAGCATCCTGTCTTGGGTGGTAGAGCGGTTGGGTCCAATGAGCACATTTCTCATCACAGGCTTCAGGTCACTGGGGCTGTTCCTCACACCTGGCACCAGTGGACTTGTGCCGGTGACAGTAAATAAGAAACTTCTCCCTTTCTTCGGAATATTGTTGGAAAACATGGAATTCCAATGTGCTCGGAAAATATGGTTTAGAGAAACTTGCAAGTGAAGATGACCTGATTCAAAATGTCAATCAACTAATTAAATAATTGATTTCCTATTGAATAATATCCCAGCAGCAATTAAATTTCATTTAAAGTTATTTCATACTTCCTTGGATACTTTGTTTCTTTAGAATGTCATAGAATTATAATAACAGTTTTCTTTTTTGCAGGACAGGCAATGAGTGAAAAGAAATGTGGTTAAGAGAGCTGTGCGCTAGACCCTTGTGTATACAAGTCAGAGAGGAGGCCTGGGCTATGAAAGTCATGGTGACACCATCAGTGTCTGACTGATAATTGAAAACTTGGGAATGAATGAGGGCATGGAGAAGAGGCAGACAGTGGAAGGAAAAGAGCACAGAATAGGGTTGTGATAGTCTGTTCTCACGTTGCTAATAAAGACTGGGTAATTTATAAAGGAAAGAGGTTTAATTGCCTCACAGTTCCACATGGCTGGGGAGGCCTCACAGTCATGGCAGAGGTGAATGTGGAACAAAGTCACATCTAACATGGTGGCAGGCAAGAGAGCTTGTGTAGGGGATGTACCATTTATAAAACCATCAGCTCACGTGAGATTTATTCACTACCACAGGAACAGAATGGGGGAAACTGCCCCTTGAATTAATTATCTCCACCTGGTCCTGCCCTTAGCACATGGGGATTATTACAATTTAAGGTGAAATTTTGGTAGGGACACAGCCAAGTCATACCAAGGGTCCTTACAGATTCCAATATTTAATGAAATAATAGGCCCAGCCAGGCATTTTTATTGACAGTAGAACCAGCAGATTTATTCCTTAAAATTTGGATATCAATGTAGAGATGTACTCTTGATACTACAGCATCAAAATTAATATGTATTTTTTAAATTTCAGTTAGGTTTGAACCCAATAAAGAAGATACATTCAAAGAAAATAGGTATTAGTACATCCTATTGTTTTGGTTATGATTTTTGATTTTACATGTACAGTTTTAAATTTGTTGATCTTTTTAAAGAACAAGATTGGAAAAAAACAAGGCAGATAGCTTTTATTGATAATTTTTTTGCTGATTTGGGATTGGGCTGTCGAGACTAGAATTATTTGTCTTGCATAAAAAGAAACTCAAATGAATATTTTTCCTTACTGGAATTCAGAAGATATAACCTAAAATAGGAACTAAAGTTTATATTTAAAATTGTAGCCTCTGATATAAGCAGTCTTATTTATTGAATTTCAAGTATTTGTTTTATTTCACTCGGTGTATTTTTATATGTATAATTTTTATTTTTTATTTATAAAGCCTTGCCTAGTCTTCTACTTCATTATTATTAAATAATGATAAATCGAGTCAAAGAGTTGATTTCCAGTCATTAATTTACTCCAAAGTCTTATACTTTCAGTTAAAAACATTTTATTTGTATAACACTATGTGGTGGCTGATTTTATCACTGCTGTGACTTGTACACTGTGCTAGAAATTACAGTACAGGACCACAAAATACTTAATCCTGGCTCCAGCTGAGCACCTGCCCCTAGATAGATCCTGCTTAGTAGTGAAGATTAACCAAGACAATATGGATGTAGATTTCATTTGTGAGGTGTAACTGGGCAGTAGGGGTATTACTTTTTGCCAGCATGAGTGACCTTTCCTATCACTGGGTGTTTTCAGTTCCATTTGGGTACAGTGAGCTGAAATGATTGGCCAGATGTTATGGTTCATTTATCTAAAGTCTCCCTTTAACTCTGGTTGTGTTACATTACTCTGCCTCTTTGAACTCTGTTTTGTTTAGTTCAAACAAACAAAAAGTTTAACTGCCTGAAGCAGAATTTAGTAAATATGTGTTTATTAATCGACATTCTCTCACATCTCAAATATTCTTTATCTTGCAGAATCAACATAATTCACCGGCAAGCTTGTATTTTTATGAAATAGCTTCAAGTTATTGGAAATTTAAATTGTGTAAACTACCAATATCTCTTGAATCACTTAAAAATTTAGCCCTTAATTGAAAAACTGCTAGAAGAAATTGATTTGGTTTCATATAACATAACTCCTTTTGGTAAATGTTTAGTGAGGCCAAGGAATCTGACACATATGCTTACTGACATATATCTTACATATACATATATATTACACACACATATATATGTGTATATATATATATTTAAAATATATATATTAAAATATAATTAAAATATCACCTGAAACTTTTAAATTTACTTTGATATTTATTATTCTTCAATAAAATGAATAAGATATGGACTTTTGCACTGATAAAAAACATCTATCTGCCTGCCTTTCTCCTTCATAGCTGAACGTAATCATTTAAATGAACGGTCATGCACTTAGACTTCAAAATACCTTCCCTACTCTTGTAGTTCTACCATTTGTGCCTATTAAATTGTAAGTCCCCCCAAAATCTGAGACTGTGGCTGACTCATTAATAAATGTCCAGTACCCACAGGAGTGTTTTGCTGACAGTTGATTCTCAGTATATTTTTAATAATTGAATTGATCAAATTGTTTATTTTTAAGGTGTCTACAATCGACAATCAGAACCTGAAAGAGAAGTATAAGTAATAGCTGTGTCTTTGTACTTTGAAACTACATCTAGGAAGAAGTATGACTGTAACAATGTATTCCTAATTTGCATATACAAAGACACTTCAAATCCATTCTAGTATGATGTCATAATAAGGGTCACACATACAATCAAACATAGACTCTCAGAGTTGAAAGGATCCTGAAATGTCATCATTCCAGCTTTCCATCCAATGCTTGAGTTCCTTCTGTAGCACTTGTTCTAAACTTTTGCTGTGTATTAGAATGAGTTTGAAAGCTTTAAAAATCCCAGTGGTCAGGCCCCACCTAAGCCCAATTATATAAGCATTTTCAGGGGTGAGACCTAAGTGTTGAATTTTTTTTTTTTTTTAGAATCCCATAGGTGATTCCAGTGTGCAGTCAAGGTTGACAGCCATTGTTCTACAAGATCGCTACAAAAATACTTTTCCAATCTAATTGAACTTTGAAGATGAGCACCTCACTACCGAAGTTAGACTTGTGTTTCTTTCATTTATTTAAATAGTAAAGTATGTGTTTAAATTATAAGCTGGTTAAATTAAATAACGCAAATCAAGCTCACCAATTTTAATACTCAGCTGTTGATAAACAACACTGAAGAGTGACATTTAAATTTGAAATATCTTCTTTGAAGTAGTATTGCAGCACTTTTGAATGACTTCCAAAAGGCTGATCATAAAAATCACTTCATTCATTTTCAAAGTTTTCTTTAGCAGCAGTGAAGTTATTTGGTATGACTCAGATGAACATTCTGCTCTGTCTTGGAGTTATGGTCATTTCATTTTCTGCAACCTGGAGAAACAGAGAAGTGAGGAGCGGACTTGTAACTTACTGATTTACTTGTAACTTACTGATTTACCTTACAGTGTTTATAGTTCAAAATTAGGTAGGCACTTTTAGAAATGTGCTACCTTCACAGGAAGGTAATTTGCCATTTAGAAAATTTCAAATGAAAGAATTGAGTGGAATAGTGAAGGCTTGGTTTTATAAAGCTCTTTGATTTTAGAGAAGAATTTTTAGAGAAAGCGTCATGCGACCACATACACAAACATACAAACCTGTATTCTTGCTTGGGAACAACTTATCTGTCCTGAGACCATCCACCTATATGTCAGCTCTTCTGAGCACCTTTAAATTTCTTTTGGTTCATTAGTAGGACATGGTTGCTATAAGTCAGTATATAAATAACATTACTGATAAATATTTAAGTAGTTCTCGGGTCAGAGCTGTGTTTGAGTTTCACCACCTTTCCTACTCATGGTGTATCCTTGGGCAAATTATTAATTTCATCCTTAATTTCCCTATTTTTACAGTAGAGAGAATGCCATATATCTTTTAGAAATGTTATGAGGATTTATAGTAGTCATGCATATAAAACTTCACAGTAGCCTCTGGGTTATAGAAGGCATTTATAGACTTAAATTTTGTAATACATTGGTGTATCAGCATTGCTGGGCAGACTACAATGAAGATACATTTTCTTTTTTTTTTTTTTCTGACAGTAGTAGGAAAAAATCCTGAGGCTAGTTCTGTGGAGAATATCATCTTTTTGCTCCTTTATAAAAAGCTATTCTGAGAAATGATCTAAGATTGTTCCTTTAACCAAAATGAGTTTCCTTTTGGAAGTCCTAATGTCACAGCACATGAGTAAGCATGAGTGTCTTTAAGGATATAGAGGACAGAGGAGGGTTGAAGCCCCTAGATTTTCTCTGGGGAACCGGGAATGCTAGCTTTTATAGTAGCATGCATCAATCAGGACTCTCAGCACGTCTTCATTGCTAGTCTTCTTGTCTACTACCTTGTAGAGTTGCCAGATAAAATAAAGGACAGACATTTAAATTTGAATTTCAGCTGAATAACTAGATTTCTGTTAGTATAAATTTGCCTCAAATGTTGCGTGGGACTTTTATATTTATTCATTATTTATCTGAAATTAAATTTTAATTGAGCATCCTGTAGGTTTCTAATTTTTTCTAAATCTGACAACCCCTACCTATATGCTTTGTAGGAATTGGGGGGTTAGATGTTGGGCAAGTTTTACCCTAAAGTAAAATATTCCTATTTTTGAATAGAGTAGAGAGAAATACTTCTTAGTAAGTGAAAAGGCTAAATTATAGCATTAAAATGGCTTCAAATACTATAAATATAATTATTATAAATTAATATTAATAAATAAAAGTAGACAATGATGATCCAGCTAGAAGAACATCTTCCTTGTTATCTAATCCCAAGAACTTAAGGGAATCTTGAACGTAAGTGTCTTCCAACTACATATTTAAGACATATTACAGAGAATGTATGATAGCGTTTAAGTGTATCCTTTTTTTTTTTTTTTTTGTTTTGTTTTGTTTTGTTTTGTTTTGTTTTGAGACGGAGTTTTGCTCTTGTTACCCAGGCTGGAGTGCAATGGCGCGATCTCGACTCACCGCAACCTCTGCCTCCTGGGTTCAGGCAATTCTCCTGCCTCAGCCTCCTGAGTAGTTGGGATTACAGGCACGCGCCACCATGCCCAGCTAATTTTTTTGAATTTTTAGTAGAGACGAGGTTTCACCATGTTGACCAGGTTGGTCTTGATCTCTCGACCTTGTGATCCACCCGCCTCGGCCTCCCAAAGTGCTGGGATTACAGGCTTGAGCCACCGCGCCCGGCCAAGTGTATCCTTTTTAAAGGAAGTTTGAAATTAAGAATGGTTGAAATGTGATTATTCTTTATTTAAAACATGTATAAACATTTTATTTACATATATTTTATATATATGTTAATGTAGCAATTCCTAATTATTCCATAACCCATTGAATTCTCACTTTTGTAAACTTGTAAAGCGTTTACTTTGTTATGTATTTATTCACATTAAGTAAGCGTCTTCTGTGTGCCAAGAATTATGTTTAGTGCTAAAGATATAAAAATAAATAAGCGCAAATCTCTGTCCATGTGGAACTTATCATACAGCTCTGGAAACAGATACAATGTTGACATTGTGACAAGAGCTGTGACATGTGCAACATGACAAGAGCTATAAGAATGAAATCAATTGCTTCTAAGATCAGAAAAAGTAAGACTGGAGAAGGGACATTTAGACTGGATTTTCTAGTATAAACAGAAGTATGCTGGGCAAGAAGGGAATAAGTCTATTTAAGGCAGAGAAGGAGAGAGAGAGAGAATGAGTAAAAAGAACCAAAAAACCCCCAAACGCAACAACCCAGGCTGTGAAGAACCTGTTGTTACTTGGAAATAGTTAAGAAGATGGCATGAGGTGGTGTACCCTGGAAACAGGGTAGAATGTACAGAGTTGGTGATTCAATTTAAAGACAGGCAAGAGGAGCCTGTGAAGAACATTTTAAATCAAGTTATACATTTTGATTTTATTGTATAGTCAACAGGGTTTTAAATAGGACTGAGGCTCTAAGTCAGTAAAACCTAATTGTTTTGGGAATATACCTGGAAAACGAAATAAGATGTGGCCAAAAATTGTTGCAAAATTCTTGGGATACGTGAGGATGATAGGAATAGTGTAGTTGCACTAGAAGTGGAGAAATCTTTAATGTGAGGCATTTAAAAGTTAGCATTAATAGGATTTGAACACTTTTTTGTTGTTGGGTTTTTTTTTTTTTTTTTTTTTTTGGTATGAGGAAAAAGATGTGAGGATAAAAAATAGTTATAGTTCATGTATTGTGTGTATTATTTCCCTAAGGCCTTAAGGTCATTAGAGATAGGGTCTGTCTCCTAATAAACAGTACTCGGTACATTCTTGTTCAATTTAAGTAAGAAACATAAAATGTTTAAGATGGGTGTATTTGTATGTCTGTACTTCATTATTATTTTGACAAATCTATTCGGTATTAGAGGAAAAACACAGGATACAAAGTAACAAATCCATTATTTTATCCCACTTAGTTAAATAAAATAATCCAGTTGTTTGACACATAATGATTTTATCGAAATTAACCTTTGTCTTTGACAACTTCTGCCCCGTGATTCTTATCATTTGCTTTATAATTATGGCCAGGTGTGGTGGTGTATGCTGATAATCCCAGCTACTCAGGAGGCAGAGGTGGGAGGGTCAAGACCAACCTGGCCACATAGTGAGACCCCATCTCATAATAAGCAAACAAAAATGTTTGTATCAAAGCATCACATGTACCCCATAAATATAAATATATATGTATATTACCCATAATAATTAAAAATTTAAAAATTAAATAAAAATATAATGTATAGTTCTTTTCATTTTTTAATGTGTCAATAGAATTTTCTTTGGGGCCTGGCCTAGTGGCTCACATTTGTAATCCCAGCACTTTCAGAGGCTGAGGCAGGAGATCACTTGAGGCCAGGAGTTCAAGCCAGCCTTGGCAACATAGTGAGACCCTATCTCTACAAAAAATTTTTAAAATTAATTGGACATGGGGGCATATGCCTGTCTTCCCAGCTACTCAGGAAGCTGAGGTGGGAGCATTACTTGAGCCTGGGCAGTTGAGGATGCTGTGAGTTTTGGTTGCAACACTGTCTTAGGCAACAGGGCAAGGCCTTGTCTCAAATGAACAAACAAAAATATTTGTTCTTTCTGTTTGACAGTTAAATAATTCAGTGCTGGATAAGTCTGAGACAGACCAGATTGTGGACTTTGAATTCATAGTTTTAGCTTTGTCCCTCAATATGAAAATCATAAAACCTGTGGCAAAGAAGCAACAAGCAGTGATAAGCTTTATATGTAAGCTTTACTCTTGTTTCAAGAAATGTTTCACTCTATATGCAACACAATGTATTATTTAAATATAACATAAATTATATATTCTTATATATTATTTTTGTATTTATGTATAGTTTTATATTCCAAAATGCTATTTGTGAGTTAAGTTTTACACGGGTGTATTAAGGTAGGCATACTAGTTGATGAGGTCTTGTGTGAGGTCTTCAAATACATACAGATTCTAAGGCAGCAATGGGTAACCTTGAACAGGTAAGGAGCCAGGTGGCCCTATGGTAGGGAGGGAGTGCGACATTGTAACATCCCTTTGGATAATGTCTGCAGCCAGATCCTGTGTCAGTGTGACTCAGCACCACACAGACATCAATTGCACAGCACAGGGAACACACAGAAGGCAGAGCTGCTCTGTCACATGGTGGTTAGTTGGAGATACCACACCTGTATTCCCACAGCGCATCTCATTCCCCCATATCTTTGGCTACCACGGAGGAAAGCAGAATGGATCTGGGCAATTTATTGTCTGTCTTTTGCTGAGGAGAGGGAGAGCAGGAGAAGGCATGCTGTTCCACTTTTTCTGTGCCGCAGTGGGCACGTTGGCCATTGCTGTGAGGCTTTCAAGGAAAGACAGTAACAGAACACCAAAAAGTGTCAGGAACCTCCACGTGGCTGAAAAACCACATTCCATGGACATCAGCCAGTGTTCTAGTGTTAGGCTATGACTCGGACATGTAACTGGGCCAGTGATTCCAGTTTTACATGGAAAAGGCACACATAATTAGTTTTTCAATGAGGAAGTAGACAAGTTGCACTAATCTGTTGACGGAGAGCTTGTAATATACTCATGATGAAATCTCCCTGGAGCAAGTCCTGTGAAACAGTGTAATGACCGTTGGCACAGGATGGCTGGATTCTCTTTAAAAAATTCTTATATTTCGTGTTTATTTAGGTCCAAAGGATCAATTGTACTTTAGCTTTATATGCTATTAAATTTAGAGATGACACAAGTCGGGCACATCTTACATAGTTCTTTTGGTGGGACAAAAGACCTGATAGAATAAGGTGGCATTTATGGGCCTGTAATATCAACATTACAAAAGAAGGGGAATTACATTTTCTTTATACGTAATAAAATAATGACTAATTTAGAGTAATTCTGAAATGAAATCATGGCATTATTGCCAGGATTGGTAAATCTTTTAATTAAGTTATTGTTGTTCCTTTCATGCAGCTGCATTTAATGTCTTAAGCAGGCAACGTGCTATTTTCACAGGAATTATCAAATAAACTCAGTATGTTAACTTCCCAGGGACTCTGAAGCTTTGAATATAGAGGAGGAGGAGGTCTGATGAGGGGAAAAGACCTTCTGAACCCCCTATGGTCACAATTCAGGGGAAAGAAGGAGAAGAAACTTAAATATTTATTAACCCCTTACTGTCTGGTAAGAATTTTAATGTATTCTCTTTAATTTTGTAAGCAAAATTAAAGAATAATATTCTTTATTATCTTTGTGAGTTGAATATTATTTCTGTGAGTTGAATATTATTTCAATTTTTTTTTTTTTTTTACTAATGAACAAAGCTCAGAGAAAGTGAGCAGAAACTGACATATTACAATACCTATCTTGTAGGTACTGTGTAGGAAGTTAAGATGTGTATTTTCTCATTTAGTTATCTAAATAAACATTATTTTATGTATGCAAATTAAAATAGGCTAGATGATACTTTGGTAACAAATAGACCCAAAATCTCAGTGGCCTAATAAAGGTTTATTTTTCACTCATACGAAATTCACTCTGATGCCAGGGGACGTCCCAAGCCAGTTCCTCTCGGGGTTCCTTGCCCATCGAGGCCAAGGGAAGGGAAGTAGCACCATGATTCGGCCACACTCCCTGGAACGAGGACTCCCTGCTTGTTGCCGCAGGGCACAGTGACAGGAGAAGAGTGCACAGGTTCTTAAGGCCTCAGCCTGGAACTTAAGCATGTCCTCTTCCCTCTTAGCCCATCCTCTGGGGTCTAGTCACATTGACTGACCACACCGTGGGCAGTCTGGGAATTGTGAGGGAGAAGATGGATAGCAGTGACTCCAATTGGCTCTGCCATGGCACTGTCACCTCCATTTAGCAATCAGAAGACTGAAGTTCAGAGAGGTTAGATTCTGTTCCTTGATCACCCACTTAGCAATCTGTAGACTTAGTTCTTGAAACTAGATCTCTCTCAGTGCAGATCAGAGTCTGTTTTTATGCCTTCTACTTCATCTTACCCCCCACACACTCTGAGTAAGTTGGTGGTTTGGAGTTAGGTATGGATTTGTGGTTGCCAGGCTTCAAGATGGCTTCTGTCATCCTCACCCCCTGGGGTTCATGACCTTGTTGTTCCCTCAGTCAGTGAATAGGGCTGACCTGTGTAAACAGTATGGTATTGCAGAGAGACAAAGTGTGACTTCTGGGATGAGGTCATAAAAGACAGTGGTATTTTCACATGTCAGAGCTCTCTGTTAGATTACTTGCTCTGGGGAAAGCCAGCTGCCATGAGGTGGGGACACTAGAGCAGCCCCAGGAAGCTCACATATGGCAAGGAACTGAGGCCTGCTGCCAACACCCAAGACCAGTTTGCCATCCATGATGCTGGGCCACCTCAAAAGTGGGTGAGCCAATCCAGGGCAGCCTTCAGATGTCTGAGCTGAGGCCAACATCTTGACAGCAAACTCATGCGAGACCCCAGGCCAGAAACACTCGACTAAGCTACTCCCGAATAATTCTTGCCCCTCAGACATTGTGTGAGGTGATAATGCTTACTGCCATTTTAAGAAGCTAAGTTTTGGAGTAATTTATTATGTGGCAGTAGGTAACAATACAAACCTTTTTGTATTATTTCCTTTCTTTGTGATTTTCCCTCAACTCTGGGACAATTCCTACTTTTAATAGTGAGTTTTAAATTTAGCCAAATGAGAAAGTAATTGCCACACAATACAATGGCATTTTAGTTGAATACACATTATTTACTTTAATCTTGTAGTTCTAGGCAAGCTCTGTGCGAAGGTCTATACTAAAAAATGATATACTTTACTGGTTCAAAAGGGAAAGTTTTGAAATTTACTTTCCATCAAATGTATATTTTTTGTTTTTAAGATATTATCTGCTTGAGATTATTTTATATTTTAAATGACATTGCAAAGTTTGAGAAAGAACAAGCCAAGTACATTTTTAGTAAGAGTTTATTGTCAGGAGGAAGACAGAATCTAGAAGTAACCGCTTGATTTTGGCAAGGAGAGTGCTGTCAGTGTTTCAATCAGTGCTTGCTGCTGAGGCAGGGGAGAACAAGTGTACAAAGAGGTGGCTCCCGCAGTGCAGGACAGGAAGCCACCACGTGAACACCACGTCCACGTGTAGGTTGCAGGCTCTATTATGTCCTGAGTGCTGTGCCTCAGCATTTTATGTGATTGTCTATTGCCAATACTTAGATTATTCATCAAAGAACAGGTTATGTTTACAAATATAATGGTTTTAAGGAATATTATAACTCAGCATCTTGACCACTGGTACTAGTATGGTTATAATATACTGTGCCTTTAAGTTTTCAGTCACTCATGATTTACTCTTTAATGTTGCACAATCTTTCCAAAATGGTCTCTAAGCTGGGGATGCTTGTGTTTCCCAGGGAACCAGGAGGGGAAGACTGGGTATGAGTCAGTAGTCTGTGAACTCCAGGGAAAGGCAACAGAATACTATTTCTATCCTATTTAACATTCTCTTAATATCGATGTTTCAATAACCTTGTGTTGGATGAGATAAAATTTTCTTAATGAAAACCTTTTCACTAACTATTGATGCCCATTTGCCCCCTTACCCTATTAACAAACAGTTCCTATATATACACTCTAAACTTTTTATCTTAGCTTACTTTTTGCCAGTTGGGGAAATGGTAGTGGAGAGAACATCATTAGATCAAACAACATATTATTGTTGGAAATATGGTTGTCTCATGGAAACATAGCCAAGTCAGGGGAATAGTGACTATATATTATAATAATATATACAAATTTTGTATGATTATATATACAAAAATATAGACACATGTACATTTTCACATATAACTATATATAATTATAACTGTATCTATATACAGACACACATATACATAAACAGATTGGAAATAGGAGATCCCCAAGGAAGTGGAGACTGAAATTCAGATATGAGGGACCTTAGCCAGGTGGTGAGACAGTGAGAACTGGTGAGAGATTCCCTGAAGGAACATTTAACAGATTTTAGTGGACAAAGCAAAACAAAGAATCAAAGATAACACAAAAGTTTCTAATAAAAAGTCATACTTTAACAAGCATAGGGAAATATCATTACAAAATTTTGATATACATAACAATTTTTATGAATAGAATCTGGAGAGGTGGCTACAGCAGGAATTAATATCACCACTTCGTAAATGAAGAAACTGGCTTAAAGAATTTTGATTGACTTTTAAAGTTTCATAGTTAGTTGAGGATAAAGCCAAAATAGGAATCTGGGGGTTTTGATTTCAGATCCTTTCATTTCCATGGATTCCTCACCTGGAGTTCCAGCCATGGCCCTCTAGGATCCATGCAGTGCTGTCTTGTCATGCACAGGCTGTGTGTGTGTGTGTGTGTGTGTGTGTGTGTGTGTGTGTGTGTGTGTGTGTGTGTATTTTCCCGATTAGAGGACCCAGACTTTGAGATTCTTTTTTTTTTTTTTTTTTGAGACGGAGTCTCGCTCTTGTTACCCAGGCTGGAGTGCAATGGCGCGATCTCGGCTCACCGCAACCTCCGCCTCCTGGGTTCAGGCAATTCTCCTGCCTCAGCCTCCTGAGTAGCTGGGATTATAGGCACGAGCCACCATGCCCAGCTAATTTTTTTGTATTTTTAGCAGAGACGGGGTTTCACCATGTTGACCAGGATGGTCTCGATCTCTCGACCTCGTGATCCACCCGCCTCGGCCTCCCAAAGTGCTGGGATTACAGGCTTGAGCCACCGCGCCCGGCCTGAGATTCTTAAAGCGGCTGTGACTTGATAGAGCTTAAGAACTTTGTTTCTTCCCAATGACTGCCTGGCTCAAGGGACCAAAAGGATGATGAAATGAGAGGGATGGTCCTACTTAATAATTAGATCATGGAAAAGTACCTTCCCACAATGGAGAGACCTAGTGGTGTAAAGAGTTCTGATCGTGGAATAAAAAAGAGCAAGTGTGTTGGAATTTAGGTAAATGTTTAAGGGAAAACTCTTATTTGGGATTGGGCTAACTTTGCATCCCACTTAGGAAAACAGGTCAAACTGAACAGTTAGGCCACGTGGATGCTATGATTAAGCAGTAGTTTTGCAGCTCACCCATGTGCAGGAGGTTACCGGTTTTTTGGACGTTTCTCCCGTAGTTGTTTTTGCACTCTGTTGTGTGCTGATGCTCAACTGCAGAGGGACCGAATGGAGAAGTTTGGAGAGGCTGTGGTTTCTGACCACTGGCTGTGGTGCTGTGGATGGTTCCAGTGAAGGGTGGATGCCTTTTGTTGAAAACTAGCTGAGACCTTGTCATAGAGGTCTGTCTCTGCAATTTTATAGTCTAAAGTCCGACCTGTTTATACTTCATAAGTAAAGTAGTGTTGGATTTAATTGGAAATATGTAGAAATGTCTATTGAGAGGTCCTTCAATTGCCATAATTCATTTTTTCCTTAGGAGTAGGAAGTCAGAAATATTCTTAAGCATGAAATAGTGAAGAACTAAAGTGGAAAGGCTGGAATTTGAAACTACCTCAACAAACTCAGCCTATAAAAGAACCCAAGTGTACTGTGAATATGTGAGCAACCTTCTAAGGTTGAATTGAGTCCACCATGAGGTTGTGGTCTGTTATACAAATTTCAAAACCATAAAAACAAATCGGCATGAAAATAGTGTCATGATAAAGCATCTTTGGTTGCTTTCAAACCTCAAGCATTGTGCCTAGAAAAATGTTTTAGCACACAACTGCTTCTGATCATTTGAGTGTTCACTAGGAAATCAGTGCATCGCATTATTATAGATGTGCACATTTATCCTGTTGAAATTAACTTAAAAGTTTAGTGCAAAATCCAGTGGCACTTACAGCCTCATAATTAAAAAAGTTGCAATAACACAATTTCCTTCAGATCAACAACCACGTACCTGGGTACCCAAATGATCTAAAACTGTTAGCTCTGCTTCCATCTCAAGTGCAGAAAAGGAAGCTGAAAGTGTGTTTTGGGGCCAAGATACTAAAATGCGACAAAATGATAGTCAAGATCCTTCTTCAGTCAAAGATCCATTGAATGATGCCTGACAGGATCCTGCAGGGCACTGATTTCCATTCCCCTGAAAAATGGAAATATCTCCCTGTTTAGTGTTACACATGAAAGTAAAGGATCTTGCCTATAGGTGGGAGCAGATAGAGAAGAAATCAATCAAACTATTCAGAGTTGCAACAGGACAAATAAAAGAGCTCCCGACAGCGGTCACAGGCAGATGATGAAGACATCACATTAGAAAAATAAAGAATAATATGTTTTCTCCGGTTCAAGAAATACCTTTTGTTTTTCCTTCTGGCATAATAATAGTAAACCTTAATCTTAATGGCAGAATCCTGCAATGGGAAAAAGAGTCTCTTGTCACAGAATTCAGTGGCGGTGTACTGGAACACATAACTGAGCATGTATGGCACCTACATTTTTAGAGCACTTTTCTAAGCTCTTTTAACCCTTATTATCTCATCCAAATAGGCTGGAATCCTATTTCTGATTTCCCAGTTGACCATGTGAAATACAGAAACTTGCTCAACCTCTGCCAGAATCACTTTCTTTTCCTTGCAAAATGAGGAAATTATTGCCATCCCAAATGAATTTCTTTTTTCAAATCTGAATGAGAGTATGTTTTCTCTATAAATAAATTAGCAACTCTAATAACTGAAGGTCGTAATTAACTGATCTAAATGTTACGTCGATTAAATATTCAGTTTGAATTTTGGAGTGTGTTAATTTTACCTGTGATTGGTGCAAAATTGCTGTGCATTTTGATTTCTTTGTTACTTAAATATTTTTCTTTTACATGTATATATCTCTTAAAACAAAAAATTTTATTGCATTTCATGTTACCACAGTGAAATATTATTAAAGTCAAGTCAGTTTTTATGCTTAATGGTTCAGTATTCTTAACATGTTCACTCTTTTTAATTAGTTTTTTCCTATAGAAAGTAAATCATTCTCTTTTTCAAGACTTCAATAAAGTAACCTGTGTGAATTTAATTAACATTTTTTTCCTTTGTAATATGATTAAAGATAATTCAGTATTATTTTAATCTGATTTTTAAAATTTTATGCTGCAAAATCATTATTTAAAATTTGACTTTTTTTCTATACTTGTATGGACTTTAGAAATGAATACCAAAATAAAATCCTTTTTCTTACTTCTTTTGGCATTGAGTAAAATAGTGGTGTGGGGACTGTGGGTTCTGTCCCCATTAAACTCATCATTTGACTGGAAAGAGAGACAGATTTATTGAACATACAAGTGCTATATCAACAAAGTGCCACTGTATATGGAGGTAAACAGCTGATTTTGCCTGCAGGCAAGATTAACTTTCCATATCATTCTGTTTATATTATAATTATCCTGTTGATAAGGTATTATAATGAGTAAAGTTTCCATCTCATCTGCTAAATATTTAACCTCTTAGAGCAGAAGCACTTTTATTTGTCCCAATATCTCTATTCCTTACCTTGAGTTATGTTCATTAAACATTTACTGAATTCAGTTTGGTGGAGAGAAGTTAGAAGAGCCCATAGAGGAGATAACGTTTAGCAAATGAGATAATACTCCACATAGGCTTGAGTAATAATGAGCCAGGAAAAGGAGAAATAGAGGTGAGGAGGAAAGTACAGTCCCAGCAAAATCACGGGGAATGAAAGCTTGTAAAGTATTTGGAAAAGGGTGACCTAGTGTTAAGAAGTGGCTAGAAATGGAGATGAAATGATTAGACCCAGGCCGTCCTTACGAGGGCCTGGACTATCATGGCAATGAATTTAGAGTCTTCTGGAACAATCAGATCACATCCGTTTCTGGCAGTAGTGAGGACAAATGAAGCCTGAAGGAGACTGGTTTATCGACACCATGAAACCACCATGTCAGCCCTGGACTGCTTTACACATCCACTGCTATTTCAGAGATTTAAAAAATTCTATCTTTAAGCAAGTGCTATTAGGTTTTCTGTTACATCAGTTAAAATCATTACCTAATGAATACCAGGAAGACATCCCATGGTTCAGTTTGGAAGATGTAAAATCTGAAGTTGTTTTAAGAGTCTAGAATTCAGAATAGTATTCAAAGTTAAAGATAAAGTTTTGGAAATGAATCCCACATGAATTCATAGCTGAAACCATGGAACTGAAGAACACCAGCATTCACAGGGAAGGCAGATAAGGAGGGAGTAGCAAACGGTACATAAAACAGCCAGGGAAAAGAGAGTAGCATTTCTGGAAGTAGATTCTGTTACAAATCCCTGTAGTACTGGTCTGTAGGTGTGCTATGAAAGAAAATTTACAACCAACACACAGCTCAGCTGGAGTCCGAGGCCTAAAATCCCCACGGCCAGTCTACATCTTAGGCACCATTTCCTAAGACATTTTGGAACTTGAATGCTTTGAACATTTCTGTGCATCAGGCTTTGAAGCCAGGTTAACTTCCTTCCTTCTCCATGCTGTCTTCCCCAACTTGATGTTATTCAGGTGAATAATATTCTGCTTGTTGTTGGCTCACTTCCTCTCCTTGACCACAGACAATTGCAGCTGAAGAGTGCTGAGCCTCTGATGTGCTGTTCATGGTGACATTTGCGTTTCTGTCTTGACATGAGATGCTTAAAAAAGAGCATATCAATTAATATAGCTGTGTTTTATAACTTTTTAATTTATGATCAAGACACTGAGATATTATTTGATTAGTAATTTTTACTTGGAGGTCTTGACACGTTCTCATTTTTAAGTTCTCCAATTTAGACAAGGATATAATTTGATGGTAGATATTTTAGAATTGCCTTCAAATGAAACAGCAATCTAATCCCTTCTTTGCTTTATAAATTATGGCCTTCTTTGCTTTGCAATTTATGGCTCATGTGAGAGTGTGTGTGTGTGTGTATGTGTGTGCGTGTGTGCATGTATGTGTACTGTCCAGCATTTAGAATGGAGTATACAGTGGGAACTGGCTTGGCTGAGACATGAGAATGTAAGAATTATATTCTGACTGAGGATAAAAGTCCATCTAAGGAGAAGTGTTCTCAGATAGGTGTGAACAGTTAGCTGGGCAGTATGATAATTTTGCTCCTTGAAATTGACTTCAGAAGGTGTTCGTACTCTTTTCTCTAATTTTTCTTAACTTACTGTGGAGATTATTACCTGTGATTTATGTAAACTCCAATTGAGTGTTTATATCTTCATCTTGTAATCCCTCTTAAGGGTAATCATTTTACCAAGTAACTAGTATTGCATAGAATAACATTTTATTTGTCTTAAAATTATTTCCTGAATATTTAAAGGACACAGGTAAGTTCTGTCATTTCTTTTTAACCTACTCCACCTCATCCATGACAAGTAAAATTTTCAGTCAAGATGCTGCCATCTAGACCAGCATGCTTGGGTTTATTTACCTTTGAGGAGATGTAAGTGGCACACATTTTTGGACAAGTAATTTAATTATTTTGTAGGCTGATTTTCAAATATGTAGAATGTTCCCAACAAGATCATCTGGAAATATTGTTTGTTATGCCATAGTTTTAAAATCACCACAAGCTGATGAAAGGCATGATCTTGATCCTTCTTCAAATGAAGATTTTGCACATAGCATATACTTTTTGTGTATATGCCAAGATGGTGGCTATAAGTAATATTAACTATTGCTTAACGAAAGTAAATTTAGAATGGCTGAATGGGCAAATGAGTAATCAATCCATATTTTTGTGTTATAGCTACTTTCGACATTTATAGCTTTTTAGCTTTGTTTTGAATACATCATCGCATTTTTTTGTTTGATATTATATTTTTATTCAAAATCCAGTCTACTCATTCTGTGGTATTCTATATACTATAACATTTTCTTCTGTTATTTTTAGGGCTTAGAAAAAAATTCTAAACACAGCAAGTTACTTTCCCTGTGGACTGTTTTTTTTTTTTTTTTTTTTTTTAAACATGAAGTTGATTTTGGTTTATTTTCTCTTCTAAACCACTATAATATTTTCCCAATGGGATTATGTTGAGATTTTCAGAAAGTTAACATAAAGGAAGTGAATTCTCTTTTTTCCTACTCTACTTAATGCAAAATTTCACTTAATAAGATAATTTCACTGAGATATGAAGGACTAAAAATAAAGTTTTTATTTGGAACAGCAGCTTGTAACTTTAAACCATTGCATGTTTTCAGATGCACTGTTACTAATTTTCAAATTCATCATATTATTTTGCCTTAGGGAAACTGAATGGTGGAAGAGCTGCCTTTTAGCTGGTGTTACACAGAAAGAAATGCAAAAGTGAAAACTAGCAAGATGTATAGGAATGCAGATTTCCTTGGTATTTTGATTAAATCATCAAAATATAGCCAGAACTTTATAAACTGAAAATTTTGAGAATATGGAAAGAAATATTAAGGTGCAACAATAGTTTATATGCTTGTCTGTTGTATGTGAAGCTTGTATTCTTTTTAATTTAATGTAATTTTAAGTTCTGGGGTACATGTGCAGGATATGCAGCTTTGTGACATAGGTAAACGTGTGCCATAGTGGTTTGTGCATCTACCAATCCATTACCTAAATATTAGGCCCAGCATGCATTATCTATTTATCTTGATGCCCTTCTTTCCCCCACACCCACCAACAGGTCCCAGTGTGTGCTGTTTCCTTCCCTGTGCCAATGTGTTTGCATTGTTCATCTCCCACTTATAAGTGAGAACATGCAGTGTTTGGTTTTCTGTTTCTGCATTAGTTTGCTGAGGATAATGGCTTACAGCTCCATCCATGTTCCTGCAAAGGACATGATCTCATTCCTTTTTATGGCCGGGTAGTATTCCATGGTATATATGTACCACATTTTCTTTATCCAGTTTGTCATTGATGGACATTTGGGTAGATTCCATGTCTTTGCTATTGTGAATAGTGGTGACGCACATTTTCCTTGTGGCTGGCACATACCAGGTGATTAAAATCTTATCTGAATCTGACTAATGAAGATTTTCCAAGGGTTTAACTCCATTCATTATAGAATTAATCTCAGATGAGCATTTAAAACATTTGAGAAAGTTTTATCATCTCAAATCTTTTCAATATCTTCATTAACTTTAATTTTTGTTAAGAAACGTTATCTTGTGGTCCATGCAGAGAATGGTTTCGTGTTAGGAAAGTAAAAACAAACACACATTATATTGTGTTTTCTGGTGGAGGACAGGTCAGACCACACACATACACACGTACGTGTGTGCACACACCCACACATACATGCTACTTGTACATTAACTGATGACCAGCTTGTGCAGTCTTCTGTACTCTTGACCTTTGCTAGTTTAATGTCCGCAAACTGTTTTCAATCCTCCTAGAAAGACAGTATGTAATTACAAGCCTGTAAGTTGAGAAACCTCATAAGTTCACTGGGATGTATTGGAATATAAAATCTTTACCACTGCGATAGTGCCAATGTCTACCAAGTATAAAACATGGCCCTCAGTGAAGGTCATAGACAGTGATGATAAATTACTTGTTTCATATAATTAATGTATTCCTGAAAAGATATAAATGAAACACATTTTTGTTAATGATTCATATTTCAACTGTTTATATGCAATAATTATTTAGAGGACAGCAAAGGTTTAAAAAATTATATTCTATGATAATTTTCAAAGGTAAATAATTTTAAAGTAAAGGTCAAGATTTTTAAATATGAAGTTCAAAATTTTGCCCATTAAAAATAAGATTTTCCTGGCCGGGCGCGGTGGCTCAAGCCTGTAATCCCAGCACTTTGGGAGGCCGAGGCGGGTGGATCACGAGGTCAAGAGATCGAGACCATCCTGGTCAACATGGTGAAACCCCATCTCTACTAAAAATACAAAAAATCAGCTGGGCATGGTGGTGCGTGCCTATAATCCCAGCTACTCGGGAGGCTGAGGCAGGAGAATTGCCTGAACCCAGGAGGCGGAGGTTGCGGTGAGCCGAGATCGTGCCATTGCACTCCAGCCTGGGTAACAAGAGCGAAACTCCATCTCAAAAAAAAAAAAAATAAGATTTTCCTGATGTGAGGTCAAATTGGAAAAGACTCTGGTCAAAAGGGAAATAATCAGATTGCTGTTGGTGAAATCTTTTCTTCTGATATATCTGCCCATACAATTGTTTGGTATGTAACTGCCGGTATAATTCCTGTATGTCTACAGATACGTACATCTTGCTCCAGAGGACGGTAAGCTAAACCTTGAGGGTTAGTGTGTGTGTTTTTCTGTGAGTGTGGCTATCCTGAGTCATAGATAAAGTAAGTATAACCAGTGAACCCGTTTTCAATAATACCTTGCCCACCAGACAAGAACATTAGCAAAAAGTGACATTTAATGAACATATCATCCTCCAGGCACCATTCTAAACACTTCATTTATACCAACTCATTTAAAGCCCACAATGTCCCTCTTATTACTCTCCACATTTTATAGGTTATGGAATTGAAGCACAGAGAAATGATTTAATTTGCTCAAAGTCCCCTAGCTAGTATCTGGTGGATTCAGATTCAAATTTAGACAGTCTGACTGCGAAATATACTGCTTTAACAGTTACATTGAGTTGCCTTTTTACAGGGAGAATAAGAACTCCAGAAATACATATGTATCCTTTTATTTCTGGACCTTGGCTACTGCTGTTGGCAGAACTTCCATGTATGCTGACAGACATATTGTCAGTGTCCTCGAACACTCTCCTCTGGGGCCCACTTCAGAAAGCTCTAGAGTCTGCATGCAGGTGTGGCTCCTTCCTCCTGGAGATCTTCCATGGTACACCTTGAAGGAACATGAGGGACATAGAATGTATGATGTGCATTGTACACCCTCGAAGTGTGCAACCTGGTGTCCTTGATGATATGTGAGGAGTTTACCATGATGAAGAGCTCAGATGCTTTCGTTAAAAAAAATACAATGGAAGTAGCCTGTGTTAAAATCAAACAGCTTAGGTTTTATGATTTACAATGTACACTGGTCCTTGCTCCTCCACCGCTTTCTAGAGATAGTCTCTTTTAACAGTGTGAAATGGAAGTTTCTAGATATTTAAGAAGTATTTACAGATATGAATATCTCTCTCTCTATATATATTTATATGCATTTTATAGACTAAAATCATACTTTATATGTTGTTCTGGCATTTTATTTTTTACTTGATAAATTATAATTATCTTCCAATCAGAAGTCCATGTAGGTATGGGAATTAGCTCATTTTAAAAACAGCTGCTGGGTATTCCAGAATATAAATCAGCTTAATGTAAATAGGAATGCCATTAAAAGTAATCAAATAATTTATGTAACCAATGCCCTACTATTGGAAATTGGGTTGTGTCCCAGTTGTGTGATTCAATGAGACACTACACAATGGGACTTAGACACTGAGGGTAGAGAGGCATAATCTTGCCCTTAGGCATTGGTGCGTTCCTGCCTCCTAGTCCATCAGATCTTTATCCATGTAGCAAATTTTCATGGTTTTTCATAATAATAATGACAGATTTTAGGTAACATATAACTTTTTGGTGAGAAGCTTAATGTACTCTTTGTGGTTGATTGACTTATGAACCTTCACTATATTTCGTCAGGCAAGAGGTAGGAATTAACTTTCTGAATTCTATATTTTTAAAGCAATTACAGGGGTTTCACATCTGAAGTTCTAGATTTATGTCTGATTGCTTCAGGGTTATCATCATCTTGCAAAGAACTCTTCAATGTTGTTTGAAGTTTCATGGTTGGGTTTTAAACAGTTTTGCTCTAGTAAGGAGCAAAGAGTTGTATTAAGGAAGAAGTGATGTTTTCTGGGTCTTGCTTTACATTCAGCTGAGATGTTTTAAGTGTTTATCGGCAGGTAATCATTTAAGTCTCCTTTCTTTAACCTTTGTTAAAATGTTCATCTCTTTTTCTCAAATTTTCCACTTAAAAATCTGTTATAACCTAATATTAGGTAGTCGAGCCATTTTGTGAAAACTTCTAAAAATAATAATCCTGAGCAAGTGACTTCTAAATGGCAATCAAATTGAGGTCCAGGAGAGATGGAGCCGTTGTGCTAACTCAACTGCTATTCTTTCTGTGCAAAGTCACATGAGGTTTTAATAGCATAAGTTGTTACCTGAGATGGAAAAAAAATCTTAGACTTGAATTAGTGCTAAGATGATCTATAATTGCGTTATCTTGTTGAATTGGTATGAATACTTTCTGTAATTTTTAGAAAAATTAAGGAAGAATTATTTTAAATATATTCACATGCATTATATTCAAAGTATGCTGCACAAGGTTTTCAGAGTATGAAGACATAAACTACAGTGGAGACTATACTGTTGTTAATAAATTATAATTTTGTAACTATTTGAGTAGAGTTACTCAAAATTCTATTCCTTCTGCAGAATATCACTGTAGGAGGAAGGGCAGATTGTGTTATTTGGGGTAGCAATTTAATGCACCTTGTCTCATATGAGATGGGGAATTTAGACTGTCCTAAGGCAAACATTCCCACTGTGTCAAAACTGCAAACTTCCAGCCAGCAGCACATACTTAACTTTCCAGGAATCACTATCTGGAGGAGGCCTCAGTAATACCACAGCCTTGTTGTGGACACCAATACCACAACCTTGTTGGTTTGGACGTATCTCATTGACTCATTCTTTAGAATGTGTCACCAGCATCCACGCAACTTTAGATGGAGGCCTTCAGTATTGTGAGTCCAGGGATACCAGTGAAATACAATAGTTGGGCAAATTTCATTGAACAGTATGTTAATGTAACCTACAAAGTCTAATGCATTTGTTTTTTGTCATGATCTACATTAAGTCCATGCTTTGTTGGAATCAGTGTTACAAAACACGTCAGTCTATTATTTCATCCTGTTACTGAATTTTTCTATTTCCATTATTCATCCCTCACTCAACAAACATTCACTGGGTACCTTTTAAATAATAGGTATTACATACAGAAAATACAGCAGTGAAAAAGACATACCTTTTTCCCTCAAGACTGTCACAAAGGCAAATAGTTCCATGACAGTGTGAAACAGGCTAAAAAATATGTAAGAATATGGGTTTTGATCACACAAAGAAGGATATGACCAGCTGCAGCTGAGCTGTGAGGGGAGGTCAAAGAAGTTTTACAAATAAGATAACTCAAGGTAGGTCTTGAGGGATGAGCACATTTTACCAAATAAATAGGAAGGAAAATACTTTCTCTCCAAGGAGAGAATAAGCACAGAGGTGTGTATTTAACACATTATGTAAGGGGAAATGCAAACGATTCTTTTCAATAATATTGATGAAACTGTGAACTAAAAGTATCTGAGATGAGACTTAATCAATTTAGAAGTTTGTTTTGCCAAGGTTAAGGACACACCCATGACACAGCCTCAGGAGATAAAAAAGCTACATACCTCCTGCACAATTTGCCTGCAAGGAAATTCCTTGTGGGCCTCAAGACGATGACATGTGCCCAGTGTGGCTGGGGTACAGGTTGGTTTTATATATTTTAGGGAGACATGAGACATCAATCAATATGTGTAAGATGTAGACTGAAAAGGTGAGACAACCTGCAGTAGGTAGGAGGCTTCCAGGTCATAGGTCGGTAAAAGACAAGCAGTCTTCTGAGTCTTTAATCAGCCGTTTGCAGAATACAGAATTTACATGTGAAAGAGGAGATAGAGGAAGAGTCACATTTGTCTTAGTCTGGCTCAGTGAATCTACATTTTTATATAAACAATAGGTGAGAAGAAATAATCAGATACGCATTTGCTTCAGATGAGCAGAGGGATGCCTTTGAGTTCTCTCCTTTGTCCTGTACCTGTGAAGATAAGCTATCAATTTGCATTGCCAGGTCCAACAGAACTCTTTTAGCATAAAGATCTTGAGTCCTAAAAGGAATTTCCTCGTGGGCAAATTGTGAGGTAGGTATGTATCCTTTTAATCTTCGTTGTTATCTTATTTAGGAATAAAATGGTAGGCAGTTTTGCTTGATCCCATTCTCAGCTTGACATTTCCCTTTGGCTTAGTAATTTGGGGTCCTGAAATTTATTTTCCTTTCAAAAAGTATATACACCAGACATGATGAATGTAGACTAAGGGTGGGAAGCTGCCAGAAGGGAACCTAGAGAATAAATGAGAATGAAGTCAAAGTAGGCTTCCCGTAACTATCAAAATGAACTTAGAAGAGCCTGATGGTTAAGTTGGAAGCTACAGAAGGATTTTAAATAGGAGACTAATACAGTTAGGAAAAACACGCTGCAGGGTGGAGAATAGATTTGAGGGGTCGAGAGTGTAGGAAGGGAACAGTGAATGAAGAGACTGTTGCAATCGGTAGTCTAAGTGGGAGGTAGTGAGGTCCAGGAAGTGAGGATGGATTGAAGCAATCCATCTACTTTGCAAGAAGGCAGAGTGTGGGAGTACTGGGGAGTGATTCAATTTGAGAGGAATGGAGGTGTGAAAAGGAAGCTTGAATTATAGCATGATTGTACCAGGAGGCACCTGAGGAGGAACTTCCGTGGAGAAGATAATGCTTTCAGTTTAAGACATTGTGGTAAAGCTTTTCAGTAGGCAGTTGGGTATCTATGTCAGGAGCTTAGAAGAGGGGCCTGGGTTGTGGGCACAGCTTTGGGGTGATCACATTGAGCTGGTATTGAAGCCACAGGGGTTGATGAGATCACCAGGCAGTTTAGATGAGAAGACAAGAGACGATACACAGAATTTTGGATGGCACCAATAGTGAAGACGTGGATGAGGAAGGGGAGCTGGCAAAGAGATTGAGGGAGAATGCACAGAAAGACAGACAGACAAGAAGTTTATTATCAAACCGAATCTATTTTCTTTATGCCTCCCCCCTTTCATGACTGTGTCTAGTATTTTTCCATGGTCCAATATACATTTTTACTAGTAATATTGCTTTTATTTTTAGATATAATGGTTTTTAATTCCTTGTGACTTGACACTGGATGCCAATTATTATAGACAAGACACTTTGGAATTTAAACCATATGCATTCACATAGTGTTTCTAGAGGATGAAAGACACTTTCTTTCAGGACAGGAGAGATGCCCAAAGGGAAAGGGAAGAGAAGTGAGAATTAGAGCAATCTATTATAAGAGAGGATATTTTGAGAGGAAAATTTTATCTCCTAAAGACACATTGTTTTCTTGCTCACTGTATCCTTACATATTAAAAGAATTCCTAGTTTATGTAATTGCTGGTGGCTTGTCCTGGTGTGTGAATAAATGTAGATAAGGCTTATGAGCCATTTATTAAAATGACCTGTCACCTTAGTAGCTAAAATTCCCCCCATGTTTTCCTCAAGGAGTCATACAATCCTGATGTTTTCTATGGAACCCTATAGCTATTCTGTAGGTATTTCAGTTTTCAAATGAGTGTTGCAGTTTGTGTGTGTGTGTGTGTGTGTGTGTGTGTGCATGTGCGTGTGTGCGTACATATAGATACAGATATTCTGGTTGTTTGGATGTTTTATAATGGTGGAATCTTTAACTTGCAGCTTTCAATAAGTTTCAAAGGCTCAATAATACACCATAATGTTTGACAGCTTCCCAGCCATATTCATATAATATGAGGTGTATATACTTTACCAAAAAAGCTGCTTTTCAAACATTTGCTTGCAGTTAGGTTGCAGAACACTTTTTCCCCATGGAAATAATGTCAGAAGTGGGACTTGCATTCAAGCCCTGCTTACTGTGGTTGTTTGAAATATATTCTGAAACTCTTTGACAAAACCTTCAAATGGTGTAGCTGATTCCTCTCCCTTCAGCATGCGCTGGATTTAGTGACTTACTTCTAACGAATAGAAAAAAAAGCAGAGGTGACTGAATGTGGCCTCAGAGACTAGATGACAAAAGGCACCTTGGCTCTCTTTTCTCCCTTTCTCCTGGATCCCTTGCTCTGGGGCCAGCCAGCCGTCACATCCTGAGGACACTCAGACGGCCTGTGGAAAGGTCCCCATAGTTGAGGAATGGAGGTCTCCGGCCAAAAGTCATGTGAAGACACCAGCTTAGAAGTGGACCACCAGTCCCTGTCAAGCCTTGAGAAGATGGCAGGCCTGGTGATAACCTCACTGCACCCTCATGAGGCAGAACCACCCAGCTAAGACACTCTGCATTTCTGACCCATGGCAACCGTCAGATAATACAGCTTTGTTGTCTTAAGCCACTGAATTTTGCAGTAACTTTCTACTCATAACTAATACACCCAGAAAAACCTGTTTAATTCAATTTAAATACTCTCAGATTTCCAATAAAAAGCTATTAAAATATAATCTCGGGCAGAGGAGACACTGTAAACCCGAATAAAGAATATGATATGAAGATGTGTTTGAGGGGAAAGAATGCCCATTTAATTAGAGAACGGTCAGGAACAAGGTGGGGATTTTTTTTTCTTCTTTTTTTTTTACTGTTTTGATTTAGGTTTCAAAGGGAAATCCTGGGTTTTTAACTGGCTATAATTTTATTATAACTTCATTTTTACAAAATTTTTGTCTTTTTTGGTTCACAAGGGAAAGAAATATAATGACAGATTGAGAAGGGAAGAAGAATACTTTTCCTGAGGCAAGAGTTGGAAGAGAGGTAGAAAGCGAGATGGGGAGAGAGTTCCACGAGGCCCGAGAAAGGAAGTGGAAGCTCTTAGCAATTGGTGGTGAGAAGCACAAGAGAGTACCTGGTGCTGGCCTGCAGGTCTGAAGAGGAATAAAGTGGGTATTGTGGTGGGTACTTCCACCCCCATAAGAGGGAATCTATTGCTCCCCAAAGCTAGTTAGGTGGGAATGGCGGGAGGCAATGGCCCGTGACCATGCTTACGTAGAAAGCTTGCAGGAGTTCAGTGGACAGTGGGGAAATTTGTATGAATACGGCTACATCTTATGCTGTTTACTTGAGTGGCAGCTCTGTCATTCCCACATAGCTTCCTTTGAATTTCCATATCATCACTTTACACCTGAATACCTGGACGGGTGTCAGGAAGTACAGTACTTGTCAACTGACTGCTCAGCCCCTTCTTGTGTTCTATATAAAGGCCATGGCTTTTGCCATGTACAAAGGTTGGCTTTTGCAGAGTACAAAGAGTACTTTTATTAAGTTCTGCAATTTGCTAAGGAGAGTATGTGAGTGAACCACACAAGACAGGAAGAAGAGAGTTGGAAAACGGCACCCATCAGAGTTTCTACATGGCATCTGCCTTTGCTCCGTTTGAGCTCGAAGGATACTTTTGTGAAGCCAATAGATTCTTTAAGCCTGCTGGGAGGTGATTTTTTTTTTTTTTTTGAGAGGGTTTCACTCTGTCACCTAGGCTGGAGTGCAGTGTGATGACACAATTGTAGCTCACAGCAACCTCAAACTCTTAGGCTCAAGGGATCTTCCTGCCTCAGCCTCCTGAGTATCTGGGACTACAGGCATGTGCCACTACACTGGCTAATTTTTTAAAATTTTTATTGAGACGGGGGTTTCACTATGTTGCCCAGATTGATGTCAAACTCCTGGCTGAATTTTTGAGGTTAAAGTACCTGCTTCATGTTATCATATAAGGATCTGGTAAATATGTTTTAATGTATTATTAATGAAGGTTTTCACAAGTCTGTGTTTTTAGCAGCTCGCCATAGTCCATATTCACTCATCTCTTCCCCATTTTTTTCTCAGGTTTGCATTTGAAAGCAGTGGGGCATAATTCAGTGTGTGTGCACGTGTGTATATATAATTTTTCTCCCTTAGTATCAGCTTTATTCTGAGGAGAAAAATGGGGTTCATTGATTCCGTGGGACTACTAATTAGTGAAAATAATATTTTAAAATATTTATAGATTTGTTGCACCATAATTTACCATTTAGTGAATGTACAAATTCCCAGAATTTGTCCTAGTTTAACCTAAACCCATGAGTTCATAACATGTTATATTTAGGTAAAACCAAGGAATCAAACATATTCAGGGTTTTTATCTTTCTTTCTAGAAAAATTCAGTTCTCAGCCTTTTGGCTTTGAAGTTTCTTTGGATAAAAAGAAAGTCAAAACTGTTTCTGGAGAGATGAATTTTTATTATGTTTCTGGAGCTAAAGTTTGCAGATTTTTATGACTCCTGATCAAGTGGCATTATTATGGAAACTCTCTTAATATGCCTGTGCAACACACTCAAGTCAGAAAACATGAACTCCTAATAATATGACATCAGTTCTCTTTTCAGGTTTGTAAGCAATAAAATGAATGTGATAGTCATCATTGACATGGAGAATGCAGCTGAGAGGGTTGTGTTGCCCGGGAAAAGCCACGTGTAATTAAATTGAGTGTATGGAGAGAAGATATGAAGAAGTTTGGGTATAAGTGGGTTGTGCTATGTCAGCACAACCAGGATTTCACAAGTGCTAGTGGAACCCATTTGGGTTGGAGGAGTGGAGGAGCAAAGAGATGATGGATGGTGTGAATTAGTTTCCGGGGCAACTGATCTGAAACATGGTTTCTGAACAGTAGCACTAGTGACATTTTGGGCTGGAGAATTCTTTGTTCTGGGGAGCTTTCCTGTGAATTGCCTAATGTTGAGCAGCATCTCTGCCCTCTACCCAATACGTGCCAATATCGTTACTCCACTCTCCCAGTTTTGACAACCAAAAAGGTCTCCCACTTTCTCATATGTTCCCGAGGGGCAAAATGGCCAGAGTGGAGAACCAGTGTCTAGATAAAACCAGAGGGAAACATTGGGATAGAAACCTGGCTTAAGTTTTCACTAAGAAAAGATTGCTGAGTAAGAAGTAACTTTTTGCTAAAGGAATGCAAATGATGTTAGAAAAACAATTGGTAAAGGAAAGTGGCCCTGTGTCTGATGTGGCCTCCTACAAACCCAGCACCCAGGTAAATCGCTTAGCCTGGGCTGGGGGAGGATTCTTCTTCAGTTTCCTGGTATCTTGATGTCTCTGATTCACTTGATCCCAGGTGGGGCTGAGAGAGATTTTATATTTCAAACTGTGGTTTCCAGGTGATGCTGATGCATTGCAAGGATGCCACATTTTGAGAACCACTTCTCTGGAATAACCACCTTTGGTGCTATCTGGTGTTAGACTTTTCTTGATTATCTTTGTGAATTTTCTCTATGCCCAGGCTTGCTACCCTTAGTTTTTCTTATGTTGGCTCCTTCTGTTTCATCTTTGCATTGCTAACTTCCTGCAGTCCTTACCTGTCTTACTTAATTCACATTCTGCACTCATGGATGAAGGGAGAATGCCTCTTTCTTTTTCATCTCTCACTGGGTGTCTGTGGTTTTTTTTTTTTTTTTTTTTTTTTTGCTTCAAACTCCAGGAGACTCAGTTTCCCTCATGCTGTATCCTGTAGCATCTTCCAAGGCCGCTCATCTTTTAGGAAACTGGTTCCTTAAGGCTAGGCTTACATATACCATGGTTGTCAATAATGTATGGTTCTTAACATTTTATATGCTGTTTTGACTGTAGTAACACATTTTTAAGGAATATCTGACTTTTAGATCCTTTTCTGAGCTGCAACTGATTTCTTGGAACTCATTTTTCTACAGGGGACATTTGAATTATTTTGCATAAATGAATAATTTTACACTTGCCCACATCAAAGCTTATCTGCGAATTTCTTGCCCACTCACACATCCTCATGAGATGTGCTTATCAGATTGCATGTTTTTTTTTACCCAGAAAATCTTACTTAGGGTCCTATGCATTCTTAGAGATATTGCTGTATCTATTGTTTCTTAGTTATTACAATGGTTTCTTTTGTGTTTGTTTTAGAGAGAGACTGGCCCCTAGGAGATCATCACTGTTTATATTTTTATAAACATTCCCTTTGCTACATGTTGCTAAAGGACTCCCTATTCATGACGAAACAGAATCATATGATTCCATTCAAATTTTGGGTTAAAATTTGTCTCCTCTCTAGCATCCCCTAGTGTTCCAAGGCCTGATTTCACTTTGGTAGCTGACCCCAGTGACCCACTGTAAAGCTGACAGTTCTATCACTCTGGATCGTGCAACATGCTCCTGTTAGGTGTGTTTCATGGCCAGGGCAGTTGGGATTGCCAGAGCCATTAGGAGTGATTGCTTCTTATGCAACAGTGCAAGAGGACTTCATTGATTTCTGCAGCAGGCTTTACTCCCTCCCACTCTGCACACTTCCTAAGGCCTCCTTCTGCCTTTACAGACTCAGCCCCCTCATGGCCATCTCAACTCCTGATCATGTGTCAGGTGTCAGCTTGCACACGGCCACCTCACCAGCTCAGGGGAGTCGTCCGTGACACCAAGGACAAGCCACCATACTGGGTGCTCCTGGAGCGCCTGCATGTCTCCTTTAGGACACTTTGTACAGTATGATTGTTTAATTATTAGCAATAATGTGATGAGTTACTCACTCACCCGTGAGGTCTCTGTGGGCGGTGACTGTTTCTTGAGTCATTGTAAATGCCTGATGTCAAGCATAGGGCCTGGTGCCTAGAAGGACCTGAGTACTGACTGACTGGTGGGTCTGCTTCTCCTGTCCACTGTCTGGAATAACACTGAAAAATCCTGCTTCTGAACTTTGCCATTTTGACTGACCATGGTCATACATCTCACCCTGTATTTCCCCTTTGTTTTTGGGCTCTGCTTTCCTTCACAGTACATGGTCTCCAAGCCTCTTACCACCCTGGCTATCCACTTTCGGATGTTCTGTTGAAAGCAGTGTTCTGTGCATCAGCACAAGACACATGAAAGTGATTTTCTCCTCCATTAGACTATGGCTGTTCTTACAAACACATCAGAACTGCTTTCATGATTGTAGCACCTTGATGTAACTGCTTTCATGATTTTAGCATTAGTCAACAATTAGTCACATTGTTGACTAATGCTAAAATTCTGATTATTGCAATGCTTCAGCTATGCACATGATGCATTTTAATTATACAAGCAATACATAATCACTATAAAAACTAGAAAAATAAGATTAAAAATAATAATTTAAAACCAGCAATTAATGCCACCACCCAGAAACATCCAGTGTTGAAATTTTATAACCTTAAAGACTTTTCCCATGAGCCATCTATACTGATATATATGCATAAATGTTATATGTAATGTGTTTATGTATATGTATGTATGTGTATATTCTGAGCTTATATGTTCTGTCTCCATATAACAATATATATGGCTCTGTATGCTGCCATATATGACAAGGTCTCTTTATGTTAGTAAACAGAGTTCTCTTCTGCCTTTTGGCATAGTGGATACGAATCTAGGATTTGAATTCAGATGGACGTGGGCTGTATCTCCCATTGCTTACTAATTACATGACCTGAGATGGGTCTTTTCTAAACTTCAATTATATAGTTATTTATGGCTAGTTATACAGTTATATAGTATATAGAATTAGGTAGTTATATATCATATTTATAATAGCCATATGGTTTATTTAGCTATATAGTATTTCATTTTATGAATATACCTATTTACAATGTCTTTAAATTAGGTCTACTCCATTGTACCATTTAATTTTTGAATTCTGAAGCTGAATTTTTTTATTTTTGTGCTCATTAAATTTTATTTTATTGATTTCAACCAAAATACTTTAGGATTTGGGATAATTTAAAGATACTTTTCAATCTTTATCTTTTGAATCTATGTGTTGCTCCACATTTGATAATCAGACGTTTAATCCAAATTATAGACAAAAATGTTAAGTGTGGTGAAGAGCTATATATTCCATCATTGTTACCATTATAGTAACCCTCCCCATTATTGTCTTAGGGATGTGAATACACTAATAACCAGTACACTTTGATTAATATTATGAATTGGCTATTGAATCTATCCACTGGTTGGTCTGCTCCTTTTCCAGTCCTACAGGAGAGCAAGAGAAATCCTGCCTGGAGTCCTGAAGGAAAAGAATATATAATCTTTGTTGCACTCTCACAATTTGTCTCTCCAAGAAGAGTTTCATAAAAGTAAATAAAGTTAGTTTAGTCTAATACATTTTTAGTGAACTCACACTCCTCCCTGAAATTTTCACAGCTTTCTTAATAAGGTCGGAGCCATGGTCACATGGGTAAGATGTCAACTCTTCTAGAAAAGAACAACCCATGGCAACAAACCTATACCAACATATAAATATGAGATAAGCATGCTCTGGCTTTTCATTTTAGAAAGGGATGGGGGAAAAGGCATGCTTTGTAGGGAAAAAGGAAAAGAATGGAAAAAAAGGGTGAGAGAGGATGGAGAACATGTTTTCATTTTAATTTGCTTAATTTGTTTTCCCTTGGGACAGCACTCGTTCTTAATAAAAGAAGGGGAGAACATGCCGAAATAGTGCTATGTTTAATAAACTCATCATAGCATTTGCTCCATATAAATACATGCTATCCACATATGCTGTAAGACGTATGTGCTTGCTATTTCTTGTTCACCTTGGGTAGTTCATGTGATGCATAATACTTACTATTAAAATAACAGTACTCTTAAATAATATTGTGGTTATGTTCTCCAAATCCTTTTTACTTCTTCAATATACTCGAGTAGGTAGGTAGAGTATCTCTTAAAGGGGAAGAGGGATGTAGAAAGACTAAGTGATTCTCCCCAGATGTTCATAGCAAGTTAGTACTAGAATTAAGACTGTAAACCAGGGGTTATGTTATATATAACCTCTCACTTGAAATTCAGTAACATTTTTCCCCATGCTCCCTTCAGAGAGTGAGCCAGCCTCAGCTACTGGTTCCAGAAGAACATCCAGGCCCAGGCCTTCCCTACTTCAACATCCACAGCTTCTCATCCAGGAGCATCAAGCTACCTAGTAGTTGCTCCTTGCACCAATGCTGCTCCATACTTTGTATATGATTTTAGGCCATGTAGATTCATGTAAATAAAATGCCCTTTGTACCTTTCTTTACCTGGAAAATTACTGCTGTGTGTCAAACTCTTTAAATTTTCTTCCCAGAGAGCCTTCTTTGAACCTCATGTGCGTGACTATGCTAGCCCTGGACCTTGCGAAGCCCTGGACCTTTTACTTGAGAGGCAGTGATCTCTTACGTGTCTCTCTCCTTCCTTACTGCAAATCCTTTGTATATCCAGAGACTGACAGGTAGTGAGAGCTCAAATACTGTGAAAATGGGCTAAACTGATAGATTGTCTTTTATCAAATAGGATATGAGAGCAAATCTCCATCAATGAACAAATAAATACTCTTGGACTACATTCTACTTAGAAGGAAATTTAGTTTGATTTTTAAAAACACATTTTTCAAATGCTCTAGTAAGAGACATGTTGTTACACATCTAATTAGTGTTTTGCCCAAGTGGTCAAGCATAGGTATTCTTTATCCAGAAGCAACATGTGTTATAATCTCAATAGCTAATAGGTTTAGTAAGGTTCTTTAGAGAAGTGATTCTATTTTAATTCAGATTCCTTAAGAAGTTGGAGGATCTTTGCCAGAGATTGTAGCATTTTGACAGTATCTATCTTTTAAAAAATATTCTGACATCTAAGTGATTTGATTAATTTAGTTTTTAATAGGTGTGAGGTAATTTAAAAAATATGATAGCTGCATGATAATTTATTCATGGAGGATCATTTTGTAAGTGATTGGGTTTCATTTCTTCTTTTCTGGTAGAAGTAGAAAAAAGTATGTGGATTGATGCTAACTTAATAACTTTCTTTACTGATAACTAAGAATGGAACAGATCTTGCTGTGAATTATATAAGCAGCTTTAAAAGCAATCCATATTCTTTCTGTGACAGAGTATGAAAAACACAAGGCAGAGAATATGGTTATGAGAATATTTTCCTGCAAAAGCTTAACCACGTTGAATTTCATAGTATAGTCAGAGAAAGATTGGGTTAGAATGATCATAACAGTTGCTGAAAAAAATGTATCTTAATGTCAGCCTTGAATGACTTTTCTTTTTCTTGCTAAGGAAATCTAACAGGATATTAAAAAACATATTAACCTTCAAAATGTGTTTAGATTCTGCTATGCTTCTAAAGAGGCAATATGAATGTGAGAGCTATGTTTAGTTGAAGTTTTGACCAATAGAATTTGTAGAAAGGGGTCACTTAAATTTAGTTTGGAAGCCAACAGTCTCGCATATGACTGTCTCTAATATCACACTCTTCTAATCCATTCTCTATGCAGCTGGTACAGTTATCTTTCTAAAAGCAAATCTGATTATGTGATTCATCTGTTTAAAGCCCTTTAGTGGTGAAATCTAGATGCCTTAGCTTGGCAGACTAGGTCCTGCTTAAGCAGGCCTCGCAACAACTGCCCTAGAAATTCATGCTTGAGCTGTAAGGGGCAACTCACAATGCCCACAATTCCTCAGCCAGTGGCTACTTATTATTTTACAGCCATCCCTGTCTACCTGAAATGCATGGTCTCTGTTCATCCTCCCCAGGAACTGACCAATCGGTCCTTTGCACCAATAATCTGCTGCTACTTCATGTTTCTTTCAAGTCACTTTTAACAATTTGTGTATTCAATAATCCTTCCCTCTTAGACTCTAAGCTCTTATTATCTCTGTGTGATCATTACCCTTCCCTCTTTGACTCTAAGCTCTTATTATCTCTCCGTGGACAGGGCCTGCTTGGCACTTAGTCGAGTTGATTTATAAATAGATTCACTGATACCCAAGACATATTGACTATGCCTGCTCTCAAAAACAGTATCCTTCATGGAAGTTTTGCCAACAATTCCAAAATAGTCTTCATCTTACACTTACTGATTTTGTATTAGTGTTGTAGTTGAAAATATTGGAGATTAGTTGCTTGGGTTTCTAATTTTGATTCGTACTCAAATACTTATATTCCTACAGAAGAAAATATTTTAGGCTAAGAAAATCAGCATAGTTTGCAAATCTCTCAATTTTGAGCCCCAACCACCCCACATTTTATCCATGAGAAAGTGCCTGTGCCCTCCACTGGTGTTCCGAGATGGGTTTGCAGTTTTGTGGGAAGCATATGAAGGAAAATGACATCAACATTTTTTAGCCAAACAGATTCCTGTTTGGCTTCCTGTGACTATAAAGATTGTTTCTGTGTTATTTTGTTCCTTGAGCCATCATTAATCTTGATTACTGGATTATTGTTATTTGTGAGTTACTTAAAAAATATAGAGTCATATATTAGTGTGTTCGGTATTATATGTAGTAATAGAATTAGTCACTGCCATTGCTGCAGGCTTAAAACTAATTACCAAAGTAGACAACATCACTGGAATGTGGGTTGAATCAGAGAGTATTAACTTTTTCCATTTTTCTTTCTTTCTTTCTTTCTTTCTTTCTTTTTTTTTTTTTTTTAAGTTTAGAAAGCTCAGGCCCAGAATCTTAACTTATATGGGATTTCATGGCAAATTAAAAATGAAGTCCTCAGTCCCATGCAAAGCATTTCCAAAATGCCTTCCTCACCTTTTATATTTGAAAATCATTCCAGCAGCACGTTAATGTACGAACTATTCAGGAGACATTAGGCTTGGAGCTAGGAGTTACGCCACTGCTTACTTTCCATTGCTTTACATTGTCCCCCTGCAGAAAAGTGCCCAGGATGATAAGTCCTCAATGAACTGAGAGATGAAGGCATATAACTCCCTTAAAAGTTATGGCTTTATCTAAATGGTTTTATACTTGTAGGTGTTGCCTTAAAAGTATCCGAAAAGATTGATTTTCTACTTAAATCAATAGAAACTTTGACTGCATGAGTGATTCCCAGTCTGTTATTACTTGTGTTGATGAGTGGGCTTGTTGTTTTTCTATAGCTTTGGAGGCTTCATATCAAGCAGGTTCAGTTTGGATGATGGTATGGAGCTATGGAGAAGCTAACCACAGAGGCAAGGGAGAGAAAGCAGTCTCAGAGACAAATGCAAATAGTCTTGAGAATCCTTTCTGAATGTTCACTCATTAGTCTCTCCAGGGCACCTATCTGGTATTTTCCCTCAGTAGGTCAACTGTTGTTGCTTGATGGCTTTAATCATTTTGCAATTTTAAGTGAAAAGAAGAGTAATAGCATAGCTGTGTGTCAGCTTTCTGTCTTATTCATAGGAAGAAGGAAATAAAAAGTTCTTGCAAAATGCCATGTCTTGGAAACCTTGAAAGATGGTAGCCTTCTTAATCATACAGTATTTCAAATAACAGCCTTGTCAGCCTTTCTGCTTTGAGCTCACAATAGGGACAGTAGGTAAGCTGGGGAAGGGGAAAAGAACAGCCTTTAATGATACATCAGCAGTACTTTCAGGGAAGGAACTATATGTTTTTTGTATTCTTCAAAGCCTGCTATTGTCTTTAACCCACAATCTGTACTTTGAAGTGTCTGCTGAATGAATGGATAGGTATATGAATGAATGATGGATGGATATTGTATATCTACTTTCTGTTATTTTGAATGAGGCAGGATCTGAAAATAAATTTGTCTCCTCATAATGGAATGCTTTTTCTTTCTTTCTTTTTTATTTGCATAAAGAATTGCCTTCTTACTCTTCTCTAGTCTCATATAAAAGCATTTTCTCTACTCTGTAAAGCTGTTCACCTTTATTCTGGATTACATCCCATCCTACTTCTTTTTTGTTAGAAAATTATCAGAAACAAAATTTTCCAGGCTAGGGGAGTCTTTTTCCCCCACTTTTACTTTTGTTAATTTTACCTTGAAGATACAGTGAAAACAGCATCTCCTCCTTGAAACATCTACCTTACTAAGGTTATTCTACCTTACTCTATTTCTATTTAACAAATATTTAGTTTTCTTACCATAATTAAACAGGCAACAAGTGTAAGAGCACACATTTTACTTAATAAAAATCTCATCATCAAATTCAGTGATGAGCACATAGTAGTTGATTAGCAAATCCTTCTTGATTGAGTAAACTATTACTCATGCATGGGATATTCTTGCTCTCTTGAGTAAATCTGATTGCCATTTTATTACAAACTCTGAATGCCCATGAAAGTACATTCATCATGGAAATTTAACTGATTACTTGCCTTTAGCTACTGTAATAAGAAGCCTTTTGCATTTTATGACTGCCTTCTTCATCCACATATAGATTTTAAGTTTTGTTTGTTGGACACTTTTCTCTTATTTCTTTTCTTATTTAAATGTCATTCTAGTTGTGAGTTATTGTTTCAGAATCAGGAAATATGATTGCTGGACAAAAGGACTGATGAGGTAATATGAAATTTCTGATGGTAAATTAAAAGATATTTTGGGATGCATCACAAGGTTTTGGGGTAAAAGGCTTGTATATTTTGTGAACCTTCTGGAACTGATGAACACTCTCCTTTGGGGTGTGTGTGTGTGTATGCATTTGTACTGTGGCAAGGATGTGCAGACAAATAATTGCTAGCAATCCTAGACGTAACTCAAAAGAGAAGCAAGATTTTTACAGCTGTGCTTTTCCCTCTTAGTTTCTCTCAAAGAAAAATGTGTTTTGATGTGGAATGCAGTTGCTTCTGATTCTAAACTACATGGCTCCCCTCTAAGGGATTCGACAAAATGGCAAAAGACGTGGGGACAAGGGTAATTTGAATATGAAAACATTGCAACTGGAAAGAAAGTCAGGGCTGTGCACTACTAGACAGAATTGCAAATGAGCTGAATTTGGTTGAGTTTTCATTAGTCTAGTAGGAATCTGCAGTTACTAATTATTGTGTTTTTTTTCTCTCTCTTTTTAAATGAACTAGACAAGTCCAAGTGCCTTTGAAATTCTATTAATCTCGTATCTAAACCCTAGTAGACTCCTTCTTTATTCTGTGTGTCATTAACCTCAATTTTGCCTCCAACTGCCTCCTACCAAGTTAGTAAAAATGGAAAACGGAAAATTAATTGTGCTGAGTGCTTAACTCACTTTATATGGTGTGATGCTTTTTTATTCTTGTTTACTGTGAGTTGTGTAGCCCGTGCTATCATTTTGAAAATTTCTTTAACCTATTTTATGTGGTACCTTCTGTCTCTAGGGTCTCCTATTATCTCTCACCATGATGACTTCTTGATAAAGGAAGAAAATATGTGTCTAAAAGAGTCTTTTTCTATCCTTCTTTTGGATTGATAATTTTGCCAGATGCAGACTTACAGAATAAAAATTGTTTCCCTTGAAATTTTGAAGAAATCACTGCATTATATTATAACTTTCAATAATATTGAGAACTCTGATGCCACTTAAGAAGTCCTTTGTATGCAGCCTTTTCTCTCACCTCACCCCTTGGAATTCTTAAGTATAAGATGTAGATATTTATTGATTTTGTTAGACATTTTTAAGGACTTTTAACGTTAGAGATTTACATCTTTCAGTTGTATACACATATATTTTAAAATTCTGTCTTTGATAATTTCCATACAAATGGTTTTGTTTGGTCTTTCCTACTGAAATCCTGTTAGATTTTGTGCCTTGTGGCTTTTCTAAGTCATTCCTTTATGATTTTTTTTTGTGTGTGTGTTTATAAGCCCTTTGTTTATCTTTTTGTTCTCTTTTGGAACAAATTTCCTTGCATCTCTATTTTTTTAATTTTTACATTTTTAATTTTTCTGGGTACATACGAGGCATGTATATGTATGGGGTACATGAGATGTTCTGATACAGGCATGCAGTGTGAAATATGCACAGCATGGAGAATGGGGTGTCCACACCCTCAAGCATGCCTTGTCTTTAATCTTCTAATCCTCTTACTGGATTAAAAATTACATATTTATATTTTTGTTTTCAGGGAACTTTTCTCTTTTTGAGAGAGATTCTCACTCTGTCATCCAGGCTGGAGAGTAGTAATGCGATTCGGCTCACTGCAACTTCTGCCTCCCAGGTTCAAGCCATTCTTCTGCCTCAGCCCCCTGAGTGTCTGGGATTGCAGGCATCCACCACCACACCTGGCTAATTTTTTGTATTTTAGAGGCAGGGTTTCACCATGTTGGCTAGGTTGGTCTCGAACTCCTAGCCTCAAGTGATCCACCCTCCTCAGCCTCCCAAAGTGCTGGGATTAGAGGAGAGTGAGCCACTGCATCCAGCCCCTTTGTTATTTTTTTGTTGTTGCTTTTTATGATATGTTGTTCTTAATTCATGGATGCAACATCACATCTTTGATGATATCAGTGGTAGATTATTTGAATTTTTCATTATTGTTTCTTGCTTTTATTTCCTATGTTATCTATTTTAAATGTGGAAGCTTTTCTCAAACATGTGGTAATCCTTGCATTTCTACTCATTTTCATTAAATACAGGTGGGAAGCTTTGTGAAAAAGCGACATTAGTTCATTGAT
Source organism: Saimiri boliviensis (assembly GCF_048565385.1). Lineage (NCBI taxonomy): Eukaryota > Metazoa > Chordata > Mammalia > Primates > Cebidae > Saimiri > Saimiri boliviensis. The sequence continues at coordinate 11,407,952 of NC_133464.1, forward strand.
CAGCTTTTCTGTAACCAGCCAGATCATTTTTGGTTGGGGATCCCCAAATGTCAGTCAGTATGTGCACATTTTCCCCCACTCTCTCCAGAGCAGGATTCTCCAGGCTCCTTTTAAGGAAGCAGAAACTTGACTGTTCACATCCTAAAGCTGGACAGAAGGAGGGGCATGGATGTCAGTGTTTCTCATCCTCAGCCTCCAATATTCCTAAGAATCTCAGGCTCAGTTTCTCCAACTAACATTTCTCAATGCTCCTGAAGGAAGGAGCGACGGGTAGTCACATAATAGGTTATTATGGAAGAAGGGAATGTAAGAAAATAAATGTTCCTTATGGAGACTTTCAAAATATCCCCTTGTATGCATATCTCATCTAGTTTTAAAACAACAACAACAACAAACAGACAAAATATTACCATGTTTTCCAACCCTTTCCCTCAAATGTACAGGCATACCTTGGAGATATTGAGACCACCACCATAAAGTAAATGTAGAAATAAAGTGAGTCATATGAATTCTTTGGTTTTCCAGGGCACATAAGAGTTATGTATACACTATACTACAGTCAATTAAATGTATGAGAGCATTTTGTCTAAAAAAGCAATGCACACATATTAATTTAAAAATACTTCATTAGTAAAAAGAAATGCTAACAATCATCTGAGCCTTCCATGAGCCATAATCTTTTTGCTGATGGAGTATCTCGCCTTCATGTTGATGGCTGCTGACTGGTCAGGGTGGTGGTTGCTCAAGGTTGGGGTGGCTGTGGCAATTTCTTAAAATAAGACAATAGTAAAATTTACTGCATCAGTTGACTCTTCCTTTCACTAGGAATTTCTCTGTAGCGAATGGTACTGTTTGATAGCATTTTACTTACAATAGAATTTTCAGAATTTGACTCAATTCTCTCAAACCCCACTTCGGCTTTTTCAACTAAGTTTATGGAATATTCTACACCCAACATTGTTGTTTCAACAATGCTCACAGCATCTTCCTGAGGAGTAGTTTCCATCTCAAGAAAACACTTTTTTTGCTCGTCCATAAGAAAAAACTGCTCACTCATTCAAGTTTTATCATAAGATTGTAATAATTCAGTCACATTTCCAGACTCCACTTCTAATTCTCATTCTCTTCCTATTTCTGCGCTATCTGTAATTACTTCCTCCACTGAAGTTCTGAACCCCTCAAAATCATCCATGAGGATTGGAATCAACTTCTTCCAAATTGCAGTTAATGTTGACGTCTTGACTTCTTCCCATGACTCAGGCATATTCTTAATGGCATCTGGAATTGTGAATCCTTTCCAGAGGTTTTTAATGTACTTTGCACAGGCCCATCAGAGGAATTACTATCTATACTGGCAAAAGCCTTACAAAATGTAGTTCTTAAAGGATAAGACTTTAAATCTGAAATGCTTCCTTGACCTACGGGCTGCAGAATGCATGATGTGTTAACAGGCATGAAAACAACGTTAATCTCCTGTACAATCTCCATCAAGGCTTTTGAGTGACTAGGTGCGTTGTCAATGAACAGTAATATTTTGAAAGGAAGCTTTTATTCTGAGCAGTAGGTCTTAACAGGGAGTTTAAAATATTCAGAGCTGTAAATAGCTCTGCTGTCATTCGGGCTTTATTGTTCTATTTATAGAGCATAGGTACAGAATTCTTAAGGGCTCTAGGATTTTCACAATGATAAATTAGTATTGGCTTCAACTTAATACCACCAGTTGCATTAATCCCTAACAACAGAGTCAGCCTCTCTTACCTGACTTTGAAGCTCTGAAGCCAAGCATTGACTTATCTTCTCTCGCTATGAAAGTCCTAGATAGCATTTCTTTCCAATAGATGCTGTTTCATATACATTAAAAATATGTTGTTTAGTGTAGACACCTTCATCTATGATCCTAGCTAGATCTCCTGGATAACTTGCTGCAGCTTCCACATCTGCCCTTGCTGTTTCACCTTGCGCTTGATTCTGTGGAGATGACCTTGTTCCCCCTAAAACTTATGAACCAACCTCTTCTACATTTTTTTTCTTCTGTGGCTTCTTCACCTCAGATTTGAATGGAACTAAAAGGAGTTGGGACTTTGCCCTGGATTAGGCTTTGGCTTAAGGGAATGTTGTGGCTGGTTCAATCTTCTATCCACACCACTCAAACTTTCTCCATACTAGCAAGAAGGCGGTCTCACTTATTCATGTGTTCACTGGAGAAGCACTTTTTAATTTCCTTTAAGAACTTTTCCTTCACATTTACACTTGGCAAACTGTTTGGTGCAAGAGGCCTAGCTTCAGCCATCTTGGCTTTCAACACACGGTCCTCACTAAGCTTAATCACTTCTAGCTTTTTATTTAAAGCAAAAGACTTGCTGCTCTTCTTTTCACTTAAACACTTAGAGGCCATGTAGGGGTCTTAAATGGCCTCATCTCAATAATTCTTGAGTTTCAGGGAATAGAGAGGCCTGAAGAGACAGAAGGAGATGGGGAAACAGCCAATTGCTGGAGCAGTCAGAACCTATGTCATTTATCGGTGAAATTCACAGTCTTTTTTTTTTTATTGGATTTTAGGTTTTGGGGTACATGTGATGAACATGCAAGATTGTTGCATAGGTACACACATAGCAGTGTGGTATGCTGCCTTCCGTCCCCTCACCTGTATAAAATAGAAATCCCATTTGACCCAGCAATCCCATTACTGGGTATATATCCAAAGGATTATAAATCATTCTACTACAAGGACACGTGCACACGAATGTTCATTGCAGCACTGTTTACAATAGCAAAGACCTGGAACCAACCCAAATGCCCAACGATGATAGACTGGATAGGGAAAATGTGGTACATATACACCATGGAATATTTTTTTTTTTTTTTTTTTTTTTTTTTTTTTTTTTTTTTTTTTTTTTGAGACGGAGTTTCGCTCTTGTTACCCAGGCTGGAGTGCAATGGTGCGATCTCGGCTCACCGCAACCTCCGCCTCCTGGGTTCAGGCAATTCTCCTGCCTCAGCCTCCTGAGTAGCTGGGATTACAGGCACGCGCCACCATGCCCAGCTATACACCATGGAATATTACGCAGCCATCAAAAACGATGAGTTCACGTCCTTTGTAGGGTCATGGATGAACCTGGAAACCATCATTCTCAGCAAACTGACACAAGAGCAGAAAATCAAACACCGTATATTCTCGCTCATAGGCGGGTGTTGAACAATGAGAACATATGGACACAGGGAGGGGAGCACTACACACTGGGGTCCGTTGGGGGGAAATGGGGGAGGGGCAGGGGGGTGGGGAGGTGGGAAGAGATAGCATGGGGAGAAATTCACAGTCTTATATGAGCACAGTTTGGGGTACCCCAAAACAGTTATAATAGTAACATCAATGATCACTGACTACAAATTACTATAACACATATAATAAGAATGAAAAGTTTGAAATATTGCGAGAATTACCAAAATGTGACAAGGAGACACAGAGTGTCTTGGAAAAATGGCACCGATAGACAGGTGCAACACGGAGTCCACAAACCTTGAATCTGTAACAAAGCACAGCATCTGCAAAGCACGGTAAAGTGAGTCATGCCTGTGTTCCTTCCTTGCATTGTATCTGGTATTTACAACTCCTAAGCATTTTTTGGTTCTTCAGGGTAAAATGGAGTGTGTCTTATTGGTCTCCTTCTTTCATAGGCACTTGGGTTTTTCCTTCCTTTTTTCTATGGCGTTTTCACTGTATTTTATTTCTTGGTGGAATGGGGTTTGGGTTGTGTCTACTAAAACTACTTGATCTTAACAAAAGACTGCTTTTATTGAAAAGCCTTATGGTTATTTATGGAATAGGCCAGTGCATAGATACAGATGCATAGATAGCAATTAGAAGTAATTTAGAAAATCCCTGAGGTCCAAATCTAACAGGGCTTTCAGCAGGAAAGACCGAACAAAATAATCAGTATTGAAATGAGCAAAGAATAATGAAATGAAGGCTAGTGTGGCATGTTTGTGTATCTGTGAAGATGTTGCCGTCTCTCTTTCCAGTAACTTCAGATATTGGGCCAAGTAAAGCAGGGAGTCTAACTGGGAATGCAGGTACATAAACTGAGATGTAGTGTATTAACAAGTCACCATGAGCTACCTTCATTGTACTGATACGCAGAAGGAGCCCTGAAAGAATATCGATATGCAATTATAGGAAAGTAGGTTTTGATGGAAGAGGGTAGAGATAGGAAAAAAGCAGAAGATACGATGATGGTTCTAAGATGTGGCTTCTAGTGAGTGAGTGTCTGCTTGGTCACTTGGGGTCTGACTCTATATTGAAAACAAGTCCTTTCTTGAGAATAGAGTGGTGCCTCCATCAACATAACTGCCGAAATGGTCCTAGATCCCAGGAATTCTCTTGTTATCATAATGGGTTATTTTGAAAAATCTAGGACACCCTTCACATGATCATATCAAGGATAACTAAAAATGCCAGACACGTTTCAGGGTACAAAAAGCAAAAATTCAAAACATCTTAGGAAGTCAAATTATTTCTAGTTGAGTTCATAAATACTGTGCATATAACATGAAGTTAGAATTCTGATCACAGAAGCCTTATACGAACACATTCTTTTATCCCAACTAATCTGTGGTGATTGGCAGTTCTTTGTAATAGATCATAAATCTTGGTGCAATGGGAGGATGATCTTGAGGCAGAAGAGAACATCTCATTTGTTTTATTTCACTGAGTAGAGAGCTACATGACACCACTGTTTCTGAAGAGTAGCCATCATCTGCATGCCTTGCTGCAGAGAGTTTTTTTGGCTGCAGTAATTTAGGGGCACCAGAAAGCCGAGTTTGAAGGTTCACTAACATACCATCAGGCTAGTGCTAAACATCATGTCTTCTGAGGTGGGTTTTATTTAGTAGGTTGTATGCAGCATGCATTTTTCTTGACTTATGGGATCTGCCTATCTATATGTCTATCAGATAGGACTAAACCACAGATGTTCAAATCAACTTAACATTTGCCTAGGGAAATAAACTTAAAAATAATCATGCTTGCCCCAATCCATGACTTGATTGGACTTGGCTGCTAACACAGAAGACGAATGGGTGGGCTGCTCAGGCTGAGTCTTCCGGTTTACTTTGGGTGGCTCATTAACAGGGCTGAAGCACACCCCTTTTGACGTCATCTTTCTGTGCATGTTTGGAGAGACTGAGACCTGAACAGATGGCCTCTATATGGGCTCCCATGACTACCAGGCATGCCAAGCAGGCAGATGAGTGATCTGGCTTGTTCCTTCTCTTTTAGATTGCTGTCAGCCAGGGAAAAGTAGTGAAAATAAATCAATGGCTCCCTCCTCCAGACCCAGCATGTACCCTTCAGTCACCAAAATAAGAAACATCCTGTGGTGGCTGTTGGGTGATTTATCTGGTGGGAGGAGCCCTTTACACGCTGGAGATTACCATAACAAATGACCCAATACCTTTTTTTTTTTTTTTTGTCCTGGACCAAATATTGACTCTGAATGGCAGCAGCAGGTTTGGAGTGAGCATTGTTTATTCACTCTTAGACGCTTTACATCCTTTCTGAATGAGCTCAATATTTTTGGTGACTCGTTGATAACTGTTTACATGTCCCATTATCACAACACAGAAATCATAAACAAGAGCCATGCTGAATGTCTCTGACATTGCCTTTGTGTTCCTGCTGCACCGAAAGTCCAGGGGCCTCTTCTTGTGTAACACCCATGGTTTTGACTCTTCAGTGAGTCCACAGGAAACAGTATAGCAGGGAACTCAGTTTAAACCAATGACATAAGCTTTACATCTTGTTTGATCTTCAAACAGCTAGTTGACACTGGGCTGGACTGTTTTATGGGCCAGCTTTCTTTTATTTGGAATAAAGACCTTCCTACCTTGCTTGCAAATCTGTGACTCATATTCTTCTCACAGACACACACTGATTTTCTAGTTATAAATCATGGACATTTGATGTGTTTTCAAACAATGAACATTTCGCATATGTGAGAGCCATGTTGGGTTAAGGTAGAAGGGAAGTTTTACTTTTTGGCATGAATTGCATATATATAATCAAGAGGCTTTTCAATTTTGGAAGTTTCATATGGCCCGTGGGTGGCATGTTGGATATCCCAAGATTTACTTAGTGCAGTATGATAATCTAGTTCCCAAATTTTACATAGCTTAACACATAGAATTTGTAATGTTTCTAGAAATACCACATATAGAAATATCTTCATAAGAGTTCTATGTTGTGATCTCCTTTGGTTATTTCTCATTAGTTAGCTAGAAGCATTATGGGACAGTCAGGTCAAGTCAAGTCCCAATAAAAAAATGAGACTTCTGGTCTTAATTCTGATTTGTTTATAACGGAGCTATTTCTTGAGAAATATCACTTATCACGTCTTTTCACTGATGCTTAAAATATATATGCAAAATAGAGCTATCTGACTTGCAAGGCTTTTGGGGGGACTTCTTTTATAAATGTTAAGAAACTTGTAAGTAAAAATTATTATTAATAACTGACATACTTAGACCTGTCAAGAAGGATGATAACATTTCAACCAGCCCTTGAGAGGAGACAGGTCTGCTGTGAGTTAGTCATCATCTGTGGATGATGTATTTGAGGACATGATGCACAGAAGTTGAATTTATAAAAAAATGTTGGTAAAGCTCTTTCTGGGGAAATCATGGATTGCAGCCTTAAATTCTGGGAAAATGGAATTTTCCTTTAGTTTTACAAATGTGGCAGGAGGGATCCTCACTCTTGCATTTTTGGATTCTCATTAATGTTTCATACACACACAGAGTTAATAAAATCTGTGATAATTAAAAATATAATTTTAGATTTAAGATATATTTTTGATATGTTAACATATAATGGTGTCTCACAGTAATGAGTGTTTTACTTCTACTGCATCAATTGTGCATTTTCTTTGGGGAAATGGACAGTCAACTCTTTGTTCAGACTTACTCTTTTTTCAAATGTTTGTTTTCTATTTATTGAAATAGAATGTGATCTTTAGGCTCCACTGTCCTAGCACAGCCCTGGAATTAAAAAAAAAAAAAAAAAACTTTAAAAAGTTTCTTTTCTTTTCCTATTCCTACAAATTACAATCAGCCACCTAACATGCCATGAAGTCACTGGAACCATACTGACTCTGCTGTTTGGTACAAAGAGGAGAAAAAAGGAGACCAAGAAGTAAAGTTACTTATTCAAGGAGAATTTGGGCAGAGCCGTAACCAGAATTCAGGTCACCGCACCCTTAATTCAGTCCTTGCACAAATATTTATTGTGTTGGGTGCTGTGCTGACTGCTATTTCTGTGTCCTTTCTATTCCACTAAGCTGCCTGTCTGTCTCTGCTACGGGGAATTTACTCTAAGGAAGTTTCTCCTTTCCATGAGGAAGCATTTTCTTAATGCCTGTTCTCTTCACGTAAACTCAGTGGATCTCCTCACTTTCCTCATTTATAACATGAGGATGCCATACTACCAATTCTAAACTTGTATGATTCTCTTTTCACCAATTATGTATGAAAAGTGCATTTGAACCCTGAAAATCCTTCACTGTGCATTTCATGTAGCTTGTGTTCATTTTACTGTGTTTGAGTTATTTTACTTGGTCTTGTTCTTAAAGATGGCATGAGAAATAATGCTATAAATCAATCCCCTTGAAGATTCAGTGCTCAAAGGAAGAGTGATGTTATTTTAATCAGATGTTGACATTTTGCTTTTAAGTCTCTTCACATCACTGTAGTGGTTTCCTGCACTTTGCCTGGTGGTAAGTGCACTCACACGTTAAGAGCATTGCGAACTACTGTCCTCAGGGCCTAGCACAGTGTGAATGTACAATAATGAGGCAAACGTGTAATACATGCAAGCTGAGGATGCACACACGTGATGGAGTAGAACAGCATTTCCAATATGGGCCCAAGCTATTGGGATTATATCAATATCCATGTTAAATTGTATAAGCTGAAACTATGTCTTTAGGGACCTTGGGATTTTAAAATATGAGAAAATGGAGCAGTTCAGCTTTTAATCATTAAAACAGCTTTCTACCTTTTGTTCTGAGACAGAGTAAAAGTGGCCGTTCATTTGTTGGTTGTTTTCTGTGTTCTGAGGAATTTGCTGACTGCTTGATATATAACATTTTATTTACTTTAAGAGTTCTATGGCATAGTTTATTATTCACATTTTACAGTGAAGAAAACTGAATTGCAGCGAGGCTGGATGACATGTTTAAGCACTCAAGCTGCTGTTCAAATGGAGGATGGCCTGATTCCAAGCCCTGCTGTTAGTACAGCACTATGCTATAATTCTCTCACATCCATTCATTAATGTATTTACCACATATTTATTGGTGTATTGCTGTTTTAGATGCCAGAAAAATAGCAGAAAATAAAGTAGACAAAGAATCCTAATTTCATGACACTATCCTACTTGTAGGAGAGAGACAGATAGTGAAGAAATAAATACATGCATCAAATGTGGCATGGTAATGGGAGCTTCAGAGGACAATGAAGCAGTGAAGGGAGGAGGGAGTGATGATCAAGGGTGTGGAGCTTGCAGTTTTGAGTAGGGTGGTCAGGAAGGCCTTGCCAAGAAAGTCTCCTTGCAGCAAAGGCATGAACAGAGGTATAATTGAAATGGGAGTGGGGTGTGATTGGAACTTTATTGTAGATAGCCAAAGACTAACTGGAAGAACTGGAAGGAGCAAGAATACAGGCAGCATTTTGGAGTTAGGTGTCCCAAAATTAATCCCGTGTCAAGAGAGTGTGGGATTTTTTAATTATTATTTATTTATTTTTTTTTTTTAGCATAAAGTGTTTTTATTTTCTTTTTTCCACCTGAAATCCTATAGGATTTGTTTTAATGGATGGTAGTTCAGAGTAGAATCACAGCTTGGAGAACAAATATTGGAAATCTATCAATTCATGATGATTAAAGCCCAGAGAGTACAAATAACACAAGGTCAATGGGATAAGATACACATAAACTAATAATAACCGATATTCTACATGCTTTAACATATCTATAACCTAGTTTAGATTGTATTTTTATTTAACTTTTTTTTCTCTTTTTTTATTGCATTTTAGGTTTTGGGGTACATATGAAGGACATGCAAGATTGTTGCATAGGTACACACATAGCAGTGTGGTTTGCTGCCTTCCGTCCCCTCACCTGTATCTGTCATTTCTCCCCATGCTATCTCTTCCCACCTCCCCAACCCCCCGTCCCTCCCCCATTTTCCCCCAACGGACCCCAGTGTGTAGTGCTCCCCTCCCTGTGTCCATGTGTTCTCATTGTTCAACACCCGCCTATGAATGAGAACATGCGGTGTTTGATTTTCTGCTCTTGTGTCAGTTTGCTGAGAATGATGGTTTCCAGGTTCATCCATATCCCTACAAAGGACACGAACTCATCGTTTTTGATGGCTGCATAATATTCCATGGTGTATATATACCACATTTTCCCTATCCAGTCTATCATTAATGGGCATTTGGGTTGGTTCCAGGTCTTTGCTGTTGTAAATAGTGCTACAATGGATTTTTAAAAAATTTTATAAGGCTTGAGGTATTATAGTATGATTAATTGGTAAACGAAAAATCGATGTTGCATGAGAGAGAGTTGAGAATTGCTTCAGCAGTGTTCTTGAGTACGTGAGATGGGATAGGACCCAGTACAGAAGTGTGGGATTTGATCTTAGATGAGAACAGAGAAAATCGGTTCACAGCAATAGGAAGGCAGGCAGAGGATAGGAGCACAGATGCTGGTAGGTGAAGAAACAAACTTGTGGGAGTTGAGGGCATTCTCTTCTGTTTACTTCTATTTTCTCATTGTAAAAGCAAAATCAGATCTTGAGCTGAGAGCGCAGATGGGGAGGCTCTGCCGAAAATTGGAGGGGAGAACAATAATGAACTGTCCTTATAAGAGGGCTAGAGAGACAGAAACACATCTCTGCTGGTTCCTTGCCTGCCAGCATTAAGGGTCCACTTGGGGTTAGTGGTTGTATGATCAGCATGAGAATAACTGGTGTGATTGTGGGTTTAATTTTGAGGGAGTGAACATGATACTCAAGTCAGGTTCAGGATTCGCAGATTAGGTGGTGAAAATTTAGATTTAAAGGTGGTCAGGGTTTTGCCAGAAGAGCGTAATAAAGAGATAATAATTATGAAAAATAATCTGGGAAGGTGGGAAATGAGGAGATAAGTAGGGGGTGGGTGAGGGCCATGGAAAGGGTGAGGAGATGAATGAATTGTGCAACATGGTAGGGTTAAGAATAAAGGAGCGAGGTGGAAAACAGGAGATGCTGGTCTGAGTGGGGGTGCTTGATAATGAGGTTATTCAGGAGATTCAGTTTCTTGGATAAAACCACGTGTCTGAGCAGTTGAAGTTGAACAGAGCACAAGGTTGGAGGAAAGATCTAGGGAACTGAAAGGCCATCATGAACTGGAAAGAGAAATCACCAAAGATTATTTTGAATACTCTTGGGATGAACTAAAAGTTGAAGAACTCCAACAGGGAAGGGAGTGGCCAGGAGGTGGCTGCAACACGGACCAAGGGGTTGATGGTTTAAAAGGTCTGTTCACACTGAGTCCTGCTCACAGGCAGTGCAGAAGAGCTGTGGGTCTTTTGGGAGGGGAAATGGAGAGACATCTGGCAAAGAAGGACAAGGAGGCTTTTGGCACTACTGTTGGGGTGGTGTGGAAAAAAGCAGCCTTCACTCATAGGGCTAAGAAGCAGCTGAATCTTCAGAGGAGAGTCATGTCTCAGCCATGGAGCAAGAAGCTGAAGGGTGGAGTCACCGAAGTTGATCAAATATGGGATTATACTAATAACCGTGAGCTTTTATACTAATAGCCATGAGCTTTGATAGTGCAAGCCTCTATTTGCTCAACTGAAAGTTGAAAGTGAAAGAACTTCAGCAGTTGGGTCATGGTGGATAGGGCCAGGGAGGGGAATGTACAGAACTATGTGGGGTGACAGTCTGAGCGGTCAGGAATGAACTGGAACTCCTGGGCTTCTTAAAAATGGAAAATAAACCTAGGCTGTAGGAGGTCTAGACAGCCTACGTGGTAAGGCTTGGTGTGATGAGGGGAGAGGAGAATGGGGGGGGGGGAGGTTGGCCAAGAGCATATAGGGCTTCAGGATTTTGCTGTTCCTGCAAATGATGGTATCATTTTCACTAGAACACAAGAATATCTGAAATACTCTTATAACTCCTCGAATATGAGCAGTGTTATGGCTCCATCTTAATTTATACAAGATATTTATACAAAGGAACTCATTTTCTTTATTTGTGAGAATGCTCAGCTATGGAACTAAGGATTTTTTTTTCCCTTTTACCAGTCTACATTATTGCTCCTCCTTCATGTATCACACGATACAGCTATTCTGAGCATCCACAATATACCAGGCAGTGCTCTAGAGCTTTAAGTGTGGGAGTAGGTGGGAGCTCCATGAATGGATAGAATCCTTGCTTTGAGGAGTTCACAGTCTAGAGGGGCAGACTAATATTCTAGCAAATAACTACAAGGACGATGGAAACCTGCGATTTACGTATGCTAATGGAGGAGGTAGAGACGTAATTAGGTGTCAGTTTTTCTAGCAAGATGGAAGATAAAGTATTCTATCTAGAGGACAAATTTGACCCATTTTAGCCAGACCATTCACAGAATTTTGCAGCTGCTTGCAAGTAATTTGATTTCTGCCCAGTTAATGCTTGGCACAAAGTTTAGGCCTAGTTCATGTTCAGTTTTTTTGATAAATAAGTGAATAAATAAGAAGTGTACTTATGAAAAATTTTAACCTTCAAAATGATTAACTTGAATAAGTTGCAAATGTTTGTTTATGTCAAAATTTGAGTACAAAATGAAACAGTGAGACTTCACTGCCTTTCATTCAGAAGGGAGAATGGAGAAGACCATTTGTCCTCTGGTTTGAGATAATAGGAGACTCGTGTGTTGAGGCCACTTTCATTTTTTTTTTTTTTTTTTTAATAGCAGTGAAGAGGAGACTCCTGTGATCCCTAGTTCACATTCCAGCATTTATTTTCATTTTTGTTGTTGATACTTCCAGGTTTCTTTATCCTGCCTTTTGCTTATAAACCATTTTCTTTTTTTTGGAAGCAGTTCCATTCTTGATACATGTTTGTTGTTGTTGTTGTTGTTGTTGTTTTGGAGACATGGTATCAGTCTGTCAGGTTAGGGCGCCGTGGCACCACTGTGGCTCATTGCAGTCTCGACCTCCCAGGCTCAAGTGATCCTCTTGCCTCAGCCTCAAGTAGCTGGGACCACAGGCACGTACTACCATGCCTGGCTAATTTTTTAAATTAGTTTTTGTAGAGGCAGTTTCTCACTGTATTACCCAGACTGGTCTCAAAGTTCTGGCTTTGAGTGATCTTCCTGCCTTAGTGTCCCCAAATGCTGGAATTATAGGTACGGACCACCACACCCAGCTGGTCTTCTCTGTTTTCATGATAGTAGTACTGTAGCCTTCTGTTAGATCAAAGAGATTTATATAAGTGATTTGGCCAAATCTATTTATTTGAATTAGGAGAATTGTTTGGAGTTGGAGACATCTGTTAGTCATTCAATGGATATTTACCCTTGCATTGAAGATTGATGTAAGAACTTATGTGAGATAAGCATAATAATTAGTGCTGACTTTTAAGCGGTTTTATGTTGTTGTGCGCGGACTTGACCCCCTACTCCCTGCCATGTCACCTTGGATCCTCACACATGTGTTACAAACCAGCCACATGGGAGACGCTGTGTTTATAATTTTATATTAATATTAATGTTACTGAAAGTAAAGAAAGAAGGACTTAAATAGTTTATGCAATTGGAGGACCAGAAATCCACCCCAGACCATAATGGCTGGCAGACTATTATTTGCATTTTTGAACTTTATTTTGATGAAGATACCTTGAAATGTGATCATAGTTGCTGGGAAATTCTGTTTATTTAACTTGGTTTAATTTGAGCTTTTGGGTTTTTGCTGTGTTTATTCTATGCTAGGTTGAAATATTATTACAGTTTAACATATGAGCTGAACAGAACCTTCCCTTTCAGTTTCTGTGTGGAATAATTGGGGTTATCTTGACTGTTTCAAAATCATATTCTACTGATTTGTATATTTTAGTTTTCATGATCCCTCTTTTTTAGTCCGTCTCCTGTATCTGAAACATTCATTTGCTCATATGCGTTTCCTTCTTTTCCCTGCCTCCCTCCCTCCCTCCCTCCCTCCCTCCCTCCCTCCCCTCCCTCCCTCCTTCCCTCTCCTTCCTTCTCCTCTCTCCATTATCTCCCTCCCTTCTCTGCCTTCCCCTCTTCTCCCTCCCTCCCTCCCCTCCCTCCTTTCTTTTCCCTCCCTTCCTTCCCTTCCCCACTTTCTCTTTCCTCCCTCCCTCCCTCCCTCCCTCCATCCATCCCTTCCTTTCTTCCTTCCTTCTCTCCTTTCCTCCCTCCCTCCCTCCTTCCCTCCCTCCCTCCCTCCCTCCCTCCATCCCTTCCTTTCTTCCTTCCTCCCTCCCTCCCTCCCTCCCTCCATCCCTTCCTTTCTTCCTTCCTTCCCTCCTTCCTTCCCTCTCTCCCTCCCTCCCTCCTTCCTTCCTTCCTTGCTTGCTTCCTTCCATCCTTTTCATTTTGAGCTATATTCTTCTGTGCATGTTTCTTCTATCCCCCAACCCCATTTCATACCCAACTTATAAATAAATACTTTTTTCTTCCTTCAGTGATGAGGAAGTAGTGCTAAATATTTATGCCATTTGTTATTTATTTACCAATCATTAATATGTCCCAAGAACATAGTTTATAAGGCCAAGGAAATCATAAGCAGGGGGTCAGTATTCTTCTTTTGGTTTTGATTTATTTAAATTGAACTTAGGCTATATAGTAATTCTGTATAGATTTGGCCTAATTATACTGATGGTTTTATTTGCATTGTGCAGTTTGTCACTTTAGCATATTTAATGGCATTTTAAAATAAAATGTTTTGCTGACATGTTTTCAGTCAAGAAATTTATTGCATTTGCATGTGATGCCTGCATATGATGTTTTGATGATTATTTCTGGGCTTTGGGGCTTGCTTACTCTTTACAAATTTCATTTAGTCATTTTTTGAGATTATGCTTTGATATTTGAATTGAACAATGCTCATAGTGATCTGAATTTATCTCACATTTCAGTTCTACAAGTAACAGAAATGATTAGTTTTCCTTTACTCTTAAAAATGCCCAGTCAGAAGTGCTTGGCTGTTTTGTTTGGTTTTGCTTTTAAGCATCACCTATGTCCATTGGAGCAAATAGGAAAAATATTATAGGTATTTAGGGTTTATTAAACAAACACATTTTGTTTGTTCACACTAGTCACAGTTTATATTTATCAGAGTACATCAGCAGACAGATGAATGAAAAACAAACACAAATGAAGGCATAGAAATCTGTGCCTTCATTGAGCTTATATTCATTTTGGAGTAGGCAGGGGAAAACAGACAAAATAAAAGATAAACATGGTAGATAAGTAGAGCATATAGTGTGATAGAGGATGTTAATGTTAGAAAAAAATAAAGCTTAGGTAACTGGGATCAGGATTACTGAAGTGTGGGTGAGGTTGCAAATTTAAATTTAAAATTTTAAGGACAGTGCAGGCCTCTTGAAGGAAGGAAGGGCATCACCCCTGATACTCTCCAGATGATAGAATTCCAGGCAGAGGAAACAACCTGTTAGTGTGCCTCTTTGCACATTCAAATAATATCACCAGACCAGGATGGCTGAGCAGTGTGTGCAAGAAAGTGTGATAAGACACAAGATCAGACAGGAAATGATCATCAGAAGGAATTACAGTGTTTGAATGGATACTCAGAGCAATATTGTAAGGACTGTAGGTATTGTTTCTTGTTAATAAAAAGAGGGAAAATAATTTTATAATAATGCTTGCCTAAATTTTTTTTTCTTCTGTTGATAACCTGGATCTAATTGGATGCTTTCTATTTCTTTTCAAAATTACCTGGAAAAAAGCAATTCCAAGTTTGATTAAAAACCCAGTAGAATTTTTTCATCTTTCCCTTAGGATCCTGTGTTCCTTGTTTGTGTAGGGTGACATTTGAGAGCTGTTTGTGGAAGTCTGGTCCCATCTCTTATTTTCAGGGCCCTGCCACTTTCTTTAAGCATTTTCTCTTTGATGTGCTGTGATTGCAAGGATCTTTTCCTCTTTTTATAAAAAATCTTTTGATGGTGCTGTGTGTACATGTGTATGTGTATGTTTATGATATTGGATTTAGAATCACAGTAAAGTTTTTAAAAATTCACCTTTTAACATTTCCAGAACTATCAAAAGAAATAACAACAAATATCCATTAATGGTTAGCAGGTGATATGGTACAGTGAAAAGAGAGTGAGTTTTAAGGAGTTATTACTTGAATGTATTCATATTTGTAATGTGTTTTGAACACACAGATCTTCTCATATAAAAATGCAATATCTGTCTTTATTAGAGAAGAGCAAACTGCAAATGGGCCAGACACTTCACCTTATTAGCCTTAGTTTCCTGATATGTAAAACAAAGTTAATAACAGTTACCCTATTGCTGTAGGGATTAGAGATCATGTCACCTGACACTTGGTGACAATTATCCTCCCATGAACTGACGTTTTTTGAGGGCCTGCACTGTTCTAGCCACTGTGTCAAAGACTTTGCCTGCGTGATCTAATCTCACCCTCACAAGGATGACTAGCATGAAAACTCCACAAGGATGGGAAGGAATCTAGGTATTGTTCACTGTTGCATCTCAGGGTGCATAGTGCCCAGCATGAATTAGACACTCAAGACCTATTTGTTGAATAAGTAAAAAGAAATGCCCATTTTACAGATGAAGAAACTGAGGCTTGGTGAGATTGGATAAATGACTCAAAGGTCACATTGAGTAAATGGTAGAAACAGAATTTGAACCCAGTCAGTCTAACCCCAGAGCCCAAGCTCTTAATCACAACACATATAATGCTCTATTAGTGTGTGGGGACACCGGGGAGAAGCTTCTCTCTCTCCATTCCTTAAGCCCACAGCTGCTTCTCTCCACTTTTATCTTAGAGTTAGGATATGGCATTAGACGCACTGAATTCTACAGCTATGATTATTGTCCTTGAGTGTAAACATATTACCGTAGCTCTCTTTTTCCCATAACATTAGGCAAGGATATATATGTTAATGCCTCCAGATGTGTGCCTGTGCTCACATACAACAGCACATGTGCAGCAACTCACACACACACACACACACACACACACACACACACACACTGCATGTTGGGATCCTTTGAAGAGTCATCTGATATCTGACATTCTGTTAAGCTGCAGTTTGAAGGCTTAATGAAATAATCACTGACCTGAACTAAATTTGTTTCCTTTAGTTGTATATTGCAAGTGGGAAAGCAGCAAATTAATCTCAAAACCTAAATTCAAATCTCTCATGAGTATGACATTTTATTGCTACTAAGAGGTTAACTTAATTCCAATTTGTTCTTAATGATTGTTAGAATATTGTAGGTCATTTATCTTTTCAAGGCTCAAAGTTTAAAAAACATAGAGAGAAGTCTGGTAAAACCTTACCGCTGTATTTACAAAGGAGCCAGTAAAGTTTTTTGAAAAACAGGACTCTTAGTCAATTTAATCTTGATTACTACACAAATAATCATGATTTCAATTTGGCTCTGAGATAAGCTTTTTATCTTTACCAATGTCATATCAATGTCTTTCAAATGGTGAAACCAGTCTTTTATGTATTTATTTGTTAGACAACTTATATAAAAATTATAAAACAAACTTTAATGATATTCAATTAGCTAACTTCATCAATAACAAAGACAGGAAACAAAATAAAAAGAAGCAAGTTAATGAACTATAGAAAATATGATTTTATAAATCCTTAATAACTACATATAATCCTGATTTAATTTGAGGACTCAGAATTCCAGGTATTCTTAGAGAAATCTGTGACTAATGCAGCTTAAAAGGTCTCAAACTGACATGAAACAATTTTTCTCAGTGTTTCTCATATACTGGGATGTGTCAAATGCTGACGCAGTATTAACAATAATTTATAAATTGACATTGCAGCAACTTTTTTAACCTTACTCTTGGGGAAAAATGGAAAAAAAAAAACCCATCTGAGTCAATACTAACCAAATTTACATTATGAGCGGAAACCACAGAGCTTCTATTTCACCTTTACGCTGTTTGCCAGTTTAAGAAATGCTAGCATAAGGATCAGTTTGTGAGAAAAGCAAGGATCAAAGAGGTTGAAGTAGAACATTTCTTTAGCTTATAATTTGTTTTGTTTTCAATATCACATGGCAGCATTTGAAAAAATACTAAGTTTGGTGACAGACTGGAAAGAGGTAGAGATGGGGCAGAATGGGAATGGATGCATATTTATTTCTATAACAGGCATGTAGAATTAGAGCATATATTATAATGCATGTTTTAGGAGTAATTTAGACACTGTATGAAGCTACAAATACATTAATCCTCTGAAATTCTAAAAGTTACACGCGGCCCTATATTTTACATTGTTTTTGCTAAGTTAACGATGATAATTGTACCAAAAGGAAATCATGCAGAAGACAGAGAAAGAGCTACTGAACCACAACTTTATTTATAAGTATGAGAAGACTTCGAATTTAAGACAAAGTTTTAGATAACTTTTTTAGGATTATGTGCATCTTAGGAGTCCAATCAATAGTCACTGAAGTGCTCTATCTTCATAAATGCCCGTGACTCACCACCAGCCATTAAAATCATGGCAGTTATGGGATCCCCGAAAGCCTCAGGGATAAATTATACATTGGCATTGTGACAGACAGTCCTAATAGGTCTTTCCCACCAGTAATAAATATGTTCGTGCACTCTATGCCAAGGTACATTTTATTGACTTCCTCTGATACCATGGTGAAGCCTCAGTCTTGGTAGTAAAGGATGTTTCCATTTAAAAATGCTTCCTGGCAAGTATGAAGCCACCGAGTTAACTGCTCAAGAAGTTCATGGCGGTACTCTGCGCATCTTAGCATGGCATTTAGAGAGCAATACGTAGGTGTGTTTAGTAAAGCAATGCTTAAGCTATTCCTAGAAGGCAAATCTCCAGCCCATTAGTTTTCCCTTACAGTGATTGCTGGAAGGAAAAGGGCTTGTGAACCCCCTCCTTGTGTTCCAGGGTTTGTCTCTCCGGTCTCACCCTTGCTAGGCTCAATCTATTCCTGTCTGGGTCAAACCACTCTGGCTTGGATCTGACTTAGGAAATTTGGTCTGCTGCCAGTACAGAGTTGAAAAAGGCTTAAATGTAACTTTGTACCTTTGGATTTGAAGAGTGTTAAAATGTGACATTGGCAGGGGGTGCCAAATTAATCAGAACCAATTAATTAGGATAAACCATGATTCTTTGTTAGTTATGAAATCACAAACTACTGAGAATTGATAGGGTCATCCTATACTTAATGCTCCTGGTTATGAACCACATGTGGAATCTAATTTTGTTGTATTTAGTATGCCCTACCCAAGTTTAGAAAACACATTAAGACCCAATCAAAATTAGTGAAATGTAAGCACATTTTGGCAGTAGCTCCCTGTTCAGTTACCTTCGCTTGTAATAATCTCATATGCACACAAACATGCTTTAAAAAATAGAGTATGGAAAAGTCTACTAACAAGAATTTATTAAAATTTCCAATAATTAGCACTTTAAAATATATAAATAAATGAAAAGTTATGTTCATAATAACTTTGGGAAGCATTATGTTTCAAATTCATTTAAAAATTGTATTCTATATGTTGCATTGCTAAATAATTGCTTTTTGTATTATGATTCTTTCAGAATTGCAAATTACGTAGTAACTCCATATATGGAGTTACAGGTAATTTCAAGTTAACCAAAATGCCATACCATCTTATTTATCTACTACCATGGAAATTAAAACAGTCCATATAACTTGAATTTCCAGCACTGAATTGAAAGCTTTTTAGAGCTATAGCTTTCAATTCAGTGATTTTATTGATAAAAAATGTGCTCCATAGCAATGAAAGGGTTTGTCCAAGGATATATAGAAGTTTCACAGTCAAAAAGACACTGTGCTCTGGTCTGACTTGCAAATTGGTACCCTTATATAGCGTGTCAAGCAGGAATCAGACATCCCAAAATTTCTGAATGGCCTAAAATGTCTCTACATATGAACTACACCAGCTACCCAGGTTATAAATTGAGCTCATCTTAGAGAGAGACTATTTTGAATATAGCCATACTGGTTTGATTGGGAGTCTATTTGATGTAGAGTTGGCTAAGAATTTACTGTGGAAGATGAATGGAAGGGACGAAGGAATAGGAAACGAGGTATTGCTCCGTAAGGAGTTCACAATGAACATTCACTATTCGTTCTCCTATCTCATGTTGCTACTTTCCAGATTTTGGCATAACATGCACCATCTTTAGCCCCATTAAAGGGAACTTGCAGGTGAGTAGATAGACGCTGCTCAGCTGTTTCTCCATGTGCCTCTAGGGAGTCCTCCCAGATTGCCTTTCGAAGAGCACGAACTCCTAGCGGAGGGACAACATTGTTTCCAACCTCTAATTGTGAACCAGCAAACCAGATCCCTTTCCTTTTTGACTGTATGACAAAATAAGTCTCCCAAACAGGAGGAGATGGGAATGAAAAAGACCACTAAAGAGGAACTTGGTCTACTCGCCATTTTCCCTAGGATAACTCCCGTACCACAGCAGAGACTCAGGATGCAATCATATGGCAACTCCAGAGCAGCAACAACTGAATGCATGCCGGGGAGGTGCCCAGAAATGTTTGCAGGGTCAGGAGGTGTCAATCACGCCTTTACCTGGATGAACACAAGGTTGTCTGCAACTTTTTGATTTTTACCTTTGCTGACTTGCGATGTCTCATAAGTGTTGTTATTTTTTTTTTTTTGGTAGTTTACAAGATTCTTTCACATAATCTCTTTCATTTCACATTCATGCTTTGGGTAATAGAACTCATTCTTTCCCTTTTTGATCAGTGGCAAGACTGGGACTCAAATCTAGGACTCCTGATTATCTCCTGAACTATTGTTCTTTGCAGTCCCCTACAGCTGCTGCTTTGAGAGCACACACATGCACACAGAGGCACATGCATGCATTCTGAAAATGGAAACTATACAGGTATGTATCTGTCTCCAAAAATACTGTGGTAGGTACTTTCAGAAACGACACCAACAATATACTCCGTAAACTTGGAATCTGTAGTTCAGTGGCGACTTGGGGATATCAGCAAAGTGGCTTTCGTCAGTATGCATGTGCATATATATGTGTGTATGTGTGTGTGTATATATATATATATATATATATACACACACACACACACACACATACACACACATACATATATACATATGTGTATGTAGAGCATTTGGCACATCTATGTCTATATCATCTCTGTTATATATTTCATCATCTACATATCAGTCACTATCCTTAGCTAGTGCCCAGGTGCTCCAAAAAATGCACAGTTGCTATTAGCAAAAGCCAATGGAGCTAATTGCTTTAGAGTTAATGGAAGAACACAAGCAACCTGTCATTTGGCTCAAGTACTGAGAAACTTCTTTACATTTAGACTTTCCCAACACTGTTACATTTAAGTAGCAAGTATAAGATCGCAGCTAGGTTTGGCTCCTCTCAGTGACAACAAAATTGTTATTGTATCCCCTGGCTGCATGATATATGCAATCCGTGGCCTCCCTCCCACCGGCCATGCCTCACCATAGGGCAGTCATGCTGTGTGGTGTCTGCACCGCTGTGTGGTGTCGGCACCGCTGTGTGCTGGTGAGGGCAAGTCCCAGAGAGGGATTGGGGGAGGCAGGAGGCTCGGCATTTACAAGACTGCATTTCCAGGTTTTCTGGGAATTTTTCAGAGGTTAATGATGGCGTCTGCACCTAAGCAGAGCAGGGGGCGCATTCCCAGTCCAAGTGTGCGATTGCCAACCTTTGCCAACTGTGATTAGACATGGATTCATGCATCTAAATTTAGTCCATCATTTGCATATGTAATTAATTATAATATGGTTAGTTCTTTCTGGTCTCCCTTTCCTATAAATTGAATTACTCAGGGACTCTCATATGACACTAAAATCTTTTTTAAAAGTACATATGACATTTTGAAGGATAAGACTAACTGCTATTTATAGCACTCTGCAAATTCAGAGCCTTCTGCTGTGATCAGACAGTGAGGAGTGCCTTCGTCTTTCAGCAAGCAGCCTCAGAAAGCTCACAGCAGCAGCTTCTCTTCTCAGAAGTCTTCCATGCTTAGTGGTGATCATGAAGATCGCGCCACCCCAAGTCAGAGACTTCACTGGCACTTGGAAAGGATGATTCACTCACGCATTCATTTATTTAACTCGCATGTTTGTTGAGTACCAACCTCCTGTGTGCCAAACTTGTCTTAGATAATCTACAGGTAGCCATCAATGTCACTCCTGGAGTTACAGGTTGAAATGTGCCCCCTCAAATTTATGTTCTGAAGTCCTAACCTCCAGAACCTCAGAATATGACCTGACTTGGAAATTCTGTTGTTGCAGATGTAATTAGTTATGATGAGGTCATACTAGAGTAGGGCAAACCTTCATCCAATATGACTGTGTCCTTACACAAAGGGGAAATTTATACACAGATAGGGACTCAGGGACAATGCCAGTTGAAGAAGGCACAGATCAGGGTGATATTTCTACAAGCCAAGGAAAACTGAAGACAGGCAGAAAAAACACTAGCAGCTGGGAAAAGGCATGGACCAGAGTCTCCCTCCCAGCCCTTGGAAAGAATCTACCCTGCTAACACCTTGATCTCAGACTTCGAGCCTCCAGAGCTGTGAGACAGTACATGTCTGTTGTTTAAGCCACTCGGCTGATGGTGCCTTGTTATGGCAGTTTAGGACGCAAATACATCTGAGTGCCCAGTTTGGGTTGGGTGGGTACTCTAAAGAGGATTCACAATTGGGACCCTGTGGCGCCAGCAGCTCCCTATGTGGATAGAGTTCAAACTGAATTCTGGCTCTTTCCAGGGGTTTAGATCTTCCCACTGCTTGGCCCTAAATGCCTGCAAGAATGCTGAGGCGTTGATCCTCTCATCCTTCAAGATACCTGGGAAAGACCTGGGTGACTGGGGCCTCCAGCTCCCTCCATTTACTGAAATGCCAGATACTATTATCAATTTTTTTCAGACCTGATGGTAACTTAATCAATAAACCCTAGTCTAAGCAAGCAAAAATAAAAAATCAAGCATGACTGGGGCCGATTTTGAGTTTCAAGTCCCTTGGGTGAGGGCCCAGGCCCAGGGTACTGTCAGACTCGATGCAGCTGAGGTCTGTGGTCTTGCAATTGTTGTAGTAGGCTAGATTGTGGAAGGCGAGGATTTATCTGAGTTGGACTCTAAATAGGGCAACTTACTGAAAGGCGCTGGTAGGAACCAAGCAAAGGATTCCATGTGGTCAGACTGGACTTTTGCAGTCTGGCTACTGCCCAGTGTGTGGGAGGGGGACAGGAAATAAGGCTGTCAACAGAAGGCCAAGCAGGCAAGTAGGCAAGTTGCCACATTTGGTAGAAGCCAGAAGGGGCGGGATGTTCCCTCCCCAGTAGTGAAGGGAGGGGTGGGTCCTGGCCAGTACTGAGGGATCTGCTGCTCTCCTGAGTCCTCAGCTTACCCAAGCCTCTCAAGTATGTTACAAATTTGGTCCTATATTTTGGGAAGTGTTTAGAAAAATACAGAAGGTTAAAAACCAGAATGTCTGAAAGCTATAGAGAAAAAAATGCATTCACTTATATTTAAGTGATAAAATTTATTACAGAGACAGGAGCAGAAAACCAGGAGAAAGGATGAACATCCTTTTTTTTTTTTTGAGATGGAGTCTCACTCTGTAGCCCAGGCTGGAGTGAAGTGGCACGATCTCAGCTCACTTCAACCTCCACTTCCTGGGTCTGGTTCAAGCAGTCTTCTTCCTCAGCCTCCCAAGTAGCTGGGATTACAGGCACAAGCCACCATGCCCAGCTAATTTTTGTATTTTTTAGTAGAGATGGGGTTTCACTGTGTTGACCAGTCTGGTCTTGAACTCCTGACCTTGTGATCTGCCCACCTCGGCCTCTCAAAGTGCTGGAATTACAGGTGTGAGCCACCACACCCGGCCTGGATGAAGCATTCTTAACTCTTTCTTCGGTGTGTATAAATGAACAAGGAACATATCATTTGGTTCATAAAATCCATATATATTTAATTCCTCTTATTTTTGGAGATCTTTTTCTTCCGATAAGTATCACTATACAGAAGGAGGGTGGGAATAAAGGAGTAACAAAAGAATACAAATTGCTGAATCAATGTTGCAGATGTTTATGTATTGTTCAAATTCTTTACTTCTAGAAAAGGTCTTAAGAATCTTACTCATAACGTTTTTGCTCTTATTTTATTACAAAGCTAGTGACTGTGTTGTGTAAATTAATGGTTTCTTGCAGATTAAATGTAGCAAGTGTAGGGTAGGGTAAATGCATCCATGCTAGAGGCAGGCATACTCATATCAGTAAGGTATCTGTCTATATCACATGTCTGAGAAGGTATGATGGAGTGAAATGAATTAATGAATGGAAAATGGCCTAGAATGGGATGGAGAGCAGCCATACAATCAAGGAGCATCATGGGTCTCATGAGGTGAATCTACTGCATGTTGGAGCTACCCTGCTACATCTCAATCATTCTGAAAGATGCCAGCATTTAATATCAATAATCACAATGATTACTCTGAGAATGGATTATATTATTTTTACTATAAGTTCTCAGGTGTTTCAGAGGTTGTATGATTAACTGCAAAAAATTAGTTAATATTTTCAAAAATTCTGATTTTTAAAGAGGTCTGTTTCAGACATCTGAACAAAAATGTTAAAGCCTACAATAATACCATGGCAGAAAAACTACATGTCAACATTTGTAATATTTTATATGCATATCTATACACACATACAAATACAGAAATAGTTCAAGGGAGCTATTCCAGGTAATTTGTAAATGTGTTTAAGTTGTCCTAAGTGGTTCTCAATGTTTTAACATGTTTAGTTTCATAGTCAACTTGCATGATATATGTGATTTCTATGTGCAAGATATTCTCCCTTTTTAAAAAATTGTTCATTTATTTTTAATTGATAATAATTGTACATATGTATGGGACACAGTGTGATGTTTTGATCTATGTATACATTGTAGAAAGATTCAGTGAAGCTAATTAACATATTCATCACCCCACCAATTTACCATATTTTTGTTGACTGTTCAACCCTTGATGTGCACGTTGAGAGACTATTATTGGTAACATTCCTTTTGACATAGCCCACAACTGATTGTAACAGGATAGTGTGCCACGTGAACTTGGTTGAGTACTGTGGCAGGAAGGTCAGGCGTTTAGGATTTGAGAAAGCTAAATTTTTCTCCAGGTACAAAGCTTACCCTTCTGCTAATTTCAGTGGGTTTGCAGTCCCCTGGGTTTGATATGGGACTCTGGGGGACTCCTCGTTTAGACCCTTGCCTCCTGGCAGGATGTATTTTCCGCTAATGAGACAGCACTGGCCAAATGCTTTATTCTTCTCTGCACAGTGTAGCTGTGGGATTGCATAGGGCTCATTATGCACCCAAGTAGTCATGTCCTAGTTTCTGCTCTTTCGCAGTGTTGGTATATTCATGAAAGAGTATAATGTAATATACAACAGGTTTTTTTTTTTAAATATCTTGGGATATTGTAAAAAGGAGTAATTTTCTAGAAAAGTAAGAAGAGGGAATTAAAGCTTCAATAAATCTGTGTTAGGCTCACTGCTTTGCTGTATTCGAGGTCTTACCTAGTTTATTTCAAGCTTGGGGTTCTCCCTAAGGAACACAGTACCCAAGCTGCTATACTTTAGATGCAATCATATTTGGGACAGAAAAATTCCAACTCTTGTTTTGTGAAATGTTAGGAGATCCTCAACTATTTCAAGAAGGAGTACAAGACAGCTAAAAGGAAAATGGATTTTTAAATTATTTTAATAACCATTCCCATGCCATTGAGTTCCCTTTTTTGCAATATTGGGGTATGACCCAAATTGTGCCAAATAGAAGGCATTTAAACACAAATGGCTGATAGTGATGGCTTTCAGGGAACTTAGTCAAGTAAAAGAGGCCTGCAAAAAATGCAGTGAGATGTTACAGGCACTGCCTACAGGGGAGGGTTGAGAGAAGTGATAGTTTTTGAACTTGAGGTAGGGCTTCCAGGGACTGCTCTACCATCCACTGAAGGGGTGCAAGCTGGGAGCCACTTTGGAGGCAATTTCTTCTGTCTATGAAAGTGTGACTGACTCTTAGAGCAATATGTGCTTCTTTTCAAAAAGATCCCTTTTACAGAAAGGGTGAATGGCAGGTCTTATAAGATTTTTTCCTTACTACTCATGGTCTTTGACCTATTTATTAGATAAGGCATGTGTGTTTGTGTTTGTGTTTGTGTGTGTGTGTGTGTGTGTGTGTGTGTGTGATATAACATTCATACAATATATAGCGCCACATTACCATATACAAACATATATACATGTTTGTACATATATATATATCCTATGTATATATGCATATATGTATATACATGTTTGTATGTGTATATGTAACATTTATTATGTGAATCTTATACATTAATATATTATTTATAATAATTATATTATATATTAATATATGTATAATTTTGTATATATAATGTATTTATATTTATAAAATTTTAGCTAAAGATAATAGAAATTAGATCAATAAAACATTATATTTACTCCCATGTCGTCAAATACCTAACCCTTCTGGCAGGTATGACCAAGTACTTACTTTCAGAGCTTGGTAGAAAATTCCTGAGCTAATACAAAAGATGATTTTTTTCTTCCTGAAAACAGAAATTAATTTTCAGAATAAAAACAATAACTCTTGCTGTAAACAACTTTGAAAGAGTGATTGGCATTTGTTTAGTTGCATGTACATCTACCTGTTCATTCACCAAATATTTTCTGATTGTTTACTATGAATAATTATTTCATGAGTTTCTGTGATAATAAAACTAGACTGTCAGCTCTCTGAGGGCAGGAAAGCTTTTCCATTAGTTGTTGAATCCTTATGTCTAGCACAGTATCTGGAAAACGCAGACATTCCATATAGTATTAACATTTTTGGTTTGTTGAAGTAACCTATACTGTAAAGACACATGGAATGGTCCCTTCAGTTCAGGAAATATGTATAGCACAATTGAGGACATATTCAGAAGGAACTAGTAAGTAGTCAATATAGAAGGTACGTTGCTTAATTTGTGCATGCAACATATGTTTTGGGTCATTGGTGGAGAGAAACAGTTCCAGCTTAATAAAACATGACGATACACAAGTGAATACACTTTACCGATGACTTCAATTTGTAACATTACCAGGTCAGGCAAATCACAATGTTGCTAACTGACTTCAATAAATTTTGATTGTACAAGCAGCAGAAAGAAATTTCTGTCTCTGATTTTTCAACTGATCTCTCAGAAAATTAGCCATTTTTCTTTCAATATGTAATGCCTCATGAAGATGGCTTACATGGCCCATGGAGCAGCGAGGTGCGTTTTCTTAAGTGGACTAAATATCTTGGAAGTCTGTGTGTTGGCTGTGTCTTCCTGCCTCAGCCTGGCAGAGTTGTTTCATAATGGCTGCATTTTCTGCCCGGGTGATGGAAAACAGTTTTGGTAGTTTTAGAGAAAAGAATTGGTATTGTAATTTCTGTCTTGAACATCTAAGTACTATTTTGTGGAGGAATTTGTGATGTCATAATGTTGCTTTCCATTTGGACTGCTGAAGAACTCATGAGGGTGGATGACTGTGAATGATTTTCCATAGACATGAACCTGAACAGTTTTGGTGAAAATCTTCTTCAATGAAAGGAAAAATATATTTCTTTTTGGGTTGGGGCTGAAAATAGACATTTTAATATCATTATGTTATCAGTTTAAAAATCTATTAAAACTAACAATGTGAACTGTTTCGAGCTCTTACGCCTGCCCCCCTACCCCTTAAAAGGTAAATGGAGTACTTCTGAGAGAGCTCCCAAAGAATGTCTTGTTTGGACCACCAACTACAATTTTCATTCTCACTTTCTCACCATTTCCTGTAAAATCAGGACCATTTCTTCAAGGATGGTCGGCATTCTCATATGCTTTTCCCTGACATGAGAATGCCCTTCCCCTGGCTCCAAAGAACAACTTCTGCTTTTCTTACAAGTTTGACTTGAAATTTTACCTTGTGAGAGACTCAGACAGTTTCTGAGTTCTCCACTTCTGTTGTAATTGATAAAGACACCCAAGCACATAATTGTAATTCAGCTATTTCCACACCTGCTTTCCCTGTGTGTGAGTGTCTCCAGGCTCAGGACTGGGTTTTATGTCACATGGTGCCTTGCAGGAGCAGTTCCCTGCTTGTGGTAAGGTTGAAGACACCATGGAATTGACGGTTGGATAGCTGAATGTGAACCTTGCAGGGGAGCCTTGCTTGGCCTTGCCTTTTCCCCAGAGAACTGTAAGACTATCAGTGCTTGGAAGGTGATCTATTGTCCTTGAACTAAATGTCTGGTCCTGCGGCTGTGGCTCAGGAAGGAGCAGGCTGGTCCGCCACATGGGGAGGAGAACTCCCTTGCTTTTGTCAGGGTTGCATCTTCTCTCTACCTCACTTGACTTTTTACACGGCCCCTGAGTGACTTCCCATGGAGCTCTGGACTGAAAGGGATATCTGGGTCTGTGGACAGAGACCAGAAGCAGTACGTAGATGAAAGAGCTAAACATTTCTTTATTCTTCATATGTTTCTGAGGACGTCGTTGATAGCAGAATCAGCAAGAACTTCCTGCTATCAGAAGCTTTCAAATCCATGCCCTGAAAAAGAAACAATAAACTTCCTTCTCCTATAAGTTCTCATTTTTATATTTTTCCTAGGGCTAGCACTCATGTCTCTGTCCCTTTAAGCCATCCAGGGGGTAGTTGGAATTCCTAACCATGCTAGGATTAATAGCACAGTGCTATAATGCCATTCATAAGTGTTGGTGGGGAGTAGAATTTCTAGTGGATTTGATTTCTTTTTTTATAAAACATACAGACCTTTTAAACATTGACCCAAGTATCAGTCCTATTTATTCTTTTAAAGGACATTATTTTGGTGACCTTAGATCTGAATTTCTCCTTGGTAAACAGGAATAAGTATCAGCCTCCAAAATCTGTTGTAAGAATGAAAGATAACTCTGTAAATGAAACCTCTTTGAAAATAGTATTTTTGAAAATTGGTGTTGTCCAGATGTAGGTTGCTAATGTAAGTTATCTCCCACTTAAGATTTTTTTCCATTTTCATTTAAATAAGAAAGCAGAGTTTACCTTTGTTTGTTTGTTTGTTTAGGTCTTATACTTGTTCATTATGTAATATAATGGAAAGTTGGAGAGTACAAAAGAGAGGACAATAATGGTTCCATAAATCACAGACGACCTTAAAGAGAATGGAATGCTTTAGCAGATAGGGAACTGAAATTCAGAGTAGGTAACATACCAAACGTCAAACAGTTCTTAGCAGCACAGCTAAACTAAAACTCAGGTCACTTGGTTCCTAAATTCAAATTTTATTAACCCATAAATATGAAGCATTAAAATGTACGAGCTAAGTTAAAATGTTGGAAAATATGAGACCCTAGTAACATGCAGATACTATTTCCCTTTGGTTTACCTCAGTATTCGAAAGAGACTTTTTAGCACATCGGTAAATTGTCTATTTATTCTTATGGGAAATGTTGTGATACGCCTTCTGCATTTCCAAGAACTATAAAGGGATGGAGATAACTTGTTCTGCTCTCGTCTATGATCACATATATTCGGGAAGTGTTTGTAGTTGTGCCTTAAAATAGCTCAGTTCTTTGTTCATTTTAAATATCCTGTGTTACACACTGTCTTTTTAAGCCCTTTATTTCTCCTGACCCTTAATCTCTTCTGCTTATTTTCCCCTCCTCTCTCCTTTCTATGGCTTTATTTTTGGTTCTGGTAGTATGACAGCACTTCTGAATTGTAATGGGAGTGTTTTTCCACACCTCCAACCTGTCCCAAATGCATGAGGTGACTTTTAAGTTGGCCCGATTCAGCTGTGGCGAAGGATGGACTCTTGCCAGCAGGGGCATTGTAGCTCGAATTAAAGATACCGTTCTTTCTTGGGGAGAATCATTGACAAAATTTAGTTTTATTTTAAAGAGCTCACACAGAAAAGATGTTTTCTTCAGCACTAATCAGATAACTGCACCTAGTATATCATAAAGCTCAACTCCCCAAGGCCCAGAAACCAGGGCAAGAGAAACTCCTAATGCAATGTGATCTGTTCATGACCTTCTTAGAAAAGAACATCTTCATTCTCCCTAAGGAATGCATGTCCAATTGCATCTTTCTTCACACCCTTAAGAAATAACCTCTTCCTCTGGACCATGCTGAACGTAATGAATGGAAGAACACTGAATGAGGGTGCAATGGAGCAGTCTACCCTAGTTAATGGCTGAGCAAATCCTTTTTAAATTGTGTGTGTATGTATGTGTGTGTAAATTTTAATGGAAGTGGGCCATATGGGGCACAGCTGGTCATATTAACAGAGGCAATGCTGGTTTAGTGGAAGGACACAGGCTTGAATTAGGTCATGCCCTGGATGCAGTTCTTAGCTCCTGAAAATGAGACCCTGGCAGTGACTTCCCGCCTCCAAGGGGGAACAATCTGGTCTGGAATCTGGCCCCAAATGATTAGTTAACTCCTGAGACCAGGGACATCAGACCTGGTGAAGGCCAGGTCTTCTTTCACCTAGACCTTGGTGCTGCTTACCTTATAGACAAAGGAAGGGGGAGTTTTCTAGCAGTTAAACACACACACACACACACACACACACACACACACACACACACACAGAGAGAGAGAGAGAGAGGAGAGAGAGAAAGGGGTGGGGGTGGAGAGAGAGAGGGGGTGGGGGCCGGGGCGGAGAGAGAGAGAAAGGAAAGAAGTTTTATTTCTTGCTTTCCTCTGTCTCCTGGCCCCAGAAAGGCACTTTTCAGTCCCTTGTGGGCACAGACTCTGAAGACAGATACAACGAAGATGCATATGGAAGCTCAGCTCATACTTGAAGCAAAAAGCCTTCATTCTAATTTCAAAAAGTAAGTTCTCTTCTCCTTTCATAGGTATTAGTTCCATTCATTCCTTGTGCTCCTCAAGGTCACTTCTATTTTTAAAATTTGGGAATTCTGCCTCTTAGGATTTCTCACTTTAAAAATCATTGGTGATCCAAACAGAGAAACAAACAGTAACAAAAAAGACTCTAAGTGAGGGAAGGCGGAAGGGTGTGTGTGTGTGTGTGTGTGTGTGTGCACACACGCACATGTGTTTCATTTTAACCAAGACCAAATAAGGCAAGAGGAAAACTATGCTCTTGTTTTTCCTTCTTCTCATCTTCTGGGCTTGTTAGAATTAAAGGCTTTTCAAAGTTTTCCTAATTCAAAGCCAAGCCATTTAAAGATAAACTGATGCCAGAATGACGGAGCTATTATAGAAAGAAGGAAACCTCCTTTTAGAGGGTAAGAAAAGGAGCTGTAAACTGGCAAAGTGACAGATTAGAGTCACACAGAGATGTCTGTGGAAGTGAATGCATTACATATTTTTAAGACATACCCATGTAGGGGTAAAAAGAAGTTAGAGGTCATGGAGACCCTATCAGAGGTTTCTATCCAGATGAGTTTGCTAGATTCAAATGTCACTTGTCCAAGAGTAACTGAGAGTCAAGGGCTAAAGCAAATGCAGGATGCAGATCCAGAGAGGCTCCTGCCATCATACGTGAAGAAGGAAGGGAAAAGAGCCAGGGTATGTGCTCTAAGAAGATTTTAAATTCTGAGAATTTTCATTCATATAATCCCTTTGATGGATAAATATATAGCTGCTTCATCCTTTGCAATTTTATAATATACAGCACTAATTTTAGCATATTGTTTATTAAACATTTTAGTGCTCACCTGAGTTTTGCATTTGATTATTTAATTTACTTTTTCTTGATTCTATTCTTTGTACCCAAAGTGTTATGATTCTTTTGTGCAAGAGAAATCACTTGTGGGCAATAAAATGCAACTTTCTCATCTCTTCGATTCTTTCTTAACAGATCTAGGCAGAATCCCATCTGCTCTCTGGTACTCTGCAGTACCAGAAACCATGAAACCGCGTGCAGGCTAGTGCAGGTCAATAGCCCTGTCTTTTCAGCCGGTTAAGTGAATGCCTTTACCTAGCTGATGAAAGCATGGGGCTTTGGAGACATTCCAGAGCCTCCTTTATGCTTGTAGGAAAACGTGGTAGCATTTCCAGGCATGCCGTGTGCTCAGTGAGTTTGGTGCAGTGCAGCAAGCTTGTGTAATAGCACCCGTGTTGATTGGCTCAGTGCTCTACTTGAAGGACTGGGAAGTGCTCACACGTTGCTGTGCGAGGGGATGTGTGTGTGTTATATGCATGTGTGCATTTGTGTGGGTGCATGTTTACTTTTCATTTAATCCCATTAACCGAGTGTCAAGTACATCTGCCATTACTTACTTAGCAAGGTTACTATTTCTGGTGTCCCATTTTTATTCAGGTCTTGGAAAACTCACTACATTTCTGCTGATACTTTGGAGTACTCTTTTTCTAGGGTCTGGTTTTTTGTTTGTTTGTTTGTTTGTTTTTCAATAGGAACCCTCTTAGTTCATATACAAGTGGCTCTGGAGTCTGGGTACTTGCCCTCTTCTGCCCCCAGTAACACCCCAGGTACTAGGTCCCACCTCAGTCTTATTGTTTAGCATGTTGCCAGACTGTAACCACTCTCTTCTGGGAGGACAGACTAGCAGATTTCAAAGAGCAGAATCACAGAACTTAGAAGACATTCAGTATATTGTAGACTGATCCTTTTATCTTATAAATGAGGAAATGAAGGCAGACATGTCAAATGACTTGTTCAGGTCACTCAGGTAGAGCTGGGGCTAAAAACTAGATCTGCTCCCTTTTAGTCCAATTTTTTTTTTCTGACATATTTGCATTGAATTTTACTAGAACTTTATAAGAAGTTGATCAGACTTCCCCCCACCCCATGACACATCCTGTAAATTTCTTTAGGGCCACGGTGTTACCCAAATGTGCTACTGAAGCCCTTTTAACTTCTCTTCCAAGTTGTAAAGTATAAATCAGTACACCTGGAGAAATTATACCTGTTTGGATGTTTGTTGATGCTCCTTATCTTGATATCCTCGCAGTGGACCTCCAATACATGTTGAGTCGGTTTTGTAATCAGGATTGAATTTAAAAAGATGATTGAAGATGAATTTAAAAAGATGATTGAAGCTTTTTGTGTAAGCACAAATATCCTCAGTTGTCCACTTGGCAAATGTGCAGTCCACCCTCTGCCAATGGAGATGATCTTGAATATCCTTAGGGAGATATCTGGCTTGATTTGACTGTGTGGAAAGCTTTTAGCTGAAATAGTCCTCTGAAGATTCTTAGGGAAAGGACATCTTCAGGTAGCAACACATTGTTGATGCCAGCCCAGCCTTGTGGTGTCTCGAGGACACCCTGGATGGCTGCGATGGCCCATTCTGAGGCCAGTTCTGGCTTTAGCAGCACTATTTGTTCATTGTGAAATACTTCAAGAGTTATTAAACTTTTCTAGGCCCGGGGTTTCTTATCTGCAAAATGGGGTGGTATTGAGGTAATAGTGTGCTAGTTAAAGGGAAGTACTTGGGCTATTACCTAGGACATAGTATATTTCTAATAAATGCTTGCTCCTGTTAGAGAGCTACAGTGGAGTTTGAGTGACTGTGGCACTTTATGGATATCCTTTGTGTCCCAATTCCCTCATCTGTAAAATGGGAATGGTAATAGAATTTGCTTTATAAGAGTGTTGTAAAGATTAAATGAATTAATATCTGAAAATGATTAGTACAGTGCCTATCACATCCTAACATACATATACATATGCTAAAAATATTAATGATTATTATTGCTATGTGAAACGTTTAGTATGATAAAGAGTACATGGTGTCTTCTCAATAAATGGTACCTTTTATTAGTCATACTTTTATTTCTTCTGTTTCAGAAGAACTAGTTCATAAAAATAAGTGGGACCAACCTTTCTGGATATTGCACAGAATATAGTTTTATAAACCCAAGGCATAAGCCAGTTCCTGTGACTCCATTTTTAAGTGTCAAACAGAATTTGTGTATTAGTTTCTTAATGCTGCTGTAACAAATTCCCACAGATTTGATGGCATAAAGCAGCACAAATTTATGATCAAACCATTCTGTGGGTCAGAAGTCTCCGATGGTTCTCACCTGGCTAAAATGAAGGCATCAGTGGCCTGCATTCCTTTCCAGAGGTTCTCAGACAGAGTTCATTTCTTGATCACTTGGGTGTTGGAAAAGTTAGATTCCATGTGGTTGAGAGATTGAGTTCTCTATTTCCATGATGGCTGTCAGCTGGAGGTCTCTCTGATGTTCTAGGAGCCTCTCTGCAGTCCTTGCCTGTGGTCTGCTACATCTCAGAACCAACAATAGGGCATCAAATCCATGTCGCGCAGCCATCTCTTTGACCACAGCTGGGAAATTTCCACTTTTAAGGCCTCTTATGATTTGGTTGGCCCACTTTATACGATTAGATTGGACCCAGAGAATACCCTGGGTCATTCAGGATAGTCTCCCCATTTCAAAGTCCTTACCCTTAATCACATCTGCAGTGACTTCTTTGCCATGTATGATAAAATGGGCACAGACTCTGAAATTAGGATGTGGGCATATTTGCAGGGGGTGGTCTGTATTGTGCATACAAGTTAGAATGTGAAAATATATGACTCTGGCCCTTTTCTGATAGATTGTGGATAATTCACATTAAGTATGCCATGTACTCCAAATTTCATTGTTCAAAAGGTTAAAAGGCCTGAACACCTTGAGAGTGGGTTTGCTAATTTCTTTCTTCATTCTTTTGGCCTTATGGGCCCCTGAGACATACTTATTTGATTATTACTTTTTAAGCAATGTTTTTGGCACATGGCCTTATTTTGCAGAAGCTCCAACTTGATGGTGTAGAGACCCCTCTTACCTTGTCAAAAGCCAACTGTCCATTGATGAGCTTCTGCTAAAAGATCAAATTCCAATGTCATGATTTTCATGACGTCCTTTTCTGTAGTGCCCTATTCAGCCTGTTTAATATCTGACTTTTTCCAGAAGGCATATTTCTTCTCTTTGTCTTCCCCTCCATCATCGGCCTTGTCTCCATCATAATATGCTTTCTCTGCCTTGCAATGTGTATGTGTGTGCTTATTTCTCCCACCGACAATGAGCTCCTCCATAGCCAGGATTATTTCTTAAACCTCTTTGTATCCTTAGCATCTAAGACAGTGGTGGGTGGAAGATAAGCATGCACTGTGTGTTGGTCGTATTCCAGTGTACTGATTAAAAGATGAGTATTTGTCTGATCTGTCACTCAATAGTGATCTGTTGGCCAAAACCAGGATGCAAAACTTGGGGCCAGAGGCAGAGCCATAAATAGACACAGTTCTGGTACCCTAGGGGTTTACAGCCTAATTTCTAGGGAAGCATAAAAGCGATACATCTCTGACAAAATGAGTTGTACATTCCCCATTAGGGGATGAATGCTAAATGCTTCATTTGAGGGCAGGGCAGGCCGTTGAAATTATTTAACTTTTGTCTCCTAAATGCTTCCCCAGAGCTTCAAAAGAGAAGCCAAATATTATCCTTGTGTGTGCTGTCTTCAATTTTAGATTTATAGCATTTCTTTTTTGTAATGTGTGATATATCAAGACCAGAGTAAATATTGGCAACATCGGGTGCATCTATAATTGGGTGTACCCTATTTCATCTGTTTACTGGAATATCTGAAAATTGATTGCAGTTGACAATTTGGGTTCACTTGGCTGAGTTCACTCTCTGTAATATCACTCTAAGGAAGATGTCGTAAATCAGGAAGAAAAAAAATCAGTTTAGAATGACTGAACTCATATGTGGAATGATTTATTTTCAAATTTCTGGTTGGTTTAGCAAACTTATATAAGAAAGTAAAATACTGAAATAATTACAATGCTATTCTGATATTAACACCAAGCTTTCGTCCTTAAGGCAAATATTTGTGTTTTAGTCCTGGTCTTGGTATTTTCTTTCATAGTCACGCCCTGACATTTTCTTTAAGCTTCTGTATTGCACATCTGTTTCTGTCCTAAGCAATCCACATTTGATTGGTTATTACTGTATTTTAAATCAGGGATATTATATTAACCACAGAAAATTAT
The DNA here is from genome assembly GCF_048565385.1 of Saimiri boliviensis. Classification (NCBI taxonomy): domain Eukaryota; kingdom Metazoa; phylum Chordata; class Mammalia; order Primates; family Cebidae; genus Saimiri; species Saimiri boliviensis. The sequence continues at coordinate 11,443,334 of NC_133464.1, forward strand.
GCCTCTTATTTTTTTCTAAAGTTCAGAATTTAAAGTTTAAAGTCATTGGAGCTCTGTTTTTTTTTTTTTTCCTTAAAACAGGCATTTGTGCTATTATACAAATTTATTGAAATACTGATATTTAGGTCTCTACTGACAAGAAAAAGTTAGCTAAAGCTTTTCATAAAGACTCACAATCGAAACTCTAAGCTTTGTAGAAAGACAAAATCATTGTTTTATCTGTTTTATATACCCAATACATTTTCAATGCTGAGTTGAATTTCTACACAATTTTCTTTGTCACAGACTCATGACTTTTTAGGTTTCCTTTCCTTACAAAAGGATTTCATATGCATGCTATTTTAGTTATTTTTTGCTGCATAATAAATTTTCCCAAAACTCAGTAGTTTCAAACAGGAATAAATATTTATCATTTCATACAATTTCTGTGGGTCAGGAATTCAGGAGTGTCTTAGCTGGGTGGTTCAGGCTCAGAGTCTTTTGTGAGGTTGTGGTTAGAGTACCAGTGGAAGTCACAGTCACCTGAAGGTCGACTGAAGCTGGACCACCCTATTCTAAGATGGCGCCAGCATTTGGATGACAGTTTGGTGCTGGCTGTTGTTAGGAGACCCCAGTTCTTTGCTAAGTAGACTTCATAGGGCTCCTTTTGTGTCCTCACGACCTCATCACTGGCTTCTTCCAGGGAGAATAATCTAAGTGCAAGGCAGATACCCCAGTGTCTTCTATGGCCTAACCCCAGCTACACAAGTTATCCTATTTGATATGAGAGGGGCTCATAAAATATTGTGAATGTCCAGAAGTGAGAATCGCTGGAGTCCCTCTTGGAAGCTGGTTATGACCACTGATTCCTTTACCTTACTTCTTAGGCCTATCTGGCTGAGTAATGGTGATTCTGCAAAATTTGAAAGTATAATTTCAATTTATTTAGGCTTGAATAGAGAGCTCACGTTAGGAAGCATCAGGAGCTGGTAGAACGTAGGGTTAACGGTATTGGATATAGTAGGGCTGAATTTATGATTAGAGTAGCAACAGGAACCTGGGGCAGGAAGACAATTCCAAAATAGAGTAGGTATTGAACCAAGTAGCATCTCAGGGTAGCTGCTTCCTTTAAGCAAGAAGTTCATGGGGTACAGTAGGAAGACAGGACTCTAGAGACTGGATTTCAGAGAAGAAAGCAGTTATATAACTTGCTATTTATCTTTAGAGAGAATAATGTAATAGGCCTTTCTTGTTTGTGTGTATGATGATAATTTGGGTTCAGTAGTGACTTGGAAAACTGATTTTAATAACTTGAACATTTGCATCAGTAAACAACAGACAACTTTAGAGGGCTAAATTGAAGATATGCTAACTCCAAAGTCACAGCATCCATTTTGCAATGAATAATGAAGATACACTGAATGTCTAAAATCGCTGTTGGTAAATTTGTTGCTTAGCAAATCTACACAGCTTTTTGAGTCTAAGTTGTCATTCAGTGTTTTACCTACTGTGTGCAGTTTGAATTTTAAAGACACTAATTGCAGATGCTTATTTAGTGTTTAATGCACACTAAGGCTATTATCTAGGTTTATGACAGTGACACAGCTATAAGATACATAGAATCAATTTTTAAAAACAATGAGATGTGAAGTAAAGCAGGCTTGAGTGTCTGTCTCAAGGCTACCACATACTAGCTACAGCTGTGGGACATTTGGTGAGCTATCTGATTTCTGCTAGCCTTAACTTTCTTATTCATAAAATTAGGGTTTAAAAGAACCTACCTCAAAGATTATAGTGAAAGTTTAGTAGATAGTACCTTCCAAATACTGAATGTACCTAAGAGATGGTGAAAACTCAATAAATGTTAGATCTTATTATTCATATAAATATCTTTTTAAAACTTCAATTCAGTCATTTATTTGACAATTCTTTATTGATTTCCTTTTATGTGCCTTTTATTTACAGTTTTGAAATCTATGAGAGAGAAGTTAAAAAAAAATGGTAAATCCCTATCCTAACGGTGTGCTTACAACCATAAAGTAAGCACGAAAATACAAAGTGTTGAAGATGGTGATAAATTCTATAAAGAAAACAAAACAGAAAAGGAGGAAAGCTCATGCTGTCGGGGAGCAGATGCTGTTTTGTGTAGGATGGTTAATGAAATCCTCACTGACATTCGCCTGCAGGACTGAAAGAAGTGGTGGAGAGAGCATACAGGTGTCTGGGGAAGACACTCCAGGCAAAGGGGGCAGCCAGTGCAGTGGTGCTGAGGTGGGAGCATGCTTGGCTTTAGTAACATCAAGGAATCCACTTCGGATGGAGCAGAGTGAGTCGGGGAGAAAGTGGTAGGAGGACGATGTCACAGAAGCCGTGCCAGGGGCAGCTCACTTAGGGCTTTGTAGGTCAGAGTGAGGGGTTTGCCTTTAACTCCTACAGGACAGAAAGACACTGAAGGGTTTTGAGTGAAGGTGTGGCATGATCTGACTTACGTTTATAAGGAGCACTCTGGCGACCATGTAGTAATAGATGGCAGCAGCCAGATTTAGAATGAAATATTAGAGATTGTTGAGGCACAAGGTGATGGTTGGGTGGACGAGGGTGTTTTCGGTGGAGGGAGTGGAAAGAGGTCAGATTCTGGGCATACACTGAAAGTAGGCTTGACAGGAGTCAAAGATCTTTCCAGTTATCTTGGCTCGAGCAACTGGGCAGAGACAGTTACCACTTACTTATTTTGGGAGTTTGTGGGAAAATGTCTAACCATCGGGAGCAAATATCTGGGTTCAGACGTGCAAAGTTTAAGAAGCTTTTTAGAGATATCCAAGTGGAGGTGGTGAGCAGACAGTTGGATTTCTGAGCCTGGAATTTGGGGCACAGGGTGGCAGTTGGGGGTGTAAATTTGGGAGTTGTTATTAATCGAATCCATGGTTCCATGTGGACATCAGTGTAGATAGTGACAAGGCGTGGTTTGGAGCTGTGCCATTGGGCATGCTGATGTTTACAGCACAGGGATTTGAGGAGGAACCTTGAAGAACCTCTGTTAGGAGGAAAAACAAGAGTGATTCCTGAAGCCACATGGAAGAATGTTTTAAGAAAGAGGGGAAATTAGTTATATCAGATGCTGCTGACATATCAGCTGAGATATAACTGAGGATTAACCACTAATGTGTCTCCATCACAGTGACCTAGGTACTCCATTCAACACTCTGCAGAAAACAATTAAATATTCTAGATATAGTGTTTTAAAAACTTTTTGCATTCTCCTTGAGCTGGCAAGAAAGCAAAGAATACTCAAGGAGAAAAACTGCTGTGGTAATGCTCTTGAACAGGCAGTGTGAGGAAGGATCTGGGGTAGAGGTGGAGGAGGATGCCCTGTCTAAAAGTTTAGACATTTTGACAAAAGTAACAGAAAGGAAGAAAGACTGTCTGGGTGCAGATGCAGGTGGCTGTAAGATGTGGTGGTGGGAATGTGTAGTGTTTTTACAGTGACACTTCCTGTTTTTTCTTAGTGAAGGCAGAAGTAAAACCATTATCTGAGAGTAAAGGGTGTGTGTGTGTGTGTGTGTGTGTGTGTGTGTGAATTACTGGAAGATTTGAGAAAAAAGGAGGTATAGAATAATCTCTAGGGAATATTGTAAGGTTGCCTTCCAGCACTAAAGGCCCACTTGAGGTTGGTAGACATAGATTGACAAAAAGTGTGTCTGTGGAGCTGCATGTTTCCCCCAGGTGTGCTTACCTGCATGCATGCAGAGGTGGAGTGGGCCCTGACTGCTAAGTCCAAATTCAAAAGGAAATGGGAAAAGCAAGATGAGAGAGCAAGAGGGAGAGGACAGAAGCTCAGATATCAAAGCCTTATCTTTTTCTGCTTTGTCATGGATTATAATCCACCTCCTTTATTAATTTATAGCTATCTCTACCTCCCTCAGTTGCTGGGGAGCCCATGTTTTATTATTCAAGGTTTCCAACAAACTCTTAGCAGGTTTTATTGTCTCCAAAGTAGAAAATCCATAACTGTCAATTGATTTGTGTTTTCCCATTTTTCTTAGTCATTATACATCAGCTACATTATGCGAAATTTTGTTGAAAACTCTTTTTAAAAAGTCAGCTCCATTTACAAATGTATAAGGAACTATTCTGTTCCAAAATGCTGCTTTTGATTATAGATCTATCAGCAAGGTTGAGGTAAAATAAACTTTTAACAATATGGCCAATTTTTTTCAATTAAGTAGATGGACGAAACTAAATATTTCAATAAAGCATTTGGCCTGATCTATTTCATTTGACTGTTTACATTTTATCAAATTGACTCATCGCTTGCCAATTTTCCACTTTATTTTGAGGAAAGCCTAGAAGATGAAAAAAAGACAACAGCCTAATAGCCTTTTTCTTTTAAAAATAATTTCTATATAGCGATTATCAATTGAAAATTTTGTTAAGGTTAAAGAGGTGTGTGTCTGTGTGCATATTGCCAAGGACTTAGTTGAGTCAGGAAAATGTGGAATATAAACCAATTTAGATCAATGTTCTGTGATGGGCAAAGGATCCCAAAAACTCTCTCATGTGTGATTATGTGAAATACAAAAGGCTAACAACTAAAATAATTGCCTTTAGATATAGTAATATATAACCTTAGTTAACAAATATGTAGTGTATGTCTTCTTGTGCCAGGTATGGTGCTGGGAACTGGGTACAGCATGTCAAACAACTGGACAAACAAGTGTAGTATTCTTACTGTTATTTAGTTTAAAATCTGATGGGGTTGTAAATTATCGTCCTTAAGGAGTTAGACTGGGCACACTTTGGTAACTGATTAGAGGTGAGGGGTTAGAGAGAAAGGGTTATAGAAGATGATACAGAAGTTTTGTTCTTGAGCAACTGAGAGGATGAGGCTGACGTTAACTTCTTTAGGGAACACAAGAGGACTGTAACTCTGGGGAAAGATACTTTTCAGACGTGAATAATTTGCTGAGGGGTACATACAGACATTTGTTTAGAAATGTCCAGCAGGGATTTGGTGAGACTCTCAAATGCATGGATTACATTTAACATGACAAGGCACATCTGTGTAATGATGCTGTAGTTTTCAGCTGGAGAGAAGGGAAGATTTGAGAAAGCAACAAGAAGGTTGGTGGGAGAGAAGAGTTATGAGCCAGGTTCTAAAGAGAAGAATGCTTATTGTTCCTCATTTATAAAACAATCGGTTCTGGTATAGTTTAGGTATATAGTTGATTCTAAGCTTTGAATATGAGGTTTGTATTTTCTTCACACAGCTGATTTTAAATTATATGAGAATGTAGCAGAAACTAGAAGTGTATTTTAAAACTATGATTTTGGTGGTAAAACAGGTAGCTTAAAAATATCAGTTAAATAAACTTTAATTTCAAACACATGAATGATGAAATACACATATCCCAGAAGTTTGTTTGGCGATAAGATCAATGAATTTTTAAACGTTCAATTTTTGTGTTTCATTTACATATATATATATTCTCTCATATTTGTTTTTACTCATATTTCATGTTACCCAAGTTGACGTGTTCTCAAAAGTCTAAACTTCCTAGGGCCTAGAGAATTTATTCTGCGATGTCCAACTCATCTTTGCTTCTTTCCTCATATTGTGCTTTTAGTCTCAAGGTTAATGCTTATAGGGAGCAAAGAAGGGAAAAGAAACAGAGCTTTGGCTATCCTGAGACCTCGCCTCTGGGGCCTCCTCCTTCCTCTGCCACCACCCCTTTCCTTCTCCACCTCCTGCTCTCCAGCCAAGTCCTCTTGCCTTAATGGGGAAAGGTGCAGGTAGAAATTCATGCAGCCCCAGTGGTTCTATATCTGTTTGATTTTCCTCTTGATCTCTTGCTGCTTGCTGGCCGGGATTTCTGACAATAGTATACTCAGTGGAAACAGAAAAGGTCCATCCAAACCACAGGCTGAAATTCTCCTGACCTTTAAATGTGCACACTGCATTGTACTAAGAAGCACTGTTTTCGGATTGTTTGCACTGCTCTCTCTTCTTGAGGTTTGGTTGCATCCATTTTGACTGTCCTGGATTGGTTTCTCAAGGATAATTTTCATAAATACCCTCTTTAAAAAATGACTTCTCCAAACCTTACTTCAGGCTAAACCACCCTAATTTTTAAGAAGCTTTTTGTTTTCAGCAAACAGCTGAATTTGTAAATAGCCATTGAATTTCATTCGTTGTATCCTGGGAGCATCTTGCTCTTCCTTTGCTTAGAAAATTCTAACAGCTTGGAACTATTCAACTTTGAATAGAATGAGTTTTCTACCGATGTGGAAAAAACTGCTTTACCACCATCACTGAGAAAGATAGATTCTGTTAAGGAAGGTAAAGTTGGTCTTAGTGATCTTGCTTTCAGCATAAAATAAGAAACAGATTCACATCTAGTGTAATCTGTCTAGTGCAGAATTTATTACCTAGAAGCCAAGAGAGAAATACATCACATTTATTCAGTTCTCATCTTTACTCCTACTTAGAATTCTTAGAAAATAGAGTCACTTAATTTTGAAGAAGTGATGTTGTTTTCTCAGACAATGGATTTAAACAAATAAAACAACATTTTTAAGTTCTTTTGTTCTTGGGGATATTTTTCCTCCAGCTTTCGCATGGCACTTTGCACTGTTCATCTAAGAAGCCACTTAACTAATTTGCTTTTTATAAGCAGCACAGTATAATTAGGCAATCACCCTTGTGTCTAGAGTCCGCCAGGGAAAAAAGGTGACAGAAGTGCACAATGCATTTATTATAAAACACTGCAAAATAAAAACTGGAACTTACCAAATAAAGGAAACGTAGCAAAAGACAAACTGTAAAATATTAACACATAGAAGGTAAAATGAAAAATCATCTTTAGTAGAATGGCTTTGTTAGTCAATTAGGATCAGGAGCAATGGGTTAATTGCAAAGACAAATTAACAAAAATAGAGAGTAAAACAGGACAGTTATTACAAATGATACACACATACCTTAAACATTTCATTTTACATTAAACATGTAAATGCTCATTCATCAGTACTTTGAGATAGCTCCACCGTGTGTTCTTTGATTAGGATTGAACTGATCTGAGTTCCTGCAGAAGTCACTCCCACGATCTATGATTTCTAATTTTGGTGTTTTTAAGTGGAGCAGAACTTGAAGAACATAAGCAAGCTGAGTGCAGCATCCTTCTTGATTTTCATGACATTTTTTCTCCAATCTTTTATGGCATGAGAACACATATACTTAAATAAATACTCTTAGCCATTTGTCTCTGCCAGGTTTTGCCAAATCATCCAATCTATTTTTCATAGAAATAACTCTTTTGCATTTATACTTGTGATTTCAAAAATTCTTAACTTGCATAATGAAAATAACAGTACTATGTGTATAAATAAAATTAGGGCCATGTGCTATTGAGACTAGAACTTCCCTTCATGGACAGTCTGTGAGGGCATCCCAGCCATGATGGCCAGCTTTCCATGGGCATCACCACATTGATCTGTAAAACAGAATAAATAAAAAATAGTTTTAGTTAATTTAATAATACAATCATTAATGACTTCCTGGGATCAAACAATCCTCCCACCTCAGCTTCCCGAGTAGCTGGGACTGCAGGTTCACATCACCATGCCCTGGTAATTTTTTGATTATAATTCTTTTTTAAAAATAGAGATAGGGTCTTGCTGTATTGCCCAGACTGGTCTCAAACTCCTGGGCTAAAGCAATCCTCCAGCCTCAGCCTCCCAAAGTGCTTAGATTATAAGCATGAACCCTTATGCCTTTTAAAATTTGTAATAAACCTTTTAATTCAGAATAGTTTTAGATTTACAGAAAAATTGCAGAGAAAGAGTACAGAGAGTTCCCATTATATCCCACACCATTTCTTCTTACATAGCCTCTTATGTAAGTATGCTGCATTTGTCATAACTAACGAACCAATGTAACTAATAACCAGTATAAACAATACAACAATATAACTAAAGCCCACAATTTACTAGGATTTCATTAGTTTCTACCTCAAGTCCTTTTCCTGTTCCAGGACCCCATATAAGATACCATGTTACATGGAGTTTTCCGTCTTTTTAGGGGTCCTCTAGACCGTGACAGCATTGCACTTTCCCTGTTTTTGATGGCCTTGACAGTTTTGAAGAGCCCTGGTTCAAGTATTTTGTAGATTGTTTCTCAATTTGAATTTTTTGTATATTTTCTTTATGTTTAGAAAAGGATTATGGATTTTGGGGGGAAGAAAATTCGAGGTAAAATGCCAACCTTGTCCCATCATGTGACCGTTATCTACCAACACTATCAATATGACTTATCACCATTGATGTTGACCTTGAGCACCTATCTGAGCTAGCATAGTCATGTTACTCCACTGTAAAGTTACCTTTGTTTTTTGTTATTTTTGATTAAATGATTCTAGTAGATAGATCATGTTTAAGATCACTTCTGTTGTGTTTGTGTGATTTTTATGCTGGGATAATTTACTATACTAAACTGGGAACATGTAAATTATTTCAACTATGTTCTCTGCATGATAGAATTCAAGAGTTTGGCCTCTTTATGAGGCTTTCATGAATAGACGAAAGGAATGCACCTAACATTGTCTTAGCACTGCTACTGAATTCTCGTTTCCCTGGATTGTTTCACATTTCTTGAGCTCTGCATCTAACTGATGTAAAGACAGTCTCCAAAGCTGTTTTTTTTGGGGGGAAGTGGTTTGGAAGGAATAATGGAGCACTGTGGATGTAAAATTGTGCTTCTACAGTTGTGTGATTTAGGTCTTCATGCTCAAGACTATGCCATTCTTTGGTTGAGTTTTAGTTGAATCTGTGGTTAGCATTTCGATGACAATTTAAAAATTTTCTTACTACTCTTGAGTGCACTTAGCAAAAATTTACTTGCTAATTTCCTTGCAGTACATCAGGGGATGATCAAGGCCAATCAAGTGTCTGTTAGTCCATTGCCCTGTTCTTCAGACTGCCCCGAAAATACAAAGTGATTCCAACGTGGTGTGGAGAGGGGTTTTGTGCACCAAGCTGCGAACCATGGTAACTCATAATCTTATACTTTTCAGAAGAAGTTGCAGAAAAGCTAAGGAATAATTTTTTAATGAAGAGCCAGACTCCTACACTATGTCAATCTATTGGAAAACATTTTAATATAGAACACAAAGAGATCTCTAGAACTCAGAGACCATCTGTTGTCTTTGTGGGCCTGGGAGACATGATGAAAAATGTCACACCAACTTCGTTTTACCTAAATATCTGTGAAGGGGATGCAAAACTTTTCATCGTGGAGTTGAAATTTACTTACCTTACTTAACAGTGGTTTTCTAACCTTCCTAAAGGAACTGAAACAGTAGTTCTGACAGTTTAAACTCAATCTCATACTATCAACATTAAGGCAAAACAAGACTGACGCAGGTTCTTCTGTTTTTGTTTTTTTTCTTCTATAGTTCAAAAGGACTTTATTTTTCAACTCCAACTCAGGTGGATAGGGAACTCAGGAATCTATTTTCTCAGTCTCTGTGTCATCTGGATGGCCTCAGTGTGAACTTGACCTAGAGCTGCTGAATGTTGTAAATATCTTACTACCCATTCAGACGTTATTTTTTCGTGTCTGTCATTGTCTTGCTCTCTGCCTGTTGTTGAGGTATTTGCTTCCACTAATAGGGTTGTATGAAGCAATGTGTTTTGAGGGAGAAGCAACATGGTGCTGTGAAAACACCTTTGGAAAGAAAATCCTATGACTTGGGCTTTATGTTTTTCTCTGGTACTTCTAATTCTACAACCCCAGGCAAGATCCTTGCCTTTGGTTCTCAGTGCCCTGGGGGAGAATGAGGGAAGAATTTTGTCTGCTCTACTGACCTTTAGAAATTTGGTTTTAGGATCTATTGTGTAATAATGGCGCAAAGATATCACAAAGCATACTGTACTGTACAAGTCAAAGGACAAGAAAAAATTTAAAGCTGCTAAGAAGGGTCAAGGAAAAGTCCAGAGTAACTGGAGGAATCCTCTTTGTCTACACCACGAACCATTAGAGATCACAGTGCATGGTGGAGTAAAGATCTACACTGTTCAAAAAATGTTGATGAGAGGGACAGAGAAGAAAGTGAATTTGTACATACTGTTGAGAACATCTCCATGCCCCAAACTTAGATAAAAATGTACCCCAGTGGCACCAGAATCCACGAGAAGTGCAAATAACTGAGTAACAAATGCCTGATGATAATCATAATGATGATGAACCTACTGTAGAAGTTGGACAACAAGGTTTGTTTTTTAAAATTATACTTTAAGTTCTGGGGTACGTGTGCAGATCTTACAGGATTGTTACATAGGTATACACATCCCATGGTGGTTTGCTGCCTCCCTACCCCCGTCACCCATATTAAGTATTTCCCCCAATGTTATCCCTCCCCAATCTCTCTACCCCCTGCTGTCCCTCCCCTAGCCTCCTATTCCTGCAACAGACTCCAGTCTGTGATGATCTCTTCCCTGTGTCCATGTGTTCTCATTGTTCAACATGCACTTATGAGTGAGAACATGCAGTGTTTGGTTTTCTGTTCTTGTGTCAGTTTGCTGAGAATGATGGTTTCCAGCTTCATCCATGTCCCTGCAAAGGACATGAACTCATCATTTTTTTATGGCTGCATAGTATTCCATGATATATATGTGCCACATTTTCTTTATCCAGTCTATCATTGATGGCCATTTGTTTTGGTTCCAAATCTTTGCTATTGTAAACAGTGCCACAATGAACATACATGTGCATGTGTCTTTATAATAGAACGATTTATAATGCTTTGGGTATATATTCCATAATGGGATTGCTGGGTCAAATGGTATTTCTATTTCTAGATCTTTGAGGAATCACTACCCTGTCTTCCACAATGGTTGAACTAATTTACACTCCCACCAACAGTGTAAAAGTGTTCCTATTTCTCCACATCCTCTCCAGCATCTGGGACAACATGGTTTTTATGGTTCTTTCTGGTTTTAAAATCCTATGGATGGCCAACTTAAAATAATCAAACCAATTACTTAAAGTAATCCATAAATTCATGGGAGAAAAACAAATCAAAGTAGATATTTTAAAATATTTTGGATAATAGCGTTCACAATCAAATCACTTCAATTTTCAAGATGAGAACATTAACACAGAGCTTACTCTGTGCCAGACGTTGCTTTAAGTGTGATTGTAACTCATTTAGTCCTCACAGTAACCTTAGGAGGCAAATCAAGAAACTGAGGCATGGCAAGAGGCATCTTTGGATGAGACAGAGGTCACACAGATGGTTCTGAGGGAGCCAGAACTTGGAGCATGGCAGTCTAATTACACATACTAAGGAAAAGTGAAACTAGAAAAAATTCACTAATATTATCAGAAGAAAACAGCTATTTTGACCATTGCAGAAACAGTGGAAATAAGAAAGGCTGGGAGGACAAACAGAAATTGACAATCTAGTTATAGCAACTACTCAAATATTCAAACCTAGGTGACAGAGTTCCAGCCAAGGGAATGCTATGGAGTTAAAATAATGCCCTTGGAATTAATATTTGGAGTGTATTTATTTTTAGAGATAATATGAGATAATTTCCTTGCTCAGATTGAAACTTTTTTTTTTTTTTTTGAGCAAAGCAGTCTTAGTAGTTTTCCTAATCATTCAGGGTGTATTTTTTTTTTTTTTTTGGACCAAATAGTCTTCTAGAAAAAACAGCAGAAGATGAAGATTAAGCAATGGAGAACAGGGCTGTTATTTTAAGAAAATTAATTGTTAAAAAGTCATAGGAAAGACATTTTATTCGAGTAAGTATGTTTTCCCATTGACTTGAGTACTTTAGTTGTACCAGATCACTCATGGATTGATGCCATAAGATTTTGACTAAAGAAGCCACTCGTATTATGATTGCGTAACAACTGCTGTGTTTCATTTGTTAATTTTTGCTTGGTATTTGTGGACGTAAGTGTTTGTCCATGTTTTCATATTCCAGATTTCAGGTTTCTACCTCTACATCTCCAGCCCTGAATACGCATGGAAAATCGCTGTCCCTATGACAGGTTGCATGATTTTTCCCCTCTGTGCGCTCAATTTGTGTGTTATTGTATCAGATGACATTTTGAATCAAGTGCTGCTAGTACCAAGCTGCTATCATCAGCTGATGCCAAAAATCAGCGTTATAACACTTCTCAGCATGCAAGTGAGAGCACTTCAAATCACACAGACAGAATTTCCAGCCATTGTTCTTTTCTTTTTTGCTTATTATACAGCAAAAGGAATCAAAACAAAAGGGGATTTATTAGAAAATCAGGCTTCAGTAAAATGTCATAAAAGATGAGATGTATTGTTTGTGAATTTCGAGTGAAATTCAGTACCACATTATAGATATGGCCTCAGAGGCCTATTCGCTCCTTCTTTTCTCTTTTCCCCAATGTTTCTCAAGTGGCATATTTTTTTCAGTCTTCGATTATGTTAAGGTGCAAACTTTTTATCCATCTGGAAATAAGCAATACTGTCAACAGAGAACCGGAAAATGAAAAGTGCCGCTGGCCATAGGCCTTCTCTACAGCCTCTTTATGTTACTGTGCCGATTGGGACAAATGCAGTACCCATGGTAGGAATGAGGAGAGTGAAAATCTGTGTTCTCCAAGGGAAGACAATTAAAAGACAAATTCCTTCAGGAAGGTTTGTCATTTTCTGATACTGAGAGTGCTGAGCCTGCACCTATCAGCAAATTTCATATAAACTAATTCATTTTACAAAGTGAGCGCTGAAACTTGGAAGCCAACTGACGTGATGCCAGGGACGGCATGGCAAGGAAGAGAGAGCCTTCATGGCAATTTTGAATACCCAATTTCTTGCTTTCATTGTCTTCCCAAGGGGAAGAAACCCGGAGCCTGTTAGTTGGGGGGTAAGGGGCAGGAATGGAGACCAGAGATGGACAGTGGGATGGTGAGAAGGGAGCTGCAATTTGCTAATCTTTTTACTCCTACTGACTGTCAATCATCTTGCTTTCCTTATTCATGGATCCTGGAGAGACTTCGAGCAAAGGGCTGGTGGAGTCGTGCAAATGTGATCTTCATTTCAGTTTGATGAATACATACCAAGTGCTCTTTAAATCTGTGGTTCCTGCATGAAATGCTGGGACCTCGGGCTAATAGAGAGGTCCAGATGTCACATGTGCCAATTAGAAAGAAATGAGGACCACTTCTATGGCCCACTGTGTTCAAAAGAGACACCAAAACCAGCTGTTGGCGTTCATTGCTGTCTAATATTTGACCTGTCCTTTTCTTTATTATGGGGACTGGCTATATATTTTAAAAACTGTTATTCATAAAAAGTTATTTCCCATCCTGCTGAGTCTCAGGCCCATTGTTGTAGGTGAGGTGGTTTCTTTTGTTTGGTATATAACATTTTGCTGACTTTCGACTTGGAAATTGCCAAGGCTTACCCAAAACCTTGAAGGAAAAGCTAAGAATTTATATTTATTAAGCACTTGGTAGGTGTCTGACACTGTAGTAAATATATGTGAGAGCCCAGAACAAGCTGATGTCCATGTACATATGTTTAAAAAATATAATGATCTAGTCTTATCTGTAAAAACTGCTTCAGATATTGATCTCACTCTTTCTCATTACATCTGAAATTCTGTAAGATAATATCCCGAAAGATTTATTCTCAAGAATAACAATACATTAAAATCTCCTGCTTTGAAAATGCTTTGAAATTATTTGTATGTTTTTTTTTGTTATAGAGTGTAAGTTAGGAAATGTTTGGCAGGTAAAATCAGACTTCCTCTAAACCCTGTCAGTTTTTGTCAATCCATTCTAAATTCCCGAAAAGCAGCCGTTTTATTAATAGTGACTATGAAGCCTCACCAGACCTGGGCTTTCTCGAGTAGCATATAATCAAGCTGTTTTCAAAAATTTATCAGCAAATTTCTGGGATGATGAAAGATAAGAGAATGAGATGGTTGGTTTAGTTCTGACCCCTGGTATATGTTAAATCATGAAATGCAAGCCAGAAGAACAAATTGGCAGGTGCTCCAGCCAGCCAGCCATTCTGCAGCACTTGGGATTGGGCAAAGTGAGAGGCCAGGTCACAGACAAGGCCGGCTCTAATCCAGATAACTGTGGAGTCAGCATTAATGTGCTGACTCACTGCAGTGACTCTCAAGCATTTCTGTTATCCTTTAAATGCTTCCAAGTTTTGTGCTTGTGGGCACCACAGGCATCATGTGGGCAAGAAGGAGAGTTGGTCTGGGGTCCTACAGTAGGTGGTAGGACCCCAGATAGTAGGACACCATTGCCCCTTCAAGGTGGTAAGAACCAGAGCACTGGGGGAGTCAGGGCAGAGGTGCAGACACCTTCCTGGGACCTGTTGAATCCTTTCAGGTATACAAAGCTGCTGGACTCTGAGCTCTTTTTTGCCAGTCTTATTCTTAAGATATGATTTTATTTCAATTCAGTCTTTGACATTCTTTCCTTGGTTTCCCAGTAGAGCATACCCCACAGCATGGTATTGTGTGGGAACTTTCAGCTTGGTGGATGCTGATTTTTCTGTTTCTAAGAAATTTTATATATCAACCCATCTATTTTAATTTATAACTATGTAGTTATTTATTTACTTTAGTGACTAGAGAACTGATTCTTGACACAGGGAAGAAATACACTCTTTTAAGCTTCTCCTAGCACCACTGTGAAAACCTCCACAATTCTTTTCCTCCCAAATCCTATGAACATGTTAGCAAGTTCCTCTCTGCCTTCTGCTGAGAACTCCAAATATATTTTCTCTACTCTGAAGGTAGGACCAAACCCAATGTATAACATTCCCAGGGTGTTGTTTGTAAAGATGGTTTCAAAAGAAGAAAGACTTAGTTGTAGCTTGTAAATGATGGTTCATGAAGGAATGTAGGTAATTTTATAAGATTGTTTTGAGTTAGTTGGTAGAAATAATTTCAACAACATGTGGTTGAAAATTAGAAAATTTACATCCATGTTGCTTTTTAGCAAAGCGTCTTTTTACTGCTTTTAGAGCAGTGCACAAGAAGAATGCAGCATACCACCTATAAAATACTATTGCTCCATTTAAACGTTTTGTTTTTTATTTTTTCTTTTTATGTGAAAGGGATACAAAGTGAATAAGAATAACGTCATTTTCCAAAATATTATTGGTTATAGAATTTGTATTTGGTTTCTGCAACGTCTTACACTCCCCTAAAGAACAATTTAAACAACACAGGTTTTTATAGGTCCATAGAGTAGGTCTCACAAAGGCAGAGTTACCCTTTGCCGCTGCCATGTCATTTTGTAGCCATGGTAGCTGTGGCAAGGGCTGGTGACAACTGCGTAGGGTGAAAATGACTATGTGAATTAAAAGATTATGGAGGAATGCAGCAATAAATCTGCTCTGGGAGGAATGACAGTAGCCCTGGACCTAGCTCAGGGCTGCACCCTCTCACTCACTCCAGACTAAAGCTGAAGGCCACAGCCAAGTGTTGCATATGCAGAGGGACACAATGCTACATTGGGGCTGGGCTCAGGCACAGCACTAGAATTTAGTGGAAAAGTTGGTAGTTGGCACCCGGACAAAGTAGATCAGGTCCAGAGAGCCAAAGATATGTTTCTCTCAATCTCAGAGACTGTTGACTGTGGCACTCAGACTGCTCCAGAAATGTAGCAGTGACAATTTTGATAATGTGCTATGTGGCTTGTTTCCATTTTGTCTTAGTCTGCTCAGGCTGCTATAAAACATATCCTAAGATGGGTAGCTTATAAGCTAAACAGAAATTTATTTTCCAGTTCTGGAAGCTGGGATATCCAAGATCAAGGCACTGGCAGGGTGGGTGTCTGGTGAGGGCTCACCCTCTGGCTCACAGACCATGCCTTCTCCTTGCTTCCTCAGGTGGTGGAAGGAATAGGAGCTGTCTGTTTCCTTTATAAAGGCACTAATCCCATTTGTAAGGGTTTCAGTCTCATGACCTAAGCATCTCCCAAAAGTCTCACTTCATAATCCCATCACCTTGGGGATTAGACTGTCAACACGTGAATTTTGGAGGGACATAATCATTCAGTTCATTGTACCATTTGAACTATTTAACTGAGCTTTTCTTTGAAAACTAAGTCCCTTTCTAAATATCCTGAACTTAACAGAAATAATTTACCACTTTAAGTCTACCATGTTTTGACTTAACTAGACTCTTAGAGAAAAAGAGAGAGAGAGAGAAGTCGTTGGAGAGAGAGAGAGAGAGAGAGAGAGAGAGAGAGAGAGAGCAACAAAATCATTCACACACAGACAAGGTAACCATGTTATTAAAAGAACCATAAATTATTTAACAGTGATTCATCCTCTAAGCATGGGTTGAGCATCTGCAATGTATAGAGCATTGTCTAAGGCCTAGACCTATGTTGGAAAATTGAGAGATGACATAGAATCTGTTCCTATGGGTATGAAAGTCTAATACAGGGGTCAGTAAACTACAATCTGCAAGCCAAACCTACCTGCTATTGGTTTTTATACAGCCCACAAACTAAGACTGAAAAACACTCAAAGAAGACTAATATTTTGTGTTATATAAACAATTATGTGAATTTAATTTAGGTGTGCAGACACTGAAATAAAATGTTATCAGAGCATAGCCATCCTCATTCTTTGATATATCGCCTATGACAGTTTTCACGTTATAACGTCAACTTGAGTAGTTACATCAAAGAGCTTTTGGTACGTAAAGCCTAAAGTATTTAATTTTAGCTCTTTACCAAAGGAGTTTCAATGGGTTTTCTAATGGGCTAGAAAGCCATTAATCAGATTATCACATCATTAAAATTAAGCCTGTAGGAAAAGCTGAGAATGAATGGTATATAAATATATGAATGTGTATAAAGAGATCTAGAAATATAGTTAAGGCAAGCAGACCCACAGTGGCATTAAAACCTTCATCACTTTTTGTTAATTTTTTAAAGGGCTTACAAGAGACCACACTCAAGGAGTGATGAACAAATTGTAATTGGTAACGTAATTCTAGTAATACTAAATGTTGAGGAGTTTCTGACTGAATCCATACTTCTCTGATGTTGAAGGTGTTATAAGGCAAATGGTCAAGAAATCAGTTTAGTGACATCCTATAATGCCCAGGCTTTCATTGGCTCACTTTGGCATTTATTGGTTCTCCAACTGAAAAAAAAAATACAACCTGACGAATTCAGAGAAACAGAGAAAAATGTTGAAGGATACAAGCTTTTAAAAATGAGGAAAGCAGGGCAGGTGTGGTGGCTTATGCTTGTAATCCCAGCACTTTGGGAGGCCAAGGCAGGCAGATCACTTGAGTTCAGGAGTTCGAGACCAGGCTGGCCAACATGGTGAAACCCCATCTCTACTAAATATATAAAAATTGGCTAGACACTGTGGAAGGCACCTGTAATCCCACATACTCAGGAGGCTGAGGCAGGACAATTGCTTGAATCCAGGAGGCAAATGTTGCAGTGTACCAAGATCATGCCACTGCACTCCAGCCTGGGTGACAGAGTGAGACTCTGTCTCAAAAATAAAAACAAAAAATAAATTTAAAAAATGAGAAAAGCCATCACTGTATGGATACATAAAACTATAGGAAATATATTTTACTCCACAAATAAGCAAAAAGTGTATTCTTTAGTGTCATCAAAGGACTTTTTAAAATTTATGAGAGTGATATTGTTTTCTGAGAGATTCAAAGTACTTGTTTTATTTTAATTCGAAGAATATTATTATGGAATAGTAGAAAAGTAAATCTCTTAGGCTGCACTTCGAATTAACACAAAGTTAACTCTTTGAGCCAGTTTTTTTGCTAATTATTGTGAATAACAGGATATGTGAGAATAAGGCTGTGCACTCAGTTGTGACAAATTGTTTTCACTAGTTTGCAATATACTTTAGTTTGCAGTATTACATAAACATGACCACTTGATTATGATTGAGGATAATAAAAAAGCTAGATAAAATGAAGTCATTGTTTCAAAGTAGTATTGACATAAAATAAACTGTCATGGTCATGTAGAAGAGCCTTTGAATTTTTAGATTCTTTGACAGATCCAGCTTCAAAGACGTCTATTCTCTGATGCAAATTCTTTTTATCATTCTTCCTCAAAAGATATGAGTTAATTTGTGTGGCTTCAAAAGATTCTCATTTATTTATTGAACAAACAACTGCTGAATGCCTACTGTGTGCCAGGCACTGCATCTGATGTTTGGAATACAAGACGATTAGAGAGTTTCTGCTGTGCTCAGGTAGTGGGAAGACAAAGGTAAAAAGTTGGACTCCAGTGGCCAGAGAATTATCCCCCCAAAGTTAAGTCTGTAATAAAGTAAGGGGTTTAGCATGGAAGTAAATGGAATAATATTGTATGCATACATTTTATCTTTCACTTTTAAAATTTCATTTGATATATTAGGTCTTCTCGGGCCTTAAAGATGAAAAGCAAGAACATTTAAAAATTGAACATTCAGTATTATAAATTTGATTAATTAAGGTATTTTCTCATTGTGGAGATATAAGTTACCATGTGATCTGCCCTACTGTTCTGGTCTGAAATTAAATAAAACAGAAGTCGAAAACATTTTGGAGAGGAGATGAGAAAAAGGCAGGCATTAATAGAGATGTTTTCAGAAAGAATTATCCTCTAAATTGCTTGTCTATCTTTTAAACAGTTACTAGGAAACAGATGTGGTCATAGTGATTATAGTGATTATATCCAAATAATGTCATAAATGAAGATGGCTCTGATATTTAATCTTCAGTCACATCCAATTTTATACTCTTAGTATTACACCAGATGCAGTCCATGCAAGAATGCAGTGTACATACATATTAACAGAATGGTCAAAGCAAAACCAAAGCCAGGGACTGTAGCCTTAAATTACTAGCCTTCTTCCTAATTACTATCACTATTACAACTCAAATATCACAACCATTGTCAAGTATGTGTCAAAGATAGGGAGGGACTGACCAGGGATGCAATGTATTCTCTCTAGGCTTGAGAGAAGAAAAATAATGTTTGTCTTCTTTAGAAATGAATCCCAGAGATTAGTCCATAGTGTGGCTTCTGTAGGATTACACAAAGTGCCTTTGACACATATTATGAAATATTATTTATTTTAAGTAACTAGTACTGGATTAGGATTACGATCTTTTGTTGTAATACTGCAAACAATTTCTGACTCAACAGTGAAATAATTCATTAATCAATAAAGATTTCTTAAGCATTTTTCGTGTACCACAAATAGTGCGTTGATGGAAGTTATGAGATTCACTGATACATTTATTTAACAAGTACCCATTAGGCAATTTGTATTAGACAACACCAGATGAGCACTATGAGTGAAGCGATACTCATAGATAGAAGTAATACTACATGGTCACTGGCCTCAGAGAATTCTCTGGTGAGTTATTTATGCAGAGAAGCAAAAACATTTCAATGAAATCTGTGACTGAGTGTAAAATACAGATGACAAATGCTGTAGCTATTTAGGTCTTTAAGAGGAACGGGGGCATTTTTTGGAAGAGGTGGAATTTGGTCAGTTCCTAGGTGACGAGTGAGCTTTGGGCAGCAAGGGATTTCTTTCTGGGGAAGGAGAGGGGGCAGACTGGTGGGCTGGGGAGAACGAGGTCAGGGAAGTTGGTGCCAAGGAATTAGTGCTCATAATGCATGCAGGAGAGAGCTTTGTGGACAAACCTGGTAAGAATATTGAAGATGATCTCTTAGGAATGCTGGCCCCTAAATAAAAACATTCATGAATGAGAGTACTTAACTCCCTTTACAAAATTGGAGCCTGTGGTGAACAATGAGAGCTATTTTGCTCTCTGAGGATGTTTTAGGAGCCTCACACCAATGGTTCCGCATATAGACTCCAGTGAATTTTCCTTCCTTCTTGATGCTGCTTTGCTACTGAATCCTGTTCCATGAGGGGTTCCCTCTTCTTGGTTTTCCTTACCAGTCCTCTATCTTGTGCTATGATCCTTGCAACTCTGCAACCCTTTGCCTTGATGTATCAGTCCTGACTTCACACCCTGTGTTACAAGCTTGTTACAAGGCAAATTACTTTCCTTCTCTTTGCTTCCATTTTTCATTTGGAAAATGGGAATAAAAATATTACCTACTCTATTGTAAGCTGTAAGGATTTAATATATTTAGAACAGTGCTGGGAACTGATTAAGTGCTATCGATGTATTAAAAGGCATGGAAGTATTATTTGACTAGTTCACAAAGATTTGTCTTGTTCATTTGCTGAATAAACACAGATCTAAAAGAGTAGAGTGTGCAAAGAAGAAATGTTGGAATGTAGTGCACTCTCAAGCAGTTTAATATCAAAGTACAGAAGAATTCAGGGCAGAGAATTTGTGGCATTAATTCTTAGTGTAACCTTCCAGGTAATTGATGAACCAACCTTACTGTTGATAGGACAAAAGTCTCAACTAGTATTTACCCCACCAACTGTTAGTTCAATCTAATTCCTGAAATTCATGGATGTAAACCATTTTAAGAAAGTGAGTTTTCTATACTTCTTACTATCTCTAGAAAAATAGCTACCAGAAATACATTCATATAACATCACACATTCCAGAAATTCTTCTTATTAAAATAGTTCTTCACATTGAAGCAGAATACATAACCAAAAACTTGTATTAATCTCGGTACCCAGAACATTAATCAAATCACCAAAGGGATTTATTATGGAGTCATGAGTATTATCCTTTGCTCTGTAAAAAATTTCCTCTGACATTAGGAAAGTAGAAGTAGATGTGTTCTTGTGGCTACAGTTTCTAAATGAATAAATACGTTAAATCATAGGGTCCTCCAACATTCATTCTTTTTCTGTACATTTTAGGTCTTTGGTGACTCTTCTTTTCCTCCTTTTTGAAAAATGTGATGTATACAGCTGAAAGTGGTGAGAGAGAGAGAGCGAGAGAGAGAGAGAGAGAGAGAGAGAGAGAGTGAGAGAGGGAGAGAGAAGGGAGAATGACAGGGTGAGAGAGAGTGAATACTAAAACATTGATTATTTGTAGTAAGAACCATTGAGGGTCTTCTTTATTTCTCAGTAAGAAATACCATTTAATTTTTTAAATGTAGGGTTGTTTGCATCAAAACTATGAGTAAGCACTTATGTTTGATATTCCTGCTTTAATTTTGTGTGTCTATTATTTTATAGCTGACTGTCAAACTCAGATGGCTTTCTATGCTTGTACTTAATGCATAGAATTGTATTTAATCTAAAAGAATGTACACTGAAATTAGCATTGCATATTTATTAAAATTTTAGAGTACAAAAATAGCTTAAGAGAGCATCTAGCCCAATTTCATTATTTTCTAAATAATATTTTTTTTCACTGTTTAATGTGAGAGGACATTGCACTGTTTATTCCTTTATTATTCATATTATGCAAAGGTTAAACTTCAGCCAAAGTAAACTTTACTAATGAATTTTGTCATTAAGACTTGGCTACATTTATCATTGGTTCTGCCTTATTTACCTAGCAACTCTGAATCATTCCTGTAGTCAACAAATTTTATTGAGGACTTCATAGAGTCCTTGATGAGGGACAGTCCTTCATAAGATCAAGATAATCTTATGAAGTTTTATAATTGATTTTGTCAGAGTTGAGATTTGGAGACATTCTGGATATGCCATCTGAAATATGCTTTTGTGTATGCAAGTGTATTTCCTAGACTTTGAGATGACATCAAGAAAGCGGCTCTCTCTCTCTTGCGGGGGAAAAAGCACCAGTTTACTCCAGTGTTGCCTGAAGTTCCAGTGCCAGCACTTCTTCTGCATTACTCACCCTTCACTATTTTTTAAATCACAGAAATGTAGACTAGTAAAGATCATCTAGTTATAATACCTACTTTTTGCCTGTGAAAGTAAGTGCCAACAATGATTGACTGCTTACTACATACTGACATATGTGTGCATTATTTCATTTAAACCCCACAACAGTACTGCAAAATGCATTATTTTCATCTGACAGAAGAAATGAGACTCAGAAATTGAGACTTAGAAAGATCAGCTGACCTGCTTAAGGTTACACAGCTAGTAAGTGGCAGACCTGAATTAAGGATTAGGGAGTGAAACAAATTATTTAATGTAATTTACTGTCTCCCTTTTGCACACACACTTTAGAGAAAAGAAATTTCGTTTGCATTTTTTTCAGAGAAGATGGCTCAAGTGGACAGTGAGTTCAGAGAAATAATTTACTGTAAATCATTGAAAAGATTAAAAAATGATTTAATAAAGGAATTTTCTAAGAATGGTTGGAATTTACACTAAATCTGAAGGATATGGTGAAATGAAATTGATGGCAAAGGACTGTTTTTCAGTGTGAACGTTTGAAGATGTTAGATAATGCTGGCAAAATACTTCCTTCTAGATCACTTAATATGCACCCTCCATAATCTTACATTCATCAGGTCTTTAGCCCAGCAAGTCCCAAAAGGGGTTTGGGAGCTTTCATAGCAGGAACTACTAATTCTTCTTTATTCTCTATTCTCTTCTTCTTTTAAAAATAGTAATAGAGGTTTCACCTGAGCATATGATCATGTCTCTAAAGACTACATTTCCCAGCTTCCCTTGTAGCTAGTTGTGATCATGTGATCAAGCTATAGCCAATGGAATTTTAGTGAAAATCGTGTGACCAATTCCCAGGTCATTTGCTCAAAATAGAAAATGCAGTATGTCCATTTCTTTTCTTGTCTCCATTGAGTGGAACATGAGTGTGATGGCAGAAGCTGGGGCTGTCATGGATGAAAAGTTGCCTTTGTAGGACCACTGAACAACAGGATAGAAGGAGCCTTGAAACCACCATATAAACTTTGGGCCGCTTTTGTTCTCTTAGAGAGAGGTAACTGCCTACCTTATCTAAACCAGTTTTCAACATAGACAATCCAAATCCTAAACTTTTTCAGATATTCATAAATAAAACTTAAGAAAAGTTTTGGAAACATTTACATTAAGAAGCTAGAGAGGTTTCTTTTTTATTGCGTGACTTCTTAGAAGTTTTATTGGATAGCCATGTGATCAAGCCTTGGCCAATGGAATGTGAGTGAAAATAGTGTGACATAATAGTGTTTGGAATGAATATCGAAGAAGAGGTATGAAGTGTTTCTAATGTTTGATTATGAAATCTATTTTAAAAATTGAGCTTCCGATGGACTGCACAGATATGTGGAGTGGATTTTGAGAACTGCAGCTTTAGCAAGTACAACTTTAGAAAGCTCTTAGTGGCTGAGCTTAAGATAAATGTTGAAGACAGATGTGGGCATGAGGAAATTGTCATATAGAGAGCCATTCAATTCCACATATCATTATGGAGCACTAAGTGTTGAGGAGATAAATATATATTTCATTGGAAAGAAAATGAAATCCGTTATTGTTACAGATACTCAACTGACATTAAGACTAATGAAATAATTTCTAATAAAAAGTGGCTCAGGTTCCTTGTGTGATGACCTATAAGAAGTAGGGATAGAAGGGGCAAGATCGTCCTCTGTGGCATCTTCTGAATTTACATATGTGTGGGGCTTAAAAGTCATTATATAGTAGAAGAAGTTGCTGGATTTGCAGTGCAGACATATTATTTTCTTTCTTTGGTATAGTTGTGAGAGGTGCCTAGCAGAAAAACAGTAAATCTTGACTGGGTCATCTCTCATGGCCATCACTGTTTGGGGCACATAGATATTGAGTTATTTACTAAGATATATAGATGGACATGTACTGCATGGTTTTGGAAATAGAGACTTGAAGTTGGGAGAGATGAGAAATCTGGAGAAGTGTTTTTGGAAGTCCTTTCAGTGCCTCTGAACGTGTACCTCTAAACTTAAAGTAAATTAAAAAAAAGCAGTTAGGATCAGATCAATAGTGGAATCCATAAGAAAAACAGCATCATAGATTCCAAGGTGAGGTGAGTAGTTTTTGTGACAAGACTACATTTAAGGAGCAAATGTGGAGAGAAGGAAATGAAGGGAAGATTGCTGGTTTTGATCATTAGGAAGTTGTTGGTGATCGTGGTGGAGTAGAGTCAGGTCAAAGTAATGGTTGCTCTGCTTTGAAGAGTAGATAACTGAGGAGGGAGATGAGGTGGGACCAAAACATGCTAGAACACTGATGAGACATACCCGCTCTTTGCTGGGCTGATGAATAGAGTTTTAAGGGAGAGGGCCACTCTTGCTTCCTCTTTACTGGACATTTCTTAATCCAGAAAAGCATTCAAGGACCGATGGAAGCACAGGCTAAGGGACAGCCCTTACTACCTCCTGAGCTTACTCAGAGCCTGCATCCAGGTAATTCAGTTTTGGTGCTACTCTATTTTATAACCAGTAAAAAGAAAGTGTTACTTTTCATCAGAACAGTGGCTTGATTTCATTTAGAATTCCTTAAAATTATTTTATATTTGCCTTTGTGAAAATATTGCTACTGAAACTCAAGCATGTGGGAAAAAAAGGAATAAAAATAAGTAGTATTTTAAATGAATGAAATCTAAGTCCAGTTCTCCAAGAACCTTGGAAAGCACCCCTTTATCCTGTTTATTTTATACTTCTCTAGGGATTGTGTCTCTTCATCCATGGAACTATGACGTTAGGTTCTCTTGAAATGTACATAGAGTTGACTCAAACTCCCAACTTCATATTCTGTAGGAATCTCAATGTCCTCCCCACGATTTCTGGTGTTTCCCAAGGATACCTGTTCTCATGTTCACTCTAGATCTGTGTTCATATTCCTACTAAACTCTAGATCTTGTTTGTTTGTTTTTTCAAATCTTAGCTCCTGGAGCTTTTCTTATGTCTTTGTCTCCTGCATACTCCAAAATAAAAAAAAGGAAACACCGTTCAAAGAAGGCATTGGTGAGTCTAATGGCTTCATTGAAGGTTTGCAGCAACTAAGACAGTTTATCTTGCAGAATCAAACGCCCATTCAGCTGTTGCGTTGCATTGCTGCCACTGTAATTTTTAAAATTGACCTCCTTTTCTCTATGATCAAACATCCTGTTATGTTGCTGGCCACTGCCCCCTCCACTCTCCCTCACGGCTTGCCCTCTCTCTTTTCTTCATATCTTCTCCGCCCTCCAGATCCTATGAACATCTCATGGAGCAGTCAGCATCTGTTGGTTTTGCAGTTTTTCACATAAAACATTTTCTTGGGCCATACTCCCCCACTTATAACAATCTCTTCAGGTATTTTCCTAAACAAAGGCAGTTCTCTCTCTTTGGGAAACTCTGGTACCAGCTGTTAAAATGACATTTGTTTCCAACCTGCTACATAATTTTAAAAAGTTAAATATGCTATTTATTCTTCAGTAGCTGACATGTCTGGATAATGCTGAAATAATTGCCTATTTTTCCTGCAGCATGTGGTCTGAGTAGGGACTATTATTTGAATGGAGTGAAAAAAGGAAGGTAATTATTATTTAATATGTACAGAACTGCATCCATATTATGCTTAAATGGTATTTGTAATTATTATTTACCATGTATAAAACTTCCTCCTTGATATATTAAATCGTGCACAGAATATAGCTTTAGGCCTGGTCTTTGGGTAGCGTATCTCCAAGTCAGTCTGTTTCCAATAGATATAAATGTGGGAAATAATCTGTATAACATTATTGAGAAGACTTGGAAGGCATCTGTGCATTCAGCAGGGAGAATTAATGGCCAGACATTTTCCAGGGGAGCCTAGGTGCATTTCAAATAGAGTTTCCAAAGGATTTTATTCTGAACAAGATGTTCATGGTTCTATTACAAAACTTAGACTTTTATACTGTGTTGTTTCCTGGAAGGGTTCAATTTTTATTAACTTACTTTTTTTAAGGGAAGCAAAGTTGAGGAAAGAAAAATATAATTTAGTTTGCATTGGGCACTATGCCAGCTATTTTAGGTGTAGCATTTGATTTTGTCTTCATAATAATGTAGAGACATAGCCTAATGTCCATGTTTTCAGATGAGAATTGTGGCACTGAGGGAAGTAACTATCTGTACCACAGTCACATTTAGCAAAAGGGTAAAGTTAGGATTCAACTCTAGTCTAATCACACTGTGATTGTTCAGACCATGGAAATCTAAGTCTCCATTATTCACTTACTGAACTTAAGACGTCCTGTTCCCGTCTTTCTTTTGAAAGATATGAGCACAACACTTTCTAATTCTGTAAGAGGAGGAGCAAGTCAAATGTCATTTATCGGGAGAATAAAGCTGTTTCAATGAAGAAGTTGAGTCACTATGACTTTTTCCTCTGTATGTTGTTTTCCTGTTTGTTACACATCAATATTCCTCTTCTTACATTATCTTTTAAAAATGGGAATTATGTTAAAATAACATGCCATAATAGTCATACAATCTTGTTTTTTAGAGAAATGGTATATTTAAGTGATTCAGAGCAGGGCCCCAGGAGTCAGACTGCTGGATTTGAAAGCCCAGTCCAATCTGTATTTACTGTGTGACTTTAGGAAAATGACAGCAGGTTTTCTACATGGCTTAGTTTGCTTTTTTTTATTCCCCAACTTTTTATTTTCAACAAATTTAAACCTACAGAAAAGTTGAAATAATGGTACAATGAAACATTTAATTTCAAAGAACATGCAGATTTCCTTCACTTAGGTTCATTAGCTTTTAACATTTTGTGACAGTTGCTTAGATTTTCTATCTAAATAGGTGAATAGTTAGACAGAGAGACATATATGAATCTACTATATCTGAATAGATAGGCAGATGTGGGATATGATTATTCATGCACATACATATGCTTACCTCTTTTATCTATTTAAAGTAAGTTATAAACATCACTGCACTTTATTCCTAAGTAGTAAAGCATGCTTCTCCTGATAAAAGGATATTCTACATAACTGCAAAGAATACATTCTTATTGTTGAGTTTTTAAATGCATTTCAGTGGTTTTATTATATTTTTGTCTTCAGAATATCCATGTGTCTTATCAGTCTTGTCTACAAACTTAAGAAATAAGATTTAAGCCAGTATTGGGATCTTTAAAGATGGTAAAAGATAACAATAGTATTATCTCATGAAACTACTGTGAATATTAACATGTGCAAATATATGGAAAGTGCTTAGGACAGTGCCTGGCATAAGTTCATTAGGATTAGGATTAGAAATTAGTGATCAACAATATGCAAAATGAGGAACAAAATAATAGACACAAATAATATATTAAAAAGACACTCACATAATATATAACTCACAGTTGGAACATGAAGAAGCAAATTCTGGCAACTAAATTAATTGAATATAAGTGCATTTTGTTAAAATGTTGCTAGTTGTAGTGTTAGTTTTATAGCCAAAAGGCAGAAATAACCTGAACCTTCAACAATAAGAAATAGTTAACAGATAAGCTAACATATGATGATAGCTACCAAAATGTCATGTTTTCCATAAAACATGTTTCCATGTAAACATACCACTTGGGAGAAGAATGAAAACATTGTATAAACCTTAGTAAATCTATCATCTATTTATCTATCTTTACAAACATACACAAATATACAGTGGTTTGGAAGAAAATATAGCTGTATGTTAAAAATAATCTCTTGATGCAGTGATTATGATAATTTTAATTTTTAATTTTTCCAGTTTTCTTCCACTAGTTCTCAGTACTTTCATAGTCATAAAATAATATTTAAATAAATTAAAATAAAACAATCCAGTTCATATATAAGCCAAAAATATATAATATCACCTTTGCTTTTTGTGACTTTTATATCCAACTGGTATATATAAGTCACAAAATATGTCACATCATGTTCGTTTCCTGGGCACTTTTGTGCAGGGTCACTACGGGGGAGCTCAAAATGCGCTCTGTGTTTATACTTCATCATTACACCCTCGGCAGATGGTACTAGACTTCTGTATTTGATGGAATTTGATTTTCCCTCTCAAAATTGCTGTTTGCTTTCAGTCATTTAGCTTAAAGTGTAACACATGAGCATTATGATAGCAGCAGAGGGGAATTTTTCAGAGTAATGCATACACTGGAGCTAATTATATATATTTACACAAAATGTATGTAGAGTGAAGCTTTCCTTTGGAGTCACACGTCTAAAAGCCTGAGTTTTAAGAGTAACCCGATTTTGTTTCCAGAAGGCATGATGCATTTGGAACCTATGCTCAATCACCCTCTGTTTCATCTACCCCATCAGTTGGTGAAATGCATGAGTTTTTAGAAGACTAACTTTAGGAATGCTATGGCTGATATCAGTACATACCGCTGTATTGTTTGTGCTTAGCTCGAAGCCACCTTTCCAGCTTTCAACTTGTCTGCTGCTTCCTCTGTGACGGGCAGCCCCGAGCCTCAGGAGATGGCTGCCAATTAGCTCTCATTCTGCACAAACCGTTTTACCTCACTGGGCATCTGTTGTGTTTTAATATGTGAAGAAAGGCATTCTTCAGAACCCGTAGCCTGTGACTCAGTGCCTCTTTTAATGGGCTGTGGATGTGAGTGGGTTCATCTAAAGGGTTTTAGCTGCATTTTGTGTCATTTCATTAGAATTCGATGACAGAAGTTGGTAGCAGAGCCACTTCCGCTGAATAGGAGGTGTGTTCCCACCTTGCATGCAGTTTTAATGAGGGTGCTCAAAGACCACAGTCCAAGAGAAAAGCATGGACTCTAAGGCTCGTATTTGATTCTGGGCCAATCATTCTGCAAACTGAATTGAACAGTTATGATCCCATTTGTGCACAATTTGCAGTCTAATACATGTAATAATGATTTGGACAGGGATATTAAGGATGTAAATTAAACAATTGCACATTAAATTAGGTCAGTTACAAAAGTAGGCTAAGAACTCAGTAAATGCAGGAGCACTTTTGTGGGTTCATTATAGTGGATGTCCACATGTGGCAGAGAAGGGTTTGAATGGCGGCAAAATTAGTGTAAAAAAGCGGAGTTCAGTAGTTGGCTTTCTTCCTTTTTCTCAATAAGATCTGGTAAATGGCTGAGCTTATGAAAGGTCTTTCCTCTCCTGGGATCCTCCCCTGCTTTGGATGCTGTCCAGCGGGGTAATGGGAGGCAGCAGAGCAGAGCCCAGGGCTGGGCTCCCAATCTGCCTGGAACACCTCCAGGTCCCTCCCCTGGGAAAAGGAATAGTGTCTGCAGGCTCCAGGTTGGGTTGGTAAGTCAAGCTGATGAGGAATCGTCTAAATAATACCAGTGGGCATGCATTGGGGCCAGTGTGCTGCTGGTGCATGGGACGGAAGGCACTGGGTGCCCTGCACACTTCCCAGAGACAGCTGAGAAGGGGACAGTCTCTCCTTTAGGATAGTGAGTCATGGTTTTCCAAGTTTTGAATAACTTTCAGCTTAAGCTCAACTTTGGAATTAATGAGGAATGTGCAAATTTAAAACAAAGAGACTGCAGTTGTTTCAGTTAGGAATATAAAGTGAATAGTGATTTCTAAAATAGATTTTCTTGACTGTCATTCTAAAACAGGTTTTCATCAACCACAATCTCTGGCATCCGTTTAAGGTGGGTAAAAAACTGGCTATATTCTAGTAATGTAGCAGTTGATAAAACTAATCTACAAAATATTTGAACAGATAAAGGAATTACAATTGAAAATTTTAACAGTTAGGCAACATATTAACCCTTTCATCATCTTTCTAGGTTGACATGCTTTTAGCAAGCACCCTTAGCTTCATAATCTATGCTTCTTGGCCTCTTAATTTTAGATAGGTGACCATCAGCAGAGATACCTGTTAACATGCTACCAAGTTAGTCAATCACTTTTTTCCTATTATTGTTTGCAATACTGAAGCCTCATAATCTCTAACTCTTTGCATAATTTACTGTCAAGTTTAAAATGTCATGTTATTATAGTAACTAAACACATCATTCTTGTGTTTCTGGTTGCTTATATAAGATGTTGCTTAAATAAAAAATTCCCTAAAAACATTAGGGCTCAAACACACATCTCTTTGTAGTTTGTTTATACTGTTTCAGAAAGAAGACTACGTATACCATGACAGTTATGTGTTTTGTAGGCAAGTTGAATAATGCACCAAAGGCTTTGAAACTTTTTAAAAGGAAAAATAATTCTTTGAACTGACAGTGAGCAACCTTTTCAGAGCTGCAGAATTTCTGTTTGATGGCCTGTGTCAGATGCAATGAACATGAAACTTTCCATACATCAAATATGTCAGTAGTTTGGAGATTTTAAGAGGTCTTTGCTGAAGTGCTTTTGATTTCAGGAATGATGAACCAGTAATGCATACACACACACACACACACACACACACACACACACACACACACATATGTATGTATATATATTTCCAAGTTAGGAAGACAGAAATTTCCAGAAGTCTCTAGTTAGTAGTATTTTTTAGTAGTTAAGGTAAAAGCACTGTTAACTGAGATTTTATCTGTGCAATGGTGTTATATTATCTCAGAAGTATGCAACTGTCAGGCCAATCTTCAGACTCTATGTAACTAATGGCAAAACTAAGTCTCAGACTGAACAATTTGCTGAAAACCATTTCATAGGGAATGACTCTAACTTTTATAGTCATTTCATATCCCACAATGCTGCCTAAAAGTAGAAGATTCCACCTTAATCTTTACAGTAGTAAGATCGTAGCTCAAGAAGTGTGTATGAGGGAAGTTTGTTTTGTTTGTTAATTTTTACTGTTCATTGTTCTTGAACTCAATTTAAGATTATGTTTATTTTATTATTATGTTGTTAAGACCAGTCAGTGGTCTCATTCTATCTTGTATCTTTATTTCATTTCAAATAACTCTTCCTTTTTGCTACTCTTGGGAAGATTGTAGAAGGAGTTAAATTGGAGCCTGAGTAGTCTAAGCTAAGCAGAGGTGGCAATTGGGAAGAAATATTTTCTTGGAGGATCCAGAAGTTTTTGCACTCACGCTACTCACAGGACAGGACTTTAGAAGTCCTATTTGTGTTCTGAAATCCAGTTTATTAGGCATAAAAATCTGAGACCCAGATTCTATATCTAATGTTCTTTGCAAGAATCCATGTCAGCCATTGGGATTATTGGTAAGTTATTTCCCAATGGAATGCCTTTATGGCTGAATACTTAGCTCTTTACTTTCAAATTCATTTTTATCATCTTTTTCAAACATTTTAAATGTTATGTTTGATGTAAAGATTAGAAGAGAAATCCCTTCAATTTTAAGTGAAAATTTTCAGAGGATGTAAAAAAAGTAATAGCCGCTTGTCCAGACATGATGATTTAAATTCTTCATTAGATAGTATTTTTGGTATGTTTTTTAATTTATAGAAATACCAGAACAAAAATGAACCCTTTGTAGTTTTAGAGTGGCAGAGGGAAGAGAGTGAGTGCTGCCTAATCTCAATAGGCAGATTAGTAGCTTCTGCAAAATATTACAGGAAGTATTACGCACAAGGTCAAAATACAGAGAAAATCGTTAATCTCTGTCGTTTGCTATGAAGATAAAAGGACATAACTGAATGCATGCAGGAGAATATGCTAAGATTCTGTCATACGCAACGTATGATCCTACTATGTTCACAGAAAATCAAGATACATTTAATAATTTTGGATTTTATAGGTACTTATGAGTTGAATGCTATTACTACTCTCTAAGTAATTTATTACATAATGATGAGTAAAAACAAAACTAAAACTCTATATTGGTTATAATACATATAGGCATCATTTCTATGTTCCATAGCTGAGAATCAAAGACAAAATACTTTGAGTCAGACATAACCAGAATATGGGTTAAATCAGTGGATTTCAATATTTCTTCCACCAAGGGCTAAGGGCTTTTTTTAGTATAAATGTGTGTGCATGCATGTATGTGTGGGTTTGGACCCCTTGTTTGGCAGGCTTTTAACTTTCTAAACAAGGTGCATTCTTTAAAAAATATATTAGATATATGAGTGTCAATCAGAACTTCTGAGCAACGTTTCAGAAAATTGGCATTTTCTTCTTCTTTATTGATCACTTGCAACCTGCATTTTGCTGGACACAGCATTCAAAATCCAAACAGACAGCATCCTTGTTTTCATGAATATTAAAATATGGGTGTGTGTGGGTAGGGGTAGGGGTCAAAGGTATAACTAATAAAATTCCGGATCCATTAGAAAGCAAGTTGACATTTTAGTTAGTTTGTCCAAGGTTGCCAAAGATACATGCAACATTCCTGTAGAACTTAATAAAGTGAAAATCTTTCTGACATTCAGAGTTGCAGGTGCCCAGGGTGGGATTCACTATGGGATTCAGTGATGTTACTGTATGAAGTATCCAAAAAGCAATGCTTGAAGAGAATGAATGATACAAGGAATTGCAGAATGGGGTGGGAGCCCCACGTGTAGTCAGGTACAGGCAAGGGATAGTGGCGATGGCAGATCTGCTATTGAGCATTTGCTACGTGCCAGTAGCTTTCCACGTGGTGTCTACAGCTCTCAGCAAAACCCTCAAGGTGACTACTATTGCTGTCAGTTTCCTTTTTCTTTTTTTCTTTTCCTTGTCTTCCCTCCCTCCCTTCCTTCCTTTCCTTCTTCTTCCTTCTTTTTTTCTCTCTTTTCCTTTCTTTTTTCTTGAGATGTCTCTTTCTTTCTGTTCTTTTCTCCCTCCCTCCTTCCTTCCTTCCTTCCTTCCTTCCTTTCTTCCTCCCTCTCTCCCTCCCTCTTTCTCTCTCTACTTCTTTCTTCTTTCTTTTTCTTTCTTTCTTTCTTTCTTTCTCTTTCTTTCTTTGTTTCCCCTTCCTTCCCTCCCTACTTTCTTCCTTTCTTCCTCCCTCCCTCCTTCTCTTCCTTTCTCTCTCTCTTTCTCTACTTCTTTCTTCTTTTTCTTTCTTTCCTTCTTTCCCTTTCCTTCCTTCCTTCCCTCTTTTCTTCCTTCCTTCCTTCTTCCTTTCTCTCTTTCTTTTTCTTCTTTCTCTCTCTCTCTCTTCTTTTCTTTTCTTTGGTCTTGCACTGTTGCCCAGGTTGGAGTACAGTGGTGCAATCACAGTTCACTGCAGCCTCAAACTCCAGGGTTCAAGCAATTCCCCCACCTCAGTCTTTTCAGTAGCTGGGACTACAGGCACTCACCACCACACCCTGCTAATTTTTTTATTATTAGGTTGGGTCTCACTTTGTTGCCCAGGCTGGTCCTAAACTCTCAATTTCAAGTAATCCTCCCTCCTTGGCCTCCCAAAATGCTGGGATTACAGGTGTGAGCCACCATGCCTGACCTATTTTTACCATTTCTCATAGGAGAAAATGAAGCCTGAGACAGTGGGTAATTTGCTCAAGGTTCCATGGGTAGAAGTAGCAGTAACTGAATTAAGATCCAATCACACTGCCCCTTGACTGTATTGATATTATGTAACTGAAGTTATTAGGAATACATGGGAAAAATGAAGGGGAAGAAAAAGGCAAAAAGAAAGAAAAAAGAAAAAGAAAAGAAAAGAGTTCATGGAAAGAAGTCTTGAAATTGGAC
This sequence comes from Saimiri boliviensis, assembly GCF_048565385.1. Taxonomy (NCBI): domain Eukaryota; kingdom Metazoa; phylum Chordata; class Mammalia; order Primates; family Cebidae; genus Saimiri; species Saimiri boliviensis. The sequence continues at coordinate 11,476,749 of NC_133464.1, forward strand.
CTGTAGAAAGAGAAAAGAAATTAAAGATTTTTAAGAGGAAAAAAGCATTTACTATGGATTAGGAAAACAGCGTGGTCATTTAAACAAACCAGAAAAATCACAAATTTCTGCTTATGACATTTCAGGTATTCTAAATTAGTACACACACAAGCTAAAATTAGAGAATGTAACTATTTTTTACTTCATTCTTCTTTAGATCACAAAATTTACCTTTCAGCAAGCCCAATGCTTATTTTTATCATGAGGCATAAATGAACACCTTTAGTTGTTTTGATGGTAGGCCATTCTAAATCTTCTAAAAAGCAAACCTCTGAACAGGTGGTGAGTCTTCAGATTTCCTCTTGGTGAACGCTATGCACAGGAAGGAAATTACATGTTGTGGATTAATTCTGTCTCATGCTGCTATGTCTTTTTGTCGTGAATTCTATTTCCTATAAACACAATTAGTTGACGGATCAGTGGGTTGCTATTATTAACTAGGTTAGGTCTATTTTTTTAGTGTCCCTGCCCAAAAGTTACTCAGCACGGGCTTGAACCACACCATATGTCCAGCGTTGCTACGTTTTTGTCAGAATAATGCAATGTAGCGATGTCTCTTATATGCCCTTCAGCTAAGGGGTAAGACTTTGCCTTTTTCTAAGGACACACATTGGAATTAGCTGTCATATCACTGGTTTATATTTGTTTTACGACAGTTCATAGGATATGATTTCAACAATGCCAACCTAATCTGCTTTATTTTTGAAAACAGTTCTTCTTTGAACTCATGAGATGTATTTGTTTATTAAATTAAAATACATTTGAAACTATCCTTAAAAATCTTATCGATGAATTTCTCTCCTTATGTTAAAATGAGATGTACATAGTACAGTGGTTAAGCAAGTTGGGTCTCATGTCCGTGTGACATAATTCAAACTCTGGCCTATAGATTAGTCAACATCTATACGATCTTGGGCTAGTTATTTCACATGTTTGTACCTTAGTTTTCCTATCTGTAGAATTGGGATAATGACAATGACTACCATTTCTACTACAGAGTTTCATGGGTGTATGCATTTTTATTTAAAATAAATAAATAAACACATATGCAATATTTAGGGCAGGACCTTGTATGCAGTAGTCATTCAATAAATGTTAGATATTATTACTACCACCCCTACTGTCACCATGTCCCCATTTAGGAATATTTACTTTGCACCTGCTTTGTGCCAAGCACTGGACTTACAAGGGTGAAAAAAATTATGGAGAAGGTCTCTTCTATCTTAGAGCTTATATTCAATGGTGAGAAACAAGTAAGCATAATTTTTTAAGCCAAAAACGTCAACTATTAGAAATACATGAATTAATATAGAGTGAAATGATTAAAAGTTCATTAGACTGAGTGGTCCAGGAAAGCTTCTGTGTTTGTGACATTTAAACTCAAATTTCATGATAATAAAAAGCAAGTTAAGAAGGTGAAAGAGGGAAAAGTATTCAATGGGGAGGGAACCGTCAGTAACAAGGCCACAGGACAGAAAAACCTAAGGGAAAGGAAAGGAAAAAGGTCAGAGTGGCTGGAGAGTGTGGCAAAGAGGAGAGAGCAAAAAAATTCCGCCAGGGTTAGTGCACGGACAGCATCTGGACAGGCTAAGGAGTCTGAGTGTTACTTTTTGTGCAACTGGAAGCCACTGCAGAGGAGAGACAGATCACATGTATGCCTCAAAAAGATTCTTCTGAGTCCTCACTGGAAAATAGACTATTGGGTTGGGCAAATGAAGAAGCAGAGATTTAGGTTAGGAGGCTACCAATGTGGGCCATGTGAGAAACGATGGCAGCCTGGTCTGAGGAGGTGGGAGCCAGGGTGGAGAGAAGAGGAAAGATCAGATTAAATTGTTGTAATTATTTTTGTGCCATGTTGTCTACTTGACCACATATCAGATAGACACCCAAAAGTGCTTGATGATAGCAATCGTCATTCATAACATTTATTGCAGACCCAGACGCTGTACTAGTTATCAGGAATTTAAGCTTAGGTCTTGTAGGGAAAATGGACACATGAAAATCAGTAAGACACAAAGTGATATTAACTCCGGTGAGCATGAATAGATGGTACAAGTACTCAAAAGAGCCCACGCATCTGGGGCTTTCCAAAAAAAAAAATTCATGGAAGAAATAATATTTGATTTTAGTTTCCAATGATGATGAGTTGGAGTTTGGTATGTTGGGAAATGGGCAGAAATGCACTCTGGACAGAAAATGGAGGCGCAAGGTTCAGAATTATAAATGTTCGTGGAGTATTTAGAGAAAATGACATGAATTGCCATGACTGGAACACAGCAAATGGACAGGACTAAGAATGATGAAGAGAAGGATGAGTACGATGGAGTTTTATTTTGCAGGAAGGAGTGCTGGGGAACTGGCACACCAATATGAGATATAAAAATTGTTAAAAATTTGGCAAAAATTCAGAATTTAATTTCAGGAAAAATTTCACTAGATATCAAATTAACTAAAAACTGTATGTCATACTATTAATTCTGATACATGTTTACCACAGAACCAAGGGCAATCAGCTAAATTACTCCTTCACATAACAAGATGAAACTAATAGTATCTCGGTAGGGCATGCAGAATAATTAACTAATATGAATATAGAAACTGTGACTTTTTAAAACCATTTTACTGCTTATTGTATAAAACTTAATTCATTTCTTTCAGGAAACAACATAAGCAAGGAAATAATACTATAGGGCATTTATTCAATGGTAATAATGATACTTGCTTTAAATCAAATTTATCTGACAACAAAATTTAAAAGCACTTTACAAAGAATATATACCCAAACATCAGTTGCTACAAACATGACAAAGGACTAATTTATTTGCTCTATCATGAATTAATAATAGTCAATTAAAAAACTTTAAGACAAACAAATAAACGACAAAGAGTTTGAACAGACAATTCAGCAAGAAGGAAAAACAAATGCCCAGACACAAAATGCAATGCAATGTGTAATACGTATTCATGTATGTCTACAGATTTATGCTGTTTTATAGTTCAAAGTGTGTAAGTGAAATTCAACTTATATTGTTTATAAAAGTAAATTCTTGCAAGCAGCTTGACAATATGTTATAAAAATTCTTAAAATATTTGGTAAATAAAGATCCTTATATATTGGGTAAATAATTCCCTTTCTGAGAATCTATTCTAAGAAAACAAACTTAAGTAAGTAAAGTGTTACGTTGATGAAAACAGCTGAAATTTCTATCTATACAGAAGTTTTGAGATTTAGTGCTAAAATTACTTCATATGATATGATACAGATTTTGAAATATGATTTAATAAAATATATAATAACATAGGAAATGCTTCCAATATGGCATAAAATAAAAATTAGTTAAAATTATATTTATGCTTAAAATATATGAAGTACCTTAGACACACACACACACACACACACACACACACAGAGAGAGAGAGAGAGAGAGAGAGAGAGAGGAAAGACATTTACTATGTGGATTTTTTAAATGAAGGAATATGGTTCTTTATTTTCCCTGAATGTTTCATATTTTCTTGAAGCAGCACATAATAATGTTATAACATCATTTTACTTAAAATTTTACAACTTTCTTGTCAAATAACTGATTAATTCTATTTTAAATTGTAAAAATTTAAGACCAGATAATATTTTTAAACTTTCTCAGGTACAGTACTAGGTACTGGTGAAATAATTGAAAAAAAACTGGTCCCTGCCTTTGAGCCGCAGTTCAACTTGGGCGTGGTTAGATGCAAAGCTCCTTCCTGGTCAGGCCTCTAGCTTGTGAACGTCATCATAACCAGGCATTCCAAACAGATGGTATCTATCCACTGGTTTCTGATTTTTTTTTTTTTTTTGAAAGGATGGATCTTGCTATTTTGCCCAGGTTGGCCTTGAACTCCTAGGCTCAATTGATTACTCTCTCTCCTGAGTAGCTGGGATTACAAGTGTGTGCCACCACATCTGACTTCCATCAACTTGTGTTACAGATTGCCAGGGTTGAGCTGGGTGTGATGGCACACGCTTGGCAGTCCTAGCTATTTGGGAGACTGAGACAGGAAGATCACTGGAACCCAAGAGTTCAAGGCTAGCTTGGGCAACATATTGACACTCCATCCCTAAAATAAAATAAAATAAAATAAAATAAAACAAAACAAAATAAAATAAAATATAAAATAAAGATTGCCAGGGTGATAATTTAACTTGCCCAAGAAATTCACCACATCCCTATTTACATCTGAATAAAATTCTTGATCATATAATTTTTCTTAATACTGTTTTTATAAGACATGACAAACAGTTGATCACCATTTATGTAATAACCCACCTAACATTAAAAGTAGAATTACGCTTTCTATGGTCTTCCCTAAACAGTCTGCCTGTGCTATCCACGCTGAGAGATACTTCAAGAGTTAACACAAAGAACTTTATTTTACAGTTATAGTCTATTGCTGGTTGTGAAACTTCTGATATATTAGCAGAAATTGTCTTGACTGTTGAATTCCTGTATGTCAGCTGGTCTCCACCTAGATCTTTGAGATTTATGCTTTTCCTGATGAACTGTTTTTCACTTTTCTAATATTTGTGCCTAGCAAGTCATTCACTGCCTGTTTCAGACCACATTTTTCTGTATCACCAAAACATTAAGCTTGAATTATGTTTTTCTCAGTCAGATGTAACTTCACCATTTGATGAGAAGGTTGTATCTCTCCAAATTGCTAATTGTTAGGTGACATGGTACACAATCTAAATCTTATTTTGCCAGCATAAATAACATGTCTATTTTCTCAGTAACCTATTGAACCACCTTCTTGTTATAGAAGTAGATAAAATTGGTTTCCATGGTGAGCTTATCATTAGACTTATCATAAGATTAGTCAGTCTGTTGATGGAAATATTTTTTCTTAATCTGTTTCTGTTTGAATAATATAGCATGTTTTCCCCTAATGTATTTTAGTGACTTAACTTAAAAGATTAAATTTTTGGCTAGAAATTTCCAGGTGACATTTGTAGTCTTTATTAAGTTTTGGTTTATAGAATTTAAAGTATAAAACCACATTCATTATATAAAATTAAAATTAACAGATAGGTCAGGAATGAGAAGTGAAATTCTCTTTCTCCCATCATTCTTAGCTTCTTTTATTAAAAACTATATTGAGATGTTCATATATTTATATTTATATTCACATGTCCTTGCTTATTCTAGACATTTTCCTGTATCCACAGCATTATATATGTATATCATGTATTATAACTTACATAATTAATCTATGTATTTTGGTTTTACTCAAACGATACCATAGTATAACATTCTACAGTGCTTTCACCAAAAGTATCATGCAAAAATGTTCGCATCAGTCATTTTTAGATCTTCCTTATTGTTTTTACAATAAGGAAAAAGATTTTTACAACTACATATTATTTTTTGTGTGTAGTATTATGAATGATTTCACTAACCCTTAGTGAGTTAGTCAGTGATACTGAGTCCCTGCAATGTGGTTGAACTCATATTGGATGTCAGGGAGACAGTGGTGAAAAAAGACCAAGCCTTTGTCCTCAAAGTGCTCACAATTTTGTGCCCTTAAGGATAAGATTTTTACTATTATGGCAGCTTTTCTATTCAGAATACATTTTACTCCATTTACATTTATTGATTTTATAAATGTGTTTGGTCCTATTCTGATGTCTTAGAAGACTGTATTCCATGACTTACTGCTTCCTTCTTATCTATTTATAGCTAAATTGAATGTACTCTTGTTTTTTGTATTTTTTGAGGCACAAAAAATGTCAGCTGAACTAACCAGCTTCTTTTAGTAGTTTTCTCAATATCTTTAGATAGTGCATTTGAATAACTATTTTTTGATTACTAACTTTATACAATTTATGTCTGCTTTGAAACTTAGAAATCACTGTTTGTATTTTCTTTTACCCCCGAGTTTTAGTACTTTACATGATTGTAAAATATAAAGGATTATAACATTTACATTCTCCTCTGTAACCGTAATTCTCTTGTTTATTTAAATCTAGTTTTTCATTTATATTGATCTAGCAATAGCATTCATCCTTTATAGAGAACACATTATTTAAATTTATCTCTTTCTTGGAGATCTCATTCTTTCTCCATGTATATGCTTCTTTCTCAATACACACACACACACACACACACACACCTTTCTCTCTCTCTCCATATATATAGCCATATATAAAACCATAGTTATGATACATATATCCTTTACATGTAAGATACATAACTTTAAAAATGGCCAATATATTCATATGTCCTTGAGTGTTTCAAAAATTATTATTTTTGTCTGTCTACTTTGACTGAAAATCTTGGCTGAGTGTACAATGTAGGAGTCATATATTTTTTTCTGTTAGAATTTTGCCAGTATTTCTCCACTGCATTGGTCCTTGGAAGTTGATGTCTGAAATGCTCCCAGTTTGCTTTTTCTTCATCACACTGTGCCAAGTGCAATGTTCTGTGCTGGAGGCAGAAAGAGGGAAAAGTCTCAGATCCCTTCATGGTGAAGCTCCCCGATTAGGGTGTGGTTGAGCTCCAAATCAGTCATCTGGCTCATGGACATAATTCTAACCCAGTAGTTATGAATAGAAAGTTCATCCTTTGTCCTAAGGTCCAGTAACTTCACTAGAAATCTTCAGTTAACTTTCCACATCATTTCTTTGTAAATACAGTGTGATTCTTTAACTTCATCATCTTTTACTTTAAGAAAGACTTCTTTTGTTAAACCATTGAACTTTTTTCTGTTTCTTTGTTTTTGTTTGTTTTCTTCAAGAATATAAGTTTTGACCATTTGGTCACTTTTAGTCTTCTGTAAGTATTGTTTTCTGTCTCTAATGAGTTTATATGTTTATTCCTTTATTTTTGTGTAATTTGCTTTTCAGGCTTGTCTTTTACCTTGCTTACTGGTTTCAGCAATATATGTTTCACTCTTTTCTTTTTCAAGTGTAGTTTTCATCTGAAAAATGGTTATACAGATATTTTCAACTTTTTTTCTGAAATTGGTGAGTTCACATTTATCTGTTATTTTTGATCCCTCTTTTATATCTTTAATATCTATTTAAAATTCTTTGCCCAGAATCCATGGTCCATGTTGCATGTTTTCTTTAGATTCTTTAAGATTATCATTTGATATAAATTTGCTTCCGCTGATTGGGAGCAATTCTTTTATAAAATGCAGTATTTATCTGATCTTTGCTTCTTTCTCTCCCTTTCCCTTTCTCTCCCTTCTGTATTCTCTTTTTGGGACGAGCAGATCATCCACAAAGAGGATGAGGCTTGTTGTAATTTATGTTTAAATTACAGCTTTTTATTTTGTAATTAGAGTTTGCTTATCACTGATCTGGTGACCTTGGTATGCAATTACAAAGACAGAGGCTCCTCTCTCTTCAGCTCTTCTAACTCCATATAACTCCAAGTTTCTTGGTGTTAGGAGTTTTAATGGGAAAAACAAAACAAAAATGGCCAATATTTGTCATTCGTCTTTAGTCAGCCTCTTCTACTGTTCTGAGAAGTAAAAGTTGAGCCTATTTTTTCCACACCCCTAGTAAAAGATCACTAGTTAGACCTTTTAGAATTTACCAGTTACTTTTAAGAAATCTGCCTCTCAGTCAAGATCTAGAGAGATGAATTGTCCCTTACTTTTTCTCTCATTTTATATCAATTCAATTGTATTTTGCAATAGTCTTCTTATTGGGGCTGTCATAGCTTCCTAATTTTGTTGCATTTTAAATTTTATCTAATTTTTAATTATTTTAATCAATTTTTTAAATGACAATGCAGAAAATAAATACTTTTCTTATTATATTTTACAAGAAGTCTTCATTAGTATGCTTCAAAATAAAGTAATCAAAGTAAGTATTTGCATCCATTTAAAATATATTTCAGTGTTTTCAGTTCTTAGGTAAAGTGTTTCCAGTTCTTAGGGACAAATGTATTCTGGAATTCTAATTTTGATTTCTTCACTTACCAGCTGTGATTCTTCTATTTAGTCATTAAATTTTTCTCAGTCTTAAGGGGATAAAAATTCCTACTTACCTCACCAGGCTATTTTGTGAGAATCAAACAGAATAAGATGTGAAAATTTGGAATGCTACCAATTCTAATGCAAGTATCAGGTACAGTCAATATTTACATTTTGCATATGGAAAAACACTTCCATTTTTACAGATGGAAAAAAACACAAGTCATGGCTTATAGAAGACCATAATAGATTCTGCTTTTTGCTTGAGTTATCTTCAGATGAGTTATTTTTCACTAAGTCTGATGGAGATGGACAAGATTGCACGTCAGTGTGTCCGTGCTTGCAATTACTTCCCTTTATCTTCACCTTCCACCATGTTTGCTAATAGAGGTGACAAACCTGTCAGTTCTGTTTCTGAGCATATGCAAAGCTGAAATGGGTATGGAGAGTTAGGGAGTTTATACCAGAATGAGCCAAAACTTACTTACACAGAAGCATAATGGAGAAATAAAGGGTAGCAGAAACTTCGTTTTGGAGGGAAGTTTTGATGGAGGATGAGAATGAGAAAGGAAGAGACAGGCCAAGCTAAAGAGAGAGGAAAGGCATTTTAAATTGTGTTTTTGGTTATGAACTGAATTTCTTTTAATGTTTTCAAAAGATAGAGTATTAGAACTATTTTTAATTCCTTTGGGTAAAGGACTGTGTTTCTGTATTTATGATACAGAATGACATAGGACTTATATGGGATGCCTCCCATTTCCTCCTCCTATCTACTCTCAGCTCTTCTCCATCCCGTGCTGTGCTCTGGGAGACTGACCTTCACCTTTGGCCAATGGGCTGCATGATCAAGCAGCTAGCAGAACAAGAGTGAAATTGGGGATTTCATCCTAATACCTTCTTCCTGACAGTCACTGTGGACCAGCTGTGTCCCTTGACCACAGGTCATGGTCTCTCTGAGGGAAATTTCTCTGACTCCAGGTTCAAAGAACCACTCACCTCTTGACCTTTTTGACTCAGGTGGTGTGGTTTCCCACCATCTTTAGCTACCAGGTAGTGTTACTATCCTTTGTGGTTTCTGTAGAACCTGTATAGATTCATAAATAATTCCATTGTAAACTCCCTACTCAAACAATAAGAGTGTGTTATTTTATACTAGAACCCTGAACCACACAGGACCAAATGAGGCTCTTAGATTTATTTGGTTTGTAGAAATATGTTCTAAGTGTATAGTATTGTCCTAGAAAAAACACAGGTGATCTAGTGGCCATATAAGTCAATCAGCTGAAATGGTCAGAACTTTTTTTTTTTTTGGCCAGTTTTCATGCTTTAAGTGGGAGCCTACCAAGTCAGATAACTGGATATATGACTTCATGTCATTAGTAGATGTTAATTTTATGGAGAAGGAGGAAAGAATGCAAACCCTTTTTTGAACATCAACTTTCCATTGATGTCAGTGTTCAGCATTTCATTGTCCTATATAATCCTAATATGAATATTATAAGAAAGGTCTATTTTTGCTTCATTTTAGAGATGAATATCATGAAGGTTAGACAGCCTTAAATTGTTTCTCTAACTCACAGGAACTCTTTTAAAAATTCAGATTGTTAGGACCATCTAAGATATGCAAAAACAAAACAAAACAAAACAAACAAACAAAAAAAAACAAGAGAAAATGTCTGGGTTTCTAGATTCGGAAAGGTTATATTAGCCCTCACCCCTCACTTGGTGATTCTGATCTGCAGCCAGTTTGAAAAACCTAAAGTTTCCAAGTATTTCTTGCCCTATCCATGAAAAGAAGTTTTCCCCAACAATGTGATACTAAAGATCAGCATCTACTTTGTAACATTCACATCTGTTTACTCAGTGGAATTTACCCTGCCCTCAGCCACAGCTACTACTGAGTGAATCCGCAAGCCTTCTGCTTCTAGGAAGAATCACATGCCAAACACGGACTTAAATGGACCCTCTTCCTCCGTGTGTCCTGATACAGTTGCTAATAAAACCATTTATCCCATCTGTAAAGGATTTGTGTCATCGCACTAAACAGGCGATGGACCAAAAGGCTCCTACGCATCCCCAGCTCAGTCAAACCTACTGGGTACCCCCTATTTCATTTTTAGAGTAATAATTTCTTCTTTATTTAAAATTAAATGGGGAAAATCACTTTGTCTTATGAAAACCTTTGAAAATTAGACTAAGCTTAATTTGAATTCTAGGAATGTGCTTTCATATTTCCTTATGTGTGATGTATTTTTTCAGAAGATATTGGACACTCAAAGCTGATAGCCACCCTTGTAAGGAAGGAATCATTTAGTCATTATTTCTGAGGCCTGCTGTCATCTTTGCTTCCTCAGTTTGGGAAAGAGAGGGTAGTATAACAGGTTATTTTGGAATATGCAAGACATGTGCTGATGAGCTATAATTACATAGTGACATCTTGGGAACTGCTATTTGGATGCTGCTTCCAACTAATTTATAATTCTTTAAAGATGCTACATTCACATTGGTTTTCATTTACTTTCATTTTTTTCCCCCCATTTCTTTAAAACTGGGAGCACTGCTATTGGCTTAAATATCTCAACGATTTTCTTCTACAACATCCAGCCAAGCTGAATTAAAACTTGTTGTAACAGCCAAGAAGCTAAAGGTAAAGCTCTTTAAATATTTTCTAAAATTATCTAATTGCTTCTTAAGAAACTTTTTCTTTGTTTTTGCTGCCTTGTTTTATCCTAATTATCAGACAGTCCAAATGGATCTTACTAGGATCCTATGGTCTTTTTGCCCTTACTGGGGCCTGTTTTCTGTAGACACTGATCTAAAATAAAATTACACGAATTTGTTTAGATGAAACAATTTAAATTATTCACTTTTCAGGTATCTGAGTGTCTCCTATGGACACAGTTTCTGCCCCCAGTAGCTGACAAGTTTTGGGGACAGGGACAGGGAAAGAGGTGGTCACAATAGTGGACACCATGGGAGTGCCTCTCTGGAGAAGTTAGGAAAGGCACTGGCTAGTAACTTCTCTGTTGAGACACGTGGTATAATAGACATTCAGAGAAGGGAATAGGGCAAGGAAGAACACTTTAAGCATGGAAACAGGATGTCTCAGAAGGAGGAAGTGAGAGCGAACAGGCTACACTGGGGGTGTACTGCAAGTTGCTGAGTAGGATAAAGCTTCTGAAGGCAAACCCAGCCCATTTACAGAATGTCTTAAAACATGGCCAATTAGGTTTCTCTTGATCCTGATGCCCATTTTGCTTCTTGGCGTCTTAACAGCAAAATGAACAGTAGTCAATGTGATAAGATAGCAAAGTTGTCTCTTCAGTCACTCTATTAGCATGTTGTAGTGAATTGGAGAAGAGAAGCAGCTGCAGGTTTGCAGAGGAAATCAAAACACAGCGATTGCTGATACTCCCCACGGAACCATCACGAAAGCTCAGTACGGAGGGACTCTATAGAGCCCTGCAGCCTGAACTGCCCCCGCGCCAGTGCCTGGAGGGCATTCCTTTGCTTTCCACTGCATTTGATCCTCAATCTTCATTTGATACTGAAACAAACTTTCAGTAAAAGAAAGTATGGTTGGGTATCTAAGATAATTGGTGAACTGATCCATTTTATACTTGAGGTAACTCGAGATTTCAGTTTACCTTGATATAAATATCTGAGAATTTGAGTGGCAGTTACCCATTTAAAAGATAACTAGATTTCAACTGTGACCCAAGGAAAATTTGCATAAAATTATTCTCTCCTCCCCTCCTCTCCTTTCTTCTTTTCTTTTTCTTCCCTCCTCCTTCTCCTCCCCCTTCACTTTTTCATGTTCTCTTACTCCTCCTCCTCCTCTCTCTCTCTTTCCTGAAGATCAAGGGCTTCACTCGTGATGTGCTCACCCTTAACCAACATGCAAATCATGAATCTCCTCAAAGGGGATCAGGAACATGAGAAACAGCTCCCCATGTTCAGTGATGACTGAAGAAGTGGTATTTATACTTATGTTTTTAAAAGATGCAGAAAAAAATGCTCCTGTTTTTTTTTTTCAGAGCTAAGACAAAAAGCAATGGATGTTATGGAAATAGTTACTGGAATCAGAGGCAGATTCTTCTGACTCTGTCACAGACTAGCTATGTAGCATCTTGGGTGAGCTGTTTTATCTAAAAAATACAATATTTGAGCTGTATGGGATGTTCAGTGCTTTAGCTTTATCTATAACCCTGCTTCATTTGTTCATTCATATAACAAGCGTATGTGGAGAACGTAGAATGTTCTAGGTGCTATGCTGGGTTCTGGGGAATGTGAAGGTAAAAAAGTCCTACCTTGATAGATCAAAGACTGGATGGGGGTAAGGCTTCCACAGGAGTGATGAATCCAGAGATAAGCAAATTTACAATGATAGTCGGATGAGATACATGCTATGGGACAAGTGGACATGGGTATCAACAAAAACAAGGAGGAGTGTCACTTAGTAGGGACTGGTAACCAAGGTTGCAGTCAGGGAAGTTTTTATAAGGGAAGGAATGTCGAATCAACAATACACAATGAAACTCTTTCGAAAAACAAAAACAAAAAAAACCCAGAAAAATAAAATTATTTAGGAGAGACGGCGAGGGAGAATGTGCTCGCGAAGGGAGTGTAGTCTGTTCAGGGGCTCAGTTTGTGTCCACAGGGCAGGCGTGTTGGTGACTGGTGGGCATGGACCTGGAGGCGTGAGCTGAGGCCACAGCCCCACACAGCCTAGCATAACAGAGGAGGAAGATCATTATATTTGCATTTCAGGACACCTCTTTGTGCCTTGGTATCACCTTCATAAAATGAGCAGATGAATGAGGAGATTATTTCTAACGTTTTGAGGTCGTGTTCTTTTTTGAGAATATTAAATTTTTCTCTAGAAAAAATGCACATATGGGTAAAACTATCCATTACCTTCCTGGGGGGCATAAAGAGCCCCTGAAGTCCAACCCACAGATCACAGGTTAATCAGCTCCCCATTGTAATGGCCTGTGTTTACTTTTCATATTAGTTTTTCTTGACGGTATTTGTCCCAAGCCTACTTAACTGATCCTGACATTTTTTACATTATTGTTTGTATGCTCCTTCATTCAGTTAATGAAACCAAGAGCACATCTCTCACAAAGCTCATGTGCAGCCCTTCTGACGTTACCCACAGCACAATAGGTGGAATCAGTGATTCATTGAGGCAGCTATCATTCTAGAGATCTTGGGGTCAGGGATAGTGGAATGGCCTATCTGCTTCCATCTGCTGCCATATTCTTCCTATGGGCTCCAGTCCCAAGACTGAAGGTATGGGGGCAAGAGATAACCACTCATGTAGGTATTTGGCAACCAGTACCCAAGCTCCCAGAGTCCTAGGCAGGCCAATGTCTAGGGTGAGGCAGTCCCAAAAGGGAACCAAGACAGAGAGCCTGAGCCAATTGTGGCAGAAGAAAGGACACAGCAGGCCTGGGCAAGCAAGATGTGGGGAGGCAAGCACTCTCCATGGCCACTTGGTCTCCTGGCCTCACCATTGTGTGGTGCACAGTACAAATGGCTAGTCCCTCACGTGAGGGCTGAAGCCGCCTCTGTGCTCCCAGCTTGATATGATTTGGCTGTGTCCCCACCCAAATCTCATCTTGAATTGTAGTTCCTATAATTCCCATGTGCTATGGGAGGGACCTGGTGGGTGGTAATCGAATCATGGGGACGGGTTTCCCCATACTCTTCTGATGGTAGTAAAGAAGTCTAATGAGATCTGATGGTTTTATAAGAAGAAACCCCCTTTGCTTGGTTCTTATTCTCTCTTGTCAGCTGCCATGTAAAACCTGCCTTTCACCTTTCACCATGATTGTGAGGCTTTTCCAGCCATATGGAACTGTGAGTCCATTAAACCTTTTTTTTTTTTTTTTAATTACACAGTCTTGAGTATGTCTTTATCAGCAGCATGAGAACAGACTAACACAAAGCTATAGTGGAAGTGGCTGAGGAATTGAGCCAGAAAGGGACATTGGTTAGTTCAGCTTGAAGAGCTGGGAAGAAGAAAAGAAAGAAGACTGAAAGTGGCCCCTCCAGGACACTGCAGACTATCAGCCTTGTTGAATGCTTGGGTTCTTGCATGAAGCTCTCCTTTTCCTTGTGGCTTAGTGCCAGCAAGTACGAAAAATGGAAGTATTGATGGAAAAAATACACATTGTCAGAAGATGGGTAGTTGGGGACTCTATTGGTTAGAAATGCATATGCATGCAAAAAGGAAAAAAAAAGATGTGGCATTAAAACCATCAGCAAACTATTGAAAGAATTTACTTCCAGAAAATGTCTGTATTCTTGGAGGTAATACATTTCTATCTGTGGTCGGTATGTTTTTTTGTTTTTTAATAGATAAACCATGTATACTTATCATTATACTCTGATGCTGTTGTCGTGAGAAAAATGCCAATTTTAAGCTAGCTGATGCTTGAATTTGTAATAATCTTACTGTCCTTATTATGCCAATTATTATGCAAGCCAATTTTCCTTTTTCTTTATATACCAGATCAAGTTCAAAACTAGCCACCAAATTCAGATGGAAACATATTAATTCCATGTGAAAAGTGAAGGCAAATGGATGTTGTTTTATTGAGCAGAAATATCATTTATTTTTTCAACATATTTTCAGTTCATGATCAATTATTTTAATTCAAACTACTTAGATTTAATTTATAAAGCCGATATTGCGTAACATGTAACTTAAAGTCAAACTGTTCTACATGGACTACTTTTATTGTATTAGCAATGTCAACTCTTAATTTTAAATAATGCAATGTCACCCATTTGTTGAGCTTCCCTTATGTTCTAGCATGAGCAATTACTAGTAAGTTATATAATAATTTAGGACAGATCTTGTGGAGGAAGTAAGTCCTGCTTAAAATATGGGAAATTCTAGATGTGTTAACTCTTTTAAGCATCTAACTCAGTAGTTCTGAAGGGAAGTTTGAGAAGCTTTCCAACAAAATTTGATGAGTTGCTAGGCACCTCTTCTGTTTTAACTTCTACATTAACTGTTTCTTTTCTTTTTTTATTTTTATTTTTATTTTTTTTTGGAGACAGGGTCTCACTCTGTCACCCAGGCTGGAGTGCAGTGACATAATCTTGGCTCACTGCAGCCTTGACCTCCCAGTCTCAAGTGATCCTCCCACCTCACCTCCCTGAGTACTTGGGATGTCCCACCATGCCTGGCTATTTATTTTTATTTTTATTTTTTGTAGAGATGGGGTTTGTCTGTGTTATCTAGGCTGGTCTCGAACTCCTAAGCTCAAGTGATCCTCCCACTTCAGTCTTCCAAGATGCCGAGAGTACAGGCATGAACCACCACGCCTGGCCTATCAGCTACGTTTGAAAGACTTCTTGAATGTGTGTGATCTGGGTTTTCAATTTTCTTTTCATTTCTCCTTCTCTTCCATCAACTCATACCATCCCTTCATGTTTCCAAATCAAAACACTGCTCAGTCCTGATTTAGAGTTTGAGTTATTGCTGTGCCTCACCTGTTCCCAAGTAGAAATTGAGTGGTCTTGGATACTTTTCTGATCAATGAGTTTTTTTTTTTAAATGATTGTCAAGTTCAAGTTTATTTTCTAAAACCTATTTCTCCACCAGAATCAGTCCCACCATCAAGCATGCCTTATAAACGTTTCCTGACATTAAGTTTAGAGGAAGATACAAGGAAGTCCCAAGGTTACAGTCCTAAAAGCAGTCAGTCACAATATTAGCCTTTAGAAGTTAGGTGACAGTGGATGTCATTTTTCCTCTCTGCAGATCTATGGTCTTCAGTCAGGGAGGCATGTACAAAATCAGGCACTAGTAGCCTTTTCTCTCCCAGCAGAAGTGTCTGAGACAGAAAAAAGGCTGTTTTTCTTCATCTACTTGCCCCCCAGAAGCAGAATTCCTTGATGAGATAATTACTCACAACTTACCCAGGAAATTACATTACTTTGTAATCTTGCCTCTTTTATAAGCAAGGGTAAATCTTCCATTACAAGACCTTTCTGACTGTATCTTTGCCTGTGGGTTAATAAGACAACTGATTATACATGACAGTCTCTTTTTTTTCCTGATTATAATTCTTATTTATTCCTTTAAATGGATCACTTCCCCCTCTCATCTGCTTTATCTTTTCTTTATTGTGAGACAATCTCATGTAAAAAGAAAAGGCAAATGGATTTTATTTCTTTGGGTAAAAATGCTGTTTATTTTTCAACCATTTTTGGTTCATGTTTTGTGACTGACCGAGTAGTTTTCCTATCACTGTACTTGATACTGAAAGATGGTTGGACACTTGGATTTCCTCTCTGGCCTTTCCTCTCCCTTTTAAGATCAATTCCTGCTCAAATTTAATCAGAATAAGTGGCCAAAGGATCAATAGATCATAGAAGAATCATTTACTCTCTCTGGAACTCAGTGATGAAAGAGGGAGATTTTGAGGTGGTCTACAGTATATTGCTGGCTGATGAGGTCTAAATAATTCAGTCTTGATTCATGGAAGCAGCACTGTGAACAGTGACCAGAATAAAAAGGGGTTTCAAATTTGACTTTTTGTCCTCAAGCAAGCATCATTATGGTAAATTGACATGCAACTGTCTCAGATCATTGATTTAGAGACATCACCTAGCTAGTTCCTAAAATAGTCTATTAACAATTAATTAAAAAAATAAAGCAAGTTGGTGAGAAGAGTCAGTAGTCTGCAATCTCTATATTTCCTCCAGGCCTCCAGGACTTCATCTATGGCAGTGGTTCCCAACTGGGAGCCATTTGCTTCTCAGGGGACATTTGGCAATGTCTAGTACATTTTTGGTTGTTACAACTGGGGGATGGTGCTACTTGCATTTAGTGGGTAGAGGCCAGGGATGGTGCTGAATTTCCTCCCATGCACAGGACAGCTCCCCACTACAGAATTCTCTGGCTTCCTAAATGTCAAAAGTTCTGCTGTTGAGAAACTCTGATCTCAACAGCTACCAACAGCTAGGACCACGTGGTAGGTCTTTCTTACAGGCAGCCTCAAACAGAGGACTTCTAGAGACTTCTGGCCATCAGAATTCGGAGGAATCTTAATAAAGTATAAAATTGCTTCTGAGTCCAGGGTTACTTGGCGTGGCAAAGAGACTCCAGGACTCTCTTGGAAGCTCCTGTAAACCCAACTATGAGGACATTGGTTCAGCCTCTGAGCTCCACCTGTAAATTATTTTCAGCTATGACCTCAGATCTGATCCAGATCTCCAGTAGATCCCCCAAGCTGACTTTGCCTGTCTCTAACACTTTGGAACAATGGCCAAACCCTCCCAGATACCCTGCATTGTGAGTTTGTGTCAGAGGCACTCACTATGAGATTAACCAAAACATTAACCAGGTTAACTTTATAAAGACCACTATCCATGTTATATTTTTGAAAGTTTGGGGATTGTTTGAGGTTGTTAACTTAGTGACCAATTTTTCCAAATAATGGAAAAATTCGCTATCATCAGTTACTTTTGCCCTCTTTTGCTGGGGTGGAAACCTTACTACTCTTAGGTGGTGTCACCATATGCTGTGTTCCTTGTCTGCCTTCACTTGACCTACATTAGTTCAAAATCACATGAGGTGAGGGAATAAAATCTTCATCTTTATTGAGTTGGGGGGTGGGGGACAGGAAAGAGACTTATGTCAATGAAATGGAAATTTTCCTATACCAGGTTTCTTTTAATCACAGGGGTTCCATATTTAAGAGGATTATATAGCATTTAAAGTTTGTCTGTAAAGGTACAGTTTATAGTTTCAACGCTTTCACTTCCAGTCAGCTTTCTGTATCTGATTCCACATCCCAATCCAACTAACCACAGATTGATAATATTCAGGGGAAAATAACCCATAGAGAATAAGAATACAACAATAAAAATACATGTAAGAAACAATGCAGTAGAACAGCTATTTACAAAGCATTTATATCCTATTAGGTATTCTAAGTCATCTGGAGATGATTTAAAGTATATGGCAGGATGTGCCTAGGTTATATGCAAATACCATACCATTTTGTAACAGGGACTTGAGTATTTGCAGATTTGGGCATTTGTGGGAGGTCTTGGAACCAGTCCCCTCAGTTACGAAGGTACGGCTGTATTTCATGAAATCCTCGCCTTAAGCAAGTTACTATTATTACCAATTTCATTTTATTGATGAGGAAACTGAAGCTCAGCAATGTTGTATGGCAGTTAAGTTGTAGAATCAGAACCTAAATACTGCTTTTACTCCCTGAAACCAGGGAATTTCCCACTCTAGGAGGACTAGACTTTGCCTCAGTGACCTCAGCCATGTAAAAAAGTACATGTCAACCCTTAGGATGCATCCTGCTTCAGTTCTTCCCATGCAATCTACATTTGGCAAGTAGCTAATTTTTTTCTGTTTGGTTGCAAAATATGCATAATGCCTTTCCCAGCTATCTTCTTTCCTAACATGGTCCAGACAGATTAGATTAGCCACAGATATACAGGTGGCTGGGGTCAGTAAAATATTGTGACTGGGCCAGCACAGCATTATGTTGAAAATTAATTTTATCAATTTGTGGGTCATAGCCTGTGTAGACTGAAATGCAGAGAAACAAAGAAAATGAGTTTGTGGATTTATAAATTTCATTTCATATTTATTAGTGATAATTAAATAATGGTGTGCTTTTGCCAATAAAGGGATAATTGTTTGGGGATTGAATGAGGCTTGGTAGAAGGAGAGAATTGTTAACATCATTTGGAGGATGCAGGAAGAGAAGTCTAAAATGAGTCATGGAAAGGGCGAGGCATCTGATTTCCTCTGAAGCACCAGGGAGGCTGGGTTCCAATTGCCCTGACATGAATTTGGAAAAGGTGTCTCCTCTGGTTGTGCAGAGCGTAGCTAGTAGAAAAACCAATGTCCCATAGGCTCAGAACAGGATGGCTGGCATCTCTACCGGACTTTAACCCTCCTCATCCCTGGTTTTCATCCTTATGCAGTGCACAAACTTTACTGTCTGAAATAGCCCTCAGGACGAAAGAAACGCTGTTTCATCATGAGATCCTGTTTCTTGACATTTTAAAAGATTGAATTTGGAAGTGAGTAAAACAAAATCCAACAAGCTAACAGAAAAGGTTCTTGGGGAACCAATAAAACTTTTACAAAGTACAGAGGCTTAGAGTGCCATAAAAGCTCACAGCCCTCACTCAGAGCCTTCTGAATGGGTGCCGCAGCTGACAAGTGGATTGCAAGACAGGAAGGAAAAGGAATTTTCAAACATCCAGGCCTTAGGAATTCAGCAGCCCAGAGGGAACCTTGTACCGCTATCTCCATAGCTCCCAGAGACAAAGCTATTATACCAATGAGTAGTGATTTGATGTAGCATTCATGTTTATAATGAAAACACCGTGTAATAAAAATCTGAATTATGTTGACACTTTTAAATGTTAAAGTTTATAGAAGAAAGCTCTGGTTATCCAGAAAATTCACATATGTAAGACGCTTAATTTCTCAATGAGGTTAGCTAAGCAAAGATACGCAGAAAAAGTACTCTAAAGATATTTTGCTATAAAATTTATAAATAAAAAAATAACATTAAACAGATTCCTCTTTGGAATATGCATTATGTCTGTAAGTATTCCTAAATATGTTTTAGGGGATAGAGATTTAGTAGTCCACCAAATGTCTAGAGCAATGATTTTCAAACTCTATTTAATGAAATCCGAATCTTAGTTTATCAGGATGTTAACCAGCATTCTCTGAAACAAAAATTTCTCTTTAAATTAAATTTGGGAAATATCAGGATTAACAAAGTGAACAGGCTTCTTTGTTGCAGGATTTCTCAGGGCTTTTAATATGTCACAACGCACTGTGGTTCCCCAGAAGAGGAACATAATATTCAATGTCAGTCACTCTTATGTCTAAACTCATAAAAAATCAGCTCCTCTTTGCCTACCCTGTTCCTTTACACATTGCTGGGGGTGATCTGCTTTTCATTTGGAGGAGACTCGGATGAGGCCAGGATAGTTGATCACTTTCAGATAATGAAATTCCTCTTGCTATAAAAACAGACTTAATTCCAAAAGCATATGCACAATATACTGTGCAATAATTAAGATTCCAAAGAAGTGCATTAACCTTGGACTTCTCCCAGGTTCAGACTGGAAGCCTGTGTCCCAGGGAAATTGTGGCTGTCCTCTCCTTGCTCACTTCCTCCCTTTGACAACTGCACTTAGCTTTTTGATAGGGTGCAGCGTAGGTAAGAGGCTAGGCAGAAAGACAGTTGTGACATAGCTCTGTTGCTTTTTCTCAGCTTGGCCGATGGTAAAGCTCTCTTATTCCATGATGGTGCTTTCAGGGGCTTCCTCTCCAGCAGTTCCACTGACAGGGAACACATGCTTCTTTATACCCTGAGGGTGGTCTTCTTACATAAGTAGGATCAAGACCATCTCCTTCTCCTTTGTGGCCGGGCCTGGTGCAGGGAGAAGTACTCATGCCTCCCCTCCCCATGCAGTCTGGAAGTGCCTGATACTCTTAGCCCACTGTCAGAGAGGTTGGTCAATCCTCCCTCCAGCCCATGGTAATTGGTTTTAGAGTCCATGAGAGATTTCTCATGAGGAGGAGGAAGGAAATGCTCTGCACTCTAACTCTGAAGAAATCCTTTTTGTGTCTTTGAATTGCACCAAGGAATTCAAGAGATGTGAAAGAGCTTCCCAAGACTGTTGCTTAGGAATTGGGAAACGGGATGGTAGTGCTGTCTTTCACTCGGATATCTGAGGATCACCAGATTGGCCACTTGGTTGAAATAGACACAGGTGAAATCTATTCCAATTGTCAGTGTTACATATTTCAACACAGAAGATAAGATACCCCCAAACGTGCATGTGCCTGTGTGTGCCTGTGTGTGAACACACACACACACACACACACACACACCCATACCTCTTAGTACCATACCGTAATTCTCTGAGCTGTTGGTGACTCTCACACATAGTCTGCATTGCGCACTCCCTACTCTGTCCATGACCCTCAACAACAGCTACCATCGTTTCTGCAAAACTGCTGTCTTCAGGGTCAACCCTTTCTTTCTGATTGTGGACCATTTACATATTTTCAGTACTCATGCTCTCTGATTATTTTAGGAATTTCCCTTTTGATTTGAAAAACATTTTGCTATCAGAGTTCTAGCTACTTTTCGAACCAGTTCTTGCTCACTGTATCTCCTTTTCCTTGTTCTCAAGTAAGGGAGTAACCTTTCTATCCTTTTTGGAAACCTCATCCATTGTAGAAAATGCTCTTAAATCTTCATCTTTAGGCCGTGACTTCTCTCTAGCCTCCACTCACATGTTTCCAGGTTGATATGTCTGCAATGAGCATTACATGGCTCTACATAGATGCCCCATCGTACCTAGGACCCATGTACCCCAAACTACATTCTTTCTTTCCCAGGACATCACTTCCTGCTCTTCGTTAGTCTATCAGTGGCACTATTACTCTCCTGATCATCTAGGTTCAAAATTTTGGGGTTTGGACTCCTGCTCCCTTGCTTTATATGTAATCAGTCATCAAGTCTCAATGGTTCTTTTGTTTTAATGCTTTTTTACACCTTTCATTCTACTACCTGTCTTGTTCAGTTATTTTTCACATCATGAAAGATGGTGTGCACATTTTTTCTCCCTTCACTTTTTCTTTCTGCATGTAATATGTTTTGCATATTTCATCTGAAGTCATCCTAAAACATGGCTTTCATTCTATTAATCCTGGTACAAAATACATGGCTCACAATTTCCTGACAAATTTAAGCCAAATTTAGCCCAGAATCCAAACCTCTTGGTAATCTGGCCCCAATTTTCCTCTCCCACGGTATACTCCACTTTTCCCTTTATATAAACAGTGTGCTTGAGTCAAACTGGTCTCCACATCTTTATACTGAACACATCAAGTCTACTTCCCACCCCTCTGCTCTTACTGGAATCTTGAATATGTCAAATAAGATACATGTACGCTAAACCTCTGTAAAATGCATGCCTGTGGCATTGCCTTTTATTTGTTCCTTATTTTACTTTACTTGGTAAAGAAGTGTACATTAATAATTTCTAAAAGAGAGTCAAAAAGAAAGGGACAATATATTCTACTTCCTTATATATTCCATAATACTGAAAACTATGCCTTACAAGCAAAGTATATACTTTTGAAAAACTTATTTTAGGTTCAAGGGTACATGTGCAGACTTGTTACATAGATAAACTTGTGTCATGGGGGTTTGTTGTACAGATTATTTTGTCACCCAGGTATTAAGCCTAGTACCTAATAGTTTTTTTTTTTCTGTTCCTTTCCTTCCTCCTACCCTACACCCTAAAATAAGCTCCAGTGTCTGTTGTTTCTCTCTTTGTGTCCATGTGTTCTCATTGTTTAGTTCCCACTTATAAGTGAGAACGTGCAGTATTTGGCTTTCCATTCCTATGTTAGCTTGCTAAGGATAATGGCCTCCAGTTCCATCCATGCTTCTGCAAAGGAACATGGATGTGTAGTATCCCATAGGATTTTATGGCTATGTAGTATCCCATAGGATATATGTACCACATTTTCTTTATCCAGCCCACCATTGATGAGCATTTAGGTTGAGGCCATATCTTTGCTATTGTGAATAGTGCTACAATTAACATACGCATACATGTAGGCCTTTATGGTAGAGCAATTTATTTTCCTTTGGGTATATACCCTGTAATGAGATTGCTGAGTTCAATGGTAGTTCTGTTCTTAGCTCTTTGAGGCATTGCCACACTGCATTCCACAATGGTTGAACTAATTTATACTTCCTCCAATAGTGTATGAGCATTAGTTTTTAACTGCAACTTTGCCAGCATCTGTAATTTTCCGACTTTTTAATAATAGCCATTCTGATTGGTGTGAAATGGTATCTCATTGTGGTTTTGATTTACACTTTTCTAATGATCAGTGATATTCAGGTTGTTTTTTTTTTTTTCATATGGTTGTTGGTCTCACGTATGTCTTCTTTAGAGAATTTCCTGTTCATGTTCTTTGCCCACATTTTTATGGGGTTGTTTGATTTTTTTCTTGTAAACTTGTTCAAGTTCTTTACAGATGCTGTATACTAGACCTTAGATGCATAATTTGCAAATATTTTCTCCCATTCTTAGATTGTCTGTTGGCTCTTGATATTTTCTTTTGCTGTATAGATGCTCTTAAGTTTAATTAGACCCTATTTGTCAATTTTTGCTTTTGTTGTGATTGTTTTTGGCATCTTTGTCATGAAATCTTTGGCATTTCTTACATCCAGAGTGGTGTTGCCTAGGTTCTCTTCCAGGGTTTTTATAGTTTTGGGTTTTATATTTAAATCCTTAATCCATCTTGAGTTGATTTTTGCACATGGTATAAGGAAGTGGTCCAGTTTCAATCTTCTGCATATGGCTAAACGGGTTTTCCCAGCACCATTTATTGAATAGACAGTCTTTTCCCCACTGCTTACTTTTGTCAGCTTTGTCAAAGATCAGATGGTTGTAGGAGTGCACCTTATTTCTGGACTCTGTATTCCATTCCATTGGTCTCTGTGTCTCTTTTGGTACTGGTACCATGATGTTTTGGTTGCTGTAGCACTGTAGTATAGTTTGAAGGGTTATGTGAAGCCTCCAGTTTTGTTCTTTTTGCTTAGGATTGCCTTAACTATTTGGGCTTTTTTTTTTTTTTGGTTCTATATACATTTTTAATGTAGTATTGTCTGGTTTTGTGAAGAATGCCATTGGTAGTTTGATAGAAATAGCATTAAATCTATAAATTGCTTTGGGGAATATGGCCATTTTAAACTAATTTGATGTTGATTGATTGAAACATAATAAAGCCAATCATTAATTGTCTAACAAACCTGGATATAAAATTTTCTCATTTTCCTCAGTGAAAAACCAAGCATTTGTGTTTCTTTCTGTTGAAATTTGCTTTGCCTTCTCTGTCAGTGCCAACTCCATCTCCTTTAAGTGCTTTGGAATGGCATGGGGATGTAACCTAAGGGTTTGCCGTCACACTTTCAAACCAACTTACCTTGATTTTCAAAAGGTAGCATAGACAGTTACATCTGTATAGCATTGCTTGCTTTCTTTTGTTACTTCAACGTTTGAAGACTGATTGGTAATTGGAAAATCTTAACAACATTATAATGACTGCCAAATGCTGTAACAAGTTTGATATTGCTGGTAATTTGCTTGATCAATTTTCATGTTTAGTATGATCATTCTTAAAATTTTTGAGAATACTGTAGCAAAAGCAGTAGTCTAGAGGTGAAGGAGAGATGAATTATGTGAATATGTTTCCCAGTGGTCTATCTGATATCTTTGCTAAATTACTTTAACTTTTTGTGCTTCACTTCTTTTCTAAGACAAAAGAATATGAAATGTCCACCTATCACAGTTTTAGAAAGAAAGGAATGAAACAAAACATTGGTAATGTTTTATGTACGATGATCAATTGCAAGTAAAGTTTTTTAAGTGGTAAGTAGGAGAAATGAAGGCATCTGGTTTATACCAGATTGTAAGCTGCTAAGTTAATGTTTTTCTTACTATACTTTAAAATTGTATGTAGTCTACACTGATCTGTCTTGCACACAGATTTGTTCCTGAATATTGAGTAAAAATTTACATTTTCAGTATCAAATGGCCCTTTAAAAATAATCTCAATTCTCATATTTATTTTTTGAGGGTAATAGAAGCCCTCAACACGTGCAGTATGCTAATTAAATGAGATAATGCTGAGAGGTGTTTATTTAGTTCAGAGGATAGTTTGTGTTCAGTAAATGCTAGCTATCATCTTATTAAAATTATTTTTCATTAAGTTCTTCTAGCAATTAAAATCTAAAGGAAATTATATAGAAATATAAATGGTGGCTGAATTTGAGTGTATGGATAACTTTTTTCTACTTCTAAGTTATCATTACTTATTTAATAAATTTACTCCTTCATTTAGAAACCTTTCCATTGAATCCCTCCTATATGCCAGGCACTTTGATGAGCCCCAGTCATGAAAATATAAATAAAACCAACATGATCTTTCCCTGGAGAAACTTGGTCTGCATTTTTAAAAGACTCATCATAAATACTTTAAAGCAATTTCAGTAATTGTTTGCTAATGTTTTCTAACTACCAGATTCTAATAGAAGTGTTTATATTTACAAACTGCTATAAGCATAGAAAGACACACCTACGTTATTCTTTTGGATCTGAATTCTTACAAGTAACTCTTTAGGAAAGGCCATCTGTGTACCTTGTCTTTTTATAGATATGATCACATGACTCCCTCAAACTCAGGTAGGCAGTAGATGGCATTTGGGATTATTTAAAGAAGGTGCACACATAAAGAGCTGATTTGTCCACTGGTTAGGATTTCTGAAAGAATATGTGATAAATATATCTGCTGGGTTTCCCTAAATGGAGAGCAACTGCTTTGCTTACCTTTTGATGTTGATTAGAAATAGTTTGTAGTTTCCATATTTTATAGAAACAAATTGCTGGTTTTTCTTCTACATTATTGAAGGGCTATTATTGTGAAATTATATTATTTCCTGGTTTGGACACATTAAATCTGTTTACCTTTGTGTAGTTATGTATGTTAACAGAAACATCTGTGGTTCTTCCTTGTAAAGGTATCCTAGTATATAATGGATCCATCCACATGGCCTCTGCTAGCATGGAGCACAGCTTCCTTCTCTGTGCTTGACCAGGCACATTTCATTTCACTTTCGATACTCTTTACTTGAGAAGAATATATATTTGCCTCGCAAAACCAGTTGTGTGACAAAATAGTACCCTGATTTTTACCTGATTAAAATATTTAGTTTGTCGTATGCAACAGAATGAAAAACCTGAAGGACTTGAGATAATTTGTGTAGATTCACGTGACATTTGTACACTTGGCTCTCATGCGTTGTTTCCACAAAAGCCTCCAAACTTCTTTAATTTGATAATAATATAATTTTAAGGCAGAACTTTTAAAATTTAAAGTGCTGTGCTTATTTATTTATTTATTTATTTATTTATTGTGCATGTGAATTGGTCAAAAAATGGAACCCTAGGAAACCAGAGAGGATGTGGGAGCTGTGTGGAAACCATGGCATCCTATTTCAATGCATCAGGGATAAGGTTTTTATTGCACATCCAACTTGCAAGTTACACTTGTCAACAAAAGAAGAACTCAGGAGAAATACAGAACTCAAAAATGCATAATTCAGACCCAGCATGGATCGACAGTGCTCCACAAATTCCAAGAAGATCCCGTCTCAGAATAATAAGTACCAGTTTAAATTGTATAGGACACATGGAGAATGCAGACCTCCTTTGTAGTACTCTCACTAAAAACTTAGGATTTAGGGGAAACTTTGAAGGAACCACACAGGTAAAGAATTAACACTTACTAAATATAATGATGAGGGGCTTCTACAGGGGGAAAAAACATCCCAGTGCAAAACAGTTTGGGATTAGAATAGTAAGAGATTCTAGAGAGCATCTGCTTAGTCTAGACAACCCAAAAGAGAAATCTGAGCAGGACTTGAAATGAAAGGGTTCTCATCAACATAGTTGCCAAAAGATTTTTAGTAGTGTTTCAGTGAGAGGAACTGTTCTTTATAGCTGTAGTCTGTAAATATGTTCATTAATTAAAGCTCTACTGCTAGTAGCTTCACTCTTGTGACCACCTATTTGCCAGTTACCAGGCTAAACACTTATTTTGGCATCATGTGCTAGATTGTCATACTCTCTTATTATATACATTTCGTCAAGGGCCAGAGAAATGTAAAACATATGCCAAAAGTCATACAGCTCTTACCTGTGAGACCTTGAATTGAAACCTTGGTCTTTCTGCCTCCTTTCCATTTTATCATACTTTTTATCACACTGATAACCCAACTTATTTTATGTCAGTACTTTAAAATTCGTTATTTTGTTGTTAATTGTTTCAATTGAACAATTACGTGTTGTTATAAACAAATGTTGGGCTTAGATCTTTATCACCAAGGACCAGGGCTCACACAATTAGATAATCTATTTTGGACTTTAAACATTTTTGAATTATCAGGATTCCATATTCAAATGGAGTTACTGCTGGGAAAGGTGGCATTAAAAGGCAGAATTTGGTTGAACAACTCAATTTCTTCTGTATTTGTGATGGTAAAAGCTAAGCTGCTATGACAAAGAGACAGTCGCTTTAAAAAGATAGAAAGTTATTTTTTTCTTATTATAGTTCAACCAATTTAGTCTGACAGAGTTGCTCAGCTTT
This sequence comes from Saimiri boliviensis, assembly GCF_048565385.1. NCBI lineage: Eukaryota > Metazoa > Chordata > Mammalia > Primates > Cebidae > Saimiri > Saimiri boliviensis. The sequence goes on from NC_133464.1 coordinate 11,504,002, forward strand.
GTTATGTCATTCATAGACCCAGGATATTTCCATGTTGTTGCTCTACTATCCTTAGGGCTTTGTTATAGCTGGCCACCATTATGTTCCTGTTCTAGCTTATGAGGAAATGAGAAAAAAGGAATGGTGGAGTGTATAACTGAGGTTTTATGGCCAAGCTTTGGAAGTAGAATACACTATTTTTACTCACTTCTGTTAATAAGAACCTAGTCACATGACTAAGACTAAAGGCGAAGGAGGCTGCAAAATATGGTTCTAGCTGTGCAGCCCAGTGCATAGGGCAAGAGTAGAGAACTGATTTTGAGGAAAAGCTTGTCTGTCACACATTGGAAGGAGTAGTATTCTAAAAAGACAGGACTGGTTAAACAAATGGATTTCCAAGCAAAATACTGTGAAAAGGACAAAGACTATACATAAAGTGGATATCCCCAGAGGAGATAATGCATGTGCTATGGCTTGAATGTGTCCTCCGTAAAGCATATGTTGAGTACTTCATCCCCAGTGCAGCAGTGTTAACTGGTGAGGCCTAATGAGAGGTGATTAGGCCATGAGGGCTCTGTCCTCAGGAATGGATCACTGCTGTTATCATGAGAGTGGGCTCATTTTCATGGAGTGGATTCCTTATAAAATAACAAATTTGGGCCCCTTTTCTCTCTATCTCTCTTGCTCTCTCTTTGGCCTTCCACTTTCTGCTATAAGATGATACAGCAAGAAAGCCCTTGCCAGATGCTGGCCTTGATCTTGGACTTGTCAACCTCCAGAACCACAAGCCTATTAATTTCTGTTCATTATACATTACCCAATCTCAGGAATTTTGTTACAGCAGCAGAAATAGACTAAGATATCATGTCACTTCATAGTATGGGCAGGGCTTGGCTCTTCCTGCCTGTCAGATTCCTTTTGTCATATTTACAACCTAAGCGCAACTTAAATGTAATATTTTCTGTATTGCCTGAGAAATATTCAAGAAAGAGGGAGTTAAAAGTAGGATGCCTTGGGACCTCTGTGAGCGAATAACTTATTTACACAGTTTACAAATCTTTTACATGTATTTTATTTTATTTTAGCCTCCAAAACTAGGTTATTTTGATAAGGCTCATTATATAAATGCTTTATACTTGTAATTCAGACAATAACTTAAAGGAATAGGGGTTTAATTTCAAATCAAAAGCCATTGTACCTTTCATTATCCTCACTTTGGGGTCTTAAAGCCAAAAGAGAGCATTTAGTTGATATTTTTATTTTCAGGTTGCCAAGAATAAAGATTCTTTAAATTTTAAATACAAAGCAAGAAGAACTTGCATGGCTTGTAGAAAATTATTTCCTAACTAAAAATAAGACTTCCTGGCAGGAGCTATTTGCTGGATCAGAGCTTTAGGGCTTCTCACTGGCAAAACCTTGTCCCCAGTGGTTTGTCTATCCTCATTGTACTCTAAACAAACTGTTTCTTCATTAAGTGGATGGCTCTGTAGGTAATGGGAGGATAGGTTGGCTGCTACTCATGGAAAGGATTTTTTAATAATGGAAAAAAATAAACTGTCTCCATGCTCAAGTTCTTGAGCCCAAATTAGCAAAGCAGGTGGACAGATCATATTTTTTCTCTAGCATAACTCCAGGAGGATTCTGAGCTGTCTTTGTTAGCTGTCCCAGTTCCTTTTGACTGATATTCAACAAAGAAATCTGCATCTTTTAACTTTATTGCTATTTCTTCTAAAGAGTCTTTTTTACGGTAGGGAAAGGACAAGTCTGCTGTGTTTGACCATATGGATTGTATGGGGTACAACTGCAGAATGACTTGGGAAAGTGAAGGCATCAAGAGACCCCTACAATATCTTGTTTACTAGGGTAAAGGGATATAGGATTTGAAATTATACTCCTTTTTTTTTGTTGTTGCTATAGGTTGCTTCATGCATGCATGGAGTCTGTCCTATCTATGCAAAGGGGGGAAAAAAACAGGAATTAGACTGCTATTGAGATAGAGTCTTCTAGCTAGAATGTACAAAAGTGTCCCTTTCTCTATGAGTGCCTCTTTCTCTACAATGGTTAAACCATCCACTGTTCATTATCAATCTGGTGGGATATTTAGACTCGAATACTTTTTATTTGTATTTTCCTGATTCCTGGTAAAGCTGAACATCTTTATTCATGTTCATTTGACATTTGCATATTTCCCCCACCCTCTGCCACCCCAAGAATTATCTTTTCAGAATCCTTGCCTACTTTTACATTCGATTGCTTCCTTTTCTCCTAATGATTTGCAGAAGCACTTTTCATGTTATGGACCTTAAATATTTCCTATTGTGTATTTTGATAATTTTTTTTTCTAATAAGGTGGTACAAATTTTTCTCTTGTATTGTTTCTCCTAATTTTGTTTTTTCCATTAATGTTCACATCTTCAGTTTCTGGATTTTGCATGTTATTCAGTGGTAGGTATTTTTAAAACTATTTAAAATTTTTTTAAAATACTTTGGTTCCTCAGATTGAGATTGGGCATGAAATTACTTTATCAGTTTGAAAATCTTTTTTTAATTATTTACTTTAAGTTCTGCGGTACATGTGCAGATTGAGCAGGTTTGTTACATAGGTATACATGTGCCATAGTGGTTTGCTGCATCCATCACCCCGTCATCTACATTAGGTATTTCTTCTAATGCTACCCCTCCCCTGGACCCCCACATCCTGCTATCCCTCCCCTAGTCCCTACCCTATTTTAAAAAAATTTATGGGTACAAAGTAGGTGTGTATATATAGGGAGTATATGAGATTTTTTTATGTAGGCATGCAATAAGTAATAATCACGTCAGGGTAAATGGGGTATCCATCTCCTCAAGTATTCATCATTTCTTTGTGTTATAAACATTCCAATTATACTTTTTAGTAATTTTTAAATGGTAGGTATTTATCTTTCCTCTCCTGTGCCTATTTCCTCCAGCAATACTTACCGAGTAGTTCATAGCCGAAGAGAACTGGCACTGCAGTAGTTGGACTCACAAGTTGTGTGTTTTCCAAGAAAGGGTGTTTTTCTATGAAAGAGAGAGACTATAAACCAGAAATGGTGAGAAGCAGAAAAATTGGTCTATTATTTTGAAAGATGCAAATGTCGGCTCTTGAATTTGCTGTAAAATATTTATTTTAGTTGAGCACTGTTAACAGTAGAGGTAGGAAAGGAAAGCCTGCTTTGCAGAGTGAAGACATGTCTTTATTATATAATGTGTGAGCCGGGGAAAGCATTATTTTATAGAGCAGGGAGTAGCAAAGATAACAGAATGACTGCATTTGGTTGGCCATATGCTTTATATTCTGTTTTGAATTAAGATCACTATATATAGAGATATTTTATCTGTACCTTCTAAACTCCTGTTCATAATCTTGCTAAGCATTATGTATGTTATCTGTAAGAAGCATTTTCTCCCTCTGATGCTGTTAAAAAATAACAATGCAGGTGCAAGAAGACAGCCAGCATTTCTGGTAATATTCTTGAGATAGACTGTGCTATGAAGTGGTAAAGCATTGTGTTAAAATTTCCATTGTAAAATAACACATTTTAGAAGTGTGGCTTTTAAAGTGAGCCTTTCCCCAATCAGAACAAAATGCTAATATATCCTTTGCATTTATCTTGTAAAATTACATTCTAGATTTCGTGATCCTAATTACATACTTTGGATGATTTTCCTGCTTCCAGTGACATTTGTCGAAGGTGTGTTTTCTTAAACTTTGTGTTGAAAAAAGGACTTTCTAGTCCTCCTTTTAGATGAGGAAATCAGAAATAATTCAGGCAATGTTAGAAGGATTGCAGTAAGAAAAGTAAATACTAAGTTATAAAACCCAGCAAAACTGTGTCCAGTTTTTCTTGGTCATTTAGTGGCTCCATTCATTTGCAGAGCTCCAGAAATCAAAGGGACCACTTTTGGTTAGGGGCATTATTTCATAATCTTTTTTTTTTCACTTGTTAGTCACATGTACAGCTAATGCTATAAATGTATATGCCCCATTTAGCAGTTTTGCCAGCCTCATTCAAATCCCAAAGCAGAACGTTGGTTGGAGTCTTCCATAAGCCTTGCTACTCAGTGTGGTCCTCATATTAGAAGCATCCTCTTGGGAGCTTGCTAGGAATGCCCAACCCAGAAGCATTGGGTCAGAATCTGTATTTCTTACGAGATTAATGTTTGAGAAACACTGTTCTCTAGCACTAATAGAGCACATATAATTTGGCTTTTAATTTCTATCATCTTTAGTTCATCTGATAAGTACGCTAGACCTTTCTTTCCTTCCTTCCTTTCATCCCTCCCTCCCTCCCTCCCTCCTTCCTTCCTTCCTTTTTCTTTCTTTCTTTCTTTCTTTCTTTCCTCTCTCTCTCTCTCTCTTTTTTTTTTTTTCCAGAGTCTCACTCTGTCACCCAGGCTGAAGTGCAGTGGTGTGATCTGGGCTCACTGCAACCTCTGCCTCCTGGGATCAACCAATTCTCTTGCCTTAGCCTTCCAAGTAGCTGGGACTACAGGGTTGTGGCACCATGCCTGGCTAAGTTTTTGTATTTTTAGTAGATACGGTGTTTCACCGTGTTAGCCAGGATGGTCTCGATCTCCTGACCTCCTGATCCCCCTGCCTTGGCCTCCCAAAGTGCTGGGATTATAGGTGTGAGCCACTGCGCCTGGCTGACATTTCTTTAAACACAAAACAGGCAATATAAATTAAAAAAAAAAAACCAGTTTGGCCACAGTGTGATGAAGCAGAAAAGTCTGTACAGTAATTTCCACAATGCAATTGCTACTTCAGGGCTTTGGAGTCTGGCAGATGTGGGCTGGGATATTGGGGTTGTCATTTTCCAGTTTTGTTACCAGCAAGTTATTGAACTTATCTGTCTACCTCGACTACAATTAAGTGTTCTGCCTCTGAGTTCCAAAGTCTTTTGAGTCCATCATGACTTCCACTACATTAAGCAGATGGGCAACATAGGTTATAGGTTTACAGAACTATATTCTGTAAACCTGCTATTCTTTTCAGCAATTTACATTTTATTTTATATATACTACCTTTCTAAGGACAGACACAGAAACCAGACACATAAGTCACATAAATGAGGAAGAGATAAGGGAAAATTAGGGGAGACCTTTGTAAAAGCACTGTTAGGTTATTTTAATAGTTTAAATAGCATTAATAAATCTCTAACTAATTACGTTAATAAGTCTCCAGCTAATTTGCTCTAAAAATGAATCAATGATCCTGGCTGTCTGCCATATCACCATCTATACTTCAAATCTGTCTTCTTGGCTTTAACAATGTGGAAATATTTCCAGTGAAAATATAATGCCCTGACTCATTGACAAATGTACATTATTATAAACTGTGTTCATAAAATGCATCTTAAAGAAAGAGGGAAGTTCAGTTTCTCTTTGAAATATCATCTAAGATGCGAGATAAATGACTTTTAATGGAAAGAAAACAGTGTCAAGCATGCTGACAAAGTGTGTATCTTCTACAATTTAGAGTAACATTCCAAAAAACAAATATCTCTGCAATAAAAGTGCATCTTAAAAGGATATACAAGACAGATTGGAAGATGGAAACATTCTTTGTATTCTACACATTTTAAATCATCTCTGGAAAAGTACTTGCAACCTGTCTTATTTTGAATTGTGGCATTTGTTCTTGGCATTTTTAATCCTTGGATTAACCTTTTTCTCATTCTCTTAAAGCCATCACTTTATATATTCTTGTTAAATTCTTTCTTTAATATATTTTAGAATATTTTGACTGAGTGCAGCCTTTACAATACAAATTTCTTATGTCCTGGTTATTTCATTGAGTTAGTATGCCAATTCAATTAAGACACAAATTCAATGATAATAAAGAAAATATTGCCCATTAAGCACATGCCAGGTACATCAATGGTAACTAACTAGATTTGGGGAAGTATAACTAGCTGCATAATTAAAACTTAAATAGATCTTAAGAACATGATTATTTAGGTAACATGTGTCCCTAATATCAGTCTAGAGTGAATGCTAAGACAGATTTCCTCAATAGATCTGCTCCAAAAATCTGCATATGTCTATAATTGTAAGTCAAATCACTTCTTTCTTGAAATCAATGCCTCACTTTAAAAAGGTGCTTTAGATTTGTTATTTTAAACTCATAGTTACTATTTGTTAATATACAGAAGATTGAGTTTTCAGGAATTAGTTCTACACTGTAAGTATTTTCCTTGAAAGTCTGAACACAATTTTTTAGAAATGTATTTAATTTATGGCTTAGATGACTTAAAAATTCTAGTAATATAAAAAAAAATTTAGCTTGATTTGAATCAGGTTTGTAACTTTTTTTTTTTTTGGAAATGTCAAAAAGCCTCAAGTAGTTTAGAAACCTGGTGCAAATACTCCTGCTGTAACAGGGCTTGCACCAAAGCAGCAAATCTTAAATTGTGAATTGTGACATTCACCATTCCTCAAGGGGATGGGCGTGCATTACTCACAGGGATGAGGAGTAGGCTCTATTACCAGGGATTTATTCTCTTCCAGAGCCTCCCCAGGGCTTTTGCTGGAGCTGGAGAAAGACACACCCAGCCCAATCCCCTCTCCTGTGCAGAGAGTGTCCTGTTGCCTGGATGCAGGGAACCCACCTCATTTCTTTCAGATGTTCTCAGAGAAAGAATGCCCCACTCTGAGGGCATATGCGTCCCTAGGGTTCCTAAATGTGGGCAAATGCGTGTGGGAAGGTCTCAGGTGAGTAGGAGTGTGAGATAACGCTCTATCAGAAAGTTTTCCTTGTAATGGATGACATCAGCTGAGCAAACAACAGAGAAGATGGGAGTCCTGCAGCCCGCAGTGTTCCTGGCAGCCTCCTCTAGGCCTGATTTGCAAGCAGTACCTGTGAGGCGTGACTAGACAGGAGCATGGCATTCTCAGCACCCAGTGTGGCCCCCTCTGTGCTCCTGGCAATCCCGCGCAACCAACTCTCAGCACTCCAGTGCCTTTCCAGTCCCTTCCTGCTGAGAGGCCCTCTGAGGGCTCAGCACTCTCCGGTCTGGCTTCTCTGAACCTTTCTCACCAATGGGTTTTGCATGAGTGAAGGAAGTCACCCTGCACCTGCTCTGAGCCAGTGGTGCAAATGAGGGTTCCACATCCTACGTCCATGTTGACTTACTAGACACTCACTTTACCAAGAGGCTGCAAGAAACTGCGCTTACTTTAGCTTTCTTTGCTCAGCGCCAGTTGTTTGACCCCAGGCACATTTCTAACTCCTACTTAGAGGGTGGGCAATGCAGGGTCCTGGGGGAGGGAAACCAAGCACTACCTAGAGATCAGGCTCTTCTTTCCACACCCTGGAAAGCTCCACTCACTTGTACTGTTTGGCTTCCCGGGGCGGTGCACCTTGTCTCTTCTAATAGGGTCAGACTTCTTGTTTGCGTCCAGTGAGAGTTCTGTCTGTCAATCAGGCATTGATGGGCTATTTACTGTAAGCAAAAGTCTTCCTGAGGCTGTCAGAGGATTTTCCTTCTGGAAGGGCCTGTAATTTTAGGCCATTCTTAATGATTTCTTCCTGTTTTCATCCCTGATCTGCTGATCCTGTTACCAGAAAGGGTTCCTGATCCAGACCCCAAGAGAGGGTTCTTGGATCTTGTGCAGGAAATAATTCTGCAAGTCCACAGAGTAAAGTGAAAGCAAGTTTATTAGGAAATTAAGGGATGGAAGAATAGACAGAGCAGGGTGTTCCCCAAAGCCAGAGGAGGGACACACTCATCTTAGGTTTGATGCTTGTTTACATATAAGACAACAGAGCAGGCCAGGTGCGGTGGCTCATGCCTGTGATCCCAGCACTTTGGGAGGCCAAGGTCAGGAATTCAAGTTGGCCGTCAGCCTGGCCACTGTGGTGAAACCCTGTCTCTACTAAACATACAAAAATTAGCCGGGCGTGATGGTGGGTGCCTGTAATCCCAGCTACTCAGGAGGCTGAGGCAGGAGAATTGCCTTAACGCAGGAAGTAGAGGTTGCAGTGAGCCAAGATCACGCCATTGCACTCCAGCCTGGGCTACAAAGTTAGACTTGGTTTCAAAAACAAAGAAAGGATAAGAGAGCAAAAAGTCATGGGGGAGGTGTGCCCTAAAGCGAAACTTATTCCTAAATTATGAATGCTTTTGTTTTTAAGATATAGAGATATTAGGACATTTTCTGGGTCTGTTGAAAGTTCTGAGTCTATTCAATAAATACTATTAATCTGTTCCCTTAATTGTAAACATCCTGTGACTAAAAATGCCTAATCTGGGAATGCAGCCCAGCAGGCCTCAGCCTCATTTTGCCCAGCACCTATTCAACATGGAGTCACTCTGGTTTCAATGCCTCTGACGATCTCAAAGTTTTAAAGACAGGGATCCTGCATCAAAATATCCAGTTGTCTTGAAGAGACACATTTTTTCTCTAGAAAATATGTTTTACAAGCTAAGAAGGGATCAAAAAAATAAACAAATGTTCTTCTTCGATCCTGATCCCTTTTGATCATACATGTGGGATGTGTGTATTGCATATCTTTATATACCCCCAGGAAGTTCTTCTCAAATGTTAAGAATCACCTAAGGATGTTATTACATGAGATGTCGGTGGCGCCTGGGGTTCTCTAACTTGAGCAAATTCCCAGGTGACCAGGGCACTGAGAGCCCACAGATCAAACCTGGAGCAGCAAAGCCCAAAGCCAAAAAATTATCAGTGAATAACTGTATTTGGTTATATTGATAGCTGAGTGGAGATTAGATCTCTGAATTATTCATAACTTTAATTGATTCATTTGTAAAACTTTAATGACACCCCAGAATTTTAATATTATCCTACGTGATTAATAAATCATATTGTTTGGAATGACTAAACATTGCAGAAAAATATAAATAGATCCCGAAATTTAATTTCCAAAGGAATAAATGCTGCCAAATGATTTTGTGTTTTTTGTTTCAGAAATTCACTGGGCGTATATGCAGTAGACTTTGTGAGTAAACCAAATTTATAAATCAGATAATTTTCAAATGATACATCGATTTGACCAGACAAAAACAAACTTGTTCTGTGGGTTCTCTCAGCATGACAGATAGTGTACTCTATGTGGAAATTTTACATAGAGCTGCATATGAAGCAAACTTCGTGTTCCTCTTCTACCCAAACAGTGCTTTAAAGCATCACTCACCCATATAGTTTTTTCTACACAAGACTTCTCTATACATAGAAAGTAAATGGAATTCCAGGTCCCACTGTATCATAACTCATACATATCACTGGGGAAATAAACATTTATGTTTCAGAAGCTCAGATATCATTTATGTAATATACATTTAATGTATCTGACATATATATGTGTATATATGTATGTTAATGAAATATGTACAGATCTTGAGAAAATAATTTTGAACACTTTGAAGATAGTAATATAATCTCTTAGCATTTCAGAAATCTTGAAAATCGCCTATTATTTAAAAAATTATTTTATTTCATTTTTAATTACGATAAAATGCACATAACATAAAATGTGCCACCTTAACCATTTTTAAGTGTATACTTCCATGGTATTAAGTACCTCCACATTGATAGTGGTGACGGTTCCATCTCCAGAACTCTTTCCATTTTGCAAAACCCAAACTCTGCCTATTAAACCATTCCACATTCTTCACTTTCCCCAGTCCCTGGCAACCACCCTTCTACTTTCTGTGTCTGATTTTGACTAATCTAGATAACCTCATACAAGTGGACAGTTGTCTACCATAAGTAGTCAAATACGGAAGACCGTAATTTATTTTACAGTTGAAGATAGATTTTAAAAAACTTGGCAGGTAACCAATTAGAAGCACATTAAAAGTCAGCATGATGCAAATAGAGGCTTCAGTTTCTCACTGATCTCATTCTTTAATGCGTCAACAACAATACACTTCCTCAAAAAGTGGCTGGGTTTTCTACTAATTTATGAAGGCAGTATAATATAAAAGACAGGGAGTCACGTATTTCATCTATGGAATTAGGGAGGTGCACCAGAGATGGTCTTCCAAGTTTACTCATTTGCTTAGCAATTTAATTTGAGCTCTTCCTGGTAGCAGCTCTGTTACAGATGCTGGGGGTACAGCTGTGAACAAAACAGGTGAAACTTACTGCCCTGGTGGAACTTGCATTCCAGTGGGGGAAGCTAGATACACAACAAAAAACAAGGTAAATTAAAAAATGAGGCTGCGTGCAGTGGCTCAGGCCTGGAATCCCAGCACTTTGGGAAGCTGAGGTGAGCAGATCACATGAGGTCAGGAGTTCAAGACCAGCCTGGCCAACATGGTGAAACCTCGTCTCTACTAAAAATACAATTAGCTGGGCATTGTGGCACATGCCTATATTCCCAGCTACTCCTACTCGGGAGGCTGAGGCAGGAGAATCACTTGAACCCAGAAGGTGGAAGTTGCAGTGAGCTGAGATCATGCCACTGTACTCCAGCCTGCGCAACAGAGCAACACTCTAACAACAACAACAGAGAAATATATATATGGCATATTAGATGCTGAGAAATGCTTTGGTAGAAAAATGAGCCATAAAGGAGTGTGAGGCAGGACCAGAGGATGCTGCAGGAGAAAGTGAGAGGGGCGAGACCTCAGGGGGAGAAGGGAGGGCTGCATGATGTCTCAGGCAGAGCAGGCAGTACCAGGAAAGGTGGAGGCACCAGGCACACTCCTTTTGCACCCCCATATAATTTGGTTAAAGCCTCCCCTGTTTCACCTAACATGTGATAAGCGCATTTCAAGATAAAACTACTACTTTTTATTGCCATCAAATATAAAAGTAATTTTTTAGTCAGGCTTTCTTAATATTCATCTATAAAGGCATTTCATCACCACATGGCATGTGTTACACAGTGCTTAACTTAAAGCGGTTGTAAAAGAAAAGCCTAAAGAAAAAAGTCTACAAAGATTTGCATCATGTTTATTTTTGTGTCTAAATATGTGTTAAAATATAGATTGACTATACTAAGGAATCAAGAGAAGATCATAATTCCTCGCATGACTTGGAATTTAGAGTTCTTACATTTTCGCATAAAAATCAACTTGTTAATTATTCATAATTTTATGTTTTATTTCTATATGTCAAAATAAAACAAGGGTTCACACTGATATTTGCAAATGCTTTTCTGAAAATAACACATTGTAGATGTGGTAGTTTTTATTTGCAGTAAATAAAAAAAAACTAACAATATATAATTGTCACTGAATGTTTGCCTAAAGTTATTTCTTTTTTAAGTTTCTTGTGATAGTTTGATAGGACATATAGCATTGCACCTTACTGTTTAAGTAAAGTTGTTGTTGATGTGCATGTGAAAGTTAATTTTATTCTCATCAGCCTGTATCTCCATATGACTGTGACTTTTTTCTGCTTCTAATCATCTAATATCTAAAATAAAAATATGTTAAACAGTGTTAACAGTACTTAGGTTTGTCCAACGTATATGTAACGCATGACTTTGGATACTTAAATGTAAAATTTTGTGGGATTCATTTATTTAATTTCATGTTTATAGTAGTCTGCCTCTCCCCCACCCCCACCCCAAGATGGAGGCTTGCTCTGTCAGCCACGCTCCAGGGCAGTGGCATGATCTGGGCTCACAGGGCTCACAGCAATCTCCGCCTCCTGGGTTCAAGTCAGTCTTCTGCCTCAGCCTCCCGAGTAGCTGGGACTACAGGCATGCGCCACCACGCCTGGCTAATTTTTGTATTTTTAGTAGAGATGGGGTTTCACTATATCTGCCAGGCTAGTCTCGAACTCCTGACCTCGTGATCTGCCCGCCTTGGCCTCCCAAAGTGCTGGGATTATAGGTGTGAGCCACTGTGCCCGGCCAGTAGTCTGCCTCTTTCCATTTATTATCAAAACAAGTGGGAAAAAGGATTTAAAAACAAATAAAATAAAATCCCTCTGTAAATCCCAGCACACCCTAATATGCTTTGCTCTTTAGCCTCAGGGCATTTGCTCTATGGCAATCAGCAGCAGATAATAATAGTACTAGTTACTTGAGCATTTTTTATGTGTCAGAATTTTTGCATGCATTCTTTTGTTTAGTCCTTGTAATGACCCCAGTAAGTCAGTAGGAATTACTGCCATACTGACTATCTTGCAGATGGAGAAGCAGACTTTTAGAGAGCTTAGGTAATTTGCCAATGTGTCTCAGTCAGAAAGAGGTGGAGTCAGGTATCTGAATTTAGACTGTCCTCCTGATATCACTGATTGATGAGATCTTACTTCTCTGTGCTCTTTCTCGAGCAGGTTCTCATGAGTAAGTAATGAGATAGCCATTGGACAGATCGCAGGAGGGAGAACATAACATATGCTATATTTGGCTGGTTTGTCAGTCATCGAATGTTTCAGAAGTAACATAATTCAAAAACAGCGTGATTAGCATATTTCTGTTATATCTCAATAATTATGCCTTACAGTTCTTTAATTCTATCTATGAAGCTGTTTACCCCACAGACCCTGCCTTCTGCTCTTGCTTTAAATGATTTTTCTCATTTCTAAACATTTCTAGTTTATTCTTGCAGCCAACTCACCTCCTGTCACTGCCATTCACAAAGGCTATTTTTCCAGATTCACAGGATGCCAAAAGGTGAAGGAGATTACTTTTTAAAGACATAAACAGATCAAAATGCAAAGCAGAGCACTTATCTTATGTGACCTTGATAAGCTGTCGATTTGCAACCTGCTGTTCCATGTAAACAGTTTTCGCCATTAATTTAAAATTCAGGACCTAAAAAATGATCCATATATTTCACAATATATTAAATTTGTATCTGAGAGAGAGAGAAACTGAGACAAATATTTTTAGTGGCAACTTGGCTCACCAGATTGGCTGATATCAAAATATGACATTATAGAAGAAAAAGAGAAGGGAAATAATTTAGTGGAAATAATATATTTTGAATCAAGATACCCAAGGTCAGATTCCCTCTTCTCCACTTACCATCCCTGAGACCTAGAGTGTGTCATTTTAACTCTTTATGTCTGTTTGCCAGGTGAATAGAGATACATGTTACCCGCCCCCCATTAGTTTGAAAGTTAATGATACCTGCAAAATATGACTGTATCCATCTATAACTATATATATATATATTTAATAAAAGTTTCAGTAATATTATTATATATTTTTTCAATGCTCTTTACAGGTATTATGGCAGATTATAAATAACTCTTCAGAGGGTTTCCATCTACTCAGTCTTATAATTAAGATGGATTAGGGTCTTCCAGGAATAAACAACACAAGTTTTTTCCAGAATAACTAGCACAAAAATAGAAATATTAGCAAAGTGCACACACGTCTCCTTTTATCTGAAATGCTCTTTACCTTTTCTACCTGCCACTGCTTGTAAAGTTCCCTAGAGTCATGTCCCTCATGAGGCCCACTCCCCAGCACTGGAACTGGGCCAGAAACGGGGAGCTGATATAAATGAGCCACTTTTTCCTTTGTACTCCCAATATACCTTTTATAGAGCTCTACTGTAGGACCCTTTTGATTTTAGTTTGTAATTGCGGTATTTGCTTATACCTTTCTATTCTCTGGTGGTCTGGGGGTTCCTTAAGGACAAATATCATGTTCTTAACTTTAATATCTGTCTTAGTCTGTTCTTTCAGGCTGCTATAAGGAAATGTCATAAACCCAGTGGCTTATAAACAACAAGCATTTAATTCTCACAGTTCTAGAGGCTGGGAAGTCCAAGCTCAAAGCGCTGGCAGATTCAGGGCTGTGTGATGAAGGCCTGGTCCTCACAGACAGTGGCTTCTAGCTGTGTCCTCACATGGTGCAGGGAAAAAATAAGCTCCCTTGGGCCTTCTTATAAAAGCACTAATTCCGTTTATAAGGGCTCTGACCTCTTGATATAATCTCCTCCCCGAATTCCCACCACCTAATATCATCACCTCAGGGGTAAGGATTGCAGTAGGTAAGTTTTGGAGGAATGTAAACATTCAGACCATAGCAGTATATCAGTGATTAGTACAGTGTCTGGAATAGAATAATCATTCAATGAATACTTTTTGAATAACAGAAGGCTATTCAGTTTGAGGAAGCCTTCCACACCATGCTCAAATAACTCACCCTAAGTTCACCATTGATCTGTCCACTGTCACAATTCAGAGTTAATCTGGAAAATTTGGAATTAAAACTCCTTTAGTCTTCATTAAATTCTAAATCTCCAGTCACAGCCATTGGTAAGCACACATTTAGCTGTTGGAATTGTAACACTTATTTTATTACACCATGACCAAGTCCTGAGAGGGCTTGAGTTGGATAAAGAAGGAGAATTTAGAAGAGGAGGCTGAGAAGAAGGGACTAGAGAGGGAGGAAGGCAATCACGAGACTGGCGTCTTCCAAGTCAAGAGAGCAAACCATATTCAGACAATCCTGATTAGCCACAATTTAGGACCTTTTATACCTTCCTAGTAGCAAGAAATAGTGGAAAGAATAATGAACAGTGCCCACAAAAGATAAGTTCATTTCTCCCATTCATCACCGTCTCTCTGCACCACACATCATCTGCGAAACAGGGATAATAGTCGTTCCTAAGCTGTAAGCTTGCTGTGGGAATGAAATTGTAAAAGTCATGTGAGATTCCCTGCATGGATCCCTGTGTGTCTTAAGTGCTAAATAAACGTTAGGTATTAGTACTCTTGTTGGTTGCATGATTTAAATGAAATTAGGAGAACAGAGCATATGGAATCATGTAAGATTTTCCCAGGCAGCATTGGTTCTTCTGGGTCTTCTAAGCGTTAGGGCAAGGTTGGACTCTCATATTACCTGGGATGCATAACCATTCAAGATGCAGCCAAGAAAAACAGATTTTCTGCTTCTTCAATATAGAAGGAAATGAGAATATGAAATAATGGAACGTTAAAAGAAAAGGATATTTGGAGGAGAGAAGACCACATTCAATAGTCTTGAGAATTGTATTTTTAAATCAACCCAAAATCTATTTGAGACTGTGCTTAAAATATACTTAACAATGGAAGAGGAGGTTTCATATTTTAATATTCAGCTTGCATAGGACAGAGGTGTGCTATGTTTAGAAGACAGTATAGCAGAACTGTTAAGAGCACACTTTTAGAATCACTGAAACAAAAATTCTGGCACTAGCTCTTATTTACTGTGCAATAACAGGAGGATTCTTGACTTAACTAAGCCTCAGCTTTCTTATCTGTAAAATGGAAATTCTTATAGCTAACTCCTTGGGATGCTTTAAAGATGAAACAGGATAATGTTAACAAAAAACTTAGCAAAGGGTCTGGTGCCTAAGAAAGGTTTAATGAGTACAGATAATGTTAGTATAATTGAATATGATAGGTGAATGAATGGATAGGAGGACATTGTTTTCCATCTCGGGGAAAAGGATATTAAGCATTAATTAGGCAATTCTAGTGTCAACCTTCTTTAATCCTATGTTATTCAATTAATACTTTTGAGTAAGTTTAAGGGGCAGAGGCCACCTTCAGTGTTAGAAAGGAAGCTCATGAGATTTTGATTGACTTTAGGATTCTATTTTTTTGTTTGTTTGTTTTCACCATTTCCTAAATGGCTCCCTGTACCACATAGGAATGGATCTTAATTTTTTAAGCTACCATTAAGAAACTAGAAAATACATTTTGTGTTGGTAAAGAAAAACTATCTACATACCTGAAGATAACTATAGTAGGACAAAGTTCACGTCATTCATTTTTGATGAAAACAAATCTTTGAAATGGGGAAAACTGCCATGAGGAAGAAATCAAAAGAGCACGTTTCCATTTTGCCATTTCACAGTTAGCAAACAAGAAAGAAAATGTTGGTCAACATGAACGTTCAATGAGAAACGTTGGCTGTTACTCAATGAGGAATGGAGAGTATCATATGCAGTTTCCCTTGGTAAACATATTTCAAATAAAGAAATCTGGAAGTGTCTGTGAGTCAAAAATGTGGTGCATGCAATATATGATGTAAAACAAAGGCGGGTGGTTTACGTAGCTCAGCAGACAAGACGCCAGATGGTATGTTTGCTTGATTGAAAGTACCCACCTGTTATTCTGTGAACACAATGGGCAGAATCCTACATGTTCTCACCCCCTTTATCGAAAGGACTCTTATTTTTTCATACTTAATATTTTTATATTACCTGTATCTGTTATTCTTGGTGACAAGAAGTCCTTTTGGGAAGGCAGAGTATAAATAATGTAGTTTTATTCACAGATAAGTATCAGTAAAACTCTGCATTAGAAGATGTTTGACTGATGTTGGATACACTTGTGTGATGTAGACTAATATTCATGGTGGTGCACATCACAGTATGTTTGCCAAACATGAATACCTACTACATGTCTTTGTGATCGATATCAGGGTGGGGCTGCATGGAGGACAAAAATGTACACAATTTTCTGTCTGCCTTCAGGGAGATCACATAGTAGGAGAGGAGGACACAGTATTAAAACAATGGAATAAAGGCAAGCGCCCCCAAATCTTTGTCAGTTTTGACTGGAAGAAAGGCTTAGGAAAGATGAGACATTTAAGCATTGCATGGAGGAAAGAAGAAGAAGGTCTTCCTTGGCAGGTGGATAGACTAGGACATTCCAAACTGAGAAAAAACAAAAGCAAAATACCACGAAGCAAGAGAGTACGCAACAGCCCTGAGGAGCAGCCTTTAGGATTCCCTAGTTGGATGGAATGGGAGGTAGAAAGAGATAGGGCTTGAATGTTAATATAATGATATAAGCTTTGTTTTGGAAAAAAAAAAAAGGGAATCCATTAAATACTAAACTGGGAAGAAAAATGGCCAGGACTAGACAGGCAGTAATACTTGGAAGTAAGCTTCAGGAATTTGAAATGATAGAATATCGAAAAATTGGCTCTTAAATGTATAGTTGGGGAGGAAATAGAGTTAAATATGATCGTGATGTTCCCAGCTTGGATAGCAAGGTTAAAAATTGGTGCCATTAACTAAGATTAAAAAAACACAGAAAGAGGAGAGGCTTGAAAAGGGGGTGGAGGAAGGAAGGTAGAATGTGTGTTTACACGGATAAATTGAATTCTGGTGGCTGTTCATGAGAAAAATGTGCTGACAGTGCTAGAAATAAAGACTTGGCTTAAGTGGGCTGGCAGACATAGACTTGAGAATCATCATAATCAAAGTGGTAATTGTAAGTATGAGAGTAGCTGGTGTTCTCTGAAGAGATCAGGTACAATGCGAACAAAAAGGCCCAAAACTGGAAGAATAAGCAGAGTTCAGAGATGAAGATGGAACTTATAAAAGGAGACTGAATAATGTTCAGAGAAATAGGAGGAAAACCAGGAGGAAGTATTGTTGCTGAAGTATTGAAGATGAAATGTTGAAGAACATTTCAAAAATATATTCCAAAATATTACCTATTGTCAAAACTTGAATAGACTAAGAAAATAAGAATATTGAAATAGGCATTATACAGACAGCAGTAAGAATAGTTTCAGGAGATAAATGGGATACATTTAAGATTAGCCTAGCTAACTATTATTTATTGAGCCCTTTATTTGTTCCTGGTCTATTAACCAGAATCATCACAACACCCCAATGAGATAGGTCTCAGCATTAGTTCATTTCTCAGTGGAGAAAACAGACATAGGAAAGTTAAATAGCTTCCTCAAGATTACAGAGCTAATAAATGACCAAGATCTGATTCAAACCCAGGTCATCTGGCTGCAGAGCCCACCTTTGAACCACTACACATAGCATCTTAGGATGACAAGTCGGATGGCTTGCCGGAAGTGTACTCTAAGGGATGGGCCAGCTGCAGGCTTCCTGTAGACTATTATTTGGAGGAAATTGCAACACACATGAACCAGAGTATAATCGACCCAATGTCAATTCAACATCAATGTCAAGGTCGATTGAAGTTGACAAGAACTTTAAGTGGACAAGTGAAATCTCTTCCAAGGATGCTTTCACAAATGGAAACAATGAATAAATATGCAGCCATGGCCTCAACTCAGGGACTATCTCAATGACAGGTGCTGCAAGTGGTCAGTTACAATTTGTACATCCTATAACTGAAAAGATGCGTGACAGAATCTTGTTTTCAAGGAAAATATAATTTACTTTACTATCTAAATGTTAATTGTTTTAATATGTCTCCAAGAAGTAGTCTGGTTTGTGATGTGGCAATAGAAAACTTAACAGAAGATATATTTTGCACAGCCGAGAATCAAAATAGTTTTATAAATATTTTTGAAACAGCCTTTTAATCTGTAGTTTTCTTCTGCCCTTAGTGTATACCCAGGGACACTAATATTATCTAGTTAGAGGTAATTGGAAATGAGCAAAATGAAGGACAATTCCAAATCAGTTAACCTGTTCTAAGTATCTTCTACCTTTAGTGTACACCCAGGGACACTAATATTATCTAGTTATTATCCTAATCAGAATAGGTTTAGTTCATGAAATAAATCCCTTATTGAACTGATGGAGAGACATGCAATTTACATTAATAAAAATTGTCTTCTCTAGCACAGCATAAAATAAAGGAAGATAAAATAATGGTTTGAAAGGGCTTGAAATAATTAGCCTGTCCAGAGGACTAGTCTGGTTCAGCTCTGAATGAGCAAGTAGTCAAAAGTGGAGGCGTAGTTACCCTGCCTAGCAATGTCACATTGAAGAGGTAGATGGTGAAGTACTGGAGATTTACGGGAAAGTCATGGTTGAAGGAAGATTTTTTTGGAGTTCAAGGGCTTGTCCATGGGCTAAGGGGAAAGGCTAGTGAAGAGAGAGAGAGAGAGAGAGAGAGATTGAAAGAGGAGCTGTAATCAAGGAAGCAGCTTTCAGAGATCGGAAGGCCTGGGGAACAAAACTCACAGGAGGAGCAGCTCCCGTGAAGAGCTTTCTGAGTCAAGAGAGAAGACAGGCCTGCGACGTGGGGTAAGTGTTTGCTGTGTTGGGGAGAGGCTGCGACTGTGACCCTCGGAAGGGCTCCTCTTCAGGGAATTCTGCTGGGAATTGGGGGGTTGGCATAGGGAAGATATTTAGAACATTTCTGTGAAGGAAAGGAAGCAGAGAGTAAAATGTTTATGGCTCAGCATTGAGGATGAGGTTGCAGTTCAGTGCACCAACTTAGATGGCATGGTGTTAAACATTTCCTCCTTAAGGCATCTTTTAAGACAGCCGTGATTATTGATTATCAACGTATTTGCTCAAAGGGATAAAAGTATAGCTAATGTTTTGAGTAATTATATAATGTCTTAGATGGAAATATATTATGTAGTATAGTTTCATTATGCTCAGACACATGAGGATACTTAACCGTTTACTGAATAGTTTAAAATCTATTTGGTATACATTACACAAGTTACCATCTAGAAATACTGTCTTCAGCCATTTTTGGTACTTTTCAAAATTATTTTTTGTCGATTTCAGTCGGATAGAATCCTGAATGTTGTCCTCTCTTTGTCGTAGGACATCTTGTGGAAATGATAAATGGGATCTGTTAGTTCAACATAGCAACATTCGAGTCTATAATATGATGGGGCACAAAAAGTTGACACCCTGTAACCCAGAACACAGGGTTGTACACAGTACAATGAAATAACTTCTTACTTAGGAAAAGACCACTTCTCCACCACAGAAGTGATCCTGAAATAATATTTTTTTGAAATACGAAAAATTCCTTTAATGTGGTGTTTCTTTGCAAGCCTTACAAGGACCCTGCCAATGTAATATAGAAGAGAGCTCCTTTCACCCAAGGGCTGTTGGAATGCATAGAAATGTGTGAGAACCTTTTGGAGATAAGTTTTTTTAAATTGTTATTTCAATTTTTTTCTATTAGTGATAGGGAAAAGTTATAGGATGAAAATAATCTTGATAATGCTTCACAACCAAATATCGTTATTAGTTTTAATATGTTTACATATGAAAAGAGAAGCCAAATGATAGAAAAATAATGCTGTTTCAGAGGCTGTAGAGACGCATCTCTCACCATTCTGATTAACTTGTAGGGCAATACAAGTTCTCATTACCGTTGTTATTCTGTCATTTACCTAAGAATGAAAAATATAATGCCATCTTAATATAATAATATTCTAAGGTAGGGATGTTTTCTTTTGTTTTGAGACAGCATCTTGCTCTGTCATCCAGGTTGGAGTGCAGTGGCATGACAATAGCTCACTGTAGCCTCAAACTCCTGGGCTCTAGGGTAGAACATTTTATAAGTTATGCTGATAAACTATGGTTGCATCGTTTGGGATAGATATTGATAGAGATTGGAACAGATAGAATAAATGTGAATTATGACAGTAGATTGAAAATATAGGCAAAGACCCTGATGATTTATAAGTGTTTTAGAAGTGGAGTAAAACCCTTCGGAAAGCCAGAGACCATAATACATGACTGTCACCATGCAGAGGAAAAAAGCAGAGTAAAACTGTCATATCAAATGTAGATAAGAGGGGGGCCTAACAAAATTCCAGTCCATCTTAAGTGATATTTAAAGCACAAAACTCACAAGAGTACTTGTGGTGGTCCCAGGGCAATACTGAAAATGGAATTAGTTTGGAATATATACAAATTAATAATTTTGGTGCCTTTTTAATCTCCAGTAGACATGACAGTTTTTACCCTTGAACTGACAAGCTCTCAATTTCTGTGTGTTGCCCTCTCCCCTAGCCAGGTGTCTGTCTCTGTGTCTAGTTAGTCATTGACGTCGCTTCCACATAAGGTGGTCTTGCATATACCCTTACTCTCACTTATACTAAATTTTGGTTAAAATGTGAACTTGTAGCTTTAGCATTTTTCTAGGGTGATTTTTCTCTAGATAATTTGAAACCTATATTTGGAACTGTAGAAAATGAGGTTTTAAACAAAGTGAAAGCTAGCATATTCCAGGATAGTTTAACTGACCCAAATAGCATCCTGATAGATGATGAAAGACTTCTATTGAGAGCTGATTTCTAAATAGTATCTTAAAATATGATTTCAATATATTTCCTCCATTTTCTCCTAAGTAGGGTCTTGGGCTGTGTTAATGGAGGTCTTGACTTGGATTCTGGTATGGAATCAGCAGTTTGGGCTGGACAGATGCCCTTGGAGGACTATGTTCATTTCTGATGCTGTATTTCAATTGATTAGAGGAGTGTGTGTTCACAAAAAATGATCAGGATAATCACAAAGACCACTCAAAGAGAATGGGATGCTTACCCGGGGGAAGAAACGTCCTGAATGAGACAGGATTGCTGACCTATATCTTAAAAGAATATCCTCTAGAAGTAGTAGAAAAAGCTATTCTGCATTTTTCTTAACAGAGTTAGAACCAGTAGGGAGGAGGTACAGGAAAGATGATTTCAGCTCAACAGATAATTCTTTAACAGCCAGGGATGCCCTTCTCTGTAATAACTAGGATTGTCTTAGGAGCTTGTGACTACTGGAGGTATTTAAGCTTGAGATGGCAAACTATTGGTTAAGATTTCTTAATTTGATATAAGGCTGCAATGCATGTCTTTAATAATGCCTTGAACTTTCAAAATTACATATATTTGTTGACCAGGTATCTGCTAGATACTGTGCTGGTGCAAAGCTGAATATAAAATGAACCCTGCCAGAAAGTCTAAGCAATTAAATTAGGGGTAATGGCACGTGTAAGGCTAAGTGTATAATACACATAAGTGTAAGGTATGTAATCAGTGTAAGCAAAACCCCTAGGAATAGCAGTGGATGCGTTCAGCAAACACTACATACAATGCTGTAGAAAGGCATTTTGCTATGTTCTGTGTTCAGTGTGTGACTGGGCTTCATAGTCTCTGAAGACTGCATGGGGTAAGGAGGATTTGGAAATCTATGATAAGTTTCAAAATTGTAGCAGTTGTTGAGCATCAAAAAGTATTATTACTAAAGATAAACAGTTTCTGACTTCCAATCATTTTCTAATCTGTGATAAAAATTTCTAGTGTCTACAGAATTAAGTGGTGTCAGACAATCAGCTGACATTTATTAGATGTCAAGTTTATTTTAGATAGTATTGGAAATATAAAAACATAAGACAACCATTTTACTTTCAAGGAACTTGTAGCCTAGTTAGGAAAGTAACAATGATATACAATAATTAATATTTTTTAAATTTGACAAATGTTTATTGCACCATAATTCTACATTTGCAATTGAACTTCAAAATGACTTTCATCCTACCTTTTTGTAAATTATCTGCTAGTTCAAAGAGGTTGTGATCACATTTTCACTTATAATCTCTCTGTGTGTGTGTGCGTGCGTGTGTGTGTGTGTGTGTGTGTGTGTGATATCATTCATATCAACCCAGCACTCGAACATATATTCTGAAATGCTGAAATGGCCATGCATGTTTCTATTACATGCGGTCTTTAAAAGAAATTTCTCTCTTTCAGATACTCAGCTCCTTAAGGTCAGGGATTCTAGCTTGATTTTTGTATCTCTTTGAGTAGAGCAGTGATAGAAAATGGGTTTAGATTTATCATGTTATCAAATTAATTTCTTATTTCACTCAGTTTTCTTAAAAGAACTAAATTTTCCTAAATTTAACCTTCCATTTTTTTGCTATTGTGGGGTTTGGGTTCATTAGATGATTGTGGCTTCAAATTTATTTCATTAAATTGCCATCTAAAAAAATCATTTAATCCCCAAATTTAGTTCTCTTTTGATAAGAGTTGTCTCCATAAAGAAGTTTGCCTAAAATCACATGGATATGTTTGCAAATATTCTGTCATTTAATTATTTGCATTGTTAGAGTACCTAGAGTTAGTTGGACATTGAAGACCAAGCAAGGGCTCTTGTGAAAAATTCTTTCATAGAATCTGTTGTATGTCTGCTCTCCCTCTAACATGATGAATGTTAATGCTACCATAACCTATTTACAGAGTGCTCTTAAACTGTCATTCACTTTTATACCTGTTCTCTCAATACCCCTGTGTAGTGCATTTCCTCATTTTACAGACAGGAAGAGGAATGTCAGGGAGATTAAGTGATTTGTCCAAGATTATACAGCTAAAGAGAGGCTGAGCTGAGACCAGCATGCCCATCTCAGGAGCATGAGAAAGAGCCAGGCGGGTTGATGTTAACTTGTATATTCTCATGCTCTGGAAGGTATTGTGCATGCCATGAATTCAATAAGAAGCACATTAGTAAATGCAACTTGCAGGCATGGTGTAAAATGGCTCTTGATGCCAGGAGAAGGTACAGCAACCTAGAAAATGTGCTTTTGAAAAATGTATATAATGCCTTTAAAAACTCTGTTATTTTAAAGCAAGAACATGATCAAATATTTTACTTTCGTGCATTAGACAGGGAAGACTAAGGGGAATGATGGCAATATTTTAACCATCTGCAGTGATCAAAATTGTATGTTGGTGAGTACAATGATCATAAATATATCTGATGTCTTGGAAGTTTGAGATATTTAGTTGCTCTGCTTAAATTTCTGTGTTTTTAAAGTAATGACTACATAAAATATCCCATTTTGGATCTTATGTGTAGATCTAGAGTTTATCCTGTTGATGACTAAAAGTGAGACTTATTTAGAAATGTTTTCTTTAAAATCTATCTTCTTAGTGAATTGCTTATATAACATTTTTATTTCCATTCATAAATGACAAATATAATCACATATTTTTGTTAAGAGAATTACTAAAATAAGATTACAACTTAGATGCCTCTTCTCAAGTAAAAGCACTTTTCTCTTACAGGATTGGGTCATATGAAAAAGTTTAGAATTCAAAAAGACTAAATATAAAAGACATTTTAGAAATTCAATTTTCACCCAACTTTTAGCTTTTATGGAAGGGAAAGTGGATATCCAGAAATCTAGGGTTACTTGGCTGGAATATTATTCATATTAATAATTATCTCATGAAAACTACTTTATGTAGAATTATTACCTCACTTACATCACTGTTACTATATCACACTTATGTTGTATTATACTTAGTCTTATACAAATGTAGTTTTCCTATGGTAATTGTTAGTATAAATTCTACTGTTAACAAGATTAAATTGAGCCATAACCACATTATAAATTACAAGTAATGTCTCTGGGGTAGGTTTCACAAATATGTATTTCTTGAGAAGCTCTGAACATGTCTCAGGCTTAGCTAAAAGAAACTCTTTTGCCTTTTAATTGCCATTATTGGCTTCACTTTGATCATTTTATAGAATTCAGAACTGTGAATTGTGAATTGGGGCTTGAGATATATAAACTGAATATATTTTAGTATCAGTTTCAACAGCTGAACACCACCAAAATGGTAATCCAGCCTTCCAATTTCAGGAGGAAGTTAAAAAGTAAACATTGTAAATTTCTGCCTGAAGCATATTACTTTTTCTTTCATGGTTGGAAGTGTCATATATCCAAATTCCAAACCAATCTCCACAAGCTCAGAAGGTTCAGTTTTACAGTTAACTTTAGCAAGATTTGAAATGGAAGAATTTCCTTCAGCAGTATAAACCTAGGTAGCAAGGGCTGATGTCAGGTCCTAGATTAAGAAGGCCTTCTTCTGTCTCTGGGGTAGCCATTGCATGGAAGTAGCAGCCTCAGGAGTTAGGGCAATGAAATGCACCTCCACGTAAGCAGGCAATGGAAGACTCCTGAGATGCTAGGAATGGATGCAACACCCAAAGATCAGCACAGGAAACAGAGTGTCTTTTATACAACCAGTGTAACTACTTTGAAGCAAGAGAAAGAACTAAACCAGATTTATAAGAAGAAAACAAGCCCATTCAAAAGTGGGCAAAGGATATGAACAGACACTTTTCAAAAGAAGACCTATATGAGGCCAACAAACATATGAAAAATGCTCTTCATAACTGGTCATTAGAGAAATGCAAATCAAAACCACATTGAGATACCATCTCACACACATTAGAATGGCGATCATTAAACAATCTGGAGACAACAGATGCTGGAGAGGATGTGGAGAAATAGGAACACTCTTACACTGTGGGTGGCAGTGTAAATTAGTTTAACCATTGTGGAAGATAGTGTGGATCTTCCTCAAGGACCTAGATATAGAAATTCCATTTGACCCAGCAATCTTATTACTGAGTATATACCCAAAGGATTATAAATTGTTCTATTACAAGGACATGCTCACACTTATGTTCATTGCAGCACTGACTACAATAGCAAAGACCTGGAACCAACCCAAATGCCCATCGATGATAGACTGGACAAGGAAAATGTGGTACATATACACCATGGAATACTATGCAGCCATAAAAAATGATGAGTTTGTGTCCTTTGTAGGGACATGGATGAATCTGGAACCCATCATTTTCATCAAACTGACATAGGAACAGAAAATCAAACATCTCATGTTCTCACTCATAGGTGAGTGTTGAACAATGAGAACACGTGGACATAGGGAGGGGAGCATCACACACTGTGGTCTGTTGTGGGGGCTAGGGGAGGGACTGCGGTGGCGGGGAGGTTGGGCAGGGATAACATGGGGAGAAATGCCAGATATAGGTGACAGGGAGGATGGAGACAGCAAACCACATTGCCATGTATGTACCTATGCAACAATCCTGCATGATCTGCACACGTACCCCAGAACCTAAAATAAAATAAAAATAAAAATAAAGAAAAAGAGGACAATTTGAGATCGCACAACAGAGTGATTAGAGTCAACAGTAATTTATTGTACATTTCAAAATAACTAAGAGTATAATTGGAATATTTGTAACACAAAGAAATGATAAAATCTTGAGGTGTTGTATACCCCATTTTCCCTGATGTGATATGTGATTATTATGCATTGTATGCCTGTACCAGATATCTCATGTACTGCACAAATATATACACCTACTATGTGTCCATAAAATTAAAACTAAAAATAAAGAGGACAATCTGAATATTATGCAGACATGAAAATTGTAGAGTTAAAAATGAATTGGCTGTTAAGAGAGCAAATTATAATCTTAGATTTGTAAAATAAAGAGAAAAGAGTATACAGGTTTATGTTACTATATATATACATAAATATTATGTGTATATATATATTACTATATATAAAAGATAACATATATATATATATATATATATATATATATATATATAACTATCACAAAAATGAGGGTAAAAACACCCCAAGGTAGTGACATTAAATGGATGTGCCATAGATGCATTTGAAAAGAAAAAGATAAAAAAGAATGAGAGTTATGGCACCTAGCTTAATTTGGTGGCCCTTTAACATAGAAATAAGTATGGTGGGACTGAATGATGGGAATCCTTGAATGATGCTGTTTTTCCTCTAATATTTAATATTTTCTTCCTTTTAACTTTTTTTGCAACCACTCAGATGATTCCGAGTTCTTCACAATTAAACTAGCATTTCTACCTATTCCTCTTACAGTTTTCAAACCAAAAATTGCTGTCTCCTCTTGAATTCTAATTTCCCATGACCAACTTTTCTCTCCCGTCTGCTGCAGGTTCAGCCTAAGCCTGGCAGACCCTCTTCTTGTGGAGTCAAGGTCTATTCTGACGTGGTCAAAGCTCTAGCTCTCAGTGATATTTGCTGAACAAATCAGATGGAAGGAAACCTCTGCTTTGTGGTCAGGGCTTTTTATTCAAGCAGAGCTCTGGCATTGAGAAGAAAATAGGGATTTGATGAAAGGTCTTCTTTCAAACTGAGATTGATTGCCTCTTGGAATCAATACTGCATTTGCAGAGTTGGGCAAAGCAAAATTGATGACGGTCTCAAGGCAGACTATGCTAGTGAAAAATGGAGCACATGAATACTTGAGAGAACTCTCTCTTGAAACAGGGACAGAAGGGAATTTTCTAAACCATTTTAAATGCTAATTTTTAAATATATATGGGTATTTTTTTACTCTGCAATATGGGCTTGATCTGCACAACCATCATGGACTTGGGCTGGTCCTGAACCCTGCAACCAGTATTCTGGACTTTCTCAGCTTACTCTGGTTAGCGGTTCTGCACCAGGGCATTGCCCTTATCAAGGCAGCACTTTGTCTGG
Source organism: Saimiri boliviensis (assembly GCF_048565385.1). Classification (NCBI taxonomy): domain Eukaryota; kingdom Metazoa; phylum Chordata; class Mammalia; order Primates; family Cebidae; genus Saimiri; species Saimiri boliviensis. The sequence continues at coordinate 11,530,970 of NC_133464.1, forward strand.
GGCCATCTCACCTGCGGCGCCTTGCCAGGGGACCTAACATTTGCTGCGCTGGTTGCATGTTGCTGTGCCTGTGGAGTTGTGTGAAAAGGGGGTGACTTTTGACATCCTTATTAATTACCTTTCTTTATCTGAGTCAACGTCTTCTTTCTCTGATTCTCATGTTTGCCACTGTTCTGGGAACTTAAATTTAATCACACAGAGTAGGCTTTTATTTGATCCCCATTAATAATTGTGAAACACAATTTCCTGAGCATTGAAAGGCCAATTTATCTCATTTTTGACAAATGATCTTTAAAAATATGAAAATGATTTTTTAGCTAATGGTAAATTGAGGTATTTTCTGCACATTGGTTGTAACACTGAGATTGGGTCTGTTAAATTCTTGACTACTGTTTTCTTTAGAACAGAAATGTCTCTGAAGATTTTGATAGCGACTTATCTTTCTCCTTGGAAAAAGATAGTGATAAAACTATGTGTGCATATATTCTATTTTCTTACTCCCAAAGTATCTTAGAATTGCAGTGCTTTAAAGTCTTCTTTAAAGAATATCAAGTTTTCTTTTCTGGGAATTAGTGGTTAGCTCATAAACTTTTAAATTGCCATTGTATTAAGAATGTTCTCTACTGGGTATATACGTAAAGGAAATGAAATCAACATATCAGAAAGACATCTGCACTTCTATGTTCATTGTAGCCCTATTCACAATAGCCAGGGTATGTAACCAACCTAAGTGTCCATCAGTGGATGAATGGAAAAGAAAATGGGCATATACACAGTGGAGTACTGTTCAGTCATGAAATAGAATTAAATCCTGTCATTTGTGGCAACATGAGTGAACTTTGGAGGACATTATGTTAAGTAAAATAAGCCAGGTTTAGGAAAACAAATACAATATGACCTCATTCATGTATGGAATCTAAAAAGTTGTTTTCGTCGACTTGGAAAGTAGACTAGTGATTATTAGAGGCTTGGGGAGGGTCGGAGGAGAGGGGGACGGTGAAAAATTGGTCAATGGTACAAAGCTATGGTTAGAAGGAATAAGTTCTGGTGGTCTATTGCATAGTTGGATGACTATAGTTAACAATGATGCGTTGTGTGTTTGAAAATAGCTCTAAGATGGGGAGTTGGGGAGAGATAGCATGGGGAGAAATGCCAGATATAGGTGAAGGGAAGGGAGGCAGCAAATCACACTGCCATGTGTGTACCTATGCAACTATCTTGCATGTTCTTCACATGTACCCCAAAACCTGAAATGCAATAAAAAAAGAAAGAAAATAGCTCTAAGAGAGGTTTTAGAATGTTCTGATCACAAACAATAAATGTTTAAGGATATGCTAATCACCCCAATTCAATCATTACACAATTTACACATGTATCAAAATATCACTTGTACCCCACAAATATATGAAACTATGATGCGCCAATCTTACAAAAATGTTTATAATTTAATTTTCTTTTACTGTTGTTAAAATATTTCATCTCCATTACTCAGAATACTGCGTGATGTGATCATAGAGCCTCCCACATAACGTTCGTTAATGTGCTTGCTTCTTTACATCTGCTACCTCAGTTCTGCTGTGAATACGTGATTGTCCCCACTTTAAGGATTGTCCCCACTTTGAGGAAATGGAGTTTGGGGAGAGTTGAGTGATTTGGTTAAGATCATCCGGCTAGTAGACAGTGAAGCTAGGTGCAGCCCGTTGTATCTGGTAGAATGATGTGGCTTTCCCAAACCTCATCCTGTTTTATCTCAGAACTGCTCAGAGGTCTAGAATGAGGCACATAGATTTGGGCTCTGGATTCAGTGACTGACATAGCACCTGCAAATTCTGTTTATATCCCAGCAATGTAAATCTCCTTTTCTTTTATTACCACGCTTTCATAGGGTGTTTCCTTTTTCTTTCTACCACTGCCTAACTGTATGCATCCTGTAGTCTCTTTGCTCTTCTGTGAAAATTGACTTTCTCAGTCTGGGCATCTTCTCTTGTGGCTCCATTTCACATTTCCGAATCTAGCTGCACCTCTGTCTCTTACTTTTCTTTCTCCCACTCCAAGTGCTTTGGCCACTTGAAAATTACAAAGTCAGCTTCCAACTTCTCCTCATCAATGAATGAGAAGAAGAGACATGTGGCTAAAATAATGTACATAGCCCCATCCTTATTCCCTTTTCACTCAGAAATAAAAGTTTTCAGCCAGCGTTTATTGAGTATTGTATTTCAATATTCAATACTGAGTATTTAATATTAGATTAAATTAATATTTTAATTTAATATTTAATCCTGAGTATGAATGTCAAATACTCAATATTGAGTATTTAAATACAATAATAAATGCTGTTTGGGAAGAAGAGTTTCAGATGATCAAAAACTCACAATCTACTTTTGAAAAGCATATTAGGAAGGATACAAAATGTTCTAATCAGAATTATATAAACAGCCTAAACATACACACACAGGAATGTAGATGGTAAATATGTTTGTGGGCTGTGGGTAAGGGGCTCAGAGCTCAGATAAAAGTGCATTGATTTAATCTGGATGTTAGGATCAAATATCACTTAATTAGAAAAGCTTGATGCAGGCATAGGAACTAGAGATGATTTTTATTTGGGAGTATAGGCTGTCTAGGAGAGTTCTTTTTTACCTTTTCTGAGTTCTGAACCAATTTGCTTGAAACATATGTCACATTTATATTTTATTTTTAAGAAGTACAGAGAAAAAAAATAAAGGAGTAAAAAGCAGTGCCAGCTTCTGCTTAAAAGATTATTTTTAAAAAGCTGGAATCAAATCAGTGAACTTCAAGTACATGTGTTATGTTATCAGTTATTCTAACTCAAAACCCATGGTATGCTGATGTCTCCAGTGCCAGAGCAGGCTGACCTCGGAGACTCTCTGGCTGCTCTGTGCTCCCTCTGCCTCAGCTCTGTGCAGCTGGACCAGAAGAGTGGGAGCAATTAACCTGTCAGCGTCTCCCATTTTTAGTACCTTATCATTTGCATATGAACCAAAAGAAGAGGTAAATTGTGAAATTTTAAACTTAATTTTCCTAGAAGAGTGAATAGTGATATGCTTCTCCTTCACAGCATGTGGGTGGTGACATTCAGTTCCCACCAAAAAAGAATCTGTTTCCCACTCCTTTCTTCATAGGTGAGTTGTTCTTTCAGGTTTTATGGGAACTCTTCAAGCTGATGAGTAAATGGCCTTTTCATACCAAATATGAGCAAATTAGGCAAGATAAAACCTCTAGAACAAGCTTTCTCAACCTTGGCATCATTGACATTTTGGGCTGGATAACTTTTTATCTGGGGGGCTGTCCTATACATTCATAGATGTTTAGCTGCATCGCTGGTTCTGCCCACTTCATACCAGTGGCAGACCCCAAGTTTTGACAATGAAAAATGTCTCCAGCAGTAGCCAAATATCTCTGCCAGTTGCAATCCCTTGATCTAGAAATATAAATTATACATAATGATCTTAACAACCCAGTGAGAGGAGATCATTCCAGATGGTTGCCTGGCTTCTGTAGGGAGTGGTGAGGGTTGAAACTAAATGATATTCCAGGGATTGTGACTTAAAGAATGAATTTAACACACTTAATGAGTATTTTTTATGTTTATGTTTATTGTGTGATGACCAATTTGTTAACATAGTTTCATAAAAGGGTGTGGATCCTTCCTGGGGCTACCAATGATGTATTCTGAGAAAGGAAAACCTATATACATTTGCATATATATATATATATATATATATATATATATATATATATATATTTAAGCTTCTGAATCTTAAATCTTATATGGTGGATCAGAGTCTCAAAGTAAGAATAAAAGGCAACAATAAAAATAACTCTGCATGATTGCTTAAAAATAAACAGAACTTCTTCTTTTTTTTTTTTTTTTTTTTTGAGACAGAGTCTTGCTCTGTCACCAGGATGGAGTTCAGAGGTGCGATCTTGGCTCACTGCCAACTCCACCTCCAGGTTCAAGCGATTCTCCTGCCTCAGCCTCCCAAGTAGCCGGAACTACAGGTGGATGCCACCACACCCAGCTAATTTTTTGTATTTTTTAGTAGAGACAGGGTTTCACCATGTTGTCCAGGATGGTCCTCCAATCTCCTGACCTCGTGATCTGCCCGTCTCAGCCTCCCAAAGTGCTGGGATTACAGGCGTGAGCCACCATGCCTAGCCAAACAGAATTTTTAAAGATGACAACACTTCATCATTTGGCTGAAAGTAATTAATGGCAAAGGAAGGCAATTAATGAGCAAGTCCAGGGAGTGAAAGCTTCTTCCTAAGGAATAACAATGGACCAATATTGCTAATTTTGCAAGTGCAGCCAACTCTAGTATTAGAAGTTATGGAGTGAAATTCAAGACAGTAAAGGAAAAAGTTAGGCTAAGGCCACATAACATGCTGCAGTGGATGGACTCCAGGCTTGTTTCCCGACTGGTCAGTCATTTCAGGAGAGGGGCCACCTTGTCTATCAGACCTGACTCCTGAGTGATGATCTGAATTCTCACCCAGAGGCTTTCTCAGGCCAAAGGTACCATCAGTTTTCCTCCTTCTTGAGGCTGAAGCATCTGAGTAAAACCTGTTAGCACCATAGACTGAGATGTCTCCTAGTTAAAGGAGACAGGAAGACCTACAGTCTGTTTTTCATTAGTGCCTCTAAAGAGGCTGGTAACTGATGGCTAGGATAGATAGAGAGGGTATATAGTGTTTTCTCACTTGGCTTGGCTGCTTACAAGCAGAAGCCAACACTGTTGAGGCAGCTTGTTGGGGAAGGAGGATAAGGAATGATTCCATGTAAATTGTCGAGTCTATTTCTCCTCACTCATCAGTGCCATCTCCCTGATTTATTGCTTTTTTCGTTAACATTGACAACAACAATAATTATCTAAACGTATACAATATTTCAAGGCTTCCAGAGAGCTTTCTTCTTTGGGCCTTGATTTATTGGCAGCTGCTCTAACAGATTCTTAACTTTAAAGTCACCTGATGAGTCCATTTCTGTACTCCTGAAAAATCGACTTGAGATATATGCCGTATGACATTCATTTCACCTACCATTTAGTGATTCTTTGATCCTACTTCCAACCCTGCCTGTAGCTGGGGAATGCAAAGTGCTTTGACAATCACAAGCGAAAGGAATGTTCTAGGAGAAATGATGCTATTTTTGAAGTGACGAGGTTCTAAACCCTTTCATTTATATTTTGCCCAGTGTAAACTACTGTACTAACATATAGTCCCCCTTAGTGGAAAGAAGTAAAGCTCTGTTAATATTTATTCTGTTTGTAAAAGGTAACGGCAGAAATCCCTGGGTTGTTCACTTCATTTGATGTATACTGATCCTGAAATTGCAAGGCAGACGGGGAAGTGCTGGCTGCAGGCATGAATCTCCTGCTTAGCAGGCTGCCTTAGAGCTGTTTTCCAAGAAATCTCCATCTTTGTTATTATTTCTTTCAAGGTGTTGTATAATTTTAAAAGTGGCAGTTGCAACAGTATGTAAAAAAGGCTGACAGCTGGCAGCATTCGGCTTACTTTTCTGTCCCTTTTGTAGAAAGCTAAGTGTTTTGCACTGTGGGGGGTGGGGAAGTAGAGTCATATACTTTATTTCGATTTAGTTGCAGCATACACCCTGGTTAGAATAGACTCCTACTGGAGCAAAGCTTTTTGTAAACGATGCTTGACAGTGCTGGTAGAAGCCCATCTTAATTCAACTCACTTAAAATGTGTTGAGATGCCTGTAATGTCAGGGTATGTGTAAATGTTGAAGAGGTAGATAGTTATTTGCCCTCCTCAATTGTCAGCCTTGTAATTAGTTCTTGTTAATTTGATAATAATGTTAGAAACATAATTCCCTGTTTTGTTCATTCAATGCATATTTCCAAAGCTGTGCCCAGAGTATGTTATATGTAGCTCTGAAGTTGTCAAGAGGAGAAGGGAGATAGGGTTCCTCACCTCCAGAAGCTTAAAAATGGAGGCAGAGAAAGGCAGATAGTGAAATGAACAGAGAGCCGGAGACAGTGCTGCCCAGGGAGCACCGTGCCCCGCGAGCTCTCCTGTGAGAGGTAGAGAGGTAAAGGGTGGAGGTCTCGGGGGATTCAGGTTCAGGGATGCTTTGAGATCCCTTTGGTAAGTTTCTGAAACGATTGCATTTTTAAACTTTACTATGTTCAATGAATTTGTGTGATGCTCAGCGTTGATACTCTCCATCCATTTGCTGATAGCCTGGAAAACAGATTGACCTACCTTAGTGCTTTTAAAAAGCATGTCATATGAAACCACAAACAAATGAAAAGTTTTGAGGGAGGCCTGAGACGGCAGAGAAGGAAGTCAGTGGGAATGAGTATGGATGGAATAACATGCATAAAGGTCACCTATTTGGGCAGACTAGTTGTGGAACTGGTTGGGGAGTTGGAATCATGGTCGTCTGTTTATTCCCTAACGTCCTCTAATGAGAGAAAACGTGGACACGAAAAGACTTCTAAATGCTCTTTCAGAAAACAACTGAGCAACTGTGAAAGGGAAATTTAAGCAAACTCAGGGAGTTGGACTTAACAGAACAGAAATTTACGATTCATATGGGAAAAATTGAGCAAAATTATGTGCATGTCAAATTGAACCAAGAAGCTTTAGTAATAAACGTTAAGAATCAGCATTGAAGTCCTCTGTATAAAAAGGGATCTAGAGTGCTCGCCCAGCTCCTCTGCTCTGTCTGGGAAATTTTTCTGGGTATGAGTAAAGCTGTCTGTAACTTCGCTGATCTTGAACTCTTTTTGAGTTAGCGTTTAAAAGAGCAACCAAATCTCATTGAAAAAGTATTGAACGAAATTAAAATGAGAAGTAGATTTGAGAGCCAGCCCTTTCTCTAGGCCCACTGGGGTTCCTGGCATATAAGGGTCCAGTGTGTTTGTTGCAGCCAAGTGGCAAAAGATGCATTAAGCAGGGGAAAAAATGTCTGTTGGCTTCCCCCCCCCCACACTTAATTCTAACTTCAAAAATTTTGGAAGTAATTGAACCAAAGATCTGATTAATTTTGAGCTAAAATGAAACATGCAAAAATCTTTGAAAGTCATAAAGAGATCATCTGAACATGTGCATGTTGATTAAAATGAGGGGAATAAGCTAGTTTACACTAGGGCAAGGCATTCTTGTTTTTATTTTATTTTATTTTATTTTTTTATTGCATTTTAGGTTTTGGGGTACATGTGAAGAACATGCAAGATGACCGACTAGGTTCAAAAGGCGTTCTTAAAATGCTGTTTTTAAAACATTCTTTAAAATGTTTTCTTAGATAAGAATGGGGCAAATCACATACATACTATTACCAATAAGTTTTTTTTACTAAAAATTGATACGGGTTTTTACGAGTGTGTTGTTAATTAACTCTTGCTTCCTGTAAAGCTATTTTGGCCAATCTGTCTCTTGTTCTTGGTAAAATAATGAGTGATTTTCATGTTGTTCCCTTTTGCAATATTACTATAATATTTTCTTTTTTTACTAAGATGGGGTCTTTAAGCAGAGAGATAAGAAAGAGAAAAAAATGAAAATAAAGGGAGGAGGGTCAGTAAGAGAAGTAAGCAAAGATGGTCACAGTGGTTGCAAAACAGAATCCAGGGGTCTTGCCTCCCAAGACATTGTTCACTGCCTAAGACAAGAATTGTCTCATTACAGTGAAAACAATACTGCATTGGACTTTCACTACAATTGAGACTTTGATTATTTTGCCTCAATACAATACACTATTTTGCCCTTCTGGATTTTGGTGAGTTGGATTTTTCTCTACCTTGAAAACCCCTCATTTCCCAGTATTATCTGTCCTTGGTGGTTTTAATGTGATTAGTTTTTGTTATTTTACCGTGCTGAGTAGGATTCTTAAGATGCTTTCTTGACATTTAATTAAACATGTTTCTGTTGGTAGTTCTAAGGTGCTGGATAGGCAATCGTTTCAGGCCCATGAGAAGCACACCATTTATAACAATAAATAGCTAAGAGTTGGGAATGGACTTTAAAACAGGTGCTCTGTCAACTGTTGCTTTTACACTACCCAGTCCCACAATAATTTTGGAAATCTATCTGTCCTCCTGCACCTTTTTAAATGAAGCCTACAATTTATATCATACATTTAGTGCTACATTCCCAAATTATGTAGTTTTTAATGTAAACGTTTCCATTTAGATTAAAAATATTACATCTCTCTTTTAAGTGTATATGATTACATCTGGAAGCTACGGTGACTTGTTAATTACCGCTATTCATTTAAAAATACATAAATAATCTCTTTTTTAACATATGGAAATTTTTCTATTCTTTCCTTTCCCCCATGAACTCGTATTTCCATTTAACTTTCTTCACAGAACTTAAAGTAATATAACTCTACTTCAAAGGCTTTAATTGATCACTCTTTCATACCTCTCTATAATGAAAATATTTATATAACTTTAAAAATATTTTTTCCGAATTAGATTTTCATTAGGGTCATTGATAAAAATAACCTAATTTTAGATTTAGATAAATTTTAGATTTGTTTTAAAATACCTCTCTTAATGAAACAGATGGGCTTTAAAAATTTTAATTAGTTCATTCACTGGGGTGACATTATTTATTATTAGAATGAGAAAACAGCCCAATATTAAGTGTATTTTAATTTTTTATTTTATAGTTTTAAGTCCTGAGAACAATTATTTTTATAAATGAATTGATGAGAAAAAGACATACCTGTCTTTCCTCTCTTCCCAGTATTTAATCAAAAATTTGTTTATTCTCTCTTTTGTTCAAAAGGTGCTTGCTTTTCATTGGCTAGGTATCCTTAATCTATTGTAGGTGTTAATAAGTTTGAATCAAGGTTGCCCTAGCATGAAATTGTACTTGGTAGTGTGTGCTACAATGAAAAATTGCCTTTGTAGGGATACTATGGTCATTTTCCTAGCTCCCTCCTTCAAGTCAGAAGCATGATTCCAAATGCTGAGAAAATGGGCAGCTGATGGCTTATAGCTGCCCCTCTTTGGGGAATTGCTGTCAGCCAAAGAGAACTGTGTAGCCCTAGGTTAACACACAGGTCTACAGCCATGTCTAGCTGGTGCAGAGGTACAAATGCCTAGATTCAATTGGGACAAATCTTTGTTTTCAGTCGTACATTCATTTATCATATAGTGCAGAAAATCCAAACTTCATGAAGAACATGTGTGACAAAGAGAAGATCTCCTATCCACTATGCCCACTCAGCTTCAGACACCAACAGTTTTTGACTGTTTCTGTTTACATTTATTCTGATACAAATCCACAAAATTCTAAATAATATGCCTAAATAATATTCTGTGAAATATGCATGATTTCACAGAAGTGGAGGATTTGGCTCATTACCAATATCCCAAGGTTTGTGCTTCAAATGAACCTGTCACCCAGATTGGGGACCTAGTACCCAGCTGGAAACAAAGCTTCAGGGTTAACCCAGCTCTAGAGCTCCTTGCAGAATTGGCCTGAGGTTTCTGTTGCAACCAGTGAGCTTTCCCCTCCATCCAGTCTTGCCTTCCTCATGTCCTCGCGGGCATATTCTTAGGATTACCTCTCATAGCTCTTGCCATCTCCAAGTCTGTTCCCAAGAAACTCATTGTAAAATCCTCATTCAAGCTACTGGGGTATGACTCTGCTATTGGGGGTTACAATAGCAATAGCAAAGACTTGGAACCAACCCAAATGCTCATCAAAGATAGACTGGGTAAAGAAAATGTGGCACATATTCACTGTGGAATACTATGCAGCCATAAAAAAGGATGAGTTAATGTCCTTTGCAGGGACATAGATGAAGGTGGAAACCATCATTCTCAGCAAACTGACACAAGAACAGAAAACCAAACACCACATGTTCTCACTCGTAAGTGGATGTTGAACAATAAGAACACTTGGACACCAGGAGGGGAACATCACACACTGGGGTCTGTTGGGAGGTGGGGGATAGGGAGGGATAGCAGGGAGTGAGGAGTTTGGGAAGGGATAACATTAGAATTACCTCATGTAGGTGGTGGGGGTATGGATGCAGCAAACCACCATGGCATGTTTATACCTATGTAACAATCCTGTAAGATCTGCACATGTACCCCAGAACTTACAGTAAGATTAAAAAAAATTCCAAACCATTAAAAAAATCATTTTAATTTGGATAGAAATAATACAGTGCACCAATTTAATATATTGTGGTTTTGGTAGCATCTTTTTATACTGTTTGTATTATGAAATATCTGTACTCAGCAGGGGGACAGCTATTGAAAATATGACCCACTCTTGATAAACACTCTCTTTGAATTTTTGCTAAGGAGCCAATAATATTTCAGTTATGTCTTAGATGATCTCCTTTCATTCCCAAGTGTGAAGTAGGATAAACTCAAGTGTGCAATATACTCACGTTTTAAAATGTAATAATCCTCACATTTAAAATGCCTCGACATAAACTACGTTGTAGTTAAAGATGTGGTTTTTAACAGGGAATATATACACAAACACACATATTCCTTAGTAGCATGGAGCCAAGGGAAAAGCAAACTGCAGTTTATGAATAATGCAGAATTTTTCTGTTTATGCGATTTCCATCTGTTGTGTGCATGTTATTTATGATATTCACAAGATAAACTGATAGGAGTGTGTGATCTACTAATATGTATATTTCAGAAACTTTAATTACTGTTTTTATGGAAGCATAATGCTGTGTACTTTGACTCCAGGGAGATGAAAATTAGAAAATAAAATAGCAACACAACCAACACAAATGCTCCTAAATATCCAGCTTTTTATTTTTAAATGAGTGATACTTGATTTGTATTTTACCACACTCCAGGATCTCAAAGGGCTTGCCAACATTGCTTTCTGATCTCAGGTTAGATGATAAAGGATAACAGGTTTGAGCGGAATGATTCTCTCTTTCCCCATGCAAATATCTTACTGTACCTGCTTTCCGATGACTATGTGCTGCTTTAGTTGAATAAGGAGAGGTGACGTTTCTGTTTTTCAAATGCTATATTAACCTTGGAAATGAACTTGGATAACTTATCTTGGAAATTAAAGTTTTAATGAGTGACAGTCCCTAGAGAAAATTACAGAAAAACATATTTTTTTCCTCTATAGATCAAAGGCACAATCTTACCAAAAATGTTTGTGGACTCTATAGATTTATAAGCTGATGTGATTTAGTGGCAGGTAGTGAAGACAGAGGAACTGGCTTCTTCTATCATTAGGTAAAAAAAAATCACCGGTTCACTGTGTAGCTATGAACAGATTTTTTAGCCTCTTTGAACTTCACTATTGTAATTAGAAAAATGCAGTGTTTGGGCTAGACATAAACATTTAACACAGACATTTTTGAAAATCCTATATGCACTTGATTTTCACCTTCAAAACATTCATTTCAGGCTACTGTGTTTGAAAGAACTTTAAGGTCTATAAACACTATCTTTTTTTTTCTTTAAATGAAAATTGACCTTTTTTTTCCTCAAGGACAGATATTGCAAAAGTTGTTAAAATATCCTTTTTATTTTTTTTTTCCAGACAGCATTTTTCAAATGCTTTTCAGGTACTTTGACTCTCCCCATCATTTGTTTTTTTAAAAAGTTTAGTAGAAGAATTTGGAGCTTGCCTCCTCTTATTTTTTAATAAGCCTGGAGAGAGGTTAATTTGCTTATTTATAAATATGGCTTTCTTTGCCAAGTATTATCTGTCAATTTCCCTGAGCTTAGAAACTTAGAGGTGTAAAATGAATTCTCAGAGGTCCTTGCATTAATTGAATTGAGAAAATGTTAAATCTAAGGTTTGGAGGGGGAAAATTTCTTCTGACCATTTCATCAAATACAAGCTTTGATGAATTATTAACATTTAGATAGTCAGTGGTGTGATGTAAGTTGAGGTGGTGCCCCACATATTTGTCTTTTACCTGATAAAATGACATCCTAATTTTTACCTGATTTAAATATTTAGCTTGTTGTAGACAATGGCATGAAAAACCTAAAGGATTCAAGATAATTCAAATTCCTATTGATTCACATATTTTCACACTCAGCTCTCTCATCTCATTGTTTCTGCAAGCACCTTCAAAACACTTTAATTTGATTTTATATATACCTTTGAAACAGGGCCTCACTCTGTTGCCCAGGCTGCAGTGTGGTGGCGCGATCTGGGCTCACTGTAACCTCCACCTCCTGGATTCAAGTGATCCTCCCACCTCAACCTCCTGAGTAGCTGGGACTATAGGCGCACATCACCGTGCCAGGCTAATTTTTGTATTTTTGTGTATTTTTTGGTAGAAACAGGGTTTCACCATTTTGGCCAGGCTGGTATCAAACTCCTGACCTCCAGTGATCTGCCGAACATTAACATTAGAATTACCTCCCAAAGTGCTGAGATTGCAGACATGAGCCACTGCACTCAGCTTGATAATAATATAATTTTAAGGAAGTTTTTTTTTTCCATTTAAAGTGCTGTGTCTTATTTATTTATTTATTAGCTCACAAAACTGTGCATCTGAATTGGTCAGAGTAGGACCCTAGGAAAACAGAGAGGATATGGGAGCTGTGTAAAATACATTGCATCTGTATTTGTATGCATCAAAAAAATGAGATATTTACCGGATACCCAAATGGCTCTGAAAAGGGCCTCTGAAAAAACAAATAGCATGTAGCCCTCCGCCTTGTGTGTGTGTGTGTGTCTGTCTGTGTGTTTGAAGGCTGAATAGCGTGAATTAGTTAAATGCTTTATTTCCATTCCAACACCTAAATGAATTTACCTGTAACCCTTGTAGCCATAATCTATTGCTTTGTGTGTGTGTGTGTGTGTGTGTGTGTGTGTGTGCACACGCATACCGTAGGTAGGTTCTTGAGCTACTTTCTGGGTTCAGGGGGAAGCCAAATGAGTTTATCTGTAACACTTGTAGCCATAATCTATTGCATTTTTTTTGCCACAGGGAAATTCTTGAGCTACAGTGACTGGTCCATGTTGCCCCATCTGGATAGTCTAGTGTGTGATGCTCCTCATGGCTTCCACTGGGAGTGTGTGAGTCGCTGCTTGCCTGACCTGCTTTCCACTGCCTATTTTGAATGTGGGCTCCTATTGTTTTATTTGTAGACATACTGGATTACGGGGGAAGTTTAAACAATTTATTTGTGGAGATTTCTTTTTGTCTCTCAACCTTTCTTGGAGGAGACATGGCAAAATACTTTCATGTGTATTTCTGTCTCTGAACACAGTTTATACCACTCCAGTCTAGTATTTCCCAACTGGAGAACTCTTGCCTTCTGGAGAATATATTCCAGGTTATCAATTTCTTCCTGTGGTTTGTTAATTCCTCCCACTTTGACCCTTGAAGGCAAATGGAGATCAGGGACCATGTGGTATACTTTGTGTCTCCCACAGCACAATATTTATGACATGTATAACGCCTAATGCCCACATACAGTACCTGCAGGTACTTCAGTTAATTGCTTTCTTTCCATTTCCACCAAGTCCAATCATTATTATTCACTATAATAATAGTAACAATTACTATTAAGGTTTTCTTGAGTGTGTGTGTGTGCGTGTGTGTGTGTGTGTGCCTTGTTTTATGTTAAGCAGTCCATGTGCGTCATGTCATTTAGACTTTTACATCAGTTTTGTAAGGTCAATATTAGAAATACTCTCCATTTTATAAATGGAAAAACCAAAGCTCATAGAAGTTAAATAACTCTCAAGTTAACACGTGTGCGTTCATAGGGACATACACACATATACACTGAATGCCATGTGCCAAGGCCCTTCTTCTCTAAGTTTCTGCTGGCTCCGTAAGCAGGAGAGAAGAAAACTGTCTTCAGGATGAGGCCGAGTGGAGGTGTGCACAGAGGTAAATACATATACTCTCATTTGCGTCCGTTTTCCCCGAAGTACAAAATCAGCCTAACTTGTACCAAGACATTTTATCTCTTTTTGTAGAATGCTCCCACCTCGTCTACTTTATCTCCTTGCGTTTCATGGCTTTAATCTTATACCTCATGATATAATCATTTTGGCCATTTGTCCTTTTCCTGCCTTAAGTTTTATTATAAAGATTCGCCCCAAATTAAATAAAACTGTTTGAACCTGCACCAACCATACGCATGGGTCATGCCCAACTCACTCCGCCCTGCCTTCTCTGCTTTCCTGGCCACTGAAGTGAGGTTTGGCACAGAGAGGTGTGATTGTGCTTAATGGGAGATGAGGTTGTCCAGTTTGTCCAGCCTAAATCGTAGCTTAGATATCTGAGGTGGGAGAAGAGGCATGTGAGAGAGTGTGTGTGTGTTTCTTCCCGGGAAAACTGAACTAAGTGGACTGAAGACAAGCAGTTTTTGAGCAAGCATTACATATGGTGGAGGCTCGCACAAGCCTGACTGGAGTGGGTCAGACAGCAGTGTGCTGAAGACAGATACTACCCACCTCCCAGTTTACCTGGGTCCTGTGAAACCTGCCCAAATCTGAAGCTGAGTCAAATCACAATTTTGGATATTGTTGCCATGAATTCAGCTTGCACTGTGGTAATTGAAAGTTTTAATTGGAGCACACATTCAAAATCCGTATTGTTCTCCAAGACCTTGGCCATCTATAGTACCTGGTCACATAGTCTTTCCCACTGATCTTAGTTAAACTAGTTGTTCTGACAGAAGCCACTTATCTAATTAAGTGAACAGTGCACGGAAGATAACAAATAGGCTTTAATTAGCAGTTGTTTCCAATCATACAGTCCAACTTTAATAGAGGAACGGCACATGGTCTCATTACATTAAATTGTATTTGTCCTAATGCAAATTGGTGTCAAAACATGTGTTAATTGGAAGAAAAACATGAAGACTGTAACTTCATTCCATAATAAAAAATTAGACTTCATGAAGTACACTTAAAAGCAAAGTAGAACAATGTTTAAAATTAACTGTTTCAATAAAATTTTATTTTTTCTTAATAGAGATTTTCCAGATACGAATATTCTTGATTTTAAATCTAATGAAACACAATTAAGTCTTACTAATGTCCTCTTATTGGTCTCATTTTGCATTCAAATCAAGGAATTATGTAATTTACTTTCAAAGAGGTCGTAGAGGCACGGTACTAAATGATAACTAGAGGATCCGAGGGAAAGGGCTCTGTACCTGCCTGTTCTCGGGCCACCCAGTTCCTGTCCCCAGAGGCAGTAGTTCTATAGTTGTTCTAATATCTTCCTAGGGTTATTCAGTATTTGATTCTTTCTTATAAAAATTATAACAAAAGTCTTCATATACATCACTTAGTTCAGGAGATTTACGACTATGTAATTTACAAAGCAGATACTCTTTTCTTTGGAGGGGCTGACATTTAATTAGTTGTTGATATGCACTTGGGAGATGCAAGCTAATTTGTTACAGCATTTACGCAAATAAAACATAATTAAGAAGACAAATATACTGCTAGCAAAACAAAGGAAAAACACGTACTGCAATAAAACATTGGACTGGAGTAGAATTTGCCCTGTGCTTTAAATGATGGTGGCTGTGGCTCTTCGTAATGCTGCTGGAATAGAGTTTCCTGTCTTCCATGCCCATCTCTGCCTTGGAGGGACTTCGGTAAATCCTGATCTGGTTATTAGTTATCTACCCTAAGACTGAAGGTTTGGACAGCACTACCTGCTAAGCACCAGTATCGAGGTCTATGGACTCCTTCGCCCATTCTCCACTTCATAGAGAGTTTTGGGCAGTGCATTAAAAGCACAGCAGCATTGCAGTATTCTGAGTCTGAGCTCTTTTATTGCTGGTGGTCAGAATAATGCTGTGGAACTCAGAAAAGGAGATTTTACCAAACTGTCTACTATGGAAGGATAGCACTTCTCTGCAAATGCTTTTGAAGGTATGGAAAAAAGTGAATAACAATAACTCTAAGCACACGAGGCCAGACCTTTTCTAAGATGAGAATGCTCTCATTATGAGGCTTCAAACTGCTAAATGAGTAAGTTTAATTCTGTGAAACAACTACAAAGAACTATTTCCCCCCAGTACGGCATTTGGCATAAATATCTGGCATAAACGGAATGTTTTCCATGTTATACGAACAACAGGCTAGTGGTGATGCAAAATGTTCTGTAATTCCTCCTGCTGCCCTCTGGCCATCACCCTCACTTATCACCTTCTTTCTCTGTAGTGTCATAACGTTGCTTCCTGCTCACGGGTCACCTTTTGTGCAAGGGAATGAGAACAAGTGTTATCAACCCCATACCCTTTTTTCTCATCAATGGCTGCATCCTTGCAGGCTCTTGGCATTAATTGACTGATCCTTCACCATGATCATCTTTCTTGGGGCCCTGGCTAATGGGAATGTTTATTAGTCGATTCTTGCATTGCTGTAAAGAAACATCAGAGATTGCATAGTTTATAAAGAAAAGAGGTTTAACTGGCTCATGGTTCTGCAAGCTTTATGGAAAGCATGGTGAAATCTGCTTCTGGGAGGCCTCAGGGAACTTACAGTCCTGGCAAAGGTGAAGGGGGAGCCAGTCCTTCACATGGCAGGAGCAGCAGGAAGAGAAATTGGAGGAGGTGCCACACACTTTATACAACCAGATCTCATGGGAACTCACTCACTATACCAAGGGGGCATGGTGCTAAACCCTTCGTGATTCCATCACCTCCCACCAGGCCCCACCTCCAACACTGGAGATTATAATCCGACATGAGATTTTGGAGGGGACGCAGATCCAAACCATATCAGGGACGTCCTTTGTCCTTCTGTTCATATTGTCCTTCCCTCAATAACAGAAATAGGGACGCATTATTCTTTAGTTTTCAATCCTTGCCTCTCTCCAGAGGAAATTTGTCCCTCAGTATTCTCTTCAGCTTCAGGGTCACAACAGTGCCAGATTAATGTTTTTTTTTGTTTTTTTTTTTTTTTTTTTTTTCCCAACATTTCCCTCTGCTATCCTCTTCACTTTGTCTTATACATCACGCTTAGCAGGTCATCATTCAACTTCTGGACCATCTAAGGCAGGCATCCTCAAACTTTTTACACAGGGGGCCAGTTCACTGTCCCTCAGACCATTGGAGGGCCGCCACATACTGTGCTCTTCTCACTGACCACCAATGAAAGAGGTGCCCCTTCCTGAAGTGCGGCGGGGGGCCGGATAAATGGCCTCAGGGGGCCTCATGCGGCCCGCGGGCCATAGTTTGGGAATGCCTAAGGTTTTGCATCCTCTAAAATCTTGCTAAAGAATCGGATGCATGTGTTCAAAGGAGATTTCATTATCTGCCCTGGAAATTATTTTCAGTGAAACAAAAGAAGAATTAAATTTGTGAATTTTTTCAGAGAAGTTTTTCAGCCAACCCCTGCACTTGGGGAATTTATAATCATTTTGGAAGGATTTGAAAAAAAGATGGTAGCTAGTTTGCTGTGTACATAAGGGTGTTTCTTTTTCTCTTTTCCTGTGAACTCTATGTATTCACTGATAGATTCTTGGGACCTTTATTATTCTCTTGCAGCTCTCTGCATGTTGTCTTTACTTGTCATGTTAGGGAATCCCAAAGTAGAAATGGATTTAAAGGAAGGTAAGTAATATGAACTAACTTGAGGAGATTGCCCACTAGATCTTAAATTTTAGCATTCTCATTTCAAACTTTTCCTGAGGAGACTTTTGATAAAGAAGACTTTGATGTTTGATGTGTGGTCTTCTCACTGCTGTTGTTTATATCTGCCACATCTTCAAGTTGTCAGGGTGCTTTTCGGTTGCAATGACACCCTCCAAATGAGGTTGACACCCTACCTACTTGGTGCTGCCCACAGATAGTAAGTACAGTCTCTGAATGTCATTAGTAAAAATGAACTTCGATTTATTAAGGAAAAAGCTAACAGAACAGCCTGGCTGAAAAAAAAAAAAAAAACCACCTCAAATGGGAATTAGAAGATCTGCATTTGCCAATGGCTACTTGGCTGGTCACTTTCTTGCCTTCACATTTTTCTAACATATAACATGGGAATCATGACTGCTCCCTAGGGGTCTTGGGAATGTTCTTACTCAAGTATTTGCTGAGCATTTTTTATGGTGTGCTAGAACCTGAGAAAGAGAAAGATATAAATGAAAAGGATTGCTGTCCTTTAGGAATAAAAAGTATAGTTGAGGAAGCAAAATATACATACATAATAAACCAGTTTAGCACCAGTGATGATTATTTACCTCTTTAGAGCATTTTATAGTTTTCAAAGCTGTAATATGTGGGTATACAAAATTATATTTCTATATAAGTACATATATATTCACATATAAATATAACATAAGGATTAAAGGAAATTCTACATATATGAAAGTATATGCATATAAATATATACATATATTTGTGTGCATATGTATGTGTGTGTTCACAATTTCATTTATCCCTATTAGCAACCCTGTGCAGCAGAGAGTAATGATGCCATGTCACAAATGGCAACACTGAGACCACATGATATTAAGTAAAATTGCAAGTAAAACAGGATTTTAGCACCTGTCTCTGGATTCTAAGCCGTGTGGTCTTTCTATTGCAGCATACATTATTTTCTTAATTCAGGATAAGGGTGCGTCCCTGGAGCGTAATATGTCCGGGAAGTGCTCTGGAAAGCTTGATTGGAGGAAGTGGGCTTGAGGAGAACCTTGGGAAGCAGAAGAAAGAGGGTCTCGGACAGGGAGAGAAGCACACACCGAAGTCTGGCCTGTGGCACACTGAGAAGGAACGAATTGTGAACAGGAAGGATGCGCGAGTTTGGGTTTTTTTTTCTGAAGGACTGGATTACATGAGTGAATATATTGCAGTGGATGAGATTAGGGTGTAGACTGGATATGGAATGGGGTCAGAGAGGTGGGTTAGAGGCCTTTTGTATTCTCTAAACATAAAATGCCTATGGGAAAATATGAAAAGAGTCTGGATAGATGGACCCTTTGGAAAGACTTTGTAATGATTCATCTAGTCTAGTGTTAAAGATTGGATTTCTTGCTCCACCACTAACTAGGTTTGATACCTAATCAAGTTGTTTATCTTCATCAAGTCATAAAAGTACCCACCTCATTGGGTTGTTCTGAAGATAAATAATCCATAGAAAGCCAATCTTAACTCACCACCTAGCATTTAGAAAACATTCATTGAATGTTAGCTAGTTATCCTACTAATAGAGGTAAAGTGGTAGAAGGAAAGATATAAAAAGATAATATATTGTATGAACATGTTTTAATTCCTTGGAAGAAAATGAACACTCTATTAAACCAAGGCTGTAGACTGCTTTAACTAAAAAGCAACCAATACCAATCTTCTCTGTGGACAAGATTTATTTTAGTTTAAATAGACAATTTCCACTATGAAGCAATATTAGTGACTCATGGCAAAGATAATAAAACTGAGAACCACCTACACATCTTTACAAACTTTGAAGTATTTGTAATAGTGAAATAATAGTGTTTCATGTTTTGATTTATATCAGCTTAAGCCAGTTCCTTGTATATTTCAAGTCCTTCATTGTCATTGTGACATTCAGACGTAAGAGAATATTTGGGGTTTCACCGAGGCAGTTATAGTTTTAGAGTTTGACAGAGAGTGAGGAGTGAGCACTTACCATTTGTTCCATGAGCTTAAACATTTGATCCCTGTGGAACAGCTGAGGATGTCTATAAGCTGTGTCAGATACCACATGAGGAAGCCGTTGAATAAGGGGGAGGCTCTGCTCATCCCACAGGGTTGGTATTTTGCTGAATCTTTAAAACATTTGACTAATCAAATAACTTTTGCAGATTTTCCTTTCAATATTTAAAGGACAGTCAATTCCAAGTACAATATTTAAAAAGTCCAAAAGGATACAGAATTTATCAGGTGGAACATAAATTTTCTCTGGTCTTTAGAAGGAGAACTGACATTACCAGACCCTGTCTCCTTACTCAGAAGAACGCTCTGTTCAATTTTCCCATAAATTACCTGGCTGCATTTTCCAATTCAGTCTCCTATGACTTCCTAAAGGCAATTTTAAGACTAGGAAGCTGCCAATAGAATATAGTTTTTGTGGAAGCAGAAAGGTCCACCTGCCTGAAATCTTCACTCAGTGGCTGGGTCATCCTCTCTAGAAGGCTACAATTAAAATTAATGTGTTATATTTTGCATTTGTCTGAGAATTCTATAGTCAGAAGACACACTGCATACCATTGTAGTCTAACTTCCTTTTTCAGCTGGGACAAGAGACTGTCAGCCCCATGAGATCAGGTTTTGTTCCTCTGATTCTTGCCTAGCACTGTGCCTTGGCTTCTGATGGTACCTAAAGAAAGCATCCCTGTTTGATGCTGCCGCTGCAACATCTACCTCCAAGGGGTGAGGTACAGAAACAGCACATTGGAAGGGAGTTCCAGAGTCAGAAGACAACTCTGCAGGGTGGATGGGGAGGGCGGGTGGAAGGGTGAGTCGGGGAAAGGAGAAAGCTGGGAGAGGAGGAAAGAGTTGGTGTCCAGTTAAAAGAGGACCATGGCTAGAGAGTGAAAGAAGAAAAAAGTTGTTGCTTTGCTGTAATTTCTGAGGCTGTTTCTACTCAGACAGCATGTTTCAAAATATTGGTTGCCCTCTATTTAGAGGTTTCTCATTGATTAATGCCACCTTGAATCAGGAGTGGGCTACTGTATACCATGAGGCTTTTCTGTGTTTTGATTCTGAGACCCGCAAATAATTTTGTAATGATCCAAAATGACTTTGGATGGGCTGTTGGGAGACTATTTCAAAACACTTTTATCTTTATAATATAAAATTCTTTATATATTTTGTTTATATAGCATATGTATATCTATATGTGTGTTATGCCATATAGGTATATATAATTATATATACAAGATATCTATATATGTGTAAATATATTTATATTTGTATGTATTGCTTTATGTATAAATACATAAATATTTATGCATAAATAGATATATTTATTTTAAAGGAATTGAAAGATTTATTTCATTTGATAGAGGCATCTAAAATTGCCAAATTTTAAAGATGCAAGAGAGCTCAACCAGTTCATCTTCCTTCTTTTATAGGTAAAGAAACAGAGAGCCAGGAAAGTCAAGTGACTTGGCCAAGATTTCAAGAAAAGCAAGAGCCCCACCTAGAGCTCAGTTTGTTCTTTCCAGACCAGGATACCCTCCAGTGCACCCCTGGGTCTAGGGCAGTAGGGCTTGGTGCTGATAAAGGGGTTGGGCTCTGGGTCTTGAAATTGTTCCCTACTCATGACTGTGAGACGCACCCCCTCATACTTTGACTTGATATCCACTTTAGAAGGATCAAAAGGAGAAATGTGAAGAAGCCGTTGGCTTAGAGAGGGTGTGATAAAACCTCAATAGGAAAACTAACTGTGGTTCATCGAATGTAAATGAATACCTGTTCTTAAAGTGGAATGCCTTTAACTGTGTCTTGAGAACTCATCCTAGCAGGTACTACTCACAAAAATGGTCTTTCCTTTCTGTTTTCTCTTCTAATCATTGAGACCACTAGAGTCCATCTTGCTTTAAGTTTACATTGTAAAAGCAGAAAAAACAGTCTGTACTCATGTGTAGACTCTTTTCAAAGATAAACCTCTGGTCACAGTCATTCTAGTCTCCACCAGTGATTTATCTCTGAAAAGGGCCTGATGGAGAGGGACAGATGGGAAAGCGGGAGATGTTGATCAAAAGGTGCAAAGTTTCTGGTAGGCAGAAACAGTAAGCTTTAGTGATCTTTCACACAAAATGGTGACCATAATAAATACTACTGCATCACGTATTTCAAAATTGCTGAAAGAGTAGATTTGACATGGTTTGCCACAAAAAAATCAGACGTGAGATGATGAATGTGTTAATTAGCCTATCTAGTCATTCCACATTGTAAATATATATCAAAACATCACCTTGTACCCTGTAAGTAAATACAGTTATTACTGGTCAATTAAAAATAAAATTTTAAAAAAGATAAACTAGTAAGAGGCTGTTTATCAGATGTCCTTTAGTACCAGGCAAACTGAGAACCCTACTGTTTGGATAACGTTGCTGCATAGGAAGGATATTTTTTCTTTCCTGAGGCTTTTTTGCTTGAATCCTAATTTCTTTACAATTGTCTCATTCCTTTCTCCTACCCCTGCCTACTTCTGTTAGCTGTTCTGGGAAAAACAGCAAATGACTTTAACATTTTCACCCAGTGGCTGGAGGCCACAAGACCAGGACACTTAATAGGATACGGTTAGCTTTGCTTCAAATTAAAATTGGAACCAGTAATGTCTTAATTCTCTTGTCTAGACGATTGTCACGGCTGTAAATTATCATCATAATGGCCATTGTATGGTTTCTAATGACTTTACCAAAACATTATTTGCCAATCCTATAAACTTTTTGAACATGCTGTTTAGTTTATCCTAATTAATCTATTAAGAGGTGACACATACATCCTGCTTCCTCTCTCCAAAGAGACATTTGTGAATTTAATTCCTTGCTTATTGCTAATACCACTTTGTAATCTCAATGCTGATCTAATTCTGTCTTCTGTCTGCAACAAATTTAATCAGAAAAATCATTATCCAAATGTGATGTTCTGTGTTAATGTAATTACTGATAAGGTAAGTTTTACATCTGCCATTTGCCACATGTGAGTTTTTAAATTGTTGTTTTGATTTTTTTTCTTTTTTTTTTTTTTTTGAGACAGGGTCTCACTGTCTCTTCTGGGATTGCGTGCAGTGGTGTGATCTTGGCTCACTGCAACCTCTGCTTCCTGGGCTTAAGTGATCCTCCAGCCTTAGCCTCCAATTAGCCACCATGCCCACTTAATTTTTGTATTTTTGTGCAGATGGGATTTCACCATGTAGTCCAGGCACATGTGTTCTGTATGTCTTTCTTTCTTTGTTTCTCTCTTCTTCCATTATTTTCTTCTTTTATGCTAAAGAGATGTTTTCTTGTATAACATTTTAATTTTCTTAATATTAATATTTTTTATTGCATTTTTATTTTGTTAATGGTTGCTCTGAAGATTATAACTAATATCTTAATTTAGTTTGGATCAAAACCAATTTAATGTCAGTAGTATACAAAATTGTGCTGCTACATAGCTCTACTTTTTCTCCTTTCTTTGTGCTCTTATACATTGTAAGAATAAATATTTACAGATTATAAGTTCATCAACACCATTTTATAGTTGTTGATTTGTATAGTTTCCTTTTAAGTAAACAGGGCAAAAAAATTACAAACCAAGGATATATTAATACTATTACGTATGCTTATTTATATTGTTACATCTACTGGTGCTGTTAATATTTCTTCATGTGGATTCTATTTAGTGTCTATTGTTTTTTCTTTTCAGACTGAACAACTCCATTTAGCATTTCTCATCGATTAGGTTTATGAGTGGCAAATTATTGCAGTTTGTTTATATAGTAATATCTTAATTTCTTTTTTATTTAGAATTCTTATTTGACAGTATTTTTCTTTCAGTACTTAGAATATGCCATCCCAATGCTTTCTGGACACCATAGTTTCTGATAAGAAATCCACTGTTCATCTATTATCAAGGACCCCTGTATGTGATGAGCTACTTCTCTATTATTGTGTTCAAGATTCTCTCTTTATCTTTTACTGTTGACAACAATTTGATTATGATGCATCTGGGCATAGATCATTTTAGTTTTAGTTTATCTTACATATATTCATATATTCTGTGTTTATTTTATGTATACTTTAATGATTTTCAAATGAAGTTTAGAAAATTTTGGCCATTGTTTTCTCAAATATACTTTCTACTTTTTCTCTATTACTTCTCTTTCTAAAGTTTTCATTATGTGGATGTTGCTACACTTGATAGCATCACTATTTATAGTAGTTATCCTTAAACATTATAAGAACAAATATTTACAGATTATAAGTCTGGTTTCAAAATCCAGGAGCTGGTTTTTTTTTAAAGACCAACAAAATAGATAGACTGCTAGCCAGACTTATAAAAAAGAAAAGAGAGAAGAATCAAATAGATACAATAAAAATGATAAAGGGGATATCACCACCAATTCCACAGAAATACAAACTATCATCAAACTACTCTATACACATAAACCAGTAAATCTAGAAGAAATGAATAAATTCTGAACACTTACATCCTCCCAAGACTAAACCAGGAAGAAGTTGAATCCCTGAATAGACCAATAACAAGGTCTGAAGTTGAGGCAGCAATTAATTGCCTACCAACCAAAAAAAAGTCCAGGTCCAGATGGGTTCATAGCCGAATTCTACCAGATGTAAAAAGAGGAGCTGGTGCCATTTCTTCTGAAATTATTCCAAACAATACAAAAAGAGGACATCCTCCCTGACTCATTTTATGAAATCAATATCATCCTGATACCAAAACCTGGTGGAGATACAACTAAAAAAGAAAATTTCAGGCCAATATCCATGATGAACATAGATCCAAAAATCTTCAATAAAATACTGGCAAACCAAATGCAACAGAACATCAAAAAGCTTATCCATCACAACCATGTAGGCTTCATCATGGGGATGCAAGACTGATTCAACATACGTAAATCTATAAACAAAATACATCACATAAACAGAACTAAAGACAAAACCACATGATTATCTCAATAGATGCAGAGAAGGTCTTTGACAAAATTCAACAGCCCTTTATGCTAAAAACTCTTAATAAACTAGATATTGATGGAATGTATCTCAAAATAATGAAAGCTATTTATGATAAACCCACAGCCAGTATCGTACTGAATGAGCAAAAACTGGAAGCATTCCCTTCGAAAACTGGCCCTAGACAAGGGTGCCCTCTCTCACCACTCCTATTTAGCAAGTGATAAAATTGGATATTTAGCTAAGGAGATACCTAAGCAGAGTGTTGAAGGAGAGGCTTGGCTCCTCCTGACTGTTTATGGTAAAATGTGAAAGGAGAGAAAGTTCAAGAAGAAATTGTCAAGCAAAAAGGAACCAGAGCTGAAGATTTGGAAAGTTCTCAGCCTATCCATATTGCAAAAAAATAAAAAAGCTTGTTTTGAAGACAACATGAAGGGTGTGATTGAACAATTATATGATAAAGAGATCATGGTAATGACTGATGGACTGAATCAGCCATCTCAGAAGAGGCCAAGAATAGAGATGAATTATACAAGCAAAATTGCTGTCAGTTGGAACTAAGGGGTCAAAAGAAAATGAGATGAAATAAAGGCTGTCAGACTTTTAGAACATACAAGAGCCGACCAGAGGGCTATTGGGCTATGACCCTGTACTTTTCAAGAAAACGAAGTAGTGACCCCAAAGGCAATTCAAAGATCATCAGGGTAGTGTCCTTTGTGGCAAAGGGTGGGGCCATTACCTCAATTTCATAGGCCATATGGCCTGTGATTAAAGCCTTGAGGGTGGAAACAGGGCTGTGTAAAACCATGGAAGCAGGATCCACTGTCCCTGTAGGTCTAGAAGAGATGGCATTACATGAAAAAGAGATATCTTGAGGCTTAAGAGCTGATGGAATTTGCCTTGCTTGGTTTTAGACTTTCTTGGGACCTGTCTCTTGTTCCTTCTTTCTTAATTTTTCCTTTCGTAATGGGAATGGCTATCTCATGCCTATTCCAGTATCTGTTGTAATTTTGAAGCTACATAACTTGTATGATTTTACCAGTTTACAGCTGGAGAACAATTTTGCTTTGGGATAAGCCTTGCTTATATTTGATTTAGATACTATTTAGATGAGACTTTGCACTTTAGAATTGATACTGGAATCTGTTAAGACTTTTGAGGCTGTTGGGATAAAATTAATGTATTTTGCATGTGAGAAGGACATCTTGAGGGTCCAGGGCAGAATGTATGGACTGAATATTTGTGTGGTGCTCGAAGTATGTTAATATGATGACATTCAGAGATGGGGCTTTTGGGTGGATAAATAAGGTTAGATGAGATCATATGATTGGGAACTCATGATGGGATTAGTGCCCTTAAAAGAAGAGATACCAGAGACGTTGCTCCTGTCTCTGTGCATGTGAACCAAATCAGCATACAGTAAGAAGGAAGCTTGGGAAAAAGACTTTACAAGAACTTGACCATGCTGGACCATTCTAGCCTCCAGGACTGAAAAAATAAATTTCTGTTGTTCAAGTGATCAGTCTCTGATATTTTGTTTTGGCAGCCCAAGCAGACAGACCCTATGGGCAGCTCATTCACCACATTTTTCATGTAGTGTTTTGGTCAACTTCTCGTTTGCCCAAATTTTATAGATGTTTCAGGCAGCTATGATGTTAAGCAATTATCGTGGATGGTTTTTGACAAATTCCGGGGAAAGGTTGTTTAGAAGGAATGATCTCTGAGTCCGGTCATGTAAAGACAAGGCCTGCTTACAGAGGTTTCCAGGAAACTACCAGCCAGGTCAAATAATAACAACAACTGGTAAGGGAAGCTTTTGAGGAGCTTCAAATCTGTTTTTCCCTCTCCATTGGTTGGTAGCTACTGTTTTTTTTTTTTTATTTTATTTTTTTATTTTTTTTTATGGCTGTGCTTATTACTGCCATTATGTTTACCAGGCTGTTGGTTTTCAAAGCTATTGTGGAGATGAGAAGAGAGGATGGGATTAGGGCGAGTTAAAACGCCAGAAAGGTCACTGTTCTCATTGAAATGCAGCTGTTTCTTTAATAGAGTCCTTGAATTCCTCTGTTGGTTAGTTGACCGAGTTCTTAAAGTGTTGATTTTGATAGTATTGCTAGTGTTTTCATTGCTACTATAGAGGAGCAGATATTTGGAAATATTGTACTGCAGCATTCTTGCTATGCCCCCCACACCCCAACTATATTAATTTTTGTTGAGTATTATTAATTTAATGGACTTTTTGTTGTCTCTCTAACATTGGTTTTATCCTTATCTATTAATGTGAGGTTGGATATATAGCTGATCCCACATTCAGATCCAGGGATGACCTCCAGCTGTTCAAAGCCAACATTCTCACTCTCAACATGATTGAAATTTTGGGTCCAATACTCCTGTGTTTTAGGGGGCTGTTCTGTGCATTGTGGGATCTGTAACAATATCCCTGGACTCTACCAATTAGAGACCAGTAACACTGTTGTAGTTGTGACAACCAGAAGTTTTCCAGACATTAGCAAATGTCCCCTGCAGGACAAAATTGCCTCAGGCCGAGAATCACTGTTCTAAGCACATTAATATAGTTTTATTATTTTAAACACAAAAATTGATCCAGATAAACAATACTTACATCCTAAAGCATATGACAACCCCCTGCTCACAGTTACTGGTTCAGGAATGGAAATGTAGCCAATTCAAGCCAGGGAGATAGGAGGGAAGGTTGCTGGAAATAACTAAAGGAAGTTTCCTTTTTTCCTCTTTTTTAGTTGGGTTGTGTGAGGACGTGAAATCCATTGGATAACCAGTCTTAAAAGGAATCTAAAATGACACATAACGTGTGATATGTTTTGGGTGTGTGTCACCTCAACATCTCATGTTGAAATATGACCTCCAAAGCTGGAGGTGTCTAGTGATCTAGGAACAGCACCCTCATGAATGGCTGGGTGCCATATTTTCAGTGTTGAGTGAGTTCTCACTGTATTAGTTCATGCCAGATCTGGTTGTTTAAAAGAGCCTGGCACCTCCTCCCTGCTCTCTTGCTCCATCTTGCCATGTGATCTGTGGGCTCCTCTTATGCCATCCACCATGATTGTAAGCTTTCTGAGGCCTCACCACAAGCCAAGCAGATGCTGGTGCCATGCTTGCCCTACCTGCAGAACCATGAGCCAAATAAAACTCTTCTGGTTTATAAATTACCCAGTCTCAGGTATTCCACTATGACAATGGAAAATGTAGTAATACAGTGTGTCGGCACAGAGTAGATATTTAGTGTCATTATTATGCACAGATTGGGCTTATGGCATGACCTTCACTCTTCCTATTGAGACCTGTTGTATCCAAACTCTTTGAAATTAAAGGTGCTTCTAAATGTTCTAAGGGATTCTACCCCCATAATATCTCTTTCAAATTCAGTTCTTCTTTTTCATGTCAACACTTGAATTCCATTTTACGTCTTAATTCTTATTTGGTTAAGTGGAATTCTTTTCATAAAATGTTCTGATTTTTACCTCTCTCCACCTTATCCTGCCAATAGTGAACCTCTGATTTTATCATGGCTCTGTTCAAGATGTTTCAAAGATTTTCTTACTATCTACACATTAAACTCTTTATCTCAGCCTGTTTTTCAATTTGACTAAAACCAACCAGCCTCTACTTTTCTTCTATGATCTAAGCTTTTAACCAACTAAGAATGCTCACCATTTCCGAGTAGGGTCCTATGGTTCTTGTCTCCTTCCTTCCTCCCTTCCTTCCTTTTTTCCTTCCTTCCTTTCGTTCTTTCCTTCCTTCCTTCTTTCCTTTCTTTCTCTTTCTCCTTCCTTCCCTTTCTTTCCTTTTTCTTTCTCTTTCTTTCTTTCTTTCCTTTTCTCTTTCTCCTTCCTTCCCTTTCTTTCTTTTCTTTTTCTTTCTCTCTCTCTTTCTCTATTTCTTTCTCTTTCCTTTCTTCCTTTCCTGCCTTCCTTCCTTCCTCCTTTCTTTTTTTCTTTCTCCCTCCCTCTCCTCCTTCCTTCCTTCCTTTCTTCCTTCCTTCCTCCTATCTTTCTTTTTTTCTTTCTCCCTCCCTCCCTCTCTTCCTTCCTTCCTTTCTTCTTTCTTTCTCTTTCTCTCTTTCTTTCTTTCTTACTCTATCACTCAGGCTGGAGTGCAGTGGCCCAGTCTCAGCCTACCGCAACCTCTGCCTCCTGAGTTCAAGTGATTGTCCTGCCTCGCCCTCCCCAATAGCTGAGATTACAGGCATGTGCCACCATGCCCAGCTAATTTTTGTATTTTAGATTAAGAAGGGAGTTTCATCATGTTGGCCAGGCCAGTCTCAGACTTTTGACCTCAAGTGATCCACCTGCTTCAGCCTCCCAAAGTGCAAGGATTTCAGAAGTAAGCCACCGCACCTGGCCTCCATTCATTTTCTTACGCTCCTTCTGGTAGCAATATATTAAAAGCAGTCGTTATAGTGAAAATGCATAGCCTTTATTTAGCACTAGCCCTCTGCCAGGTACTGTGCTTTATCTCATTTAATTCTCCGAAACAAAAACAAGACAAAAGAATGTGTTAGGTACTTTTATTGAGGCTGCTGGAATATAAGAGGAAATTACAGCTTGGAGAGGTTAAAAAATTTCCCAAGGTCACACAAATAATTGAAAAAATCTGAAAATTAGCTCAGATCTTTCTACTTCTTCATATTCTTGTTCCTAACCAAAATGCTGTATTACTTTCACTTTGCTTGTCTTTGTTGCCTCTCTCTGTTATTATCTGTTGAAATTGTTTTTCTCCCTAGTCTGAATTTTTATGTTATTCATAACATGTGTTCTAGTCTTTTAATCCAGAAACAGTTTTTATTGACTCTAATCTCTCACTGACCCCAACAGAACATCTGGTGCTTCATGATCAATGGTCAACATATGTTTTAAGTAAAGGAGATGGATATTTAAGTTGGAGCATAGGTATCTGGTTATTTTATTTCACAATTGCTGTAAAGAGAAAAATAAAAATTGTTCAGTATTTTACAGAAAATAGGCACTATATAAATATTTGTTAAATTGAATGAATTGCTGAAAATTCAGTAAATCAGCCTCTTAGTGTCTACTTCTCTTTCTACTGTACTTATTGTAGATCATAGCTTTATATGCAATAGCAAAATGCCAAATCATTTACTCAATATATGTGGGATGCCCAATACTTTCCGTGTGAACTGTGTGGGTGAGCAGACCTGGGATTCTATTTGTTCTGTAACTGATAGTAGAAAACGGCCCAGTCTTAAACGTTTTCAGGGGAATTCAGAATTTCCAGCTACACAACCAGCTGTAACTATGGCTTCCCTTCCACAGAGGTGCTGTTTTATGGGCTTTCAGAATGAAAACAAATCTGTTTCATGGTATGTCTGTTTTATCTGTCCTCAAATGTGGATGGTACTGAAGAAGAGCAAGGACAGGGCATGAAGGTGGAAAAGAGAGGAGAAGCAGCAGCAATGAGGAGAAGATGAAGGGCAATGATGGAGACTAGATTAAATTAACTGCCAGAGCTCCCAATCCTTGGAAGCTATTGTGGATGCTGTCATCCTGAGTCAGCAACATAAATCAATAAGTCAGATCTGGCTGAACTGTGGTGTCCCGCAAGTTCTATTCAAATGAGGAATTCTAGGTTTCTATTTTATCTTAAAAAATTCAAAATTTTTGGATATAAGTCATTTTATCAATGGCAGAGTTTCTCAAACAAGAGTATGTGAACATTTTCCCTATGCCTGTGTATTCTCCAAGAAAATGATCAATTTTATAATTATATTTTGATTATAGCTCTAAAAAAGTAATTTATGCATGTCAGGGTTATCTGGGGCTCCTGATGCAGTTTGATCATGCAATTTTTGTAGCACACTTTTGATGAATTAATAATCTGATTAGACTGAGGCAGTGCTATTTATTTATCCTGAGTTAACAGGAAAAGACTAGATTTGTCTTCCATATGGAATTCAAGCATTGCTTGTGTGTCCCCGACAGGTAATCCACCTGAATAACTCAGGGATGTGCCTATTGGTGCTCCATATGTGCACCACATGTATAACTCAGGTGTGTGTCTGTATGTTTTCCATGGATTATGTATATAACTCTGACATGTGTCTGTGTTTCCTACATGCGCTGTGTATCTAACTTAGTTGTGAGCCTGTCAGTGTTGTGTACGTGCGCTGCATCTATAACTCAGGTGTGTGCCTGCATTGATTGCATATGTGCACTATTTATATAACTCAGGCACGTGTCTGTGTTTTCTATGTTCACCGCATGTGTAACTCAGATGTTTACTTGTTTGTATTTCCTATATATGCTAAACATGTAACTCAGAAATTGTTCTTATGTTCTCCATATGTACGCTACAGATATAACTTAAACATGTGTCACACCACTGGTGATTTTATAAAAGCTGGAATAGACAAAAACGTTGAGAAAATTATATTTATAGACATGTCAGGCTTTACATATGCAAGTATTTACATATTCACATTGAGAATTATAATTTACTTTCAGTGAAATAATGTGTTTATGTTCATCAATGTTATTGATTTTCACACTGCTTAAAAATTTTGATTGCTTTGAATTTACAAATTAATTTTAGTTTTATAGTTGTTGTGAAAGAACCATGAGGATAGGGCAGGCAGATCCTACCTAGTGGTATATATTAATATTGTTGTAAAAATAATTTGTCAACATTGGCAGTCAGCGAGATCTTTTCCCTTTAAAAGAGGTCTTTACGTTACTAAGTTGGAAAAGAAAAAAACACTATACCATTTGATTTTGAAAGTACATATAAATCCTAATCTGTTGACCCCAATGAGCTGTTTTAGAGAAAATGTTTCTGTTACCTAGGGAAATACTGAGCTTTTAAGTGGCAATATTCCACTTACTATTAGAGTACTGCCCTCTGTTGTGTAAACAATCTGTTTTAGTTGTTGAATCATATAGAATTTTTACCTGGAAAAAAAATCACATCATGTTAACGCTGGTGAATTTTTGAGCTGTATTCAAGGAAGTGTGTCCAGGCAATGAGCTGTGTCCAGACCGGGTCACCAAATCTATTAAATGTACTTTTACTATTTTTTTATTTGAATAAATACAGCATGTTAATAGAATGAAGAGGCTCTATCAAATCCCTTTTTCCTCTGTTGGTGTGAAAGGGTTAAACAGTGACTTCACAACATTGCACTCATTTCTAAATGTATTATCTCTCATCATCTCAGTAATGCTGTGAAGATGATGTCATCTCAGTTCCACATGTGACAGATCTGTGATCCAAAGGACCAAGTGAATTGTGCCAATCATAAATATGGTGGATCCAGCTCCAAATACAGGTGTTCTAACTCCAAGCCTTGGGCTCCTTTCACTATGTCATGTGGCTCCTCTAAATTAAATTTAAACTAATTTCCTGATAGACAAATTTATCTAGAGAAGGTATAATATTAACTCATATGGAGATCTTTAAGAGATAAATTTCTCATTCTGGATCTGATATAGTTTATTATTGTGAGTATGAATTATGTATATATTTCTGCTGACTGCCAGAAAAGATTTAGATGGAACACAGAAATATAAAACAGGTCTTTAAACATGGATTAAATGCAAAAGTCAAGTAATAGAGGAAGAAAATATGGAGAAAATAACTTTGAAAAGATCTTAGCTGAAAAAGCTAAAAGGCCACAGTATAAAATTTTCAATCATAACTTCCTGGGAGAGGAATTGAAGAGCAAAACTTTTATAATATAATTGGAAATGAAAGCTTTGGTAGAAAGATTTTTTTTTTCTTAACATACAAGAAATTTATAACAGGTGAAAAGACTTTAAGAAGCATCTCAGAAGAGAGCACGGCCAAGGTATACTCTAAAATTTTAATTCTATTATATATAACAATTCAATTAAAATGAAAATGAAAAATGTCATTTTCTATGTGGCATTTAATTTGTGGAGAGGTTTTAAATGTTTCTTCTCCTAGAAATGGCTCCCTCTTCAATAATTTATGTCACTGTGTCTTAATTTCCCTTTCCATTGTCTTGTGGCCTTTCCAAAATCAATACAGTATAAGTAAAAATATTGTTTTCCTGCAAATTTTCTTATCTTTCTTCTCATAAACATAAGACCTCAGAACTATGAAAGAGAATGGATGAGAACAATGCCCTTTTATATATTTTTTCTTTTTATGAAGATTATTTTAGCTTTATGTTCTTTCTGAGCTTAAAGATGAGGTATGTGCTTTGTAAAGAATTTGGAAAAATATGAAGAATTAAGAAATGTGTTCATTATTAAAGCAATAGTAATTTCTTAGTGTATTTTTTAAATAAATTTTTAGTTTACCTGAGAACATATGCTTTCTTTTCTTAACATTTTTAATGTTATTAAATTTCCCCATGTTATTAAAAAGCTTTTTTTTAATGGCCATATATTGATACGTTCTGGCTTATTTAAGCATCTAGCTATATTGAATACTTGAGTGATGTCCAAGTTATCATTGTTATTATAAATGCTGCATGTCTGTGGATAACTTTTGAGGGCATTTTGGCTTATGGTAGTTTCTAAGAAGAATTAATAGGCCAAAAGATATGAATATTCTAAATTATTTTGATAAACATTACCAAATTTATTTCCAAACTCTCATACCAATCCCCTATCCACAACGTCAGAGTGCTTGTATTTCATGGTGCTGTCATCTACACGGATGTTCTTGTTAATTTCTTTCATTGATAGGCAAATACTGCATCACATTGATTTAATTTACATTATTTAAAAAGTTGAAGTATTACTGCTCGTATTCACTAGTCATTTCTATTTATCTTTTGAAATTGTCCAACTAATCTTCTTACCTCTCCATTATCATTCATCACCACTCTACCTCAGGAAAATAGAATCATGAAAATGAAAGACATTTAGAGCTGGAATAAGCGTGGTTAATCCTCACTATACATGTGAGTCTAGAAAGATTCAGGGACTGGACCACGAGCCCGCCCCTGGGATACTGAGCGACTGAGCAATACATGCCTCTACGCCTCCTGACTGTCTCTATTATTTCCTCCTCCTTCTTTTTACCGCCCACCCCTTTCTTCCATGCACCCTTCCTTGTCATGATGTTCTCACCTCAATGTAAACGTTTTGAAATCTTTGTAGTATCCTGGGTTAGTAGGCTTGCATGTGAACCTGGAAATGGAAGTCAGTACTGGCCTCTGTTCCAGGTTGTCTGATGTCCCGTCCCCACCTTCTCTTACCCATGGCTATATGTATGGCTACGTGTCGGTGAGTACAGCAGGGGCTCCATTACTGGGTCCCCTGAGTGACAGAAATCCAGTGATTTCGCAAGACTCCTACAGGATGTGCAAAGAAGGCTGAGTGTTCCTTTCATTGTATATCTTGATATTTACTTTATCTCCTAGAAAGATACTCACAGTTAAAATGTATCCAGCACTCTGTATGATGAGCCAACTGAGTGACCATCTGCGTGCTTCCTGGTCAGTCCTCACAGCAACACCACGAAGGAGATGCGATGTTTCTTATTTTACATCTGAGCCCTAAGAAACTGAGTCCCACATCTTAGACTATTTTCCCACCATTACATAGCTAATAAGGAGAGAGGGTTTGAATCTAGGTCTGTCTAATTCCCAAGTCTCATATGGCCTCTCTGCTTTATTTCTTTGCCAATCTGAAAATGGGTAAGGACATCTCAGCTTGTACCTGTTCTATGCTAATGCGACCGATAGATTGACTCACATAGTGCGGGAGCAAAGGTTAAATGCACCTTCCATTCTGACAGGAAATGACTGAGTTCATTGAGGAGCAGGGGCAAGGCCAGGGTTCTCATTCTCAGCATATGGTAGACACTTAACGGTTTGTTACTACTGAATGAAAGATGCTTTTCATTAAGCGACCTGCTTCTCTCATATAAAAGCAGGGTTAACTAGTCTGTATAGCAGGGACAATCTGGCAGTACTTATCCTGCTTTATAATGACTTTATAATGTCTTTCTTTAGCAATTGATTTATGCTTTCTTAACTTTCCATTCTTCAAAATGAGGCTACCAAACTGCAAGTGTTGTGATTCAGATGAATATGTTTTGAACTCATAGAAAAGATGATTAATTTAACTTTATGGATAATATAATAGAAATTTTGAATTCTAAAAAAATCCTTAGGGTACAAATTCTCAACATATAGGTGAGTCTCATTTTTTTAAATGGGAAAATATGTATTTTTCCAGTCTTGCACATTCCTATCAAATGTGATTTTTATATAGTGCTACATAGTAACAGTGTTATGAAGCGTCTGCCTGCAGTCAGGCGGTGTCCTGTCCTTCTCTCGGGGATGAGTTGGCTTGCTTGTATTCTGGAAGTAAAAGTCAACACTAATCTTTGTTCCAGGTTATCTAATATTTCATTCTGATCCCATACTTAGCATGCATTTGTTGTCCCAACTGTGCCATGGTGGCACATGACGAGCTTCACAAATGAATTTTTTAAGTGCATGAGTACAGTCATAGGAAAAATGGATATATTTCTTTTAATTCTTTTTGAGATCTATAATTATACAAGTCTTTATAATCAATGTGCTTCTCTAATCTGAACTTCAATAAACTATTTGGCAAGAAATGTAGTATTTATAAATAGACGAGCCACATTAAGTATTTTCCTTTCAACAA
The DNA here is from genome assembly GCF_048565385.1 of Saimiri boliviensis. Classification (NCBI taxonomy): domain Eukaryota; kingdom Metazoa; phylum Chordata; class Mammalia; order Primates; family Cebidae; genus Saimiri; species Saimiri boliviensis. The sequence continues at coordinate 11,566,190 of NC_133464.1, forward strand.
ACTTGAAATTTGCTAACACTCAAAACCAGACGTCAACACATTTTGTAAAGAACCAAATAGTAAATATTTTAGGCTTTGTGGGTCAAGATGCAAAATCAAACACATTATGTAGGTACTTACGAACAAGAGAGACAACAAATTTTCACAAAATTCAACAAAATTAAAGTAAAAAAATTAATAATAAAGAACAAGTTTTTTTTTTTTTTTTGGTAATAATTTTCTATTGCAGCCGTAACATTGGTAGCTTATAGAAAACAAATTCATGTTATTTGGTACAGTTTCAGAGGTCAAAAGTCCAACACAGTTCTCACTAGGCTAAAATCAAGGTGTCAGCAGGGCTCTGCTCTTCTGGAGGCTCTGGGGTAGAGTCTGCTGTCTTGCCTTTCAGATGTTAGAAGTTGCCTGCATTCTTTAGCGTTTGGCTCTTCCCCTCCTATTCAAGGCCAGGAATGTAGCGTCTCTGTAAACCTGCTTCTATCGCCACATTTCTCTCTCTACTGCAACCTGGAAAGGCTCTTCAGTTTTAAGGATCCATTGATTACACTGGGCCCATCTAGGTAACTCAGGATACATTTTGCAATGCAGAGTCCCAGAGTTAGTTTTCCAGGATTCCAGTAACAAAGTGCCACAAAATAGGTGGCTGAAAACAATGGCAGTTATTGAAAAACTTTTTCACAGTTCTGGAGTCTAAAAATCAAAAATCCAGGTCTCAGTAGGGTCACGCTTCCTCTAAGATTCTGAGTAGGATCCTTTTTTTTTTTCTTATTCTTTCTTCCATAGATGCAGTAGGAAGAATAATGGTCTCCAAAGACCACCACGCCCTAATCCCCAGAATCTATGAATATGTTACCTGACATGGTAAAAGGTATTTGGCAGCTGTGACTAAGGTTATGGACTACTGTGGGTCCGGTGTAATATGTACAACATAGCAACAGGGTTTCCTGTAGCATAGATTTAAATATATTTTAGAATCCCTAAGATATAAAGAAGCTGACCAAACATAAAGACTTTTTGAAAAGGGATGAAAGAGCTATGCCCGTCGATCCTTGGCATTTCCTGATTTGCAGCCGCATTGCTTCAACGTCTGCTGCCATCAGCACCAGGCCTGCTCTCTCTCTGTCTTTTCCTTTTCTTAGAAGGACATCAGTTATATTGGATTAGGGCTTACTTTGATGACCTCATCTTAACTTGATAACATCTACATAACCCCTTTTTCCAAATCAAGGAACATTCATGGGTATCAGGGATTAGGACTTCAGCGTATCTTTGTAGGGGACATGGTCCAACTCATAATGGCCCATAACCTTAATCACATCTGCCAAATTCCTTCAACCATGTCAGGTAACACATTCACGGGTTCCGGGGATTAAGCATGGGCATCTTCGGAGACCATTAGTCTGCCTACTGCATTTAATAATAGGAGCACTGGAAATCTTTTAAACTTTTTCGTTTTCTTTTTGAAATAACATTCTGTTTGATTGAGATTCAAAGTTAGCATTCTTTATCATCAAACAGATTGCAAACCTGGAAAAATTATTCTCAATAATGGGTCGAAGAAAAATCAGTAGAGAGCTAGATTTGGCCCACAGGCTGTAGTTGGCTCACTGTTCCTCTAAACAAAATCTTATTAGGCCTAAACCTATTAGAGTGTTACTTGAAATGCCATTTAATATAATGTAAACACACTTTAAAATATATTAGAAATTAATCCCACACACGTGGGAGTGAACCACATGATAAAACAGACCCTTTTGGGTAATGTGAACAAGGTTTGCCAGATTTAGGACTCATAATATATATCTTTGATTTATTTCAAAGAAATACTATTATCCTACTACCTGTGTATATTTCTCCAGGGTAATATGTACAACCTAGCCACAGAGTTTCATATAGCATATACAGTCTTCCCAGGTAATTACTAATAACAGAATAATATTATTAGGCTTCTCACTTAGGAAAATACTATTTAATTGGTAAAAGCATATTTTTAAGATCTAAAATAGCTTCTCTTGGCTGGGTGCAGTGACTCATGCCTGCAATCCCAGCACTTTGGGAGGCTGAGGCAGGAGGATCACTGGAGGTCAGGAGTTCAAAACTAGCCTGGCCAACTTGGTGAAACTCCATCTCTATAAAAATTCAAAAATTAGCTGGGTGTGGTAGCAGGTGCCTGTAATCCCAGTCACTCAGGAAGCTGAGGGAGGAGAATTGCTTGAACCCAGGATGCAATGTTGCAGTGAGCTGAGATCATGCCACTGTACTCTTACATGGGTGACAGAGTGAGACTCTTGTCTCAAAAAAAAAGTAAAAAAATAAAATAAAATAAAAATAAATAAAATAGCTTCTCTTACTTGGTATTACAAATTTCAATATTTGAGCAGAATTATAGTATGGAAATGATAGTAAATAGTCCTAATGATTAACCTACATACAGTCTCACAGAAAAGCATCATCAATTTTGTATGATCTGTCTTTCAAATAAGAAAATTGTATCTGTGACATTTAACTAGCTAGTCTATTGTCTTGCCTTAGAAGTCAATGTTAACCTTTTTCTCCATTGATTTCCACAGAAACTCTCTGTTTGCCAGAAACACATTAGATTTTTCTTTGCATTAGCAGTGAGACATGAAGTTAGTGGGGTGTCTAGTGGGGATGATAAGTGGTTAGGTAGGGATGAGGAGTAATTATATGCGTTGATATGATTAAGTTTCTCTGGCAAACATATTTTGGAATTCATATAATATAAAGAAGCTGACCTAAAGATTTTTTGAAAAGGGATGGAAGAGCTGTGGTCCACTTAATCCTATTCACAAGGCTTTCTTGATGGAAGAATTATATACTTCAAAATTCTAGTTATGTATTTGGAGTTTTAAAGATTTATTATTGACCAGGCACGGTGGCTTATGGCTGTAATCCCAACACCTCACCTGAGGTCGGGAGTTTGAGACCAGCCTGACTAACATGGATAAACACCGTCTCTCCTAAAAATACAAAATTAGCTGGGCGTGGTGGTGCACACCTGTAATCCAAGCTACTCGAGAGGCTGAGGCAGGAGAATTGCTTGAACCTGGGAGGTGGATGTTGCAGTGAGCCAAGATCATGCCATTGCATTCCAGCCTGGGAGACAAATGCGTCTTCACTTGTGAGCTTTAGCTTAGAATAGTGATAAAGAATGTGGTCTTCGGAGCGAACATACAAGTGTTTAAATTTGGGATATGCTACTTCACAACAGATCGCTTAACCACTGTAAGTCTCAGTTTACTTCTCTGAAATGTGTATAAAAGTAGTACCTAAGTATAGGGTTTTGGAAAGTGCCTGGTGCATAAAAAGCATTCAAAAAGTGTTATTCATCTGCTTGTTTAGTATGATTACTGGTGGTGGTGGTGGTGTTAAAAAGTACCCTCTATTCCTGCACATATCTGTTAAGGAGTGTGTAGGCCTAGGGCTGGCAGAAGATTGTACAGTCCCCAAACCATTAAGCAAGTGATTAAGTAGCTGAGAGGCCCCAGTTTATGATGGAAACACTTGCACCAGGAGTGAACAAGGTGGCTGAAGAGGGGGTCAGGTCTGGGACCATTTCTGGGACGGAGCATGTTAGGTTGTGGTAGAGGCAGAGATGGGGTCATGCTCTGCTGACACTGGGATAGCATTAATTTTTGGGAAAAGTGGATGATTTTTCATTGTACTCACCTATTTCTTTACTACTTGCTGCAGGAAGTCCAAGAAAGAGGGAAACTTCCTGTTACAATGCCACTTCTCTGCTATTTGGCATGTGGCTGTGCTATTGCCATGGGTTGCATGGCTGAATCCCGTTCTGCCTACAACACTTGAGATTACTTTTAGTTTTCATTCCTTCCTTTTTCTTTTTACTTGTTTAATGTCCTTATTCCCTGATTTCCTCGGTGTCTCTTCCTCATCACCACTTGCAGTTTGTACAATATCAGGCTCCCCAGTGGATATACATGTAGCTCCATGATTACAAAAAGTGAATAGACAAAGTATTTGCATTTGAGTTTAAAATACAGTGGTAAATACAATTTAAAATTTGTGTATATATACACACACATTTATATGTATGTCACATTTTTTTGTGAGAGGTATGTATACACAACACAACACATACAATAGATTACTACTCAGCCACACACACACAAATGAAATCATGGTTTCTGCAGCAACACGGATGGAACTGGAGGCCATTATCTTAAGTGAAATAACTCGGAAACAAATAGCAAAATACCACACATTCTCGCTTAGAAGTGGGAGCTAAATAATGTGTATACATGGACATAGAATATGAAATAATAGGCATTAGAAACTTGGAAGGGTGAGGGGGGATGACAGAGAAGAAATTACTTAATGAGTACAGTGTCCACTGTCTGGGCAATGGTTACATTAAAAGTCTAGACTTCACCCTTATGTGATATATCCATGAAATAAAACTACACTTTAACCCCTTATATTAATGCAAATAAAAAATAAAATAATTAATGGTGAATATTCAAGAGTTGTATTAGAGATCTAGGTGATTTGAGTGAAATTGGTGACCTAAGCCAGCAAAGTCAGTTTTTAGTAGCCATTGGGGTCACGTTTTATAGGATGTGAAATTTATGATTCACTTTAGAAAGTTTTGGTTTTGCAACCTTCTGAGCCATAATGGTGTTTCTATAATTCCCGCTGTCAGTGGCTTAGGTCTCCTTCTCTTTCCCAATCTTCATTTTATTCTCTCTTCAAGCTGCTGAAGTGGGGCAGGGCACTGGGATTTGAGGATGCTGGTTGAAGAGACTTTGGCGCTATGTTTGTGCTGGAGGTGGCGGTGTGATGCTGAAGGACTTCTTTTTAGGATGCTGCTGTGAGGTGCTGCAGTGCTGTGGTCAGGGGAGGTTTGGGCCACACGCTGAGAGAGACATGTGCTATGTGTTGAGTGATGAATTTGATATGGCTTGTGGTATTTTCATATATACTTATTAAAGATATAATTAAGAATTTTCATATATTCTTTAACAACAAATTTAAAAGAGTATAGTGATACCAGGTTTTATATAAAAATCACAAAATGAGAACTTTTTTTGAGATGCAAGTTTTTTTCTTTATAATTTCTTCCATGTCACACTTACCTCAAATAGCACTTGGTAATATAGACTTCCCTTTGGATGAATGCAGGATTTCAATGAGCCATAAGGTTCCTGAGAAATCACTCGAGCAGATTTTAAAAGTTTTGCATTATTTTTCTGGGAATAACTTGCTGACAAAACATTATAGGATAGATTTGGCACACAGACATCAGCAGATGCAAAATTGGAACTAGGCAATGCAGAAAAGGAATGACATTTCTGAAAAGTAATAGACACTGTGGCAATATTAATTGAAAAAGCTGATGATATTCTTTGAGAAAAAGAAATACTGAGTGTTATTCTGTAAGTAAAATGAGGAGTCTACAATCTAAAGAAATGAGAGACACACAATCAGACAGTTTAAAGGACACCAGGGCTGAAACCATTTGAAGTCATTGTTCTTTGAATTTATCGTGATTCCCAGCAGACACTGTGTTGCTTCCAGAGGGTTCTGGTTACCCAGACTCAAGTTCTGGCTATCTTCTCTCCACTTGAATGAATGAGAAAAAATCAAATATCTAGAAAATTCGCATCTTCCAAATTAGTTGTTTTATTTGAATGCTAAGCTCCATGCAGACATAGTTCACACGGGATCAGGCTCTAAGCATCAATGAATGTGTTTTGTATTTGAGTTAAGTAGATCCAAGCACTTCAGCATGCTTCACCGTGCAGTCATTCTTTCAACATCTGAACCATTGTTCAGTTGATTGATGTTTTCATGAAGGAGGAAAGGCCTTGGCCACAGCTGACTCCTGTTTTTAAGGCTGATATAGAAAGCAGCATGTGGTAAGCACTGATCTAATAATGAGAGACAAATAATATATATAGATTCATACAAGCATTTTTTAAACAACTGTGTTAAGGTATAATTGATACCCCACAAGTGTTTAATGTTTACAATTTAATAAAGTTGGCCCAATGCATTTACCCATGAAACCATCACCATGATTAAGATAATAGACATATACGTCACCTCTAAAATTTCCTTGTTCCTCTTTATTTTTTCTTTGTGTTTTTCTGTCATTGTGGGAATAATTAACATGACATCTATCCTCTTAACAAATTTTTAATTGTGCAATACATTATTGTTAACTACAGATACCAGAGATCTCATGAACTTACTCATTTTGTGTAACTGAAATTTTATTACTATTTGTTATTTTACTTCAGATTAAGGGGGTATATGTGCAGGTTTATTGCATGGATATATTGTGCAATGGTTAGGATTTTGCTTTTAGTGAGTCCATAACCCAAATAGTGAACAGTGTATCCAATAGGTAATTTTTTAGCTTACAGCCTTCTTCCACTCTCCCCAGCTATGGAGTTATCAGTGTCACTTATTTTCATCTTTCTGTTCATGTGTATCCACTGTTCAGCTCTCACGTATAAGTGAGAACATATGGAATTTGGTTTTCTGTTTGAGTTATTTCACTTGGGATAATAGCTTCCAGCTCTACCCATGTTGCTGCAAAAGACATAATTCCATACTTTTTCATGGCTGTATAGTATTTCATGATGTATAAACACCACATTTTCTTTACCCAATAAACCAGTGGTGAACATTTAGGTTGATTTTATGACTTTGCTATTGTAAATAGTGCTGTGATAAACATATGAGTGCAGATGTCTTTTTGATATAACAATTTCTTTTCCTTTGGGTAGGTATCCGGTAGAGGGATTGCTGAGTCAAGTGGTAGTTCTGTTTTTAGAAATCTCCATGCTGTTTTCTATGGGAGTTGTACTAATTTACATTTCCACAAACAATGTATAAGCATTCCCTTTTCTCCACATCCTCACCAACATCTATTATTTTTTGACTTTTAAATAGCCATTCTGTTTGGTGTGAGATGATATCTCATTGTGCTTTTAATTTGCGTTTCTCAGCCGGGCGCGGTGGCTCAAGCCTGTAATCCCAGCACTTTGGGAGGCCGAGGCAGGTGGATCACGAGGTCAAGAGATCGAGACCATCCTGGTCAACATGGTGAAACCCCGTCTCTACTAAAAATACAAAAAAACATTAGCTGGGCATGGTGGCGCGTGCCTGTAATCCCAGCTACTCAGCCTGTAATCCCAGCTACTCAGGAGGTTGAGGCAGGAGAATTGCCTGAACCCAGGAGGCGGAGGTTGCGGTGAGCCGAGATCGTGCCATTGCACTACAGCCTGGGTAACAAGAGCAAAACTCTGTCTCAAAATAAAAAAAAAATTTGCGTTTCTCTGATGGTTAGTGATAGTAACCATTTTTTCATATGTTTGTAGGACACTTGCATATTTTCTTTTAAGAAGTGTCTATTCACATTCTATTAATATTTTGGCCTTTTTTCTCTTTGGTCTGTTTGAGTTCCTTACAGATGATGGATCTTAGTTCTTTGTTGGATGCATAGTTTGCAAATATTTTCTCCCATTCTTCAGGCTGTCTGTTTATTCTGTTGAATGTTGCTTTTACTGTGCAGGCACCCTTTCATTTAATGAAATTCCATTTGTCAATTTTTATTTTCATTAACATTTGCTTTTGAGGACTTAGTCCTAAATTCTTTGCTAAGCCAATGTCCAGAAGAGTTTTTCGTAGGTTTTATTCCAGGATTTTTTATAGGTCTTATATTTCAGCCTTTAATCTGTCTTGAATTAATTTTTGTATATGATGAGAGATAGGAGTCCAGTTTCATTCCTTTATATATAGTTAGCTAGTTTTCCTAGCACAATTTATTGAATAGAGTGTTATTCCCCATTGTTTATTTTATCAACTTTCCCAAAGATCAATTGGTTGTAGGTAGGTGGCTTTGTTTCTGGGTTCTCTATTCTGTTCCACTGGTCTATGTGTCTATTTTGCACCAGTACCATGCTGTTTTGGTTACCATAACCTTGTAGTATAATTTAAAGTCACATAATGTGATGCTTCAGCTTTGTTCTTTTTGCTTAGAATTGCTTTTTCTATTCAGGCTGCTTTTTGGTTCTACAGGAAATTTAGAATTGTTTTTTCTATTTCTGTGAAAAATGACATTGGTAATTTCATAGAAATTTTGTTGAATCTGCAGATCACTTTGGGCAATATGGACATTTTAATAATATTGATTCTGCTTATCTATGAGCTTGGGATGTCTTTCCATTTGTTTGTTTTGGCTACACTTTTTTTTAAATTTCAACTTTTATTTTAGATAGAGGGAGTACCTGTGCAGATTTATTACAAGGGAATATTTTGTGATGCTGAGGTCTGAAGTACAGATTCTGCCACCCTGGTAGTGAGCATAGTACTTGATAGGTTGTTTTTTAATCCACTTCCTCTCCCCTCACCCTTCAGTAGTCTAGTGTTTTTGTTCCCCTATTTATGCCCATGTGTGCTCAATGCTTAGCTCCCACTTATAAGTAAGAACATGAGGTGTTTGATTTCTGTTCCTGTGCTAATTTGCTTAGATTTATGGTCTCCATTATTCAAGATTTTTTTCGTCAGTGTTATGTATTTCTCCTTGTAGAGATTTTTCATCTCCTTGGTTAAATGTATTTCTGGGTATTTTACTTTTGTGTGTGGCTTTTGTAAATGGAATTGAGTTTTTGATGTGGTTCTCAGTTTGAGTGTTGTTGATATATAGAAATGTAACATGGCATGGGTGGCTCATGCTTGTAATACCAGCATTTTGGGAGGCTGAGGTGGGAGGATCATCTGAGGTCAGAATTTCAAGACCAGCATAGACAAAATGGTGAAACCATGTCTGTACCAAAAATACAAAAAAAAAAGAAAAAAGGAAGGAAGGAAGGAAGAAATAAAGAAAGAGAAAAAGAAAGAAAGAAAAGAAAGAAACTAACTAGCTGGGCATATTGGCATGCACCTGTAATCCCAGCTACTTGGGAGATTGGATAGGAGAATTGCTTAAACCTGGGAGGCGGAGGTTGCAGTGAGCCGAGATCGCGCCACTGCACTTTAGCTTAAGTGACAGAGCAAGACTCCATCTCAAAAACAAAACAAAACAAAAAACCCAACTGATTTTCACATATTTTGTTTTGTAGCCTGAAACTGTATTGAAGTTGTTTATCAAGTTTAGGAGTCTTTTGGAGGAATCTTTAGAGTTTCCTAGGTATAAGACTATGTTATCAGCATACAGAGATAATCTGACATCCTCCTTTTCAATTTGGATGCCTTTTATTTCTTTCTCTTGCCTGATTGCTCTGGCTGGGACTTTCAGTACTATATTGAATAGCATTGGTGAGAGTGGGCATCCTTTTCTTGTTCCAGATGTAACTGGAACTTCATACCCATTGAACAACTTCCTATATCTCCCTGCCCCCACCTTCTGGTAATCACCATTCTAGACCCTGCTTCTATCAGTTTGACTATTTTAGATACCTCATCAAAGTGAAATCATGCCATATTTATCCTGTGATTGGCTTATTTCACTTAGCATAATGTCTTCCAACCTAACTATGCCTTAACAAATGGTGGAATTTCATTCCGTTTTAAAGCTGAAAAATACTTCACTGTATGTCACATTTTCTTTAACTATTCATCTGTTCTTGGACATTTGGGTTGTTTCCACATCTTGGCTGTTGAGATTGACGCTGCAATGACCATGAGAATGCAGATATCTCTTCAAGATACAGATTTCATTTCCCTTGGATTAATAAGCAATAGTGGGACTGCTCGATCCCATGGCAGTTCTATTTTTGATTTTTTGAGGAACCGTTGTGCTGCTTTCCACAGTGGCTGTACCATTTCACATTCCTACCAACAGTGTATAAGAGTTGCAATTTCTCCATGTCCTCACCAATACTTTTAATCTATGTTTTTTATGACAGTCATCTTAACAGGTGTGTGGTGATATCTCCTGGTTGCTTTGTTTTGCATTTTCCTGATGATTAGTAAAGCTATTGAACACCTTTTCATATGCCTTTTGGTTATCTGTATGTCTTTGGAGAGATGTCTATTCCAGTCCTTTGCCCATTTTTAAGTCAGGTTATTTATTTATTTTGCAGTAGAGTTGTAGAAGTTTTTAATGTATTTTGGATATTAGCCTCTTATCAGCTGTACGGTTTGCAAATATTCCAGTTTCGCATGTTACCTTTTCATTCTGTTAGTTTATAAGCTGATATGCCCATTTGGCCATCCTGGCACTTCACAGCCAACCAAACAGACTGTTTGGTTTCTGTGTCAAACTGTTATCAAATATATGGAATCTCACTTAGATTTGGTAACTAGCTTAACAAGAGTCCAAGAAACTTGTCCAATGACACTTCTGTATCATGTGATAGGTTAACCAGGTGTGCACCTGGGGTTCCCCACCTCTCTAATTCTGTCCCATATGAGCAAGATGATCTCCAGCTACAGGTTAAAAATACAAGAAATATTGATGGAAAAAATATTTTGTGTGTGTGAGCAGACAAGGGTCTTAAAGACTAACACTTTTCATTGTGGGCTCAATACAGTTGAAAGAAATATGAACAGAGTTCTGAGTGAATATGGTGGCAGCCACAGAGCTCATGCTGATCATACTCACATTCTTAAGGGATGAGGCACTTCAAGGGGAGAGTGCAGTCTCCCTGGAATACTAAATACAGTCATATTAGGAGGTTTCTGAACATTTTTTCCAGAATGATTCTGATTCAGATTCAAGTATGAGTGAAGCATAAATGTACATCACCATGTTACCATTACCGGCTAGACTAAGTTATTCTAAATCCTTCTTTTCTCCAGCAAAATACCCCAAATCTATGTTAGGTATTGCCTTTATGGTCTTGTCCCCACCCTTCCCTTCTGCCCCTACAACTTTCTAAGGGTTTGTTATCAGTGGCATGCTAATGAAATAGTTGGAGAAAGGTGATTTCACACTGGACTGGGGAGAGGCTGCCTTATTTGTGTGAAATACAGTTGTTTTAAATTATCTTGTGTTTTTTAAGAGGATAAGAGCTCTCATAAAAATACTGGCATTAAAAATGTTTTACTGACAGACAACATAAATCTTTGCCATTTTTCAATTAAAGAACAAATAATTATTTTCAGAAAAAAGAATATGCTGTCATTTGATAACAACTTGTTGCTTGCAATGATTTTATTTTTCATACAAAGAATTAAATATTTTTTCCAGAAGATTTAAGTGAGAAATGAAAGACATTAATTCTTGCTGTTTTATTTTCTTCTATTTATTCACATACTAAAAAAGAAAGAGAAGCTTTTTGTTTCTTCCTGATTTTCCAAAAAAGGGAAAATTAACCCAAAGGGAGAGACTTCCTTTTATACCTAGATGAAGAATCTAATCTTAAAAGAGACATTATCATTTGTCATTTCTAATGATTGTAAGCGTATATGCATAGGAATTTTTTGAATACACTATTAGCAAATCTATTTCCTGAATGCTTCATTGTGCAATCGTTTGTTGACCAGCTCATTGCTGTTCTTAGGAAGAGTAAGTGCCTTTCTCACGGCTTATAGTGGACTCCTCCTTGTTTAGGACTGACATAGGAACAGCACATGATAAACACTGGTCTGAAAATGCAGCATCAATCAATACATTAAATCTTCGTGCATGTATTTTTGAACAAGGCTGTGTCTACCTTGCGTCAAATATTATATGTTTATATCTCCAGTTTTTGATTTTTTTTTACAGGGTGCTTTAAATTGGTATTATCCTATAGTTTCATTTTTGCTAAAATAACTTTAACAAAGTCAATGACTTCTTTAAATTCCTGTTTACATTTTAAACTTCCATTGTTAAAGATTTTAAAGCAATGTTTTACATTATTTTTTGTAATTCACTATGCTTTGTTGAGATATTGATATTAAATCCCTTTGCACCAGAAGTGGTTGAAAATGTAGATGCAAATAATCCAGATGTTAGAACAGAAAAAAATATTATTAGATGCAGGTATAAATTCACTAGTAAGAACACAGAAGAAAAACAGTTCCTACCTTCTGCCATGAAAAGGGTTTACCTTTGGTTTCCATGGTTTAGAATAATATAGTGCTGGATAGCTGAAATGTCATTGCAAGTTTTTTGTGTTGTTTTTTAATGTTAAAATGAAACATTGCTGAGGGACATCTCGGGCCACCTATAGTTTTATGAGCACAAAAGCTTCATTGTGTTCTTGATCATTGTGGGCCTTTCACCAAATTGCAGCACCGAACTGACTGTAAAATACATGCTTCTGTGTTGGGAGATGAGTTTAGAAATGTCACACTGCGCTTCTGTTGCATTTGTCTGTAAATGACTTTCTAAGTTAGACCATGTCAGCCATCTGCTTGGGTGTAGGGAAGAAGTAGTAGCCCTGCTATTAAAGAAAGAAGAGGAAGACGAGCAAGAGGTTGAGAAAAAGGAGGAGGAGGAAGAGGACAGGGAGAAGAAGAAAGGCAAAAAGGAGAATTGATATTTCCTATAACAGGATTTTTGTGCCCTCACAGAGATAACAGACTTGAAAGTTAGGATTTATTGAAACAGAAAATGCTTAGTATCTAAATATCCTTATCTCCCCTTTTAACATACCAGGAGCCAGCCACATTGCAGAGTTTTCCTGTATGCCCCATGTTGGAAGAGAGTAAGCCCCAAAGAAGGGATGGAAAGCCAGGCCTTGCCTCCAACCCAGCCACTATGATAAGATGAATGAAGACAAGGACTTTGCTGCCCTCATGTCTTCCGGACTGTTTTGGCCACAAACTCAAAGGAATACCTGTCATTTATACTTGTGGGTTTCAATTCCACAGCCACTGGCCACATGTGGCTGTATAAATGGTAATTTAAATAAGTTAAAATAAAACTTAAAAAAAGGTTGAGCCCTTCAGTCTCAGTAGCCACATACCTCAAGGGCTCCATAGTTCCATGTGCCTAGTGGTTGCTGGACTGGATGGTGTAGCTATAGAACTTGCCCATCATTGCCAAGCCTAGTAGACAACAACTTCCACGTGGAGACTGAATCCCTGAAAGAACTTTCAATAACTGGAACAAAGCTTATCCAATTAAATTGCTTTGAGTAGAGATTTTAAGCAGATTTAGATCAGTTAACAGGAAACAACAACAAAAACACTTCTTTTAACATTTGCACATCTTCATACAATCAAATAAGTTTGCAAATTTGGTTATATAATTTTAAATAATTGAATCTTTTTTTTCCTTGCAGAGGGGCTTTTGTTGTATTACTTTTCCTTTCTTGAATGTTTTAGGGAATTATACTGATGATTACCTCTCTTTTGATCATTTCCCATCTGGAGTTTCTTATTTCCTTTACACATGGTTCAGAAACACACACAAAGCTTTGTCTGAGGTTCTAGTCTGGGTCCTGTCCTCAGGGCCATGGAAGAAATTGGCAGCCTGACCAAGCACGAGGGTCTAGGGAGCCACGGGGGATAACCAGGTGTTAGGTAGAAAGGGTGAGTGGGAAATTGGAAACAGTAGAAATCGAGAGCTTTTGGATTGAGAATATCAGGAAAACGTGGTGAAGTACAAATAAGGCCAAAGGGCTTCACAGGTGAGACTGTGAAAAGCCGAGCCTATAAATGAGAGCAGCCTTGCTGACTTCACAAAGTGTAGACCTTTTGGTGTCATCTAGTTGCCTAAAGCGTACAGGTCTTACAGAGCTTCACAAATTCTACGGTGGGATCTCGAATCAGTGACAGACTCAGCGCTCCAGTCTCAGAGGATGGAAAGAGTCAACTGTGAGTTTTTTTTTTTTTCCTTCTCTGTCTCCTTGTTCCGGATACAGTTTGGCGTCTAACTGTGCTCTCGTTCTCCATGTTATTTTCTCCATGGTGGTATCGTACTCTCTTAAGCTCAGGAATCAGCATTTTACAATGCTCCCTCTTCTCCTTGCCACAGGGCAGCTCTTCAGCCTGTGTTTGTTGACTAAAACAGTTCGGGGAGAGATTCCACCTCTGAAGAACATTTTCCTGGTCTGAGAAAAAGAGGTGGTAGTAAGTTCCTGCCTAAATCAGTTTTATGTCAGATTTCCCCAGCAATAAAATATTAGCGTATTTTCAAGAAGTGGCTTTTGTGCCTACGGTTTATTATAAGAAGTTCAAAATAAGGAATCCGGTGACTATTCTGCTGCATGCATTGGATATTTACAAGCCTATTTCTTGAAGTATTTTTCAGTTTCTACAGAGTGTTTCGTCACATTAAAGGGTATGTGTGCTCTAAAACCCACTGTTTAGGGTCAGTAGGGTCTTCGTATTAATATAGTACCAAGAAAAGAATTAGGTCGGGGGTGGAGGCTCACGCCTGTAATCCCAGCACTTTGGGAGGCTGAGGTGGGCAGATTTTCTAAGGTCAGGAGTTTGAGACCAGACTGGGCAACATGACGAAACCCCATCTCTACAAAAAAATACAAAAAATTAGCCAGAGATGGTGTTATGCGCCTGCTGTCCCAACTGCGCAGGAGGCTTAAACCAGATAATTGCTTGAGCCTGAAAAGTTAGGGTGGCAGTGAGCCAAGATTACACCCCTCAACGCTATACTCCAGCCCGGGTGACAGTAGAGACCTCATCTCAAAAAGAAATTTAGAAAGAATGAATTGCACTGATGGTATGCCATCTTTTGCCCCCCAGTTTGGAAGACTTAATGTAAATATGCTCATCATTTGTTAAAAACAAAACAAAACAAAAAAACAATAAAATAAAGCCTATTTCTAGCTCCCTTTTTACATCATTTTCCCTTTTTTCTTACTTTTTTTTCCCTTTGATAAAGAAGGGAGCTCCTTTTTTTTTATTCCATGAAAGCAAATATGTCTCATTTTTTTTTTTCTGTCACTCATGTTCTGGCCATAGTTCAGTAGTAGGATGATAACTATTGATTATTCAAGTTGATCTTCAACTATGAATATTTCTGTTGCCAGATTAACCAACTCAGATCTTCAGAATATGTTTTGCACAAGCTCCTTTGAATGCAAGGTGGTTCTTTAATAGCATAATTTTCATAGGAGAGAACAATATCGATTATTAGAGCTGCAGTCTCTAATTCCACATTTTAAGACAATGGTCTCCACAAAATTAGAAGGGGGTGTGTGTGTATATATATACCTGGCTCTTTTATTTATGTTTTTATTGATCCATTACCTAAAGATTACATGAATTTATTTTTCTCTTATGAATCGACTCCTCCTCAAATATGTTTAGCGTCTTTCAAATCATATTTCTTTCAAAAAAAGACCCGGCATGCCAGTTTCTAATATCTTAATGAGGATTCTCTAATGGACTTTTTAAATCTCAAGGCTTTCAGGAACTAAAAAATCTCGCTTGTATACTGTTCTTGACTCAACAGGTTCAATGTATTACTTTTCAGACTTCCTACTGTCCAACTATTCAGGCAGCAAAATAGAGTAAAAATTAATCTAGCTGGAATGATTCACATAGAGACACAGAAATTAGAACTCCTATACTTCCTATGCCCAGTGTTTTTTATTATTATTATTAAAAAGCAAACTATTGAAAGGATTGCTTGGATTTTCAGTAGATTAAAATAAAATAGTCTGAGTAGGCAAGCCAGAAAATCCAGTCATAGGTGGCTTCTTTCCAGTGACTATGAGCAAATCTTAAAAAGAAAATTCTGGTCTGGGGCTTGGTACCATGTTGTTTCGTGCAACCTGAGGTAACAATTTGCTTTGTCTTGTTTTTTTTTTTTTTTTTTGAGACAGAGTGCAATGGCACCACCTCGGCTCATTGCAACTTCTGCCTCCTGGTTTCAAGAGATTCTCTTGCCTCAGCCTCCCGAGTAGATGGGATTACAGTGGCCTGCTACCATGCCCAGGAAATTTTTGTGTTTTTAGTAGAGACAGGATTTCACTGTGTTGACCAGGCTTGTCTTAAACTCCTGATCTCAGGTGATCCACCCTCCTTGGCCTCCCAAAGTGCTGGGATTACAGGTGAGCCACCGTGCCCAATTTGCTTTGTCTTTATTAGCTGCTTAGTTCCCAGCTTCTGTTTATCTCCGTTTGCAATACCTCTTCCCCAAACAGCCAATTCTTGATATTCGTGGCAGTTACATTCTATAAAGTCACTGAAAGCTGAATTAGCAAATACTGAACCACTGTGTCAGGAGGAAATACAGGGCTAAGTTCCTGTGAACCTCTGGTCACAACATTTTCCTTAGCCAATCAGTACAGAACCCTGTTTTATATGTGTTTCTATTTGAAGACACCCTATTTTAATACATATTGTTGATGCATTAGCATGGAACTCATGGCCAACGACACTATAACTCATGCCTGAACAAAGCCATATCTAACCCATGTATTTTCTCTGTAAGGCACAGCATGGCTCTCTTTCACTTAGAAACACCAGAAAGCACTTCAGCACTATGCTTGGAGGCCCTGTTAAGCAGCAACATCACCGACTCCAAAAACTAAAAAAATGGCATGAAATAAACTCAAAAAGGACACTTGTTTAAGAGCTTAAACAAGAAGGTAGAGTGTTGCCATGTTTGACTTCAGCTGGGAATGCATGTATCTGTAGATGACTGGTGTTTTCCTCTATGGTGGACTTGTCTGTTAATGACTGAGGAAGTCCTGCAAGTATTGATTTTGGGATTATCAAATCTATTTAATACACTAAATTATTAAATTTAATAACATAATAAAATTAAATATAAAATAAAATTACATAAATTTAAGTGAATGGCAAATTTGCAAATACAAACTCTGCAAGTGATGAGAATAGACTGTATTCCTTTCTTTCTATTCTTCCTGTCACCATTCTGATCTAGGTTATTCAATTCTGGGTTGCTGCAAAATCCCCTCACGATCCTCCTCTCCAGCCGTGTCTCATTAATTATCCCTTCTTGCTAATACTAATCTTTTCAGTTACTTTCATGTGGTCACTTTAATTCTTTTGAACTTTTAAGTAAAATATCCCAACATTCAAAGACTCTCTGGTTCTTCATATTTTCTTATTTTATTATCTTCTCTTAGATCAGGGCTGTCCATTACAGCTTTCTGCAATGATGAGATGCTCGCTTTCTTCAATGAGCTAGCTGTACACAGCTGGTGAACACTTGAACCGTGACTAGTCAAACTGAGGAACCAGCCAATCTATTGGACAGCACAGACATTACTGATTAAGAATAACTAGCTCATTCTGTCCCAAAGATGATGTACAAATTTCTCCTTTCTTGCCTTTGTCTCTATGACTTTGCCCCTTTCTGTTCTCCATCCTGGTCTTAATAGCCTACCTGTTTCATTTTTCCCTATTCCCATTCCACCTTGTGGGAAACCATCCATGACCCATCCCATTCAGGCAGAAGAAATTTCCATGCTTTCTGAATTCCCAAAGATATTGTTTGTTTAATGTCATCTCTTCCTGGCATGATACAAGGTCTCTAAGGGAAAAAAAATTGGTCATCAGTAAACACAGTGTCTAATATTCAAGTAGAGGCATAATAAATACGGACTATCAGCAGTGCTTTTCATCACAAGAAAATAAGAAAAATAAAATGCACATTATTTTGGAGATTTTAGAAGTCACGCTAAGCTAGAACAAAAAAAATCCCCAAATCTCAGCAACATTCAAAAAGAAAGATTTATTTCTTGCTCGTGTCCTATGGCACTATAACGTGGCTACAGCTCTGTTATTTCAAGACCTTGGCTGATTGATCAGCTTCTTAAGATTTCTACTTGTAAGTGACATGACATTAGACAAAGCAATATGCCTCATCATTGCTGAGGTCAACAGGGAGCAAAGACATTATCCTACTGCGTGGAGGATATCAGGACATGTGGCAAAACATGATAATCTACAACAAGAATCAGATTTGTATGTTAGGTTTTCACCATTTCCTTTTTATGGCTGGAATGGCTTCATTAACCCATCTTTCCAAGTTTCTCTTTGTTCTAGTTTTTAAGTGGCCCCCAGAATGTTTTCTAGAAGTGCAAGTCTGATGATTTCATTACCTTGAACGAAAGGCTTCAGAGGCTTCCCATTCTGTGTATGAAATGCCTAAACTCCTAAACGTGGCATCTGTGAATCTTTACAATCCAGGCTCCCTAGGTTACTTCCCCACCATACACCCTATGCTTTCGTGCTCCTCAGTTGCCTTTGCAACCAGCCAGATCACCTCCTTGAATACTGGTCCCTGATAACCATCCGCCCAGATCAAAGTGATCTCTGAGAACCCACCAGAGAGATTTCCATCCTCGCTGGTGCTTGTCTAAGACATAGTACACACCTCTTGTTACAGAGCATTTTGTAAGCTTGTCATATTCATGAGTTTACACGGCCTTTCTTCCACGTGCTCTAAAGTTCCTTGATGGCAGAGCCTCTGCACTGCTTTCCTCGCCTTTGTAACTGGGGAACTCAGTATGGTGTCTGTCACAACTGGTGCTTAATAAACTCTTCCTCTATGGAAGAGAAATAGTAAAACCCCTGTTCTGGTAGACCGCAGGACGTGACATATGGTGGATCATACCGCTTTGCTAGAGGATAATTTACAAAATAAAAGCAGAAGGGCTGTGATAGCCCCAAATTATCCAGTAAGCGTTTGTTCTCACAGGTGTAATTCATCTGTGACAGCTCATTAATGGAATTGGGCAGAAAATGTTTACAAGTATCACATTTATTGCGAGTTTGGCTATGTTTGGAAGTACTGGAACTTTTTAAAACAGAAAATCAAGTATTTCCTGTCTTTGAGGAAACTTATGAATCCCTCTATACGAAATATGTGGATGTATTTTTACAGCATGTTTGTTTAGAGGCATTTTCCAATCAGATATGTTTTTCCAAGAATTGGAACCATCTTTATTTCTCCCTTAGTGTCAGTACCACTAATCTACATACAAATGAGGGAGACACTGCTAACCACTACCAGTGACCAAAGGGAAAGCTACCTGAATTTCTCATGTCCTCCAAAACAGGCTTTATTGAACAGACAATAGAAAAAACCTGGCAGCTCATTTCAACACAAGGCTGGGGCACATTTTCCACATGGGAGAAGCCCAGAGAAACAGGGCTATGGCTTCTTATGTAGTTTACTATCTCTATTATTTCTATTTATAAATCAAAGTTCACTCTCAATGGACACATAATGATGTCTTTTGTTACTCTGAAGCAGGCGTCTCCAGACTTTTTACACAGGGGGCCAGTTCACTGTCCCTCAGACCGTTGGAAGACCGCCACATACTGTGCTCCTCTCACTGACCACCAGTGAAAGAGGTGCCCCTTCCTCAAGTGCGGCGGGGGGCCGGATAAATGGCCTCAGGGGGCTGCATGCGGCCCGCGGGCCATAGTTTGGGGACGCCTGCTCTGAAGGATTCCATAAGCTGTATTGGTTATATTTTTAAGATCAGGACATCTGCCTAGTAATGCATACGATAGTAATAATGTTATAAACTTGATACCATAGACCCTTTTGGTTCAAACCTTGTGATACTTTTAATGATGCAAAGTGCTCGTTTGTAAGCCTGGATATTAGTCTCTATCTTTTTGCAGCTCATATAAAAAATTGATTTTTTAAAATGTGATGTTCATTTGTATTAATTGCTTTGGAAATTTGCTCTGTGTGCTTCATAATGACAAAGACCAGAATAGCTCATGTTCGCTTTTGCCAAAAATCTGTTTTTCTAAAAGCTTTTTCTTCAATTGCTTTTCAGTAAATGTATTCCTGTGATCCATTCTTAGAATTTGTTACCAAAGGCCTAAAATAGCAGGCTTTGTTCAACCTTTGACCAAGAGATTCTGAGTTTGCTGAGACTTCAGTTGCCATTGAGAGACTACCGTTTGGAAGCATGGTCCAACCCCCGCCTCCCCACCCCCCGGTTAGCTTGTTCTAGCCCCTCCTCTTAGCATCTCTTAAAAACCAGGAGATAACACCTACAAAAAGCTTGTTAATTCATAAAATGTCTCCCAAGTGTCAGATTTTGGTTGTTCCATTTAGATCCTAAGTTACAGAGTAATATTAATACATCTGAAATGCTCATGGAGGTGTTTCTTGAAACCCTACTACTTACCTTTAGGATAAAGAAAAAAAGACAAAATTATAATTTTCCTTGATAAAGAAATTAAATGCAGGTCCATATAGTGAGCAATGTCATTCACTCATCCTCCGGTTCTTGTGTTTGTTTTGTATGTTCTAGGTGCCTATATTGGGGACAATGAATTAGGCAGTTCCTTCCCACATACAGCTTAGTCTTGTTGAGGAATTCTTAAACACATTTCTATTCTTCTTCTTCTGGTGTACTGTGACTTGTAGAAAGTTGGTTGTGTAAGGAATATTGTTATTTTACAACTAAGATAGAGTTTCCCTTCATTTGCAATGGCAAGCTTACACTGACTGTTTTTATCATTTACTCTCTGGAAGCATTTTCTGTTTTCCCATCTCTTTAGCTAACAGACGTCAGGGACACAATGGTGATAAGACAGTCACAGTTACTCCAGTGGCAACTGAAACAGCAGGTTTAACTTTCCCTTGAATGATCAATAATTTATTTTTCTTTTTATTTTATTTATTTTTTTTGAGACGGAGTTTCGCTCTTGTTACCCAGGCTGGAGTGCAATGGCGCCATCTCGGCTCACCGCAACCTCCGCCTCCTGGGCTCAGGCAATTCTCCTGTCTCAGCCTCCTAAGTAGCTGGGATTACAGGCACGTGCCACCATGCCCAGCTAATTTTTTGTATTTTCAGTAGAGACGGGGTTTCACCATGTTGACCAGGATGGCCTCAATCTCTTGACCCCGTGATCCACCCGCCTCGGCCTCCCAAAGTGCTGGGATCACAGGCTTGAGCCACCGCACCCGGCTAGAATGATTAATAATTTCTTATTTAGAGTGAGGAAAATCTTCCACAGAACACGGGTGTGAAATTTTGACAACTGCCCTTCCTTTTCTCCTCTTCCTTTCTCCTTTGTTTTTTCTTTTACGTATACATTAATCTCTTCAAGACACTTGCTTAGCACCTGATACATTGCAGGTGTTTTCACATTAATGGTCCATGTAAATTTTATGAGAAACAGCTTTCCTTTACATTCTACCTTCCTCCATTGTTTCTTTCTCTCTCAGGAATATTTTCTGTTTATTTTCCTCTCTCTGTTTTCTATGTTGATTTGACCTATCAATATGACTGTTAATATTTTCTAAGCAGAAATGCATGCATGACTGGAGGTAGCTTTAAAGACTAACTGAAGTGCTGAGATTCAGTTGTGATTTCCTCTGTTGAATAGTAATTCACCACTAGATTTTGAGCTAAAGCTGAATGGAAAAGTTGGATGAGGAGCTTCATTCATTGTTTGGCCAAGTTGTAAGCACCTTTTGTGCCACCAAAACTAGATACGGCCAACCACGAGGATTCAGGCTTCTTTTCCAAGCCCTACTATCTCTGGAATGCTCCTTTCTCCTATTCTAGGGATTTTTGGGTTGCTGATGAGGGGATTCTAGTACTTTTTGTTGAAAGGGAAGTTCCCCTGTTTTCTATGAAGCAGGTTTTTTTCGTCTTCCCAAAACCAGGTGAGTGATGTTCCAAGAGAAGTTATTATCAGGTATAGGACATCTGCCAAAAGGGGGAAATTATATCTTGTTTTTCAGTTGGCCATCAGATAAGGCTAAGATTTGCCCATGTGTCCTTGAGTTTCTCTGAGATAAAGCATCAGGGCAGAAAGCTGGATGTGGGAGAAGATCAGGCTTAGGGAAGACAGAGTAGTGAATGTGGCAGCCCTTTCCTGCTACAGATGGTTTGGTGAGGCTGCTGTTTCTGGGGGGTGGACTGGATGGTGTAGAATATAGCTGGGCTTGAGCTTGTTCTAGACTATATCTAGGGGCTTGTCCCTGGGGGAAGAGACCACAGTATCCAGTAACAGCTGGAGGGGCCACAGGAGGCAGAATCTGAGAAAGAGTGGAGGATTCTGGGAGGCACCAGGAATCCCACATCATGTGCTGTCTTTGACTACCTGCAGGGACCAACAAGGAAAGAACTAAAAATGTACGCTTGTTGCCTGCTCTTCTTAGAGGCCCCCTACTGGTACCTAGGTGAGTAAAGGGGAGAGTGTGCCAGGGCAGAGCATCCATGCAGAGAGGAGGCAGCCTTGAACAAGAGATAAGATTGAAGCTGTAAATTGACCTAAGTTTTAACAATGAAATATTCTACCCAGCAGGAAAAAAAAAATTGATGTAGCATATTTAGGAGTGCTGATTGGAAAAAATAAAACTGTTTTTCAGTGGCATACCTCACTGAGATGAGATACTTAAGTACACTGGTTACAAATGTTAATTTTCTTAGTATCTGACCCAGATTACTTTTAACTGTTAGATTTCTTACAGAGAAAATAAAACCTCACTAGAATTTCAGCCAATACTAACTGTATGTTTTAATTTGCCTCTTAATTAATCAAACGCATGTTAAATTCTACTGTGGGTCAGGTACTACGCAGGGTGCTTAGCATGCAAAGAGAAATCAGGATCTCATAAGGCAATAAGCACACAATTGTGCACACTCTGATAGGTGGGACAAAGAAGAGGGCATGATGAGCTCTGCCTCCCACTTTCTTGTTGACATGTCTTCTAAAAGTCTTAAATTCCACTAGAGGTGTGGTTTTCTGAAAGCCCCCTTAATAACTGTGGAGAAGAGTTGGCATTTTCCTTTGAGAACTATGTAAGCTATAATTAACAGAATTCTATCATCTGTCTCCCACTTCTGTACTCTGTACTGATGTCGTGTTCTTTCTGCTATCCCATCTCCCCATTTGGAGAAAACATATTCATCTTTGAGACCCAACTAAAATGTCCATGCCATGAAGCTTTGCTGGGTGGTAGTGGATTAAATTAATCCCTTCTTTTGGTCTTTATAATCATTTGTTTGTATCACTAATTATTACATTTGCCATATTCCATCATGGCTAGTTTTTCATGTGTTCATGTGAAAACAGCTGTATGAACTCCTTGAATGTTTCCTTTTTTTTTTTTTTTTTCCTGAGATGGAGTCTGGGTCTGTCACCCATGCTGGAATACAGTGATGTAATCTCGGCTCACTTCAACCTCCACCTCCTGTGTTCAAGTGATTTTCCTGCTTCAGCCTCCCAAGTAGTTGGGATTGCAGATGTGTGCCACCACACCCAGCGAATTTTCGTATTTTTAGTAGAGACGGGGTTTCACCATATTGGCCATGCTGGTCTCGAACTTCTGACCTCAAATGAACCACCCACCTTGACCTCCCAGAGTGCTGGGATTACAGGCGTGAGCCACCGGCCACCACGCCTGGCCAAATGTTGTTAATAGTAGCAGCTAATAGTACAATTGTGACTGCTGTTAAATAATTTATAGTAGTTTCCTGGTCTATTTGCTCTGATTTCACAATACAAAAGTTATAAACCAATTTGTAGCTCTCCAGATCTAATTTTGGAATCCTCAAAATGAAGTGGATGAGCTCAAAGGTTTAACTATATTTACGTTGTTGTTATTCCCATGGACACCACATAGCATATGAGCTAAACTCAGTTACTGAAGTTGGATAACCCAGAGACAAAGCCTCTCTTTAACTCTTAAACTCTTTAAACATTGGTTTCCCTGCAGCTGGCATAGAGAGAACAATGTCTATGTCAAAGAATTTTGTGCAAATTAGATAAGGCCATGTTTATAAATTGGTTAATTGAATGCCCAGGCATAGTAAGAGGTTATTAAATATTAGTTATTTTAATTGCATCTGTGACTACTTGTGATTCCCCCTTCTCTCTCATTCTCAGAGATTAGGTGAATTTCCAACTAGAGAGAATAGAAATATATTGCTAACTCTGAGAGTAGAATGGTGGGTACCAGAGGCAGGGAAGGTGAGGAGAGAGGGAGAAAAGAAGAAAAACAATACAGATGCATTTGCTACTACTGAACTATACATTTAAAAATGATAAATACGGAAAACTTTATACCTTTTTTACCTCAATAGAAATAAAAATTTAAAAAAACTTCTCAAAATGGTAACTGTTTAGTTGTATTTCACATACCGTGTCTCATTTGATCCATACAAAACCTGTAAAATAAGTAGGCTGCACTGAGATGAACGTTCTATTGCATGAAAAAGTCAACCTCAGAGGTGAGCAGTTTGTCCAAGGGCATGCAAGAAGCAAATGTCAGATTGGGTGATATAAGCCAGACTTTATGAGCCAAGAATCCAGTTCTTTCTATTTCTATATCATGCCGTTATTCTCTAGATCAATTGTGATCATCTTTATTTCAGAGAAAAAAAAGGTACGTGTATCGGGGGTATCTACATATAAAAATTCTAGTTTTTTTCTCTTTCTCTATCAGCAGAGCAACAGAGCAGTACCTAACCTTGGCAGTTAGTTCTGTTCTCTCTGATGTTCTTTCTCCTCCAGCCTCCCTTGAAATATAAAAATGTCAGGTATGTCTACAAAAGCTCTGTCTTATTTGAGATAATGTTGAATTCAGTTAATCTCTTCATTCTATAGGGGAACTCAGGTTAATGCACCTGGAAAGGAGGAGAGCAGCACCCTGGCAGCACCCAGCAGCTCCACCCAAGCTGTGCACAGCCTGATGCTAACAAGGACCTGGGCCTGCCACGGTGTAGGAGGGAGAATGAAGTCAGGTAGAAAGTCAAAAAGTGGTTTCCCAAGCAGCCAAAAACAGACCTCTTAAACAGCCCCCTCACATCTTTTAAAATGAAATGTTCAGCAGAATTTGAAACATTAGTAGATTAACATGTCAATACGCTTTCCACATCACTGCACAAAGGTAAGCTCTAAGAATAAAATGCAGTGTTCTAGGTATTTTTTTTTAACAGATATAAAAATTATAGGTAAAGCAGAACATGGCATAACTCTAGAAAGATCTTTCTATTTGGGTATTGAGGGTTCAGTTATTTATGGAACCCAGATCTGAGCTCTAACAAATTTCTTGACACCAGTGTTATGAGATGAATTGGGTCCCCCCAAAATTCAAAGGTTGAAGTCTTCACTACCTATACTGAAAAATGCAGCTGTATTTGGAGAGAGTTATTAAGTCAAAATTAGGTCATTAGCATGGGCTTTAATCCAATCGGACTTGTATCCTTATGAGAAGAGATCATGAAACAGACATACACAGAGGGAAGATCATGCGAAGACTCAGGGAGAAAATGGTATCTACAACCCAAGGAGGGAAGCCTCAGAAGACATCAACCTTGATCTTGGACTCTAACCTCTCACTTGTGAGAAAGTAATTGTTGTTGTTTAAGCCACCCAATCTGTGGTACTTTGTTATGGGAGCCCTAACAAACTAATATGACCAGCAAAGCCTTTGCTTTGATGTTTAGGAGCTTTGCCAAGTCTTAAATTTCTAACGAAATCAGATGAGAGGTTGTCGTCAGTAGCAAAACATTAGCCTTGATAAAGAAAACCACCATTTTCACTTTCAGGTGTAGAAAGCCAGCATTTGTGTTCATGAGTGTGGGGTGTGATGAAATGCCATAAATATCCATGCTTCATATTGAGTAGAATGATAAGCAGCCACTTGGGTGTCAGGGGCTTGAAGACCCTGTGGGCCTTGTGAACATTAACTTCCTGGACGTTTCATCAGCAGTAAAATGGGCTAATAATGCATTGTAATTTTGTTGTGGGAAATAATTGAGCTAACGTTTATGAAATACTAGGTTATATACAAGCTGTAGAGTTATATAAATATAAATGTTTTATAAATATCATCTACTAATGTGAGTCATTATTTTACATGGACTGTTTACTTGAAAGTAAGCATGGAACTGGAGGTATATGAAGCTCAACTCATCCTCAGCGTATGATTTGACATTAGTAATGATGTTAAGTACTCTCATTGTGGTTGGAGGGTGCTTTTGAAATAAGGCCTATGAAGATGATGGAAGCCTCCCAGCACAGATGAGAAAACACAGGCATTGCAGGCTTACTTTGGGTATGCTGGCTCTACCCAGCATCACATAATCAACATGGCACACAGCTACTACTTCCATTTGGATTTAGCAATTTCTCTAATATGTCATTATGGTGTAAAAGAATCAAAGCACTTACAAGTTAGCCCCCCTGCTGGCTCACTATCATAATAAAACCTCAAACACAATGAAGTTTTCCAATAGTATTGCTTCCTCTGCTTTACCAGATAGTTGGGGAAAAAATTAAAAGTAACCTAAGTTCACTGAAAAATCTTAAAATGCAAAAGTGCTAAACAAAAAGCATAATCTTCATAATCCTGTTACCTACTGCTAGCGTATCCTTTTTCTTTCTATTCCCAACACAGACTTGTCTTTGCTAAACTGCCTACTTCAACTGGGCCAGTTTCTCAGCCCCAGCTCTGCTGATATTTGGGACTGGATAATTATTTGTTGTAGGGGCTGTCCTATGTATACCTGTCTCTATCTACAAGATTCCAGTAGGCCTCCTAGGTCCTTAGCTGTGACAACCAAAAATGTCTCCAGATTGCCAAATGTTCTCTGGCAGGCGAAATCACCAGCAACTGAGAACCACTGGTCTAGACCAAGAGAAAGATGTTTTGAGGAATCTCAGAGAAGAATGTGAGAATGAGATGAGCAGGTTGATGCTAGAAAAACCTCTGTATTCACCCTTCAGTCCACACCTTCCTTACTTTCTTACTCCTTGGCTTGTCCTTTTTAAAGGAGGCAAATAGTCAGGAACCATAGGACAAATAGGACCACAAAGCATGGAGTGAGAGTTGTGACTTGGAAGGACGTAAGGGAGAATGGTGGGCTTATGAAGAATTCATTGCAGAAGTGGCCATGCCTTAGAGAAATAATGGAATAATTTACATTTATGTTGTTAGTCTTTTGTATTAAATTCTTATATAAGTTCTGCCAGGTTGATATTATCATCCCCCATCAAAATGTTTGCTGCTGTTCTTTTTAAAAATGCTTAAAAACACAGATATACAGAAACCACTCTAGAAAACATAGACTCTTAGGACTTCACAGATTTTAGATCATCCAGCCACATCCCTACCTTCACTGATAATATCTGTGAGGTTGAGGTTCAAAGATGCTAAGAGACTTGCCTACAGTCATGGAGCTAGTTGAACTGGGACCAGAAGCACTTCCTGGTTCCCTGATCAATGCTCTTTCCACTGTCCTACTCTTCTTCAACTAGGGCAGAATTTCCCCTCTATTCACATTTTAAGACACACCCTAAAGACCCTGGTTCATATCTTAATAAGACTGTTTCTTCTACATCTTTGTAAATATATAATGATTTTTGTCTTTGAGTTTGTTTATAAAACTGTGCTGTCATAGCTAAGTAGAGGCTATAGAACAGGGGCCTGTGGTTGTCTATTGTCCCAATAAAGGAAAGAAGAGATGGTTTAAAGGAACAAGCATGTCCCAGTAGGGTTCCCTGTATCACCCAATTCCTTAACTTCCCGTACGAGGCTCCCCAGTTCTGCCGTGGGCTGCTTTTGCTGTCTGATCTCTTTCCACTTACTTGCCCTGCCTGAGCTCTGTGCCCTCATCCCATCACTCCCCACAACTGCAACTGCAGCTTCCCCTCCCTGCCCATCAATCAAGTGGAAAGTCTCCTTTCAAACAAATTTCACATCTAATCTCCTTAATGAGCATTTTCCATCTACCTGACACTGCCATGAGGTTGCACTTTGAGTCTTTTTATTAATGTACTTCAAGATGTACTCTGTGTGTATCAGGCTGAAGATGGGCTCTAAGATGTGTGGCCTTGCATGAGTGTGATGGGTCTTCAGTCTCTCTCTCTTTCTGTCTCACAGAGTACCATGTGTAGTTGTGTAATAAAGGCTTTAAGAAGTGCTATGGCACAGAGGCCTGTTGACGTGTTTTAGCGTATCCTGTCTTAAACTTACTTAACATGTTATTTTTTTAAGCAATTCCTATTTGCCGTCAAAGAACTTAGTGGTTCTTAGAATCTGCCTTAGGAGATGCCATTTTACATCAATGAGTGTTTCAAACATTTATTATTTTAATAAATATAAAAATCAGTTATTTTAAAATAATTATATTTTAATTATTAGTATTGTTTTAATTAATAGCATGCTGCCTTAGACGTTTCTGTTTTGACCAATCCAGGTATAGCACTTAGCATATAGCTTAACACATAGTAAGTACTAAATAAATGTGGGCTATTATTAATAAAAAGTTGCAATTTTGTGTCTCCCTGACAAATGTATGCATATCCTAATATGTATGAAAGTGTGTTTGTGTGTACACATGTGTGGCAATGCAGCACATCCTGTTTATTCCAGGCATATGCTGGTCGTTGCTCACAAAGAGGCTCACCATCTATCTCCCACTTTAGAATCTAGCCCACGTAACCAATGAGTATGGATTTTTTTTTTCAAATAATGGAACGTATTTTATACAGGGTAAATTGAACCTCAGGAGGCTTTGGTTTAAAACTCTATTCCTAATACAAACTTGATCCCTCACTCTATATGAGGTGATAACTTTTTCATTTTTTAAAAGGCCAACATTGATCCAAATTAGAAGACAATTAAAATGTATAAGAAAGTATCATGTTAAATCAGGTTCAAAAATCCTTGTATATAACCAATACAACCATTAAAGTAATTTTATAATTATTTTTGCAAAAATAATGACTCCCCCCCTCAAATTACATTGAATTTAAATACAAGATTTGAGAGAGTAACTGCACAGAAGATAAATGAGCATTCATGTGGGATGAAACGTTCATTTTCAATGCAGGGACCATTGACACATTATCTATTACAGCCTTGGAGGCTCTATGCTTGGCAAAACATTTTAATTCAGATTTATTAAATAAAGATTTTGCTAAAAATTACATACCTTCCAGGTATGGGAGATTGCTACATTTTGAACATCCGCCAAATATTGAAGAGTAATTATTAGTTATATCACATGTGTGTGCATAAGAAGTTCTTAAATGCATGGCCTGACATACAGAATAAACTAAAACCTGCATACTTTTTCCCTGTTAAGGTTAAACAAGAGACCCATTTTTAGCATGTAAAACCTTCCTCTGAGACAAGCCCGAGGTCACTGACAGGATGGTGCATTCACTGAAGTTCAGCTTTTTCAGAGCTTTCAGTCCCTTTCCTACCACTCCCCTTTTAATGAAGCAGGCACCAGCCACCTCCTCCCCAGGGACTATGGGCTCTTATGCTGAAATATTTGCATTTCAAAGGTCTAAGCAGGTAGTACCAAAAAGTGGCATTTTGATGACATTTTTGACATGTACAAGAGAGACGGTTTTTAAAAGTTGTCCTTTCAGTAATCTTTCCTATCTCTCCACTGTCATAATATTTAACACATGACAATGAAATAAGTTTGTCTGCCTTCCTTTGTGTCACATAAGCTCTTGGAAAGTAGGTACATCTTATTCATCTTTGCATCGCATTCTCCACCCAGTGTCAGGCATACAGAAATGCTGAATAAATGGTCTGCACTATGAACACATACACCTGCATATTTATAAGGCCTGGACTGCCTTCACATCCAGCCCATGAATTTTACCTGGTCAAATTCAGGACAGAATCAATTTGGACCAAGAGTTAAGAAAACTAGAATTTGAATCCTGTTAGTTGCTTCCAGAATCCCTGGATCAGTCACTTCTGTCTGATTCTCGCTTTCCCCATCTGCTAGCAAAGAGTCTTGACACAAGTAAGGTTATTTCTATAAATATTCTCAACAAATATTTATCCAAGAGTGGCTAAAATAATTCAACAAAATACTTTATACCCACTAAATTGTACCATAATATATTTGTGGGTTACTAGTGGATGCTATTTATTAAGTAAGCTTTGATCAATGAGCATCAATGATAACTCTTTTGATGTCATAATATAAGCTGCCAGCCACTGGCAGAAGCCAAAATGAAACCAAAGATTGATCATTAAGTTTCCATCAGTACTTACTCTTTTCCCTCAGGGTCCTTGCTATTTTATGTGATGTCTTCCCTGTGTTTCCTGCAATTCATTCTCTATAGTGCTCTTCATGAATGTGTTAGATCACTAGGGCTGGTTGGAAAAATTATATCTTTTTAAAATTTGAAACTCATACTTTTTTCTCAGTTTAATTAAACACAGGCAGTTATTTGGAGGATTTTTATGTTATCTGAGCGTCACGGTGTAGTTGAAAGAGTGGTGACCTAGAAGTTAAGAGATTGGAAATTGAGTTCCGTTGCTGTCAATAAATATCTGTAATAGTGTAAATTTCTTTACAGCTTTGGGCCTCCATTTTCTCACTTGTAAAGACCATGGAAAAGAGTATCTTCTAGCTATGATATTTATTACTCTGTAATGTCATTATAAAGACAGTTTCAAAAGTATTGGTTGAACAAATTATGAAAGTAATGACATATTGCTATACTTAATTTCTCTTGCACATGTCAAATATAAAAAGTGGCCACTTTATGAGAGCTCATGAGCAAATGGCATTGTCATGCTATACTAATGCTTATCTTAAAATGAATGTGACTTCGTTGCTCATCCCACAAAATAATTTGCCAGCCACCAAAATCAACACTGACCTTCATCAGCCAGTTACTTCTTCAAGGTCCTACCAAGAGCCACTAACATCAATCTAAGGTAACATCTACTGCATATAAATTACATGTTACACTGAAAAGGGTAAAATAGAACAAAAGTTTTATTTTCCCCACTGACACTGATAGTCAATGTGAAGTGACTTTGTATAAGCAACTATGAAGAGTTTTATGACTCACAAGAACAAGACTTGCAGAATGTACAAATGCCTGAGTAATTGTTCTCAGTAATTTGCTTTGCTTATCAGAGTACTAATAGGTTTGATCTGCTCTTTTCTGATATACTCACCGTTTTCTCCTAATGCACAATCTTTGGAGCGTACGTAGAATGCTATTGAAAAATAGGAATGATTTTGCAAGGAAGTAGTCTGGTTTGTTTCTTTCATACTAAATGGATTTCATATCTCTTGCACTCAAATACAATAATGTTTAGGTACTTCTTTAAGTACTCTCTCTCCCTGTAGGAAGATTTCTGTGCTAAATGCATTGAGATACCCAAATGCACTAGTTAATTTTATTAATCTACTGATAGTTCCTAAAGTGGTTTGGGCACCTAATGTAGCTGTTACGAAGAAGGCATATATATCACTTTTGCTATTGTTACGCAACGTAACAACTGCAGTGATTTTGCTGTATAAAGACTATCATTTACAGGTGTAACTGGTACATTGAAGGAAAGTGCATATTTAAAGTAGGCATGAAGTATATGATTTAACATACTGTCAGTATGAGAAATCAGAAAACAGCTAAAATGTTCTTAAATGTGAATTAAAGGCATGGAGGTAGGGAAATTCTAGTGTTGGTTAATTCAGCAGCTCACTGACATTCATCTAGGTTCTATTTTTTCCCGTCTTACCCCTCTGCCACCCTGGGTATGTTGGCTTCAGCCTTATGGCGGCAAGACAGCTTCAGCAGATCCAGATGCCACCAAGCAATGTCCAAAACACTCTCCTTTCCTACTAGAACTTCTTATACAGCTCGTTGGCTAGAACTGGGTCCCATGCCAATTTCTAAATCAGTCATTACCGACAACGACAACAACAAATTCATGATTTCATAACTTAATTAGAAATCACATAGAAGTGCTAAGGAAGATTCATATTTCTACCCACAATACCTTGAACAAAATTGTGGTTCTGTTGAGGAAAGAAAATTGTACCTGTTGGCAACCAAAATCATTCATCACATTGATCAAATAGCATAACACAATTCGGGGATGTGTATTTAGGAATTCATGTATCAAATATTACTAAAGTATTACATGGCAGTCTTTATTCATTTTGCTTAAAAATATATAAGTGGACAGGTAAATAGAAGCATATTTATTTTTTAAATGATTTAACTTTTCTGGTATAGATCCTGTTTTTAGAATTCTTTATTGCATTTATGTTTTTGTGATGTTCTTTCAGATGAACATTATTTGAAATACATGTACTTCTGATGACTTAAGCTTTACATTGCATGGCATCAAGAAGAAAGGACAAAGTATGTTTTACTCAGTATTGTACTGATATTAGAAGGTGTCATTGGGACTTATTGATGAATTCTGCACTTATAGATACATGTGGTTATCTACAGGGTGCTTAGGTTAGCATAGAATAGCAAAAAATGGAAATTAGTATGATCCCATGTTGATTCTTTAATGATCATGAAAGTCAACATTCAAAATCTCACCTGGAGGTTTTCAGATTATGCTTTAAGTGATAATAAAATTCTGAGGAGATGCTTCAGGCATTCTGATAACAATGTGTTTGAACTTACTTTGAGGTATATCTTAAAATATATTAAAAAGCATATTAAATATCACATACTAATGTATTATTATCAAATTTTAACAAGTTGAAGATCATCAACCTGTCCTGCTAAGTTATTTTGGGGGGCAAACTAATTTAATGAATCACTCCAGACATAACTACATAGAATTGGTTTTCTTATAAACTGTGATTTACTATAACAGCTGTAATTCTACACTGGTCTCGCTCTTCTTGGTTTAGGCTTGCACGTGGACATGTGTGAAAATTGGTACTATTGCTATTACTGTGTATGTATTTTTTGATTAATCCCAGGCAAGGCTCAGGCACTTTGTGGTACAGCATAGCTTGTGCACACGTGATGAAAGTATTGCAGTTTAGATGGCTACGTAATGAGTTAAGGGTTTAGGTACTTGTCTTTTGTGTTTAAGATGTTGTGTTAGTCTGCCAGGGCTGCCATAACGATACCATAGACTGGGTGGCCTAAACAACAGAAATTTATTTTCTCATCATCCTGGAAGTTTGAGATCAAGGTGCTGGCTTGGTTGAGTTCTGGTGAGGGATCTCTTCCTGGCTTGCAGAAGGCTCTTCTTGCTGTGTCTTCAAATGGTGGAAAGAGAGAAAGCAAGCTCCTGTGTTTCTTATAAATTAATCCCATAATGAGGGCCCCACCCTCATGATCCTATCTATCCCTAATTGCCCCCAAAGACCCATCTCCAAACATCATCGCCTTGGGGGTTAGAGTTCCAACATAAGAATTTTGGGGAAGCACATTTGGTTCATAGCAGGTGATAAAAGATTACACCAGATGAGAGATACCAGATGAGAGGTAATGGTTCAATTTTTAGACAAACCAAGTTCCTGTCTGCCTTCTCTTGGACTCCTGGATCAATGTAATTGAAGAATATTGCAAGGCAAACTGTTAAATTACCATTCACAATTACTTGAATGATTCATATTTTTTCCAGTTCTCTACAATTAAAATGTACTACATAAATAAGCTAGAGAAATGACAGGACTGTAATTATTTCAAATTTTTGTATAAATATCGACTCTGTTCTTATTTACTTTATAAATATCATATATAATACATTTATACTAAATGATTTACTTTATAGTTACCATATATAATACATTTAATATAAATACATTTGCTATAAATGTATATGTGATAGCTATTTATAAAGTATTTTACCGTAATCATTTTTAGGTACTTCACTTCCATTTATTTCTTTTGAATAAGCAGTTCAATGTAAAAATCCTGATCTAATCAGAAGTTTTAGAAGGAAAATCACAGAGAAGATGGATGCAGTAGAACCGTTCAGAGATTAGGTTGTAACGTATGCCTGGTGTGGATTATTATTTTTTAATCAGACTGTTTATGGTGGGCCAGATACAGTAGCTCATGCCTGTTATCACAGCACTTTCAGAGGTTAAGATGGAAGGATCACTTGAGCCCAGGAGTTAGAGAACAGCCTGGACAACATAGTGAGGCCCCCAGGTATAGTGGCGTGCACCTGTATTTCTAGCTACTCGGTAAGCTGAGGTGGGAAAAA